>NC_137245.1:9977068-10666393 GCF_051294905.1 Botryllus schlosseri | reverse complement strand
TTACATAGTCAGCTTTAATAACAGAATTACCATGCTAATATGTGACTCCTCCCCTTTAAACTTGGTACGTAGTTGTAGGACATTGTGATTATGCAGCATACGAAATTTTCTTACGCGTTTCATAATGGAACAACTTTAAAACTAACGCGGCTCTACATCGACATTTTGCGTACATCTGTTTTGTGGGGACGTATAGTACGTACCCATACATAACCAACTTTAATAACGGAATTACCATGCTTAACATTGAATCCCAACTCTAAACTTGATACGTAGTTGTAGGACATTATGGCAATGCACCATGCTAGATTTCATCACACATCTAAGGATGGAACACCTTTGAAACTATCGCAGTCGAATACCGACTTTTACGCATATCTGTTTTTCGTGAACACAGCCTATACCAATACATAGTCAATTTTAATACCAGAATTAGTATGCTAAACATTAAATTCTCACCTTGAACGTTGGTACGCAGTTGTAGGACATAATAAGAATGCACCATACCAAATTTCGTCAGACATTTCATGATGTAACACCTTTAAAACCAATGCAGTTCTATACAGACTTTTGGCTAAGTCTGTTTTTCCGTAGCGTAGCACGTACCTATGCATAGTCAACTTTAATAACGGAATTACCATGTTAATATTCGACTTCCAACCTTGAAACTAGCTACACCGTTGTAAGACATTATGACAATGCACCATGTCAAATTTTGTTACGCATTTCATGATTGAACAACTTTAAAACTAATCCATGCAGTTCCATGCCGACTTTTGCAGGGGGGGCGTAGCACGGTACCTATGCATACTCAACTTTAATAACGGAATTACCGACCTTAACATTGAATGCGCAACTTGAAGATTGGTTCACAGGTGTAGGACATTATGACAATGGAACATACCACTGCGCTAACTTTCAGAATTGTTAAGTATAGTACTCGCACTTTGTGAGAATACCCAAGTAGCTTTTTTTGCCTACATGCACCAAATACTCTCAAGTCCTTATGATATTGGAGTACATCAACTTCATGATAGCTAGAGTATTGAACAGAAATAGACCTAGAGTACTAACGTTTTACTTACTCGGAAATGACTACTTCTACCTTATTTTAAAGGATACCTCGTTCGAAGCGAAATTTATGTGGTTTTGGATAATATCCAAGATGTAGGCTCACTTTGAAGGGTACTTCCTAAAACTCAAATATTGCGCAAAAGTACAAAAGTAACTAATATAGATGGTTATTTTTGTAGATTACTTACCCTCTACTCAAGAGGTTTTTCAGGTGAACTACCTACTTTTAGGACTGTGTATGTCAAAGTAGTTTGAGCTTACGTTTATATCACCTTGACAAGTGACATTATCACACATGAAAATGATATTATCGCGTAATACCAGAAGTTAACACACGTTAATGTTTTTCGGAATTCACTAGAAATTGGTTACTAAGAGAAGTATATCCTTGTGTACACAATAGCGGAGAGAATATTTAAAATGTAGTAAGCAGGCCGATGGGTATTCATTGAGTTGTATAAGCATAAAAAACATTCCCGCGCGCTCCTAAACCCAACCCTACCTAACCCTACACCTGATCCTAAGTCGGCATGGAACTGCATGGATTAGTTTTAAAGTTGTTCAATCATGAAATGCGTAACAAAATTTGACATGGTGCATTGTCATAATGTCTTACAACGGTGTAGCTAGTTTCAAGGTTGGAAGTCGAATATTAACATGGTAATTCCGTTATTAAAGTTGACTATGCATAGGTACGTGCTACGCTACGGAAAAACAGACTTAGCCAAAAGTCTGTATAGAACTGCATTGGTTTTAAAGGTGTTACATCATGAAATGTCTGACGAAATTTGGTATGGTGCATTCTTATTATGTCCTACAACTGCGTACCAACGTTCAAGGTGAGAATTTAATGTTTAGCATACTAATTCTGGTATTAAAATTGACTATGTATTGGTATAGGCTGTGTTCACGAAAAACAGATATGCGTAAAAGTCGGTATTCGACTGCGATAGTTTCAAAGGTGTTCCATCCTTAGATGTGTGATGAAATCTAGCATGGTGCATTGCCATAATGTCCTACAACTACGTATCAAGTTTAGAGTTGGGATTCAATGTTAAGCATGGTAATTCCGTTATTAAAGTTGGTTATGTATGGGTACGTACTATACGTCCCCACAAAACAGATGTACGCAAAATGTCGATGTAGAGCCGCGTTAGTTTTAAAGTTGTTCCATTATGAAACGCGTAAGAAAATTTCGTATGCTGCATAATCACAATGTCCTACAACTACGTACCAAGTTTAAAGGGGAGGAGTCACATATTAGCATGGTAATTCTGTTATTAAAGCTGACTATGTATATGTACATGTACACGCTACCGAAAACAGATGTAGGCAAAAGTTGCTATAGAACTGGGTTAGTTTTACAGTTATTCCATCATGAAGTGTAAATGTGTGATGCAATTTGGTATGCTGCATAATCACAATGCCCTGGAGCTCATTTAGATACGTTTTTAATGTAGTTACACCTTCTAGTTGTTTTGATGTTAAGAAAAAATCATTCGATAACTCGACACAACTAGTTAACACGCGTTGATGTAACTTTCCTCATTTGTATGCATAGCCTACGCGAAATTGATTACCGAATTTTTCGATTAGTATATATTCTGTATTTTATTTAAACTGAAACTGTTAAGTACTACTTAAAGTGTTATAAAATGTGAAACAAGTGTACCAGTAGAATTATTATTATGTCATGAATAAGTAGTTTATAAATTCATACGATTTTTTCTTGTTGCGTTCCGGGGATTTGCATAAGTTTCATCTACATCGTACAATGTGTTTACGCGGTCCAGAATGACTTATGGCGATGAAAAATAGCAAAAATGGTCTATTAAGCATTGAGCACGGTTCAAGAACTATGATATTCCTGTACTTGCACAAGTTACAAACGCGCTATCCTAAATTGGTATATACTACTAAAATACAACTCGGACGAAATCATGAATGCGTAGGACTTACCTTAAACATGTATTGTGTACAAATAACTTTTTACAACAACTATAAAATTCCACTCCAGGCGCTGCGGCCTAGCTCAAGCGAACAAGTATTTCGGACTTTGGGAGTCAATTTGTCTTTCTTATGGTAAATTAACATAGGGGGAATTAATCAGAAAATTTGTAGAGTACCGTAGGCATCGATACATTGAGTGACATAGGCTTCCTTAAATTAAAACGAGCAGAATAAATCGAAACAATTTGCAGACTACCGTAGGCTTCAAGACATGGCTCAGGCTGAGATCATAGTCTAATAACGAGGGCTTCAAGTGGGATGTTATAGGAAGCAAGAAGAATCGTTGTAAAAGTGTTGAAACCAGGGGTATGCTCGTATAACCTTGACGAGTGCTATTCGGTATGGAACAATATCAAAATTAGCATACTGAAAAAGATCTGCTTGACAAAATTTTCATTTCGTTATGTCCATTAGAGTCGTGTTCATGCGACGAATTTGTCCGACTTACTTGCCTGAGTTACAAGCTACATAATAATGAATACTCCGCAATGTAAAATTAGTATACACCATACAAAATCCGGATTGTCAAAGTCTTTAATGTAGCGGAATGGTGTAGTTTTCTAACTACTTTACAAATTCATACGGTTTTCTTGGTGCGTTCCAGGATAAATGCAATTTTTCGCGCTTTTTTATTTTTATTTTTTCATTAAAATTGGAGCTATACTGTATATTATTTATCGCCTATATTTAAATTCGGTGTGGTAATGCGTTGAGGTGAAGCTAAAACATCCTATTTCATGCGGCCAAGAAGACTAGCACCGGCGTAGCCCTAGCAAAAAAATAATAAAAAATAAAAAAAATATAAAAATAAAAAAATAATAAAACTAATAATAAATAAATAAAATATAAAAAATAAAATCAAATAAAAAAAATAATAAAATAAATAAAAAAATACAAAAAAAAAATAAATAAAATAAAATAAAAATAAAAAAAAAAAATTAATAAAAAAATAAAAATAAATAAATAAAATAAAAAAAAAACTAAAAAAAAAATAAAATAAAAAAAATAAATAAAAAAATATAAAAAAAAAAAAAAAATAAAAATAAAAATAAACAAAAATAATAAATAATCAAAAATAAAACAAAAAAATAATAACAAAATAAATAAAAAATAAAAAAAATAATTAAATAAAAAAATATAAAAAAAAATAATATAAATAAAAAAAAATAAACATAAAAAAAAAAATATCAAAATAATAATAAAAAAAATAAAAAAATAAAATATAAAAAATAAAAAAAATTAATAAATAAAAATATATAAAATAATATAAAATAAAAAAAAAAAAAACAATAATCAAAAAAAAACAAAACTAAAATATAAAAAAATAAAAAAAAACTAATAAAATACTAAAATAAAAAAAAATAAAATAAACTAAAAAAATAATAAAATAAAAATATAAAAATAAAAATATAAATAAAATAAAAAAAAACAATAAAAAATAAAACAAAAATTAAAAACAAAAAAAAAAAAAATAACTAAAATAAATAAAAAATAATAAAAAAAATAATAAAAAAATAACTAAAAAAATAAAATAATATAAAATATAAATAAATATAAAAATAAAAAATAAAAAAAATAAAAAAAAAAAAAAAAAAAAAAAAAAAATATAAATATACATAATAAAAAAAAAATAAATAAAAATAAAAATAAATAAAACAAATAAAATAAAATAAATAATAAAAAAAAAATAAAAATAACAATAAAAATAAAATAAAAAATAAATAAAATAAAAAATAATAAAAAATAAAAATAAATATAAAAATTACATAATAAACTAAAAAAAAAAATAAAAAAAAATAAAAAAAAAAAAAAAATATCTACTTTACAAAATTTTCATTTCTTTATGTCCATTAGAGTCGTTTTCAAGCGACGAATTTGTCCGACTTACTTGCATGAATTACAAGCTACATAATACAAGTAGTTAACACGCGTTGATGTAACGTTCCTCATTTGTATGCATAGCCTACGCGAAATTGATTACCGAATTTTTCGATTAGTTTATATTCTGAATTTTATTTAAAACTGAAACTCTTAAGTACTACTAAAAGTGTTATAAAATGTGAAAAAGTGTACAAGTAGAATTAATATTATGTCATGAATAAGTAGTTTACAAATTCATACGATTTTTCTTGTTGTGTTCCGGAATAAAATGTAATTTTTCGTTCTTTTTTTCTTATTTTTTATTAAAATTAGTATTCATTTTACAGTAATTCCGTTATTAAAGTTTGCTATGTATGGGTACGTACTATACGCCCCCGCAAAACAAGCTCCCACAAAACAGATGTACGCAAAAAGTCGATGTAGAGCCGCGTTAGTTTTAAAGTTGTTCCATCATGAAATGTGTGATGGGATTTGGTATGGCGCATTGTTATAGTCTCCTATAACCGCGTACCAACTTTCACGGTGAGAATTCAATGTTTAACACGGCAATTCTGCTATTAAAATTGACTATGTTTAGGTATATGCTATGTTCACGCAAAACAGATATGCGTTAGTTTTAAAGGTGTTCCATCATTGGATATGTGATGAAATTTAGCATGGTGCATTGCCATAATGTCCCACAACTACGTATCAAGTTTAGAGTTGGGATTCAATGTTAAGCACGGTAATTCCGTTATTAAAGTTGACTATGTATAGGTACGTGCTATACGCCCGCCGCAAAACAGCTGTAGGCAAAAAGTCGATGTAGAGCCGCGTTAGTTTTAAAGTTGTTCCATTATGAAATGCGTGAGGAAATTTGGTATGCCGCATCATCACAATGTCCCTACAACTACGTATCAAGCTTCAAGGTGGGGGAGTCACATATTAGCATGGTAATTCTGTTATTAAAGCTGACTATGTATATTTACACTCTACCGAAGACAGATTTAGGTAAAAGTTGCTATAGAACTGCGTTAATACTTTAAAAACTTCTACTTGATAAGTAGTTATGTTTCTAGACTACTTTTAGTTCTATTTAACGAGTTCTCATACAAACCTGCTTACTTTAATAACTTTATATTTTTTGAAGTAAAGAGTAGTTTAGGGTTATGCTTGTATAACCTTGACGAGTGCTATTCGGTATGGAACAACATCAAATTTAGCATACCGAAAACGATCTACTTGACAAAATTTTCATTTCGTTATGTCATTTAGAGTCGTGTTCATGCGACGAAGCGTTTTCGCGATTGAGAATGACTTATGGCAATGAAAAATAGCAAATTTGCTCTCTCAAGCATTGACCATCGTTTTGTTTTTGAAAGATGTCGCGATGTGGGTATAATATTTTCTAAAACTCAAACTAGGACGAAATCATGAATGTGTGGGACTTATGATAAACATATATTGTGCGCATACAAATTTGTTACAAGAACTATGATATTACTGTATTTGCACGAATTACAAATGCGCTATCGTAAATTAGTATATGCTACACAATTTCGCGGTCCAGAATGACTTATGACCATGAAAAAATAGCGAAAAATTTGAATCCAAAAAATCCTAATCCCCATAAGACGTACTGGGTGTGGGGTTCGAACCCACGTGAACACCTGTTCATTGAAGCTTAAGTTCAACGCCTTAACCACTCGGCCAACCCAGTTCCATTGTAACGCTATCTGAGAAACGTTTTAAATTAGGGTAGAAGTAACTATTTCAAAGTAAGTTTCATGAAGTCTCGATACGCTATACTTGACTCTAAAAATATTAATCCCCATGAAAAGTACTGAGTGTGGGGTTCGTTTTTATTTTTTATTTTTTAATAAAATTACAACTCTAAACTTGATACGTAGTTGTAGAGCCTTATGGCAATGCACCATATTAAATTTCATCACACATCTAATGATGGAACACCTTTGAAACTATCGCAGTCGATTACCGACTTTTACGCATATCTGATTTTCGTGAACATAGCATATACCCATACATAGTCAATTTCTATAACAGAATTAGCATGCTAAACATTAAATTCTCACCTTGAACGTTAGTACACAGTTGTAGGACATAATAACAATGCACCATACCGAATTTCGTCAGACATTTCATGATGTAACACCTTTAAAACCAAAGCAGTTCGATACAGACTTTTGTTGCACCATGCTAAATTTCATCACACATCTAATGAAGGAACACCTTTGAAACTAACGCAGTCGAATACCGACTTTTACGCATATCTGTTTTGCGTGAACATAGCATATACCTATACATACTCAATTTCAATAGCAGAATTATCGTGTTAAACATTGAATTCCCACCTTGAAAGTTGGTACGCGGTTATAGGACATTATAAAAATGCACCATACCAAATCCCATCACACATTTCATGATGGAACAACTTTAAAACTAACGCGGCTCTACATCGACTTTTTGCGTACATCTGTTTTGCGGGAGCGTATAGCACGTACCCATACATAGCCAACTTTAATAACGGAATTACCATGCTTAACATTGAATACCAACTCTAAACTTGATACGTAGTTGTAGAGCCTTATGGCAATGCACCATGCTAAATTTCATCACACATCTAATGATGGAACACCTTTGAAACTATCGCAGTCGAATACCGACTTTTACGCATATCTGGTTTTCGTGTTTAACAACATTTCGACTCATAGGTGTGGATAATTTAAAGTACATAGTATTAAAGTCATTAATGCATCGGTCGCATACCGAAAAACAGATTTACGCAAAAGTCTGTAGAGAACTGCGTTAGTTTTAAAGGTGTTACATCATGAAATGTCTGACGAAGTTTGGTATGGTGTATTTTCATAATGTCCTTCGACCGCGTACCAAGTTTCAGGCTGGGGACTTGATTATTAGCATGGTAATTCCGTTATTAAAATTGACTATGTTTAGGTATACGCTATGTTCATGCAAAACAGATATGCGTAAAAGTCGGTATTCGACTGCGTTAGTTTTGAAGGTGCTCCATCATTAGATGTGTGATGAAATTTCTTTAAATCAGGGCTATCTCAATGCTGTTGAGTAAATTTACGGCTTCAGAACGCGCAAATTGTCGCTTGCGTGAGCTGGACTAACTTTTTACGTAGTTCGAAATCGCTACTTTTATACATTAATTCAAAGTATTTGTCAGTCATCGCAGCACCGCTCATATTGCGCACCATCTATTTATTTCACGGATAACAAATATACTCCTGCTTTTATCAGAGGATACTTTCCTAGGGTTTGCCTACTAACAGTAACTTAGTTTATATTAATGAAAAATATAGTGATTGAAAATCGATCACTGGATTATAGTTTACAGAAAACTCCACAATTCTATGTGACGCCCTTGCATGCCAAAAACCTTCGAACTATTCGCCACCACATAAACACTTGAGTAGGCCTACATTTGATGCGTGTAGGGAAAACCTAGGTGAATTTTCATATGCATTTAGTTTCCAGCTCTGAAAGCAAGCTTGGTCTATGATCAATAGCAACTTTTGCGTAAACTCCGTTCTATTTCACTTCATACCTACACAATGTAGATAGTCTATTCGAATAATTCGATGTATAATTGAACTTTCCTCTGCATGATCATTAGGGCTTCTATTTTTTGTTGCAGGGCAACTTTGTTGTAGCCGAAAGCGGTATTATCTAGCAACAAGGTTTAAATGACTCGCCTCCGGCAATTATTGACCGTATTACCCGTATTCTCGTCATGCAAAAATTATGCATGTATTAGTATGAAGCTCGGATGCAGCAAAGTGTCTGAGACTGCCTGTAAAATGGTGCGAAGCAGCGACTCTAATTTCCCGGCTTATAGCAAACAACGATGCTGAAATTTTACTTCAGACGCAGCAAAGTGTGTGAGACCGCCTGTAAAAATTGCGCGAAGGTACATTTCTCGGCTTATAAAAATAATGATCGTTATAAGACGTCGGCGGCGTTTCACTGTCGGTTTAATCACCCTTATTCTAGTGACATGAAAAGGACTGAATTGTATGAAATGTGGTCACTACAAGAATCGAGCGAAAGCGCTGTTTCACGCCGTCTTGCATCGGTCACGATTAGTTTTACTTTTCAACTAACTTGTTGTCTGTCGTTATATTCATTAGACTCGCTTTCATGCGGCTAATTTGTCCCTATCATTATAACGTCGGGGATCGCGTACCTGCGGCGAAGGTGTTCGTTTAATTATGGCGACGAGGACCGGACCCCTGCGGCTAGCCCGTTGGCATCTTAGTGCTGAGTTAAATACCCTTATACTCGACATGCAAACATTATACATGTAGCGGTTATACTGCGAGCTGATAATAAGGCTTAAAATGTGGAGACCACGGAAATCGAAACCACGATCTGTCTGCACTCAAAATCGCATTTTATATTATTCTAGGGATTATTATTATCAAGTCGCATTTAAGTAATTAATTAGTGATGATGCATTTATCCGTACGATATCGCAGTCTTCGTGCACATACATACTCTAACAACATCAACATCATCACAAAGCAATATCGACTTTTGCGGGAAATCTGTTATGCGTTTTACTACGGCAGTATGCGCACCTGCTTACAGGTGTCCAGACGTGGACTTTCTACTATATTCGCTCCTAACATTATAGCAGCACCTGACGCAGCTTACATTATTACGTTATAAGACGCCGAGATACCGTAACTTGTACACATAAAATCAAGTTTAAAAAATATGGAGGGATGACATTAGTCCTAAATACACATAATGGAATATCTGAGAAAAGTATCAAGATGCGGCAATCAATGCAGCGATGATATAGCAATGGATGGATGATGTGGCACTATAGGCGTGGCGCTTGATGATGTGGCACAGATGACGTAGCAGATGAATGTACCCTTAGGGTATGAAAATGGGCGTGGCAATTAGGATGACGTGGCGCTCTCTGATTGGCCTGCAACAAAATTGCTTTCCCTCACTACTAATAGTCTTAGATATTATTATATTCCTTATTCACAGTAAAATTTGGTAATATAACACCTATTTCGGGAAGCAAATTGTCCCTTAAGGAAAATGTTGAGATGAAGTAAAATTTTCAAAAGACAGCAGTAGAGTCAAATTGTTATTCCTCTACAATGCATGGAGATGTCAGAGTACAGAATTGCGGTAGAAGAGGAATTGGCAAGGGTTGCAGATAAATGTTTCCTTTAAGCTGCACACGTCCGCAAATGCGCATAGTGCTGACACAGAAAATCTAAGTTGTGCACAAAAAATCCGAAGTGATGGTCTTTTTTAGTCATTACGCACTGTTGTCCAAGAGTCTGCGCAATGAGTTCGTGAGTTTGCGCAGCCTCGTCAATTATTAGAGGTAACATTTTTGCAGAGGTAGAAATGATTGAGAATGAAGAATCGCACTTTCAGAAACTTCCCCGTAATTTTCGAGTGCAGTACAATTGCATACAATTGTAGCCTACTTTCGTCTAGTCTCTAGTGGTACATTCAAGGTTTCCCGAAGAATATGCACAGTAGGGTTATGAGTTGAAAAAACATTCAAAGTTTTGTGTGTCCTGCAGTCACATATGTTGAACTTTTGTGTCCTGATTTGAAAATTCACAAAAGTTAAGACTGTTGAAACAAAAACCTTCCGCACAAATTTTTTCCATTTTTCACTGTATGGAGGGTGGGCTTTCTGTTATAGATACAGACTGCATTATATATATATCGACTGATTTGAATTTATCTGACCAAATTACAATTTCAATTCCAAAGATTTAAAATATTATTTGGGTAAATTGTGATTGCCCAAATTGCATTTATCCTTTCGTGTTCTTGTTTACAGTCAAGAATAAATATTCATTGAATCATTATTAATTTCGATTTCAGATGACTGTATATTGTATAATTTCAATCTGCTCGGCTCAAATCAAACTGGGTGTTCGAAAAGGCGAAAGTAGAACAACTCAAGATATTTCAGCGGTCTAGAAAACCGATTAGAGCAGTGGTTCCCTACCTTTTTATCTTCATTCCTTACTACCGAAACTTCTATCATTACAAGTCACAAATGCTCTTGTCAGTTCCAAAAGTCAGAACATCGACCTACGGCGTGAGAGCCTTTTCTTCCTCGGCCGCCATTCTGTGGAACAATCTTCCAATTTCTATCAGACTATGTGACTCGCTATATGTTTTTAAACGCAAAATCAAGACCCTTTTATTCACACGAGCGTTCGAACTAGAGTAGTGTTCATTCCGCCCTACAACTATGCACTTCGTTTTTTATACATATCGTTTACTTTAATATTTAAATGCCTTTTATGTACAGCGCCCTAGTGTAGTAATGACATATTGTTATATTCGGCGCTCTATAAATTAATATATTATTAATATTAATATTATTACTTAGCAGCTATTTGCTTGTTTGAGTACACTAGACACGCAACCACACCAGTACGCGAGACAATCGCCTGCAACATAGAACGTATTTTGAACCGGTACCGGTGACCCTAAAAATTTAGAGAAACCGTTCTATCACGCCATACTGGTCGTGCTGGATGCGTTTGTGACGACATGATTGGTTATCCAGATATAAAAATTAGTTTTTGTGAGCAACACGCAATATAATTTTCAATACAAACATTCGATCCAGAGCAGTTAATTGGTGACGGGATCGCACATATGTGTCTCCGTAAATATGTAGACTGCTCTGTATATAATGTTTAACCGCGGTCCGTAATAGCGAGATATTATAAGTTTTATCGTCGTTTAACTCGTTTTCTCTTGAATATCATTTGTTACTGCTACCGTGACACAGCGACGCATAAAAAGTCCCCCAGCTGCGAAACGAATTGCATTTATTATATGTTCTTTACACGGCTAGTTATACTGACTCTACTTCCGCGTAATTCAGAAAAGGTGACCCGAACTATCGGAAGCAATTTCTCTGTAACTTTCGTACGTGCTTGCACTGAGGGCTCGTTCGGATGTGAGTTCGGCTTCTATTTTCTTACTGAAGACGACGTGTACAAATTGGGGATATCGGTGGATGGATATTATCCGGTGGGGAATTTTACACTAAGTGGTGTAACATATTTCTACGAGTACTTGATACAAAATCAGACAAGACTTGTTATAAATCTTAAAATTGTTCCAAAAGTTCTGCCGGTTGCTATTGAATTGCGAAGTTACGGCCTGCGCGCATGTGTAAGCACTCGATCGTTTGCATGGATCCATTTTAAAGGTGAGTAAGTGTTATAGAATCCGATAAAAATTCCGAATAGTTGCTCAGTTCACAGTTTATTTTCATGGATAAGACCTGAATCTACGCTATTCTTAGGACCCGATCAGACTAATAACAGTAATCATTTTTAAGGAAAGGCAGGACGTAGTGTATATTTGACCTTTATGTTTTTTCGTATACACCGACTCTCGATGTGCATACATACGATCTGTGCACAACTGCATATGCATATCATGAGTGCATGATGTGCATATATGCTTCTCGACAAGGAAGGTGCAGATATAGTCTCGTACGACTTTTTAAGCCTTGCACAACCCCTTCACGCTATCGCAATAATGCATGAGCGCCAAGCGGGTATTTAACGGATACCAGTGTTACTAATCAGGTCTTCGGTCTGCCCTGGCCGGGGATCGAACCCACGACCTACGCTGGCCGTTTCACCATTACGCTATCTTGTCTTTAGATAGGGCCGACCGCGGCGGTCACCAACTCTCGGCCTGTGTCCTGGTTTCAGATATCGGAACAACACATGTGCTGGAAATAGTTTAAATTTCCGAGCGTTGATGGTGATTAAAATGATTTTTTTTGTGCTAATTACAACAGCACTTTGCTGTAAATACTTTGACGATAGAAATAGCGTACTCTCAAAAGAGGATAGAGCTCACTATGATCAATGAATTGAGCCCGTCATGGCAGTATCAATGACCAAGATGCCAACAAAATTTTCGTTTGCACCACCAAAACATGGGTTCTTTAAGTAGGGGTCGCGACGGGTAAAAATTCGGGTCGCAACCGCACCAGAACAACATTTCGTGTAAGCAATATTTGCTAAATTTATCGCAACAAAGTAAATTTCTTAGCTCGATCTCCTGGGGATTGTTCAGCATATCCAACGACAATATGGCTTGAACATGAAAGTTTGCCGGCCTTTGTATTACACAAATTGGATAGATGTTACGATAAGCTTAGCTCGACATTGCTTTTCTATAAAGCTCTGTGTTGCCGGCGTAATACTGAGGCTAGGTTATCTGTGTTGATATTGGTGTTTTTTTACTGCAATGTGCAGGAAAGAGGAAGGAAAACAACTGGGTCGTAACTGCCGTACCCTTGATTTTTTGATACACACAATTTACAGAAAATAATCTAACTGCATTCGCAGTTGTAAAAGAACGGCGTGTACCTAGTATCGCATACCGATGTCGGAGACTGTTAGGAAACTAGTCTGGGGATGTTTGTTCAACGTAGGGATGCGGGACTATTTGAGGTCTTATCCTTATAGCTACCGGCGCAACAAAGTTGCATGCTCTACAATTGTAGTGGTGTTAGTTGATTTATATGTGGTTGGACACTTGACTATGCTACCAGTTAGGGATGGTGTGAACCTCTGAAAGGTCCAGGGTCGTGTGAACCTGAACCTTTTTGAAAGGTTCTGTGTGAACCACGTGACGTCACGTCACGTCATATTGCTAATTCCAACCCTACATTTCAGTGAAGTGATAGCCTATCTTAATGTACAGTATACCTAGTGACGACTCCGGCCACATAATGCCACAATGCTGATGTATACTTATTGACGTTTTAAACGTCAACAAATGTATCCACTGGGACAACCAAATGATATTGTAATCCCACAAAACTAATATCTTCCGTCGCTTGCAGGAGAATATAAGCTTACGCCTTAACGGTCTAGGCCAGACTGACCATGTATATTGGTACGTTGATATTGACCATAGTGTAAAACGGCTGTCTATACATGCTACCGATATTACCCCATTAATACCCCAATCGCACGGATTTGGTTTTTATGATACAATAAACATACGAAATTAAGATAGACTTCGTTCACCTGCTAGATTTTGTTACATCAGACAACGATATCAATTTCATTGATTGACTCAATAAGCATCAGCATTCTCTGACTACCTACCTGTAGTGTATTTCAGGGGTCAAGATCACAGCAGAGACTCACTAAATATTCACAAATGGAAAACTGGATATTTTGAGCGTACTTTTGTAAATAACCAAGTAAAATTCTTGAGATTGTCAAGGTGAATGCTCGTTTAGTGCGCCATTGATAGAGTAGCCCGCAGTTGAAATGCAATAAATTTCTATCAATGATGTTAAAATAAAGTGAAAATGGTAATATACGAAAAAGGTTCACAGTGTAGAACCTACCAAGGTTCGTTTGTGAACGTGAACCTTTCAATTTCTGAGGTTCACACACAGAATGCGAACGTGAACCTCATGATTCGCACCATCCCTACTACCAGTATATCGCTAGGAGTCAACCGTGTGGGTTTGGTTATCGAATTGATGACTTTTTTTCTGTTCATGCTCTTTCCACTGCTATCATGTTCAGTAAAACCTTCCTCTTCGATAATCCCACGGAAATTTGACCAATTTGTCCTCGCTGTTTCGCTGCAGAGATCTTGGGAAATTTCATTTGGTTGTCATTTCATTCATCATCTGGAGGTTGGGACATCTTTATTGTGTGCCTTGATATAGTTTGTTATGAGACCACTTTTAATGTGAAGAAGTGGAAAAAGAATACTTTGTGGATCAACCTAATAGAGACAGGCTTGACATCTTAAAATCCTGCGTGCAAAACTTGTTCTGGGTGGCCAGCTAACTTGTGTGTAGCGGTGATCGTCATCCATCGAGTCCCACAGACACAAAACATGGATGTTTAGTGTAACCTGTCTGTAATCCAAGAAATGTAGAAATCATTTTGAAGTCGCCACATATTTTTCATTTGTGTTGTTTTATCAAAACCTAATTAAATTACAAAACCATTTTTATGGCATGACAAATCGCATATCGCTGAATGCTGAAGTTGTCGAAAATTTCAAATGCAAATTGCTAAAAAACTAGAACTGACCGGATTCAGCATCAAAAAGTACATCAATAACCGTCAATGCTTTAGTAACTTACAAATTAACGCAGCACACCAGTGTAATATGTGGCGAGATAGATTAGTGGTATAATTCACAGCTGCAACACCTATGGGTTGCAGGTTCGACTCCGACTCCAGAATTCTTACCTAAGTGCTGCAGGTTTATCCAGGCTCCTCTTCGCCACATCATCCGTGTAAGCGATGTCTTATAAAAGTTGAGGAATACAATTGAAGAAGTTGGCCTGGTGTAAATTACCATAGTAGTCGATAAACATCAGTAGATAATATAATGAGCGAAAGAGGAGAGAACAGGCTATCCAAGAAAAATGGTAAAGCAGTTTTGTCATGAAGTCCAATGTCAAAGCTTATTCCATCTGCGTTGGAACTAATGATATCAGAAAATATGATGAAAGAAATGATTCGAATCATAATCGAATATTAGGCTTCGATTCAAGACGACTATTCAAGCTTCCACTACTATGAAGCCATGAGAACATGGATTGGTTGAAGGTTTAAGATTGACATATAGGCTCTCATATGCAACCACAAAGAGAACGATGCCAGTTCTACAACACATGAAGATAATTTGGGAATTTTTAGACCATGCCTATTAGATTACACTTGTGACAATGGTATGGGCTGATCACGACTTCACAGAAATGTCATTTATAGTACCGGATGTAGTAGCCTGCTGTACGCCGTGTTTTGGATACTGCGATACGGCTAATTGAGGTTTCAAGGCTTCCACGAAGCGACTCCTGATTTTTCTCTCGACTCTTTCTCAAACGGAATTGCGATTCCGGCATTTTATGAAAATTTTAAAGTCAGGCTGCAAATCCGAATGCCACTATCTGTTGGGAAGTGTGGATTAGTTTTAGACGACTCAGAATCCCCACATTTCATCAAATAGACAGCGAGCCCGACTGTGACGACTGCCCTCGATCAGAAAAAGGGATTTCGACTTTGCCACGTCCATAGACCGCTCAGAGCGGATGTCACCACTGACAACTATGACCCTCTAGCCGCGATTTCGAGTCATCACACTAAGACACTACACATATAATTTACACATTTACATTGGCAAAAACGTTACCAAAAGCTTCCAAAATTACTTTAGTGCTTTATTACGCAACGGAATCCTTTCCAGACGATGAATGAAACCTACAATCTGAAAATAATTGAATTATCTCCGCGCTCGCGATTGTCAGGCGAGCATCTCAGAGCGATCTTGACAATAGCTAACGAACGACTATAAGCAGACTCTCTGGTCTCTGCAAAGACCTTTGTGATCTATCGGGTATTGGTCGTAGGTCTACTACAGAATAATAATCTTGTTATATTCAAAACACCTTTCGTTGAGTTAGTATTTACTTGAAGCAATGATTTCTATCACGTGTTTTCGGCCGCAAAAGGGGTGTGTTGATTCAATGCCGTTTAGCTTTTGCGGTGTTGCTGTAATAAGGTACAATCAGAGGTGGTCAAAGTAGTCAAGAAAGCTACTCAAGTAGAAGAAGAAGTAGCGACGAAAAAATCTACTCAAGTACGAGTAGAAGTACTTCTTCCATAAGCCACCTGAAACTACTTGAAGTAGAAGTAGAATTGAATGACTTTAAATCTACTCAAGTAAGTAAGTAGTTTTGAAAACAGTCTTAAATCGTTCGCATGGACTGTCAAAAGCTGCAAATTGAGCTATGCGGAACGTGCAGAGAGCTGGATTCGTATTGATGCATCCCAGGAGGTATCGATTTTCAACAGAAGAAGCATTCTCTCGCGTCATAGGATGCAAATTATAGTGTTTATATGAAAATGCGATACTAACCCTTTGTTTACTAGAAGAGCCTGTTTTAGAGAATATTATGGCGGCATATCGCTCTACCCCATAATATAAGGCCCAAATTTAGGTGAAGAGCAATACGGAGAAGTTGTATCGGATGCGGTTTCAACACTTTTCGCGATTAGTGAACGTTAATAACAAATATTGTGGATCGTAAAATTTATATTTAGTGTAGCTTTATTTTCGGAAAATAGAGGCATTACTATACTTACTTTCATGCTCCAACATGTATGTTCTGCAGACAAAAGAACTGAGAGTAATTGGAAGTTGGAACTCAAAGTATGATACTCCGAGTATCATACTCGGAATTGAAAGTGAAATACAAATACCACTTCTAAAAAGTGGAAATATATATTTCATGTCTTTTGTCCATAAAACTTCAAAGATGATCTACTAAAACAGGTGTCACGTTCCAAAAAGCCGGATTTTCCAGATTAGCAGGACACGTCATGGGCTGCTAGATAACGATAGGATAGGTAATTGCTAAATTGCGAAACGGTAGTTTCAAACGTTATGGTGGGCCGTATTTACTGTGATGAAATATTGGATATGGGCGACAATGCGGTGTGAGCGGAACCATTAGCAACCCGGTACCTAAATTATATTCACTAATTCGTTCGTGAAAACATATTTGTCACTCCATAACTGCTGTGCGCAAAGCTCAGCAATATTTCTGGGCTTTACTTGACTTTTATGAATATTAAATGTTGGTACTCCGTGAAAACAGCCCCGAAATTCCTCAGGCTATCTTTCGTATTGTGGGAATTAAACTACTTCTACTTGACAAACTTAAAATAGCGAAAAGTAAGTAAGTAGATGACAAAATATTACGAAGTAAAAGTAGAAGTAGAGAAAATCAGATCTACTTGAGTAAGTACCAGAAGTAGGGAGAAACTACTTGAGTACTTCCAAAAAGTAGAAGTACTTCGTTACTGACCACCTCTGGGTACAATATATGTATCGATATTGAAATTTTGCAACCTGAGACGTCGTTCAAGTTAGGAAAGTGGTACGAGACCCAGTTGGGATCCCTTACCTATTGTGTAACATATGACTGGAAACAATCCGTGTTCAAACTCAAATCCATCATTATCCTTTTGTCGTATATATATACTCAGAACAGCCACCCTGCAAAATTGATATTTAAATGTCAATAAACTATGCAAATACGGACATATAATTAGGTGCTAAATTTACACAGTTACATTTAGTATGAGTAAAATCGTGAACGATGTCGTTCAATTACATCGAATGGTAATTTTTACACACTTCACCTTCCTTGCAGGATGCCAGAATCATACAAAATTTAATGTTGCATTGCGACACTCAACGATTGCTAGATATCTAGACATCGGAGATATCACCTGCCCGTATTATAAAAACGGTCGTGCTATATTCAAAAATGGAAGTGAGGCTCTACAGACTCAATGCCTCGCCGACGCTACTTGGAGATATGCTGAAGATATCACCTGTGTTTATCGTAAGAAAAATGATCTGCAAATATATCAGGGTTGTAACCAAGTAACAAGGCTCCGAGTTACAAGTCAATCTTACTTTTAAAATTTTGACTCGAGTCAAGTCGAGTCATTTTCTATTCACCACCAAGTCAAGTCCGAGTCCAAGCCCTCGTGTTAACTGCTTAGTTTTTAGTTAAAGTCTTGTTAAACCCACTTTTATATCTCTGTTTGGTGATATCAACTGATTTGCATTTATACTACACTATTTTTCCTCGCTTTTGGCAGCTTCTGGTAGGATTTTCAAAGTACGAACAGACGAAATCCCAGAAGTGTGGTTACTTTATTATTCTTCAAAATTACAGTGAAATGTCGGTCTAGGCCAGAGGTCTCAAACTCAAATGTGCTCGCGGGCCAATTTCCTACTTTTAGACGGCGCCGTGAGCCGCAGCACCAGTAATAGGGGAATTCAATGTATTTCCAAGTAGGCTAGGCCTTATATGTAGGGACCTTGCAGACTGACATTCCGCACGCATTGTAAAATGTTATTGGTATTGTGAATTCACGTCTGGCACGAAAAAATAACATTTTTAGATATTTGAGTAAAATTGTTGCTGAACTTGGAATAGTCTGTTAACATAATTAGTTGTAGACACCATGTGAGAAAAGAAATGCCGTCGATAGTTTGTTGCGTCCCTGGTTGTACCAAGTTACGGCGATCCGTGTCACAAAAGTCCTTCTCTGCTTGTATCTTTTAGACGCGACTCAACTCAAGTCATTTTTATTTTATCACCCATTGAGTCTGAGTTCGAGTAATTCTACAAAAGTTTGCGCCCAAGTACAAATCACAATTTTCAGGACGCATCATCAACGGGTCATGTTTAATCATCAAAAAGAAGTAATGTCACGTGATAGGCAATCTTCTACTGCGATGTAAGTTTAGAAAGTGATGTAATAGTGAAGTTTGACGAGTAGTTTCTGGCTTCTGAAGTAGCGAATTCTAAGATCTCAAATTAAAAAATCAATGGTGGTTAAATATTTTCGAATACTTTGAAATCCAAAATGCCGACGTGGACCGCGTGTTTGAGACCTCTGGTCTAGGCCGTCTAAATCTCGAGTCATATGACTTGTTTCGAGTCATGCGCAATGACTCGAGTCTAAGTCGAGTCAATACACGGATTGACTCGAGTCGAGTCGAGTCATTTCCATATTTTGAGAAAATGACTCGAGTCAATTCGAGTCATCACAAAATCGTGACTCGAGTCGGACTCGAGTCAAGTCATGACCTGAGTCATTACAACCCTGATATATATCATTGTCTAACAATTATGATATAGTTTATACATTTTTCTATGGTCGATGGATATCGTTCGGGACATTTGAGCCATAGTGAAGACATCTCATCGTTGACTGTTGATAAAGTGCGATAGCATGAGATTTGACTGATCAGAAAGCTTGCCCGCAAAATTGATCCGAATAAGCTCCTACTTGAGTTGGCACATTGGTCATGCATATGATTCAAATCTGATTTTTCCTTCGTTTCATTTCAGCTATTTCAGCCCAGCTCCAGATTAATAATCAAGCTTACCGAAAGATATTCAATGTGGGACATATCTATTCCATCCCCGATTCTGTCAATCAACTTTCGTTAAATTGTTCCGCAAGTAACGACGGCGGCGAAACCGGTTATACAGCGAAATTCCTACTTCAAGATAAACTATTGGTTCGTTCGAATCGTAATCGCTTGTATCATGTTTCTGATCTTCTTATCTGCATATATCCTGGAGTCGCAACCAGATTTGGCCCGCGAAAATGCCTATTTGAAATAGCGGGCATTTCACGAAATGGGTTTTTCATATAGTTAGATCTGTTACGTGACAGCGACGACAATAGCTTCGGAATAGCGGAAATCTGACAATCTGTCAACATCGACAATCAATAATAATTCCCCTCACTACACTTATTGGTGCGTAGACCCGCAACGGACCACACGTCGTCATCAGGGTAACGTAAAAGTAAATGCACATTCCTGTGGTATAAGAAGTGCTTCTACTCCATCATCGCCTATACGTGTTTTGTATATACGTTTGATTATTTCCACAATATTGAGCACTGCCGAGGATCCCAAATGTTTGGGAATTTGCAGCCTCCTACACGACTGACATATTGCGGATATGATGTGGACATAACAACGCTCCGATAAATATAAAGTTGTAAACACTCGTTGTACATACCAGGGGTCATCAACGCGACGCCCGCTGGTACCAGGTAGCCCGCGAGGACCGGATGAGTAGCCTGCGAGTCTGTTCGAAAAATAGATCGAATAGCAGCATTAACCATTTTTCAGATTATTACTGGGGAGCTTTTAAATATATAGCTTGATCACGGGTAAACGGCGGGAGTACACGATAGCCCGTCGCTTCAAGCAGTTCCCAAGAAGTAGCTCTTGGTTGCAAAAGGCTGGTGACCACTGACATATACTCCAATACATATATCACACTCTCATATAACACAATTGGCAGCAGAATGTGTGGGTTACCAGTAGAAAGTTGTATTGCATTTGGTTTATTGACTCTAAATTATCTCATCCCTGTTTCCTTGTCTAGGCGAACAATTACATATCGATTCACCCGTACCTTAATGGGATCAATGTATCCTGCTATTTGGAGAACAAATTTACGAGGTACTTTTCCGAACATACTGCCAAGTACTTGTCTACTTCCACTTTCAATATAACATGTAAGTATATATCCATTGTTACATCCATGGTCTGAAATGAATGTAAAAATGCATATTTTCAGTTGGACCTTATCCACCGGTAGGTCTTGAATCGTTGTGTTTATTTACGAATGGCTCGATCCACTTCTACTCAAATCCTGCAGCAACTGACCAATCATTGGCTTTATTTGTTGGTAAGAATTAAACATATCCTATCTCATATACTTCTACCTATATATGATTGCGTTTACGTCTATAGTTACATATATTATATCAAATAAAATATTTAAGGTGCCGATAACTATCGAGGTCAGTATTAGTTTCATATTTAGGAATGGACTAGATCAGTGGTTCCCAACGTGGGCGATTTGGCGATCTAGGGGGGCGAAAATGACGAAGGGGGCGACAGGGGGCGTAAATGGACAAAGGAGGCGACGGGGGGGGGGGCGAAAATAGCGAAGGGGGCGATAGGGGGCGATGACGCGTCAAAACGGCTGACCTTTTTTTTTATCAACCCACAGAAATTTAGTTACAAAAGTGTGTTAAATTAGATATCGAGCTGAAAATTTGACCTTTTTTTTTAGTCAACCCGCCGGTGATTACAGTTTGTATGCCCAATTTTCGGTACACAAAATTTGGGGGGCGATGATCGGTGTTGACCTTGAAAAGGGGGCGATGGGTCGAAAAAGGTTGGGAACCACTGGACTAGATAATAATCAAAGTTAATTAGGCCTACACGTGAAAATCTGACGGGAAAAGTTCTACAAACATTGGCTAAGTTACGCGAATTGATGCCTACGTCTGTAGGTTCGACGCCTAATTTGAAGCGATCTATGTTCAACTGGGACACTGGCAGTGAACTTATCCACAATCCTTCGCTTTCCCAGCAATACGTTGGCGATAGGCAAGGGAAAGTTCTGATTGCAATTTGTCCTCCCAAGACATTCAAATTGACTTATTTTTTCATGTCCCTAATCCGTCTAATATAGGTTTAAAGGGTGAATAGCGATAGTGGAAATAGTAGGCTAGATTGATTGTACCCGAGAAACCGTACGTTCTCTCAAATTCAATTTTTACAAAAGGAAACGAGGAAGTTCGTTCTGTACTAGCGGAATGCTGTGGAATGAGTTACGGAGTTGTAGGCCAAATGATATCGGCTCTTGAAATTGTGAGTATATGAATAACATATTTTGGAAGTTTCGATGACCATAATTTGACCTTCTTTCAGATTTCAGTAAATGTTACCGTCACATTGCGAGCAAATTATAATGGAACAATGAATTACTATAACGTAAAATCGTGTGCGCGGGAGACCTCTACGTCAGGTTTGTGGTAATGGCTTATAAATTTTCGAAATCTACAAAAAAAATAAACAACATGCGTGATTGGTCAGTTGTGCATGTGTATTAGTCTGAGTTTACTAGATTTGCTGAGTGTGTTGTGTGATGGTATGGAAATTTTAATTTGATAAAGCACCACAACAATTTTGATATTGTAAATGCAGTTTGCATGCGTATGGTTTCAGGTACGGTTGTCTATCCTCACACTACGGATTGGTTCATGAAACAGGAGAGCTCAGGAGATGCAACGTTGCTAGCAGCACTTTCTGTAGTAGCCGGAATTTTGTTGATAATTCTCATTGGGTGTCTGGTGTGGGGTCAACGCCTCAAAGCTCGTAGCCTCCAATGATATGTTCATCTGCGTTTACAGTCAAGGGCATGGCAGAACTACTGAGGGACCCTTTGGATACCGTTTGTTCTCCATCGATAAATTTTACTTAAATAAAGAAGCCTAAAATGTATTTGCGAGTAAGAAGTCTTACACGGGCGCATTCAAAATGGTTTTCGTCTATTATTAAAGGTTACATGCATCTCAATTGAGAACAATAATGCTTTAGGATGGATCCACAAGAATTTTTCTATCACCAGCGAATGAATTGCAGAAGCAGTATGGAGTTCAGGTGATTGGCATACACATTCGTCCCCGCTCAATACGGACACCGGATAACGCAGAGACTACTATATTCGGACAAAATGCTCAAGTAGAAAACTACGGCTCATTCCGATAATTATCCTCTTAACCTTTTCGACATATAAAGGAATTCTTTTGGCTTGATGCAACGCTAGTTTTATTGTACAGTATTTTCGATACTATACCATTCAACAAATAATGTGCACTGTATTACTGTGTAACACATATACATATACGGTGCAAATAGTACTCTTTTATATCCGCACCAAAGCAAATAACTGCCGAAGTTTCAATGAATCATATTTACGTTATTCTTCGTTTACTTAAGCTGGCGATTTCACTTTTTGTCAATTTTTTCCGTACCAGTCTGTTTTACAAGATCCACGCAAATGTGCCCGCCTAAAAGTGACCATGCAGCTGACACGGCCTTTTATGAGTTAATTGGCGATTGCTACTGCATGGATGGTAATATTTCTCACTATTATCACTCATATTATATCAAAAGGAACGATGTACTGATTATTCTGCAACATCCTAACGATAGGAATTGCAAGCCTGTGCCCGAATGGATTGTAGAGCAGAGGTTCCTAACCTTTTACCCCTCGGTAAACCCGTATGTTAATATGTAAGCCTTCGGCGAGTTTCATATTTTCGCTGAATCACGAAAACAAAGATCTATACATTCTACACAGCAGTGGTCAGTAACGAAGTACTTCTACGTTTTTGAAGTACTCGAGTAGTTGACCGCTACTTGGGTATTTACTCAAGTGGATCTAATTTCCCGCTATGATGAACCATATTTACTGTGATGGAATATTTCGTCTGGGCGACAATTCCGTGTGAACGAAACCACGCAACTCGATATCTAAATTATAATCTCTGATATGTTCGTGAAATCATATTAGTCTGCTGTGCGAGAAGCACGACGAAAATTCTGAGCTTTACTCAACTTTTATGAAAATTAAATGTTGGTACTGCCTGAAAACAGTCCTGAAATTCCTCAGGCTGTCTTTCTGATTAGAGGATTAAACTACTTCTACTTGACAAACTGAAAATAGCCAGAGGTAAGTAAGTAGATCAACAAATATTACCTAATTTCGCGAACATATCAGTGAATAAAATTTAGTTACCGGGTTGCGTGGTTCCGTTCACACTGCATTGTCGCCCATATAAAATATTCAATCACAGTAAATATGGTCCCTCATAGCGTTTGAAACTGCCCTTTCACAATCTAGCACAGGGGTGGGCAAACTACGGCCAACCACACTGTTCTGTGCGGCCCGCGAGAGTATAAAAAAACTTGTTAAAAATATTGATACAATGCGTACTAAATATCGAATTAATGCAGACACTTGATTAAAATTTTTCTTAACCTATTTCACCATGATAATTCTAAGGCTGGGGCTCGAAGCTGAGCTCAACTGAAAAAATTTTTCGCGCTTCGTGAGATTTACATCCTATTCATTATTATTTCCTAGTATTTAGTCTGAATTTCATATTTAATATTCTCTCATCCACAGTCGTAACCTTCCATGCCATCAAACCATCAGCCCACGCAGTTTGAAAGGTTTCATCTGCTAAACATGACAGACATCCTAAACGAGATTGACATAATTCGGATCACGAGTGTGATTTCAGATTGGCCACTCCAGTTTGAATTATTTCAGTGATGTGCTTATAAAAACGATTCGCGCGTGTCGTAGGTAGATTCGTTGTATGTATGCGTAGAATTAGGGTATTTATATTTTATCTACACATAGTAGAAGCGTGTTTGAAGCTAACATGGCTATGATGCTGTCAGCATTGTGTGTCCTGGAACTGAACTAAAAGTTGAATTAGTAAGTGAACAGATCGCTGCTCTGAGATTTAAATTTCAATCCTGTTCTAAGAATCGGGACAACCGACTTTCATCGCTATATAGTTTTGACAAATTGGTTATTGGGGCCGACCAGCCTATGAAATCTCGCCACTGTTTCTGAGGCTTGTACGATATCATCAAAGCAATGTGTGGATTGTTGTAAATAAGCATATATATTATCCCCATATCCTCATCCTCACTATATAATCAAATACCAATATTGCGTTTTGGTTCATAGTCCCAATTTTATATAGTGCGCTCCGAGAATGGATTCAGATGATGAATGCGGCCCGCGAGCTCAAAAGTTTGCCACCCCTGATCTAGCATCTACCTATAATATCATAATCTAGCACACCATGGCATGTCATAAGTGGACTGACTTTTTCTTAGCTTTACGCCTGTTTTGGCAGACCACAGTTGAAATTTTCCGGAAAAAAGGCGAAATATATTCCCGATTTTTAGAAGTAGTATTTTTATTTCTCTTTCAAATCTCAGTATCTTAGTTTGAGTTCTAATTAGTTTTAGTTCTTTTGTCTGGTAACATACATGTTGAAGCATAAAAGCAATTTTGTGATGCCTCGATTTTCACGCAATAACACTACAATATATAACATTTTTACGATAAGCCATATTTTTTATTCACGTTCACTAATCGCGTTAAGTGTTAACAACGTATCCGACACCACTTCCCCGTGTTGCTCTTCGATCAAACTATACGGGCCTAATAATATGGGGGAGGGCGCTGTACCATCACCTTTTCTAAATCGTGGTGTTCGAGTAAACAGAGGATTAGTATCGCATTCCCATACCAATGCTTCCATTCTCATACTATATGATGCGGACGAATACTTATGCTGTCAACAATTTATACCTCCTGGGATGCATTACAATGAATCAAGCTCTGCACCGCGGATTGGATAGTGAGAAACGTCCTAGATCAGTGTTTGGCGACTACAGAGGAGTTCGCTAGTGGCCCGCGAAAATTTATATACTCTTGAAAGTTAAAGGAATGATCAGAATTATAGCAGTCAGGCTCACTGATGAAAATTTAAAACTAAACAAGTTGATATCTTTAGACAAAACATGAGCGTTAGTGGCGTAAGCAGGAGCGTATACGTTTTCTTTCCGAATCCAAAATCTAGTAATAATAAATATTGCTTGACGTAATCGCACAATGACAATGACATACACGCTGAGCGGAGGTGGGGAAAATTAGATTACCCAGGATTCGCGACGCTTCAGCAGTACTCTTAATATTTGACGTTGTAGCTAAATTCTCAGTCCCCGAAGCCAGTATTTACGCATAACGGACGTAAGCTATATCATACGAACCACCACTATGGTAATGACGAGACGATGTATACCTGTGCAATTCGTAAGTGCCAACATCATGTCTGTAACCTATCGCGCACGGTCGAGCGTTTGTTGGTATTTACCATTTTAACACAATATTGATATAGTTTATTAGCAGATGGTTCATAGATATTATACCGGTTCAGAACTGAATTCGCATATAGCGGGATTAAGCCTGAACCACAGAAACCCATCGCCGACAATTGACACGAAAGGAGTATAATTCTGCGAATATTAATATTATTATTATAACTAGGGCTGGGCACAATGATTCGAGTACTCGAATCTGAATCGAGTATTAATTTCAATGATTCGAGTCGAGTAGCAAAATATGATATTTTCGAGTACTGAAATTATACGCTTCTCACCACTGAAAGTTAATTATTCAACGAGAATTATAGTTTCGATACTAATTTTCACTGTTGAAGCTTTGAAACCTTGATTGGCGGTATCATAGCATACGAAATCTGTGGTACAAAGCTACGAAGGTTACTGGACGTAGCACATTTCCGAAGTAATGATTATCCCACAACATTGTAACCAAGTGAAATGAAGTCGGTATGGTCGAAAAAATACGAAAGTATGATGAGATGGATAACAGGCATTATATTCTTTGTGGTGGCATAAATGGTACATATTTGAACTTTGACGTAATGCCTTTTGGTATGACGTCATAATGAGTGATACTCGATTACTCGACTCGACTCGAAGCATATTACGTGATTCAGAATCGATTCACTCAGGTACTCGATTTTGCCCAGCCCTAATTATAACATGACAATCAGTAGGTGTGCTTCTGGCCCAGGTCTATCAAAGATTAGAAAGCACGGGCATAGCGATGAAAAAAATTGGGGAAGGTGGGAAGAATTTTTTTAGAGTTGATCGGAGCTCTCTTGAAGAGAACGCCCCCTTCCGGATCCATCCGTCCTTCTACCTTAGGGGAATGATATCGCTACTATTTATACAAATGATTCATAGACGCACAGTCGCACACATACGCACTCTCTACGTCAGTGGTTTGGAGTATTTGGTTGTATTAAGGTAAGCATCGGCCTGGCTGATGCGAAACCCTTGTGGTACAACCGATACTTCCAATCACTTGCACACCCAGGAAGAGTATGGCCTTTTAGGCCTTCATATTCCGACCCCGGGATCTGCGTCCGCTTGACGGGCCAGTATCCCAGCCAAAGCCTGCTTGTGACAGCTGTTAGTACCAACAAGTGAAGAAACTTTGAAGGGAAAATAGCAACCAGAAGCAACCTAACTGGGAGCTCTTGGGTACTTTGGACCCAAGAGTGACCTATTAAGGCGCTTGTGGCAATAGTAACATAGTGTAGTGCCATGGGGCTGCCACAAGCGTAACGGGGTGGAGGTTTACTGCGGTTCCTCCAGGTTACCCCTAAAAAAAAAAACATTACTAGTACCGGCGGGTACGTAACTATTCGGTACCATCATTTCGGCTTCTGGATATATCAAGACATATGATGAATCGGTAAAATTGCGACTGCGCGAAGCTCGCTGCCAAAAAAGTCGGCTGCGATAAAACCTTTGCCACAAATGACAGCTATTACATGTTTTCCGAAATTTCTATTCAAGATGTCAAGGCCGCCAAAGGGTGAACTTCGTTGTCATCTGAAACCCGTGGTACAACTTCGGCCCACAGAGGCACATGATGCCGACCGTGAAGAACGATAATTACGAGTTCAGTTTTTATATTAGTTTGATCTGGTAGCCTACGTGCGAGCGAATCCAATGTATTTTTGGGTAGTGACAAGATGCTTCAACAATGTGATTAATGTTTCCGCCCGGAGTTATCCCGCGATAACCCCAAAAAGGGTATTGCCGTATGCCCTAAATTTAATAAGGCTAAATCTAAATCAGAGCCATCGGTAAACCTAATCTCGTGGGATGACAAGATGTGATTCAAAATTAATTGTCGTACGAGCAAGTACAAATATTATTGTCTAAATTAATTCAATACCTTGTAAAACTGCTCATTTTAACAACATAAAAGTATTGCGTTCGTCGACGGTCCTGCACACAGTGTTGGGATCAAGTCACTACCTTCGAGTCACGAGTCATCTCGAGTCATTGCACATTTTGACTCGAGTCAAGTCATGTCAATCGATTTTCGAAGGTGACTCGAGTCAAGTCAAGTCACTCGTTTTTTGGAGGTGACTCGAGTCAAGTCATGTCATAGTTCAAGTCAAATTGAATTTTCGAAGTATCAGTGACGATTCAAAGTCATAACAGGTTGCTAGCTGTGTAAAAGACAGAATAATTGGCCATTTATATTGAATCAAATAACTAATATAAAGTTAAACATTCGTCAAGAAGGCGCTGTATCGCTCACGCACACGTAGAACTGCAAATAAAATACTCGAGTTACTATGTATAGCAACATGCAACAGTCTGTTATTAGCAGCCAATCGACTCGAAGCCTCGAGAAGTTTAATAAATTTATATGGTACAATACACTATACCCATCCGTGAAAAAATAAACGCACAAACTATATTCGATGGATTTAAGTCATATAAGAGGGTCGGTAAAGGCGATCACCGTGGAATTTAAGCACTGGGCCGTGTAAGAAACAGAGATACTTTGTTATGAGGTTAATCTATTGCTACTACTACTAACAACGTAAGCTGTGATCATTACGTTTGTTGTCAATATATTTGTGATGTAACAATAGAGGTTCAGTGAAACGTACAATCAGTGAATGACTGGTTACTCTCGCAAGTGACACAGCAGGAGTATCGCGCATAATACCAACATTCACAAAATTCAGTGATTTAATCGATACCGTTTCCTTGATGACTCGAAATTGACTCGAAAATTTTGCTCCGAGTCACGAGTCAATTCGCATTTTTGAAGCGCCGAGTCAAGTCAAGTCTAGTCATTTTTGGAAAGTGACTCGAGTCAAGTCAAGTTATACGAAAAAGTTGACTCGAGTCTGACTCAAGTCAAGTCATGGCTCGAGTCATCCCAACACTGCCTGCACATCATTTGTAAATCCCGTGATTGTGATACCGGACTGATTAGCAGGGTGTGTGATTAATCAAAGAGCATAGGAGACATGGCGACCCCCATTTCAAAACGCAGATTTCAAATCCACATTGCCTACCTGATCCACGGCGAGAAATGAGCTGTTGTGGGTGTGACTGTCACAATTACAAACTCGAATTACAAACAACGCCATAGCTATCCACGTTCCTAATTGCTAAGTATAAGTATAGCCAGCACCGTAACTGCCGCACCCCAAACCCCCCAATTGGGGGGGCCGAGCTCGGAAGGGGGCCCCAAATTATTTCGGGAATTAGCATAAATTATAGAGTATTTTTTTTAAATTCATGCCATTTTTTCCAAATTTTTCGCGCTGCGCGCGATTTAATGTATCCAAATATCTTGATTATTTGATACTCTTCCCCCAAGAAAAAACACGCAAGATTTATAGAAATGGACATATCGGAGTTGACCATTAACACGCCACTACACACCAAGATATATAACGATTTAGGACATATTACATGCGACTCCGAGAAGTGTGCCAGAACGATTGGCAGCGCGAAAAGCTTGGCCGAAACGGACTGCCCTTACACAGACCGAAAACTTCGTTATATATACAAAATAATAGGTTTAATTGTCCATAGGCGCCTAAATGACTGGCGCCATATGTTCCTGTCTTGGCAATCTGAACCTCAGAAGACAAATACCATCCGGCAGGAAAAAAAATATATGGCAGTGAAGAAATTCCAATTTGAAATCGTGTGCGTCTTTTAGTTTAATACGTTTGAACGATTCTATATTTTTGATATAGCAGACAGGAGGTCACGAAATAAAATCATGTAACGAAGTCATACCAACGGGTCCACCCGCCCGAAGATGTTTAATTTTATTATTTCCGGGCCCTACAGTTTCCGGTAAATCTGATAACGTGAGCAGAGAGGACAAGATATTGATAGCAATATATATGCAATTCCCGATCTTATTGACCGATTGTATCATGAATTATCGAAAATTTTCGCGCTTCGAGCTGGCTCACTAAACAGTGCAGCTGATATCGTGGCAAAAGCGAACACTGTGATGAGGGGGGACGGTTTATCACCCTATGAGAGCCCCCAACCCAAAGTTTTGCGGGGGGGCTGACAAAGTGCTGTTTTCGTTCCTGCCAACGGGTATACGCCCGAAGATGTCTAATTATTATTGGGCGGTCCTACGTTTTCAAACAGACCTTGCTCAGCTCTACCGGTAAATCTGATTACGTGAGCAGAGAGAGGATCAAAATTGATAGCAATATATATGTAATTTCCGATCATATTGCCTGATTCAATCATGATTTACTGAAATTTTTCGCGCTTCGCGCGTCTAGGCGGGAAAAGCTGACTCAATAAACGGACACCCAATGCAGATGTCAAATAGCGGGAAAAAGCGGATAGTGAAAGGGGGGTCTGGGGGGCCAAGCCCCCCAGAAGTTCGGTTTATCACCCTGTAGGAGGCCCGAGGTCAACGTTTTTTTTGGGGGGGGGGGCTGACGAAGTGCTGTTACGGCCCTGAGTACAGCTCTGTGTGGTACCGGTGATAAAATGTATGCGTGTGGTGCAAAGTTATGTTACCGCCGAATACTTTGAGAAGTCCATTAGTATTTAGATATTTGGAATCAGTGTGACAGTCACATTCGATTAATATCAATTATAATATATTCTATGGTACTTACAATGAATTGCGTTATCAATGATGCTTTGACCGCCTGTGCCTTACGTCTCGTTTCGAGCTTTATTTTCGAACAATAAATACCAGTTTCTACAGAGAAAATATGGCGCACACTAGGAATCCCATGTAGTGAGTTCGAATTAGTGCTACCACGACGTCACGTATTTTCAATTTTGACGTAGCAGTTGATCGGCATGTATGACTCTTTAGGAGTTGATACGGAAAAATAGGGCAAGTATGGCTCTTCGGACAAAAATGGTCCCGACCACTGTTCTATTTACTAGCATTTTTCTGTTACCACGGAAGCACGCTTAGGGTTATACGCAAGATGTCTATTCAGATTATTGACAGTAATATCACGCATACACCGCTTTACGTGATTCATATGGTTTCGCTGAAATAGTATCGGCGACTTCCTGGTTCAGGTTGCTACTTTCCACAAAATCGGAAATGGAATATGACATCGAATTGATCCAGTCAATGTACATAGGTAGATATCGTATTAGGAAGACCGTAAGCGAATCGGGTGGCGATTAAATTTATTATGCGAATAATTACATGTCAATGTGATATTACTGGCCTCAATCAGATTACATACCGGGTACCGTGTTATAGAGTGTTACAATTTGACTTCAAAAATACTACGCCAAATCGCGTATCTGCTGGTTGGTTGGTGTATGGCGGGCATTTGCTGAATGGTGTTCAGGAAATAGTGTGCGAAGTTATAGAATTATTTTTTAGCTCCCGGCATGCGAGTAGGTAGTTAGTACCCGTTAGTGGATCAGATAGTGTTAATACGCATAACACGTAAATGTTCATAAGTATAATAGCCAGTATGATCCGTCATATAAAACTTGATGTCTTAAAATCCGTAATTCAGATTTGACCAGGTCATAGCCTTATTCCACAGTTCTCGAGCTCGGAGACATTTGTCATAATTTGAGATACCGTTGGACAAATCGGGTACCTGACTGATTTGAGTTCTTTCGAAGCATTAGGCATCAAGTTGAGTTTTCGAATACCGCTCATTATGCCTTTATACGTGTAAACGTTATTTGAACATTTGAAATACACGAACGTTTCTGCGACAAGCAAGATAATGGCAGTAGCACGTTACCTAAACTAATTTTTTGGTTCATGATCATGAATATTTCACAGCGATACGTGACCATGTGCGGGTTGACCACATAAATGTCGATTCTATGAATGTCCGTAAATTTGTGCTAAGTGGGCTGCATAGCGCGATAGATCCAACCGCGGATACAAGGCTCCTACGGTGGGAAAATATCATATCAATCGTGTCTTTCAGGTTCAAATTAGCATAAAAATCTGATCCTCGATAACATCACCTCTCTCGGGTAGCATTGCCTATATGTTACAGCAGTCATATTCGAATACTCGGATAGTTTATCTCACCCTTACTCATCACGGAATGCCCAGTAGATAACAGCGCTACAGTCGGTCAGATAAATATTGTATTAATCCAGTTTGAACCGTCTTGTTGCAGGGAAACGAGTACAGGGATTCCATTGACTTTAAAATTATTGCTCTGTTGAGCCGGTAGCAGACTATACAAATAAACGGTAGCGTCCACTCCTTATTTACCGTCCACTTGCAAATGAATATAACAAATGACGTTATATTTAGGGCAACTTCGGAGAGCTTCCTACATACTCGCGATTTATGTAGTATGTTGTTTTAAGCTTGTAGTAATTTTATATTGCAAAAGATGCAAAATGTTAAGCAACTTTTTTCAATTTTCCATGCAACCTTTTACTGTAACGTTTATCCAGTATTGCTCAAAATAAAAAGGAGTAATTTACAAAAACATGCTGGAAACTATTTTTAGCATGATTCAATCCTCTTAGATTTGCATATCAAAGAGCTATGAGACGAATTAGCTGCATTTCAATGCTACCTATGATGCAACAGTCACCGTGCAAACTATAGTTCAACAGCCCCAGCCAAGCACGAGAGTGCCCGAACTAAATTATAATTGATAGTATGGCTTGGCTATTGACCAAGCCCGCCCAAACGGAAACAGATTGTGTCTAATCAGCCGAGGACAAGTATAGTTGAGAGAGCTTAGTTAGTTAAACTAGGTGTTTATAAAAGTGCATTCGTTATTTCGCAAATAAGAAGCGATAACCATGAAATCTGTTTAGGCAGTGGTTCGCAGTCTTTTCCCTTTCATTCCCGATTGCCGATTATTGTCGAGTTTTCATTCATCACAACCTAAAACCCTGGTAACCAATCGTTCAAAATGTTCCCATCAATAAAATTTTATAATATTATATATGACAGTAGTTTTTAACCATGTCGCCATCGTCCTTCTGTGGGCGATTTGGATTTCAAAGGGGGTGCAAACACTCAGTGGGTGATATATGGGAGGCGCTGGGACGTTATTGGGGCGCTGAAGAAAATGGGCGTAATAGGGCGGATGGCATAGTAGTTGTCATAGGGATACAAAGCTCTATAGTTCTATATATTCTTGAGATCCTGTTGCCAAATTCATTTATTCATTCCAAACAATATTCAACAATGATCATAAATTTTTGCCGCGTTTTGCGGGAAAGATACCGAGACTGGCGAAGTATTTGGTGTTTTCAGGAATGCAGTGATTTCATCTATAGAATGTGCTTTTACGCTTGATGCGGGCACTTTTAGATAGCAAAATATTCATTTACACATTTCGATTACAAAAGATAGGGATATTCCCGACAAAATGTTTTAAACAAGGTATTATATATTGCAGCACACTGCGTCTCGCAATCTGGAAGCGTGGTTTTATACCACGTAGGTGAGAGCCATTTGTACAGTAAACTTGATTTGAAGCTTTCTGACTAGAATGACTTACTATATATTTAAAAATATCCTTGTTTTCTAGAGCCCGTACCCAACAGTTGTTATAAGAGCCTTCATTTGATTCCGAAAATAGTGCCTACAATTATTAGATCGTTAATTTGTCGAGTGGCCATCAGGAGCGATTCGAGCGCGGAATGTTTTCAATAGTCAAGTCCTGCCTGCAAAAAATCGACCGGACTTGGACCTCTACCCCATCGTATGTACATGTAATACAGTCCTTGCATTATGTAGGGGCGCCAAACCAAGAAAAGGGGAGCTTGGACAAAAACGGTTACAAGGTATATATAGTAACGACTTCATGCAGTGCAAGTTAAGACGCCCAAGTATTGCCGGTAACCACAAGTGTATAAGGCAAAGACCAATGATTGTGGCATCACTTATCCGATCAAACGAAAATCTAATAGATAACTATTGTCATGTTTTTTTTTAACATTATTCACTATAAGTTTCATCTGATTTCACGTTCACCAGAGTGATATCTGGGGTGTCACGGACAGTCTATTTGCTCGTGCACTCTGCCAGTAGCCCGTAAAATTCTGCAAAAGCGTTATTGCACGTCATACTGCTCATGCTAAACATGTTTGTTACCCAAATTTTGGTTTCTCGTAATCAAAAATGAGTTTTTGTGAACAACACGACAAAAATCAGCGACATATAGCCTACAGCCAAGACCAGAGGAACTGGTAACCGCAATCGCAGTATTGCGCCTCCTTACATCTGTATCTTGTATTGTATATGTATTCATTTTACAGGTGCGTCTGTTCCCCATCAAAAGGCCCTGAAGTCCCAACTAGTAGGGATTTCCCCACATGTTATGAACCACTGTGTCTGGTAGACCATCTAAGGCAGGGATGTCCTACCTGCGGCCCGCTGGTCATTACCCGTTCTAATCTTAGTCTAATTAAAAAGCACCAGTCAGCTTTTGGCGGTGCAGTAATAGTCTAGTATGGGAACTGTTAATCTCTCCGTTTGCCATTTGTTTTCTCGTGTTGGAGTGAGGGCTGAAGAGAGATTGATGTGCAATAATGCTTCTGGGTAATGAATGAATGAAGTTAGACTGTTACAGTGCTCGTTGTAAGTCAGGACACTTGTATTCATAGTGCAGTGTAGATTGACTGTTGGTATTTTGAAATGCAACTTTTGGTAAAATTAAGTGCTACTTTCTCTTGATTTGAGTGCAACAAAAACTTGCCCTAGTTTTATTCATTTGTAAGTGGACGTTACTTAAGGTGTCAAAGCTACCAAGTTCTTACGTTAATCACTAATTAAGTAACTTCAGATAGCTTAATATTCGTTTGTTGCTGCCATTGACTTTATATCGATTGAAAACGGGAAATCCAGATGAGCAACGCTATCTCCATAGACCCCTCGCTTTGTTGATGAATACGCTCAATATATTCAATATACATGGAAAATCCCGAGGAGACACAAAAACACGGGGTTTAGGAGTTGTTGGGCATAGCTTCATCAACATTGTTTCAGATTTAAATTGATCCAGAATCTACGAAATACTATGAGTATAATTATAGCACTGATATCGTTTTGAATAGGTTGTGTGCGGGGTCAACAGCAAACTGATCAGACACAGGACACTATTTGGTATATCCAATGCAATTCTACGGGTGAGTTAAGTCGTCTTTGTACTTAGACATCTGCTATCCTAAAGGGGCACTGTGTTTTAAATGAAATGTGATCTCAAATGACAAATAAAATCGACAAAAAAAGATTTGGCCGCAGCCATTTTCTTTAGAAACCCCCCGGAAAGAAACTGCAGCTAAAATAAAACTTCAACGTTCCCCATTCCAAACCTGTTGAATGAATATATTTCTATGGTTGTGCGTCTGCGAGTCTCCGCTGCTTAACCGTTGCGAAGTAGTTGCTGGCAAGATGTCTTCACTTGCACTTGGTCGACATGGTTGCACGACGTGACTTCCATATTCTACCCCTAGCATTTCTTTATTTGATACGTGCAAAACATATGATACTTATGATGTGCCTTTTTATCTGATGGATAATTAGTAGATCATAATCATCGTATGATGCTTCACTGACTTTACTGATGATGGAGAAGCACTGACGCTCATTGTAACTCGCAATATCAAGGCTTCATTATAAACATGTATAATTAGTAGGGCGATTTTTTTGACATGTCAAAATAAGTCAACATTTTGTCTATATTGAGCGTTAGGTCAAAAAACTGTCACAATTGTTTCCTAACTCAAAATTTTTTGGCAATCTGCATTTCGTTTGTATCGTAGATGTTTGCAATGTTAGAACTTATTATTTGACATTTTACAGCTTATAGCCTACTTTATAGGCCCCCCGTTGTAGACGGCCGTAGGCCGTCGGCTCGTAGTGAATCATAAACGACCGAATGAAACAAATATGTTTACATGATGTTATACTCAACGTACCGCAATATCCTAACTGAAGCAAGACTGTGTGGGCATTGGTTCTTATATCAAGAGGCGCATGATGAAAAATTGTGATGTAGACAATATGAAGAAACACGGTTTGTCACCAGCAGTGTACGCATAACTTCAGTGTTGCCAGCTTGCTGCTGTTGAACGTTCTTTCTCCATTCGTGGCAAGCTACTTACTAAGGACAGACACTTTCTACCCGAGAATGTAGAAAAGTATCTTTAGTTGTACTACAACGAATTCCAATTATTCCAATCATAATGCGTGACGTACCTACTGGAATTCTTCATAGGTCCAAATTTAGTTAAAATAAATTTTTTCATGTAGAAATTTGTCAGTTTTTTATTCAAAAAAGTTTTTTTCTGGACAAACTACTTCGTAAGGATAAACATTTCCAACCAGAAATGAAGATAAGTAGTACGGTTTTAACATTATGTGCGAAAACACATAATGTTCATATTTGTGGGCTAAATTTTGTCAAAATGAAGTTTTGTGAGGTCTTCCGTTTTTAGGTAAAATAAAATCGCCCTAATAATCAGTAATCACCATACTGGTAGAGAATAGGATATACGTTACCCATACCGTGTGCCCTACCTTCTGATCTGATGGGGAATTAATGTAGTGCGTATTGCGTATGCGTTCACAATCACAACATATCATATGTTTTCCACGTAGGCTACTACCTAAAGAAGTGATGTGACTATAATGTAGGGTTACCATATTTTAGAAATCTGAAAAGAGAACACATTTTCAGAATTTTCAGACTTGCGAAACCGGTGGATGTCCTGAAAAAATACTAAATTTTTCTCACTTCGTAGTCCGTTGACTGAAAAAAGATCAATTTCGGCTCAGCTCCAGAAATACCCGCCTGAGCGTTACTTCGGTGCTGATTTACGGCATCTCAGTCGATTCTGGCCGTAAATTTGCCCTAAATTCTAAAAAAAAAGAGGACAAAAGGGCGTCCTCCGAGGACGCTTTCAAAAAGTCAAAAATGAGGAAAAATCCTCTTAAAAGAGGCATAAGAAAAACCTACGATAATGTGAAGGTCGCGTCTAGCAACAGGGTAGAACAAGTGCAAATGAAGATATCTTCCCAGACTCACAGCCGTCTCACCATAGAAATTTATTCATTCAACTGGCGTGGAATAGGGATAGTTGGAATTTTCATTTAGCTACAGTTCCTTTTCGGTGGATTTCTGAAAAAATGGCTGCGGCCAAATATGTTTTTCCGGTTTTTTCTTTCATTTGAGACCACATTATATTTAGAGCGCAGTGCTCCATTAATAGGTGAGCTATAATATTGAATTAGTAAAACGGAAATAAATCATAGGTTCCATGATTAAAACTAGAAATGTCCGTCAACTATTTGAATTCGAATGAATGCGACTAATTTTCAGCTTCTCAGCGTGATATTATTGGCTATCACAGGCTCATCTCAGGATAAAAACTGGAGAAAAAATCATCAATCTTCATTCATGAATGCCTGGAACATGGCGAAATTTGCCACTATAAAAACATTCACTTGGAAAAATTGTCACTTTAAATGGTGATAAGTACTTCGCCTCTACCGCGTGCACGTGGTATTTTACAAATGCCCAGAACAAAAGTGAGATGTGCTAAAACGTCGGCAGATCAGAAAAAAAATAAAGAATTTCGGTCTGGTGTAAAATCACCATTACAGTCGAAACTGCACCATGATTCCTAAAAAAGGAACAACATCCCCAGAGTTTTGTTTTTTGTTGGTTGAATTTTAAATTAAATTTAACGTTTAAAATATCAGAAACATTTAAATATCATATATTCGGGTCATTGCTATTTATACTCTCTCAACATCTGCGTCATTCAGAAAATGTGACGCGAACTATCGGAAGCAATTTCTCGGTAACGCTCGTAAGTTCTTGCTCGGAAGTCGACAACGGATGTGAGATCAAGTATTATTTTCTTACTGAAGACGGAGTGAACAAAACCACGGTGTCTGTTGATCGATACTATTTAGCGGGGAATTTTACACGAAGTGGAGTAAAATTCTTCTACGTGTACTTGATACAAAATCAGAAAAGAGTTGTATTAAATCTTATCATTGTTACAAGAGTAGACCTACAGCCTGTTTCTATTGAAGTGCGAACTCAAAACCTGCGTGGTTGTACGAACACTCGATCGGTTGCATGGATCCACTTTAAAGGTGAGTCGGGGTAAAAATTTCCAACAATCTGTACATTTCACATTTTATATTTCATGGATCAGACGAACAAAAGTAATCGTCACTAGATAGCGCCCACTGCTGACGTCACCAACTCGAGGCCAGCGTATTGATTTCAGCCATCGGAGATACATCTGTGCTGGAAATAATTGCAGTTTCCAATGTTGATGGAGATCACAATGTGTTATCCCGTCCTAAATACCACCGTATTTCGCTCTTTAACACTTTGGCGATAACAGTACCGTTGTTCGGAAATTTGTCCGATATACACATTATGAATAGGAAACGCTTACCTTCTGTATGGTATAGGATATGGGTAGGCACAATCCGTGTTCAAACTGAAAATACATCTTTATCGTTTTGTCGTACGCACTCGCCCTGCGATATTGAAATTCCGAGAAACTATGAAAATAGTAAATACAGGCATATAGTACCTCATTAAGTACTAATTTACACAGATACATTTATTGTCAATTAATCCTGAAATATATCTTTCAATTATACATCGAATGGTATATTTTACACGCACTTTGCCTTCCTTGCAGGATGTCAGAATAATACAAAATTCAATGTAGCATTAAGGCACTCATCAATCGCTAGATATCATGACATCGGAGATATCATCTGCCCAGATTACGAAAACGGTCGCGCTGTATTCAGCAATGGAAGTGGGGCTCTGCAGACTCAATGCCTCGCCGATTCGACTTGGAGAGATACTGATGGTATCACCTGTCTTTATCGTAAGAAAAATAATGTGTATATATATCATTGTGTAATAATTATAAAATAGTTTATATATTATTCTTTGTTGGATGGATATCTTTTGAGATATTTCAGCCATAATGAACATATCACATCGTCACCAATGCATAATGTCGGGGAATCTCTTGCCTCTCGCGATGAGAGTCCTCGATCTTGATCCGACTCCAAACTGGCCCTAGCGGGATGAACGAACATCTGCACAGGATCGGATGCCATGAAAATGTATTTTGGGAACAGTTCGCACCGCCTGAATCTGTGGCACATTTCCTGCTAAAATGTCCGAGATACTCAACTAATAGAAAATATATCATCGAGGCTGCCAGGAACCACGGCATTAAGACTGCGTGATCGAAAATTCATACTTATCCTTTCATGGCAACGCCTATGACAGATTTCGCACTCCTGTTGAATCGACAAATTTGGAAAAGTCCTACTCTAATCAAATTTTCGATCTGGTGCACAAGGTCACAGTAGCCAAGCATCAATAAAACCCCGTACCAACCAACCAACATCGTTGACTGTTGATTGAATGCGATAGCATGGGATCTGGTTGATCGTAAAGCATGCCATCAAAATTTATCTGCATAAGCTCCTACATGAGCTGTGACATTGGTCATGAAGATAATTCAAATCTTATTATTCCTTCGTTTCGTTTCAGCTATTTCAGCCCAGCTCGAGATTAATAATCAACCTTCCCGATGGATATTCAATGCGGAATATGTCTATTCAATTCCCGATTCTGTCAATCAAATTTCATTAAATTGTTCTGCAAGTGAAGCCAGATACGAAGCCGGTTATACAGAGAAATTCCTACTTCAAGATAAAATATTGGTTAGTTCAAATCGTATCGCTTGCAATATGTATTAATATATAATATGCAATCACTTCGGATTTTTTGTGCGCAGCTTAGAGATTCTCTGTGCGCAGAGACCGTGTCACCACTGCGCAATTGCGCACGATCGCAGCGTAGAGGGAACATTGATTATGAGGCTTGACTAATACGAGCTTTCGCGGATCACACATTATATTATTATTGATGTCAAAATACGCGCAGACTACAACCTGACGCGCACAGGCTACAACCGTTCATTGACATCAGTAATTATGCAGCTTAATCGCATTTTTTAAAACAATGTTTCAAGCATATTTCAAACCAAGTTTTTAAAACACCATTATTTTAAAAGACAACCCCATAGCTGTATACTGTTATGCTAAACTGTAAATGTCGCAACACAAAAACCCAACGAAAGGGCAAACTCGAAAATGGCCAGAATATTTCGCAAATAAAGATAAAAATAGGATGTTCTTGGGCAAAATTATTTAACTTGGAATTTTAATTCGCGATTTTTTCGATTTACTGTCACGAGATTCTTTATTTCCACATATTCTAGAAAATATCCAAATTCTACGGTAATGAGTAAAACTGTGTTGGCCATTACAAGAGTCGGGCTTCTCTTAATACAGAGGTCATCAACACGCGGCCCGCGACCTGATTTGGAGAATTTCGGAAGAATGCTTAGTAAAGCCTTTTGAAATACTGAAATTGTATTCAGTTGGAGCATATTGTTGTTGTTGTTCAAAGTAAGCCAGCCATTTGTCTAGTCAGTCGCTGAGTGCAGACGTGTATGTCTCGCTCCGCTAGCTGATTGCCTGTAATGATTACGTACAGCTCGGACGTGCTGCGCAGTATAGGCAGTAAACAGAGTAGCCTAGACCAAGTCGAAAAGTACGACGAAGACTTTATTACCTTAAGCTACTGCGTACTCGCCGAGGGGTACAATATCAACAGAAAGACGGGGATCTGCCGGGCGGCGCCGGGTACCCGAAGCCTCAAACAAGATCCCTGAGGATTAGCCTAAAAGCAACATGTAAACCTGGAACTCTGAACACAAGAACTCTGAACTCTGCGTGGCGCCAGGAAGAAGCTGCCGCACTTGTGACTGACCTCAAGCTTGATGTGTTGGCAATCCAAGAACATCGCCAGCACTTCACCGAACCAGTCCGCGAAAAAGACCTAGGCGCAGGCATTATCATGGTCCAGTCACCTGCCAACCAAGGCGGAGTTGGAGGCGTCGGTCTAATCATGTCCCGGCGTTTCCACGATGAGGCAAAGATTAGCGTTATAAACAGCCGAATTATCACAGCTAGCATTCAACTCCGTCGCCGCAAACTGCACCTCGTTTGTGCGTATGGACCTACATCTCCGAACACCACTGCCTTCCCAGTTGATACGCTCGCCTTCTACGACCAACTAGAAGGAATTATCTCCACCTACCCGCAGCGCGACATAACCATGCTGCTTGGGGACGTGAATGCCACGTTGGCCGAGCGCTCACAGCGAGTTCGCTTCCAGTTGGCAACGAAAATAGCAACTCCGAGCATTGTACCAACCTACTCGACCGCTGCGACCTCATTCCTCTCAACGCCAACTTCTCTATGAAGCCGAAACGCAGAACAACATTTGACGGTATGCGCCGACGCAACACGCGGCTGGATTATATCTGGTGCAAAGCTCCCGCACGGTGCCACTTCACGAACTGCCGAACGGTGCGCATGCTAACGATGAGGAATGACCATCGCATGGTGTTGGCCACGCTTCGTGAACGCCTACCGTTCGTCCCGAAGCGTACACCGAAAGAGCCCCTACCAAATTGGCTTGATTTCAAGGACGCAAATAAGATGAAAGACTTTACCATGCACACACTCGACGCCCTCGAGATCCAAAATACTATACCGACCGCTTTTGCGCCACTTGTGGCAGCAGTCAAGAATGCAGCCCGTGATACGCTCGGTGAGGCACATAGGAAGCCACGGCCAAAATTAGCCTGGGAATCCGACCCAGCGGTGCTCAGTGCACGCCAGAACCTCAAGACTCTCAGATGTGCCACGTACACCTCTGGAACACTGGAAGCACATAGCGATGCTAAAGAGGCCGCTCTGCACCTAACTAACGTTTATAACGCTGCTCGCAAGGAACGAGTCGAAGCTATTGCTCTTTCCGTGGAAATCGAGTTGGAAGCAGGCCGGTCAAGAGCAGCCTGGAAAGCCATCGGTGAACAGTTGGCTTCAAGAGGACCCGCGTGAAGACCTGTACGCAAGACCTCGCATCACACTTCGAGACCCTGTTATCTACACCTGCACCGGACATCGATGTGCTCGTTGCCTTCATTAGCAGCAATTCCTCTCGCAATCGATACAAACCTGATCACGCTAGCTGAGCTCGGGATAGCCATGCGTGATGTACCACAATTCAAGGCCACCAGTATGGACGGCATCCCAACGGCTGCGTACACCTCGGGTGTTGCACCTTTGTTCCTCGACGTCATGAACGGTGTCCTCGAAGGCGGCCCGGTGCCGCCCGAGTGGCTCGAGAGCGAAACAGTGTTGGGATCAAGTCACTACCTTCGAGTCACGAGTCATTTCGAGTCATTGAACATTTTGACTCGAGTCAAGTCAAGTCAATCGATTTTCAAAGGTGACTCGAGTCAAGTCAAGTCACTCGATTTTTGGAGGTGAATCGAGTCAAGTCGAGTCAAGTCAAGTCACGAGTCAAGTCACAATTCAAGTCAAGTTGCCTTTTCGACGTATGAGCCATGATTACGTCATTGCATTTTGCTAGCTGTCTGAAATACAAATTGAGTGGTCATTGATTCTAAACCAATGAACGAATATAGAGTTAAATATACACGAAAGAAGACGCCGTATCGCTCACATATACGTAGAACTGCTAAACTCCGTAAGTAATTGCATAGCCTCAGTTTATAGTTACCAGCCAAAATAGAGAATAGAGAAACGAATTGATAAGATGCAATACATTACCCTTTTACAAATTGATATTATACAATTCGAGCCTGCGCCAATGGTTGATGACTATATAAACTATATTCGAATTCAATTTCAATAAAACAAGAGGTTTGGTTAAGGTAAGAACAGAAATAGATATTTCGCTATTAAATTACTTTACTATACTAGTTTACGACATCGTAAGCTATAAGCTTCGATCACTTCGTTTGCGGTCAATTTATTTGTGACAGATCAATGGAGGCTCAGTGAAACGCACGATCATTGAATGATTAATCGCTCTCACGGGTTACTCCAGTGTTTCGTGAGCAATTCAACCATATGAAAGATAAAGTGAGTTTTATCGACACCGATTACCTGATGACTTGAAATTGACTCGTGAATTTTGCTCCGAGTCACGAGTCAATCCACATTTCTGATACGCCGAGTCAAGTCAAGTCAAGTCATTTTAGCAAAGAGACTCGAGTCAAGTCAAGTCATGCGAAAAAGGTGACTCGAGTCTGTCTCGAGACAAGTTATGACTCGAGTCATCCCAACACTGGAGCGAAATCGTGCCTATATACAAGCAAGGCGCATCGAGTGACCCAGCGAATTACAGAGGCATCTCCCTCATGCATACCGCGGTCAAGCTGTTCGACCGAGTACTGCTCCTTCGCATACGTGAGCAAGTATCTACCAAGTTCCTGAATGTCCAGAATGGATTTCGACCATCCCGCGGTTCAACAGAGCATATCCTGGCACTGCACACAATCATTGAAACCTGCCGCTCACACAAAAAGAATGTTTTGGCTGTCTTTGTTGACTTTGCAAAAGCATTCGACTTGGTCTCGCGCCCAGCCATGGCGAAGATCCTCAGATTCTATGGAATTCCTGAGGTGATAAGGAACGCCATTATGGCCCTCTACATTGACACACGAGCGCGAGTCCGAACAGATGACGGTCCAAGCGGAGATTTTAGCACTTCGGCTGGCTTGCTTCAAGGTGACACCTTGGTACCATTCTTGGTCGTGATAATCCTTGACTTCGTGCTACGAACGGCGTTCCCGGACAACTCGGAATTCTTTGAATGGCGGCCACGGCAAGGAACGCGTACGCATCCGACTCGCGAGGCTATCCATGTAGGTATTCTTGCCTACGCGGACGACCTCGCCTTGCTTGCCCCGTATACCGCATCGGCACAGCGCCTCATCAACCAACTAGAGGCCGCCGCCGCTCTTATTGGCCTCCAGATCAATGCCAAGAAGACTGAGGTTCTTGCCATACCAGCTCTGTCGGAGAACGCGACACCAATTCAACTGGGAGAAGTCAGGCTCAAGAATGTCAAGAGTTTTATATACCTCGGTATTGACGTCGGCAAGACGGCTACATTGCCTCTTCCACTCAAGTGCCTCACCCCAGCTCAAGACCCGCATTTTCCGTGCCACTGTCGAGCAGGTTCTTCTCTACGGAATAAAAGCACTCACGCTGACAGAAAAGCTGGCTAAGACACTCAACGCCAACTACGATGCACTCCTCCGCTACGCACTCGGCATCCACCACCCGGAGCTCATATCCACCAATGCTCTGCGCAAACTTACAAAAACGGTCCCATGCCGTTTGCTGGCTGCTGAACAACGCTTCCGCCTAATCGGTCATCTGGTGCGGCATCAAGACGATCAACCAGCCGCCGCCATCATCAACCACATTCCGACGGAGCCATGGCGCAGAGGTGGCTGGAATAGAACCACATGGCGCTCGACAATAGAGACCGAACTAGCGCAACGCGGGCTTTCGCTCGGAGACGCACACGATAGCCCACGTTGGAGGCGCTTGACAAGGGCCGAAAACGGATTATCTTGATGTTCTTTTGTTTCCTGTTTTCTTTTGCCCTTTTATTTTATTATTTAATTGAAAGTCGATATATATATACAACTATAAGCCATTCAACTGTGCCCAATATCACTATTCCTCACTGGCTGATACAGCTTCGGCGATGGTAATATCATTCCATGGAGGAGGAATTAGCTGATATGAATGGGTATATTGCCTTGATGTGCAATGGCCCACCACTGCCAAGACCGAGACGTTTGAAAAACGACTTCGGGCTCTCCCAAAGACCATGCTTTACGAGGAGACAGTTTTCCAGCAAGTATAGGCCACCGTGTCTTGCTATAACCCCAATATCGATTCTATAAAGAAGGGGTGGTTAATCTGCGGCAGTAGAAGAAAAATTATGCGGACGTCGGCACTTAATTCAATTAGGATCTGTTGGCGGATGTCAATACGCAAATTAAATTTACGAGTTGACTCTCTAATGAGAGGTTTGAATTTTTCCTGAAATTTTTTTCGCGTTACGTGTACTTCAATGCGAGTTGATTTTCGATTTTAATATAGTAGTGTCTTTTGTAATCTGAGTCCCACAGTACAGATGCGAACAGCAGAGGTAAATGATGCGCCCCATAAAGAAATACAAATTTTTAATCGTGTTCTCCTGGTCACGAATGAATTTTTTTTCTGGTAGACCTGCGTTTCGGCGAATCCAATATATTCCCACTATACCGAAAATTCTGATGGGATGTCAAGATATAACTGCATGCAAAAAAGGGGACTAATAAGAATTGGCCCACCCAAAGATGAAGCACAGCATTAATAACTTCCCTAAGTTTTCCAAGACACCCCCTGCATTAACTCTATCGGAGAATCTGATCACACCAGTGTTGGGATGACTCTAGTCATGACTTGACTCGAGTCAGACTCGAGTCACCTTTTTCGTATGACTTGACTTGACTCGAGTCACTTTGCTAAAATGACTTGACTTGACTGGACTCGACTCGACGTATCAGAAATATGGATTGACTCGTGACTCGGAGGAAAATTCACGAGTCAATTTCAAGTCATCATCTAATCAGTGTCGATAAAAATCACTGTTTCTTGCATATATGTTCGGATCGTTCGCGAAACGCTGGTGTAACCCGTGAGAGCGACCAATCATTCAATGATTATGCGTTTTACTGATCCTCCATTGTTCTCTCACAAATAAATTGACCACAAACGAATTGATCGAAACTTACAGCTTCACGTTGTCGGAAACTAGTAGTAAAGTGATTTAATAGAAAAATTCATATTTCTGTTATCTGTTCTTGTCTTACCCAAACCTCTTGTTTTCTTAAAATTGAAATCGAATATAGTTTATATACTCCTCAACCATTGGCGCAGACTCGAAGTGTAGGCCTAGCAATATGCATAAATGGGTAATGCATTGCATCTTATGAATTCGTTTCTCCATTCTCTGTCAAGGCTGTCAACTATAAACTGAGGCTATGCAATTACTTACGTAGTTCAACAGTTCTACGTATATGTGAGCGATACATCGACTTATTGCGTATATATTTAACTCTGCATTCGTTCATCGGTGCAGAATCAATGACCACTCAATCTGTAATTCAGGCAGCTTGCAAAATGCAATGATGTAATCATGCCTGATACTTCGAAAAGGCAACTTGACTTGAATTGTGACTTGACTCGTGACTTGACTTGACTTGACTCGACTTGACTCGAGTCACCTCCAAAAATCGAGTGACTTGACTTGACTCGAGTCACTTTCGAAAATCGATTGACTTGACTTGACTCGAGTCAAAATGTGCAATGACTCGAAATGACTCGTGACTCGAAGGTAGTGACTTGATCCCAACACTGGATCACACAGGCCGAGAAAGGAGAAATATTTGATAGTAATATGATACTAATATTTATTGACGAAATCCACTCATGAACAAGAAAAATTTTTCGCGCTTTGCGCGACTGCACAACGATTCCCTGCGGCTCTTCATAACATGACTACCCACGATTTCGGTGCGCATAGTAAAGTAAGCCGATATCAGTAAATACATTAGTCCGGAGTGTACCGGCAATGGACATGGACAGTTTGACGTGGGTATTTGGCCCCAGTTAGTTCATTACGACTATGCAACGGAATGCGGCCATAGCCTTAATGAGTAATCGAAATGCTGTCGTGAATAGCAAAAAGGCTGGTCACCTCTGTTTTAGTTGCTACAGAGGTATCAGGTATCGTGCGCAGCTCATAGTTCAAAATATAAATGAAATTTATGATCAATATATTTTTATTGTATTTGTGTTTGTTCAATAAAATATTATTTCTTTTGTGGTGACTATGCCCGTCGCCCATGTTAGAGAGCACAGCACTGTACTAACGTAGAGTTATCAAACGTGGTTGTTAAACTGCGTTGTCTATTTTAATCTTAATATTGAAGGCGTGCGGCCAGCGGTCTCTAGGAATTTTAAAAAGTGGCCCGTGACCCATTTTGAGTTGGTGACCCCTCTCTTAATATGTGCAATGGGGTTGTTCAAGACAAGATAGCGTAATGGTGAAGCGTCCGGCTTCTTGATCGGTAGGTCGTGGGTTCGATCCCCGGCCGGGTCAGACCAAAGACCTGATTAGTAACACTGGTATCCATGACTTCTCTGCTTGGCGCCCATGCATTACTGGGATAGCATGGAGGGGTGGTGCATGACTTAGAAAGCCGTAAAGGCTATATCTGCACTTCCTTGTCCAGCGGCATATGCACATCATGCACTCATGGTATGCATATGGTATGCATATACTCATGGTATGCACAGATCGTGTGGATGCTGTGTATCATGAGTCGGTGTATATGCCGCAAAAAAACATCAAGGACAAAAATAAACTACGTCCTTTCCTTCCTTTCCTCCTTTCAAAAATAACGAAAAACTCAAATAACTCCGCTTGTACTATTTGGAATTGAGTCAAAATTGTTTTGCGTCGTATTTGAAGACAACATTGATTGGCTCTGCGGCGGCATATACATGTTGGAATTGAACCAAATTTGGTGTACATCATTTTAGGCTAACCTGACAATTTAGTCAGTGAATAGTTGAGATCCGAAAAAAAAATTTTTTTTGAACAACCCTAATGTGCAACCTGCAGGTATGGGAGTATTTGCCATCTCCATTTCCATTTACAAGACAGATATTACCGCGTTTTAATACACCGACTTTCGCCAATCTGGTTACGATCCGGAGTCCGTATAGCCAAAGCATTGGTGGTGATGCAACTTCTGGTCCTAATATATCTTGGAACCACGACCGGATTGGACCCGAGAAAATATCTATTTGAAATAGCGGTCATTTCAGTTATTGAGTTTTTCTAGATTGTCATCAGTGTAGCGTACAAGCAACCGCATATAGATGTGTTGTAGGAATTGATTCTACTACCATATCATTGATTACGAATTTTGTAAGTATGAACGATTATTTCCACAATATTGAGTGCTGCCAGGGATACAAAATGTTTGAGGTTTGGCAGCCCCCTTCAAGTCTGACATATTGCGAATCTAACGTTGTCATAACAATGCTGCTCATAAATATAAATTTGTAAATACTCGTTCCTCGTTGTACATATATTGTTAGACATATATCACTCTCGCATATGTCACAATAGGCAGCAGCATATGTGGGTTACGAGTAGAATGCAGTGTTGGGATGACTCGAGTCATGACTTGACTCTAGTCAGACTCGAGTCACTTTTTCGTATGACTTGACTTGACTCGAGTTACTTTGGAAAAATGACTTGACTTGACTTGACTCTGCGCTTCAGAAATATGGATTGACTCGTGACTCGGAGCAAAATTCACGAGTCAATTTCAAGTCATCAAGTAATAAGTATTAATAAAAATCACTATCTTCTGTATGTTCGGATTGTTCGCAAAACTCTTATGTAACCAGTGAGAGCGACCACTCATTCAATGATCGTGCGATTTATTGAGCCTCCATTGTTCTCTCACAAATAAATTGACCATGAATGAAGTGATCGGAGTTTACAGCTTACGTTGTCATATACTAGTAGTAAAGTAATTTAATAGTAAAATATCTATCTCTGTTTTCTGTTCTTACCTTAACCAAACCTCTAGTTTTAATTAAAGTGAATTCTAATATAGGTTATATACTCGTCAACCATTGGAGCAAGCTCGAATTATATCCCATGAATATGTAGATGGGTAATGCATTGCATGTTATCAATTTGTTTCGCTATTCTCTATCGTGGCTGGTAACAATAAACTGAGGCTGTGGAATTACTTATGTAGTTTTAAGAGGTCCACGTATATGTGAGCGATACGCCTTCCCCCGTGCATATTTAACTCTATATTCGTTCATCGGTTCAAAATCAATGACCACTCAACCTGTAGTTCAAACAGCTAGCAAAATGCAGTGACTTAATTATGCCTCATACTTTGCAAAGGCAACTTGAATTGAATTGTCACTTTGACTATTGAATTGATTTGACTTGACTTGACTCGACTTGACTCGAGTCACCTCCAAAAATCGAATTACTTGACTTTACTCGAGTCACCTTCGAAAATCGATTGACTTGACTTGACTCGAAATTACTCGTGACTCGAAAGTAGTGACTTGATCCCAACACTGGCAGAATGCTGTATTGCATTCGATTTGTTGACTCCTAATTATCTCATTCTTTTTTTTTTGTCTAGGCGTACAATTACATATCGATCCACCCGAACCTTAATGGAATCAATGTATCCTGCTATTTGGAGAACAATTTTACGAAGTACTTTTCTGAAGATACAGCCAGGTATTTGTCTACTTCCACTATCAATATAACATGTAAGTATAAATCAACTGTTACATCCACGACCTCAAATGAATGGAAAATGTGAATTTTCAGTTGGACCTTACCCGTCGGACGAACTCAAATCGCTGTGTTCTTTTACAAATGGCTCTATCCGATTCTACTCAAATCCTGCAGCAACTGACCAATCATTATCTTTATTTGCTGGTAAGAACTAGGCCTATCTCTACTTTATATGAGGTGTCGAGAGAGTGTAGTGATATAATCCACAGCTGAAACACCACTGGGTTGCGGGTAGGGCTGGGCAAAATCGAGTACCTGAGTGAATCGATTCTGAATCACGTAATATGCTTCGAGTCGAGTCGAGTAATCGAGTATCACTCATTATGACGTCATACCAAAAGGCATTACGTCAAAGTTCAAATATGTACCATTTATGCCACCACAAAGAATATAATGCCTGTTATCCATCTCATCATACTTTCGTATTTTTTCGACCATACCGACTTCATTTCACTTGGTTACAATGTTGTGGGATAATCATTACTTCGGAAATGTGCTACGTCCAGTAACCTTCGTAGCTTTGTACCACAGATTGCGTATGCTATGATACCGCCAATCAAGGTTTCAAGGCTTCAACAGTGAAAATTAGTATCGAAACTATAATTCTCGTTGAATAATTAACTTTCAGTGGTGAGAAGCGTATAATTTCAGTACTCGAAAATATCATATTTTGCTACTCGACTCGAATCATTGAAATTAATACTCGATTCAGATTCGAGTACTCGAATCATTGTGCCCAGCCCTAGTTGCGGGTTACAGTCCGACCGAGGTCGACTCCAGAATCATACCTAATTGTTGGAGGTTTATCTGGGCTCCTCCGCGCCAAGTTATCCGCGTAAGCGGTGTCGTCTAAAAAACCTAGAAATGAGCCGTTCTACAAGTCGGTAAATACGAAATCAAAAGAATATCGGTATGGTGTAACATGACCAATGTTGCCGAAATACCAAGTATATCATATCCCTCATATGCGATAGTTACATATGGTTGCATCTACGTCTCGTTATATATAATACATCAACTAAAATAATTGAAGTGATGATAACTGTCAAGCTCAAGATTAGTTTCATGGTGTATAATCATCAAAAGTAATATTACGGTGTCACTATATTTAGGCCTATATATGGGTAATCTAATCTGCTACGCCCATTTCGTGACAATCTGACGGGAAAATGTTCTATAAACATTGTGCATTTTACGCGAACTGATCCGTACGTCTGACGTCTGTAGGTGCCCCGCTTACTTTGAAGCAAAATATCATCAATCGGGACACTGGACAGTGCTCTTACCCACAATGCCTCGCTTTCCCAGCAATACTTTACCGATAGGCAAGTACAAAAATTCAATGGAGTTTGTCCTCCCAAGATATCGAAATCAAGTTATTATATTTTCATGTTCCTAATCTGTCTAACATGGTATAAAATGCTGAATAGCAATAGTGACGATAGTAGGCAAGATTTATTGTACCAGAGAAACCGTCCGGTATCTCAAATTATGTTATTTCAAAAGGAAACGAGAAAGTTCGTGCCGTGCTAAGCGAATGCTGTGGAATGAGTTACGGAGTTATAGGCCAAACGATATCGGCGCTTGAAATTGTGAGTATGAATAATAAATTTTGGAAATTGCGATGGCCATAAAGAGAATTCACTTCAGATGCCAGAAAATGTTACCGTCACATTGCGAGCAAATTATAATGGAACAATGACATACTATGAGGTGAAATCGTGCGCGCAGGAGACCTCAACGTCAGGTTTGTAATACATGGCTTACCAATTTTGGAGACTGCTATGAAATCTACAAAAAATTGAATAGACAATTGAATAGTATATTCATATTAAAATAAACCCGAATATTTTCGGCGGACACTCGTCAGAGGTAATCGTCAGCAACTAGTAGAGAATTGAAAAGAACATTGTATATCAACAATCGTATCACAAAATATGACGTCACCAGCATGAAAGAGCGAGCTCATGAAAGAGAGAAAAGCTCACCCTTAACTCATCCGCTTAAGCGTGATGCTGACCGATCAAAGGCCATTATTTCTGCCATCGGCAAACATCTGTTAGATAATCCCATTTGTGCGAATAATTAACGAGATGACAGATTTCGAGTCGCTGGGAGGGGCCGTTGACACTTCCATTTGTGTGCCTTGGAGTCGACTTTTATCACAATACACCAACCCAAACTATGTCAACAAAAGGAGTTCGTGTACCACCTAAAAACAGTATACATTGAACGCTCTCTCTTTCATGCTGGTGACGTCATATTTTGTGATACGATTGTTGATATACACCAGTGATTCCCAACCGCGGCCCTGAGGGCCGCATGCGGCCCCCACAAAAATATTGAGAAATCGATTTATGAAAAAAAAATTATATTTATAAAATACCACTGCTTGGCTTGGAGTCTGGAGTTTCTAATTAGGATTGAAGGAAAGTTGAGAGTAGATTGCTAAGATTACGTCACTGCAGTTTCAATGCAATGTGCCCTAACTTTCCAGTTGAACGGGCAGTACCTATAGATCTCATAGGTATAGATATAGGTATTGACAGGACCGTAACTGCCGCACCCCAAGCCCCAAATTGGGGGGAGCGAGCTCGAAGAGGGCTCAAAATTATTTATTGAATTTTAGCATAAATTATAGTGTATTTTATGAAATTTTATCCAACTTTGTCAAAGATTTTTCGCGCTGCGCGCGATTTCAAGTTCCCAAGTGCCTTAATCATTGAGTACTCTTCGACCAAGATAAAATACGCAAGATTTATAGAAGTTGGCATAACGGCGCTGGCCATTACCGCGCCAGGAAGCACGAAGACATATAAAGTTTTAGGCCATGTAACATGCGACTCCAAGAAGTGTGCCAGAACGATCGGCAGCGAGAAAACCTTGGCCGAAAAGGACTGCCCTTACGCTGACCGCAAACTTCGTTATGTATATTTAAAATACATATATAGGTATAATTGACCATAGGCGCCTAAATGACTGGCGCCGAATGTTTCTGTCTTGGCAATCTGAACGTCGCGAGACAAATAGGCTACCATCCCGCAGGGAAGAATTATATGCCAGTGAAAAACTACCAATTTGAAATCGTGTGCATCTTTTAGTTTCGTATGTTTGGGCGATTCTATATTTCTAGATATAGCAGACTGGAGGTCGCGAAATAACAAATAACATCATGTAACGAAGTCGTACCAACGGGTCCGCCCGTCCGAATATGTTTAATTATTATTTTCGGGCCGTACAGTTTCCAAGACACCTCACTCAGCTCTACCGGTAAATCTGATTACGTGATCAGAGAGGACAAGTAATTGATAGCAATATATATGCAATTCCCGAACTTATTGGCCTATTTTATTTTAAATTATCGAAAATTATCACACTCCACGCTGGCTTACCAAACGGGGATCCTGATTTCGTGGCAGAAGCGAACAACGGCACGGGAGGTCGGTTTATCACCCTATGGGAGCTCAAGACCTAAGTGTTTTTGGGGGCCTGACGAAGTGCTGTTTCGTTTCTGCCAATGGGCATACGCCCGAAGATGGTTAATTATTATTGAGTGGTTCTACCTTTTCAAACACAACTCACTCGGCTCAACCGGTCAATCTGATTACGTGAGCAGAGAGAGGAAAAAAATTGATGCCAATATATATGCAATTCCCGATTATATTGACCGATTCCATCATGAATTATAGAAATTTTTCGCGCTTCGCGCGATTAGTCCGCAGAAGCTGCCTAAAACGGACACTCGATTTAGATGATAAATAGCGGTAAACAGCCATCTAGCCTGAGAGGGTCTGGGGCTTCGAAGTTCCGTTTATCACTCTATGGGGGGCCCAAGAGAAACGGATTTTCTGGGGTTCGACGAAATGCTGTTACGGCCCTGGGTATTGATAACTAATTTACGAATAGATGTGCAAAAAGTGACTCACGATTACGACGAGATGCGTACTGCTTAGCCGGCAAAAAGCAGCATAATTGGTAGTCCTATAGCTCGCGACCCAAGCGTCCGAATAATTTGATTTGTCGGTGTTTATCGAAAGCAAGTGTCGCACTGATTCCAAAAATACGAATTGAAATCTTGCCAGGGCAATAAAACTACTCCGAATTAGCCAGCAAAGGTTGATTGTTCTGAACAACGGGAGCGCGGCAACACAATGGCCAATGGCGTCAAGCGAATGATCGAAACACTGCCAATTTTTGATATTTTGGTGACTATTTTGGGTTCCTTTCATGACCTTGGTATCTGTGCGGCCCCGGTCGTAATCTGAAATTCTAAATTTGGCCCTGCCACCGAAAAAGTTTGGGAACCACTGATATACACTGTTCTCTCCAATTCTCTACTAGTTGCTGACGATTACACCTGACGAGTGTCAGCCAAAAAGATTCGGGTTTATTTCAATACGAATATACTATTCAATTGTATATTGAAGTTCTGTACCTCCAAGAAGCTCTTCAAAAATTGTATGTAGGCTACAACATGTGCGATTGGTCAATTGTGCATGTGTATCGGTCTGAATTCACTAGAATACTGAGTAGTGTGTGGTTCGTTGTCATGGAAAGTAAAATATGATACAGCATCACAACAAATGTTTTTATCGTAAATGCATTACGTATGCGTATGGTTTCAGGTACGGATGGAATCATGAAAGTAGCGAGCTCAGGAGATGCAACGTTGCTGGCGGCACTTTCTGCAGTAGCCGGAATTTTGTTGATAATTCTCATTGGGTGTCTGGTGTGGGGTCGACGCCTCAAAGCTCAAAGCCTCCAATGATATCTTCATCTACATTTGTAATCTCGAGAATCACGGAACTAATTAGGGACACTTTGGATACCGTTTGTTGTTCTGTAGAAATTATACTTGAATATAGTAGTCTGAAATGCTTTTGCGAGTCTTACGTGAGCGTTGTGAGAATGATTTTAGTCCATCATTAAGCATTGGATGATCTCTATCGAGAACAGTAATTGTATAGGAGGGATCTTCAAGATCTGTTCGATCACAAGCAAATGAATTGCGTGAGGAGGATAGAGTTCAGGTGATTGGCATATGCAGTTGACTCCGCCTAATTGCATTGCATGACACTGGATAATCCAGAGATCACTCTATTTGGCCGAAATGCGGCCAAAATGCTCAAGTAAAAAACTCCGGTTTATTTCGACAATTATCGTCTTAATTCGGGCACAGGCTCGCAATTCCTGTCGTTAGGATGCTGCAGAATGAACAGTACTTCGTTCGTTGTGTATATAAAATGAGTGAATATAGTGAAACAATGACGATCCATGCAGTAAAAATGGACTATGAACTCATACAAGACCCTGCCTGCTTCATAGTCGCTTTTAGTTGAGTATATTTGCGTGCATCGAAAATACTGTAGGCTACAATCAAGACCGTAACTGCAGCACCCCAAACGACGCCAATTAGGAAGGGGCACGAGCTCAAAGGGGGCCCAGAATTATTTCGTGAAGCAACTTAATTTATAGAGTAGTTTTTGAAAATTTATGCAACCTTTCAAACATTTTTATGCGCTGTGCGCGATTTGATGTTGCCAAAGATCATGATTATTGGGTACCCTTCCCCAAGATAGAATAAACATGACTTATATACAAATTGACATTTCGGCGTCGGCCATTACCGCGCCACGACGCACCAAGACATAAAGTTTTAAACCATATACCATTCGACTTCGAGAAGTGTGCTAGACCAATCGGCAGCGAGAAACCCTTTTATGTTGAAATAGACTGCTCTTATGCTCCCAGCCAAGGTTGTGTTATCAAAAGGAGTTGGTGTACCATCTACGAATAGTACATTGACCACTCTTTTATTCGAAATTGCAAGCTGGTGACGTCATATATATGAACATATGTTGTGATACGATTGTTGATGTACAATGTTATTTCCAGTTCCCCATTAGTTGCTGACGATTAGCCCTGACGAGCGTCATCCGAATATATCCGGGTTCATTTCAATATGGATATACTATTCAATTATACATTGAAGTTCTGTGCCTCCGAGAAGCTCTTCAAAATTTTTGCCGGTATGTAAACCTGGTCAGAAAACCATGGGATATAATTATAGTTATTGGTAACGGGGTCGTGTGATGTGTGGCTTCTACTGCACGAGTAAAATACCTCCGTAAATTTGATTAAACTGTATCTATAATTTGTGCATTGGCGCAGGTGTAAATGTTAAATTATTCCTAATCCAGCCCCGGTGCTCTATTTTATCAAAAAGTAGCCCCCGCTTCGGAACTCATTACCATCACTGTTCCAGCTCCAAGACCAGTGTCTTAATGGTGAACCCCTAACTTGGAATGTATAGCAGGATTGTAACCAAGTCACAAGGCTCCGAGTCACAAGTCAATCTCACTTTTATAGTTTTGACTCGAGTCAAGTCGAGTCATTTTCAATTCACCACCTAGTCAAGTCCGAGACCAAGTCATTGAGAAGAGGGTTGAGTACGAGTCATGGTATTATGATTCGAGTCCGAGTCCAAGTCATTATGTTGACTGCTCAGTTTCCATTTAAAATAAACCCACTTTTTCTAACTCTGGTGATATCGAATGGTTCGCATTCAAAATATACCAATTTTCCTCACTTTTGCCAGTTTCTGGTGGCATCAAGTACCAGTACAAATAGAAAAAATCCCAATAGAGTGGTTACTTTACTGTTCTTCGGAATTGCAATGAAAAATGTCGGCCTTGGCCGCCTGAGTCTCAAGTCACATGATTTGTCGCACATGCACAGATGCACAGATTGACTCGAGTCCAGTCATTTTCGGATTTTGAGTAAATGACTCGAGTCAAGTCGAGTCACCATAAAATCGTCGAGTCGAGTCATGACTCGAGTCATTACAACCCTGATATATAGTATTGAACTAGGTATGACCATGTGGCTAATTTGCTGTCAAATCCCCGCAACGTGGTTAGTGAGAATATTGGCGCCAATGTGCAACAGTTCATAATTTTGTGAAGAGTTGATGTCAAATTATGCGAACTCAGCCACAATAACAATAGGATTTAGTAGTAGTAGCATAACATTATAGAATGTATTGGGACCGGAGTTATTTTACAAACATCAGCCTCCAGCTACTCCTTCAGCTCTATTTCAATTTCACGAGGAGCTCCGGCTCCTATTTCGTTGAAAATGCACGGCTCTGATGCTTCGGCTCCAGTTCCGACTTCAAAGCCCTACATATAGTAATAATCGTTGAATAATTTATTTTTTTCCACTCAATACACACAATAGATGATGTGAAACGAAAGACACAAAACAATGTAGTGAACATATAGGACAGGGGTTCTTAGACTTTTTAGACCTCAATCCAAATTTAAGTTTCATTGGCATCTTGCGACCCTAGCCTGCAACATCTAAATAATGTACTCTAATGTTCATATGCTGCGTGTCTACGTTCATATATGAAATAGAAAAGGTACGGAAAACCAGTTATATGCAACGCAGTTCTATAAGAAATTATGAGCAATTGGGATTACCCGGTGCCAACCGGGCAGATCAATATCGAAGTATCAATATTGAACAGCGACGGTCATTTTGAGCAAAATTGACTTAAGTCGAAACGAGCAATTATGAGCAATTGGGATTACCCGGTGCCAACCGGGCAGATCAATATCGAAGTATCAATATTGAACAGCGACGGTCATTTTGAGCAAAATTGACTTAAGTGGAAACGAGTTATTTTCAACATGTTACAAAAATGACTCGAGTTAAGTCAAGCCAACAAATATCGCGACTCGAGACGGACTGGACTCGAGTCAGGACAATCCTGGTTAATACATATTCGCGATCTGCAAATCCTAAACTTGTATCGAGCTTCGTGCCGACTGACCATACGACACTAATGATTTTCCATAACGTTTTCTTCACATATAGTTCAAATACTATTTTATACAATATTTCGATTAAGTTTCACAGATGTTGCAATCACTGATATCTGTGAAGATATAACTCGTCCCGTCAAAATAAATATGGCAAAAGAGACCTTCGCTCAACAAGTATCCGTCGCAACGCCCATGAATGTAACGGACCTCATGCTCAATCCAATATGACCTCTTTATTGAAGTATCGCGTAAAATTTAGGCAATGGGTCGCTCGCACATGGCTGGATATGAATTTGCACATGGGGCATCTCCCAGACCGGTTAATGAGCCATTTACTTGGACCAGCCAAACTAAGCAGTTCTCAGCCGTTCCAAAATTCGGTTCGGAGCCCGCCCACGTACTGATATCACCAGAATTCATAACAACAGAATCTTGGAAGATCCATGTGTCTTCGGTGGCGACATCTGAACCTCCGACGAAGTATATTGTACCGTTCGGCACCCCCATAGCAGAGCTGTCGAAACTGGAAGGTTCATATATTTCAATTAATACTCGTGTTCATTCGATGCAACGCTGGATACAGATAGTGAGGACCAATGAAACACTCAAGCGCACATATAGTTCAAGTTGTAACAGATTTAATGAAATAATCAAATGCGATTAAAGACAATTCGGACGCGCTTGACCCAATTGAGCAATGAGCACATTTATGTAACATCACACAGCATGATTTATCATTTTCCTACGAGAAGATGGCCAGCGTATCCTTTCAGCACAGACTAGAGCAGAGCGGCATTAAATTACCAAAAAGGGTTATAATTTTATTCAGGGGTAAAGGTTACACGGGAAGGGAATTCTGTTATATGGAGATAATGAAGCTGATGTAGAAGATTTCTATAGAATTATGTTGACTGTTGAGCTAGTTCAGAACAAAGCACTTATATGTATTGTTAGTTTTTAACCCGAATCTTCAAATTATCACGGTTTGCATACGGGATACAAATGTGAGCCAGCCCTGGATTCACACCATCTCTTTACATCCCTTCCGTTGACCAACCTGGAGAGATCGCCACTCCTTGCCGCTTCTGATGCGAGACGCGCAGTTGAATAGGAACTTAAGCAGGATGATGTCTGAACATCGTACGTAGCTGTGTCACTGATGTATTTATATTCATATCCATTTGTAGATCGATACCACCCATCACTCGTGAACCTACCTGCAAAGAGCAACGTTTTGTATCGCCGTGAAAAAAGTGGATTTCAGAAACAGAATTTACTCTACATCAGGAACGGCCAACCTTTTCACTATACACGGCCGCTTTTCGATTACTTATGTATCCTACGGTCACATTTCATGGCATATCCGTATGAACTGACTGGACGCCAAATATTCTTGTTAACCTGTCCATGTCCATTTCCGATGAACTCCGGAATAACCTGCATTTTCAAGTCGCGAGTGGTCATGTTATGGATAGAAACTGGGAACTGTTACGGTCGCGCCAAGCGCGATTCAGATTCAAAGATGAATTTCGTCATTAAAATTAGTAGTTTCACATAATACTATCAAGTACTTATCTTTTCTCGGCGCGTATGATCAGATTCACCGATAGAGTTGATGGACGGAGTGTTTTCGAAAGTTTAGGGCAGGTTATAAATGAGGATGCATCTTTCGGCTGGGTCAATCGGTATTAGTCATGTCAATGGATGCATGCTGTTCAATGTTCCCTATAATTTTTGACGAGTCTGCGCACACTCTCCAACTAACTGCGCAGACCCTTAGACAACAGTGCGTAACGACTAAAAAAGCTCATGCCTTCGGATTTTTTGTGCGCAACCTGGATTTTCTGTGCGCAGGGACCGTGTCAGCACTGCCCACTTGCGCACGTGCACTGCTTAGAGGGAACATTAATGATCTTATTACTATTTCTTGACCTGCTATCCGGATTGTTGGTAAAGTGAAAAGATATCGGAATCGCCCAAACGTACCAGGAACAAATTTATTTCGAGAGGAGCACACGATTCCAGGTTGGTATTTTTGTATGGGGCGCATCATTTTCATATGCTGTTTTGTCTACCTAAAAGTTCTGTACTCTTGAGCGAAAATGGGATAGAAATACCGACGATTCATTTATGTGCGTTTGTAGAGTTCAGGAGGTGCGGTGGTTGCTGGACTGGGTATTGTAGTTTTATATATAAATGATAGTTCAGTTTGAGATGATAAATTTCACATTAGAGCCATTTTCGGCATCTGAAGTATGTCGGAAGCCGCATGAAAACAGCAGATTACCAGTGAACTCGGCACTTGTTGTATTCGGCCGCACAAACTCGGCACTTGGTGAACTCGGCTGATGGTGAACTCGGCTCTTGGTGAATTCGGCCATCGGGAAATTTTGTATTAAATTATGTGGTTCTTGACCTTTTTGTCTCCGCGGACCCCCTGTGGACTCTCACGGACTCCCGCAGACCCCTGATATATCTCAACTTTCGTTTGCTGTATTATGTTGTGTTCCGCAATTATGGCTCATTATAATTGAACACTACTCGACCGTGACAGACGTCGCGCTTCGCTCGTAGTCGCCAGGCTTCACGCTTACGCGGGAGCTTAACGTTGTTTGCTGCATTTCTTTATCCTTTCAGATCATAGTGTGATTGGGGTTATTACCTATTAGCTTGCAATAAAACTGTAGTCACACTCATACTGTGTATTGCGTGGGATTTATTAATGGCGACGAGGACAAATCGGATATAATATCGCAACGCAACGTAACCCCAATGTCGGAACAAGAATCCAAAGCTTCAATCAATCGATTCGATCCAGAACATCATCGCAGCAATGTTCATGACGCATTCTGTGAGTTCGTACGCATGTTTCATTATGAATACGATGCAATGGCCAAAGAACCTCCCGCCGCAGAGCAGGACAAAGAGGACTGGATCGAGGGTCATAAAACAAAAATATTTTTGGGTCGGTTTTCTTCAAGAAATTTCCAGAAAGATTTTGAAGATACCGTACCAGAAAACGACCGTAGCACACTTAAATTCAAAGATCTGGTGAAATGTATGAAGTACCGGTATGAGCCAACCCGGAACTATACTCTTGCGAATTACAAGTTTCACCGTCTGTCTCAGGAAATGAATGAGAGCTTCGACGGATTCGTCCACCGCTTGAGGCATGAAGCAAAGGCATGCAAATTTGTATGTGAGAATGCAAACTGCAATGTCTCCGACATTATGATCAGGGATCAAATAATAGTCGGTGTCAAATCAGATGACATACGGACAAATGCGCTCAAGAACCAATGGGATCTGAAAGCCTTGGTAGAGAACGGCCGTAAGATAGAAGCGGCTTCACACTCCGCCCAATTGATTAAGACTGAAACTGAGGCTGCAGGAGCGACTGACATTTGTCGTGTGAAACCCAAACAACGCTATCACAAGCATAAGGGTTCAGGTGCAGATGCACGACGCAAGGGTGGTTGCAAGACATGCTCCTCTAAAATCTGTGAAGGAGGAAAATCGTGTGTGGCAAGAAACATGATATGTCATAAGTGTGGTAAAGAAGGCCACTTCAGAGGATCATCAGCATGCAAAAAGAAAAAACGCGCAAAGGCAAACCGCGTAGAATCAGAAAGTGACGTCAGCAGCTCATCAGATGACGACGCTGATCCATCAAGTGATGCCAGCTCTGATGCGTCGCAAAAGAAAATGCAGAGCAGGAAAAAGAAAGGCATCAAGAGAGTCAACCAATCACAGCCTTACCGCAAGGTGCGTAAGGTGTCAAAACCAAGATACCGGGTGAAGGTTGCAATGGCAGGAAAACCTGTAAAGGCCTATGCGGACACGGGTGCCGATTTGAATGTGATGTCGGCAAAGAGGGCAGCAAAGCTTAAACTACGTCTCCGATCCACGAAAACGTACATAAAGCCTTATGGGTCGAAGCCAATCCAATGCAGTGGACGCTACGAAGGATTTGTAACTTTCAAAAGTTCTGTGGTGAGTGCTCGCTTCTATATCGTCCCTGGTAAAGTGGAGACTCTACTTAGTGGGCGATTGTGTGAAAAGCTCGGCATCATCACATTCGATGGCGACAAGGAGACGGAAATGTCTCGCAAAGTGAACAGGGTTGCGAAAGTGGACAAGCTAAAAGCAGATGTGATGAAGGCATATCCATCTGTGTTCACAGGCATAGGAACATTGAAGGATCATGAAGTTTCGTTCTATATCGATCCAGAGGTGCCACCAGTGGCCCAAGCCATACGTCCAATCCCTTTCCATCTGCAGGGCAAGTTTCAGAATCTAATATCACAACTGGAAAGTGATGGAATAATCGAAGAGCACACAGGTCCGGCGCCATGGGTTTCCAATCCTGTGCTTACGCCGAAAAGCGATGGCAGCCTACGCATGACGATCGACCTGAGGCAAGTCAACCAGGCGATCAAGGCTACTAACATTCCTATACCAAGAGTGGAGGAAATCAAAGCAAGGCTGGCAGGCAGCAAAGTATTCAGCAAACTGGACTTTAAATCAGCTTTCCACCAATTGTTGCTGGATGAGCAGTCGAGAGCAGTCACAGTATTCCATGCTGGCCATAGACTCATGCGTTACCGAAAACTCACAATGGGTGCAAAACCAGCATCGAGCGAGCTCACGAGAGCGCTGATCCCGCCCTTTGCTAATATCAACCCAGCAAACACGAGATATATTTCGGACATGTTCGGATATCTTTTTGTTATCCTAATTATCTCAAAATTGTGTTTGTGCATATCTTGTCCGGAAACGTATCTTGAGTACATCTTTTTCTTATCCAACAAATTTCGTCAAAATGCCGAAAATACATTTGTGAGGAATCAAATTCGATTATTGTTTCATTTTATGGTATAATTTATCTATATTATCAATTTTATTGATGTCTTACTCTTATGGGGTGATATGTCACCATAATTGCCACTATCGAATCATAGCAATTTACATCGTTGTAAATTGCTATGATCGAATGTTTTTCCCTTTGTCACACGCCGCTTTCGCGTGATTTTGCAGATATTTTGATTCTTGGCCATCCCAAATTTTGGAATCCGAATCCAGGCGGCAATTTGAAAATCTTATGAATTCTGGGTAACCCGAAAAACTGCTGCCAAAATAATGCTATCCTATTTGATAGTTCAATAGAAAAATCCTGCTACAATCCGACTGTCAAAGCAAATTCAGAATCCGGATCTACTCCGGCTACGCTGAAAACCATCCGGCTGCTCATCCGTACTCCGTAGTGTAGCCGTCTAGCCGTCGTAGCCGAGTGACTCAATGGCTTGAGGCACTTTCTCCCCACGCGAACACCCGTTTCGGCGCGCAGGTTTCAAACCGCCAGACAAAAGACAGAAGCGCTCGGATAATGGCGGCTTGCAGTGCAGATATCGTTGTCGTTTTGGTTTTAGTAGCGTTCAGGGAAATCGCAGTTAATCGAGGCTAATCCAAGCATATTTCTATATAAGAATACCGACAACTTCACTGGGCTGGGCAAGGTAATTTATATATGCTTCTTATATAATCATAGTGAAGGATTTGCTGTAAATGAATATAGGTGGGTATTAGTCGATCAATAAATCGTGCAATCATTTGCTGTTGTGCTTTTTGTTGAACAAGAACAACCGGTTGCTGTTGCTGTAATACATAAAAGCTGGAAAACCGATGTAGAAGTGATCTCATTGATTCCTAGCTTATATCTTATGAATTGTGGATTGTGCGAAATTGTTTGTATCTATAATAGAATTGCATGGCTGGTGGTTGCGTAAGAATGCAAATAGCACGGTAAGGCCAAGAACAAAAAGCAACCATATATGATAATCGCAATTGGTCTCTGTATAAAAGATACAGATGAAATGCTCATCCAGTAAGTTATAAACTCAGAATTAGCGTACTGTTTTCCAAGTGGGCCTACCTTGCTATCTACATTATCCATCTGTTTTAGATGTACGGAACGTAGCTTTTAGTGATATAATAAAAGTTGTGGAGAGTAGTGGCTTGCCCACGTCTTTGTCATAGTCTGGACTGAAAATGAAGCGCAGCGGCCAAAACGAAAACGTCAGCGGAACAAACAATTTTTGAATAGTTCGGCGTCAACTGATGGTCAAGGTATACCCTTTTATTCTGTGCAATATGGTATATATATATGTAAAACGTTTATAATTTGTAGATGATGTTTTTCCTGCAAGGAAGAAACGTAATCCAAGTATTCAGATACAAGACATGCCAATTTCAAGAATGCGGTCATCTTATGATTCTGGCAAGCAGGAGTGATATCAATGATGCTCGCAATGCAAGTTTGCCATCATTAGCGAAAAGAGTGTTCAAGAATGGCATAATCCCATCATTGAATGTAACGGCCAGAGATCTAAGTCCTGCAGTAAGTTCCTAGCACTTTGATGCGTTCTCGAATTTGAGAATAAAGTCCTCGCTGTTTTTCAGATGCTCCTTCATTTGAAATCATCGCTGAACTACAAAATTTTGACCATCAACAACGCGGCCTGTCATAAAGTAATGGTAAGTTTATCACATAGGAAGATCAATCCAACTTCCTTGTAATCGAATCCTTTTTAGCTTGTGCATCAAAGACATAAAGTTGCAGAAAAACCAGATGATGGATTTCCTCAGACATCATATCGACAATTACTCCAAAAGACCTCAATCGAGTGCCCCAATTTTGCTGAAAGATATAATTGAAGATCCCTGTGAAACCTTGTCACAGCTGGAACACCTTTGAACAACAGCAAAGTCTGAACTGGTATGTTTTTGTTTCTCATTCGAACAAAGCGATTGACAGTCTAAATCAGGGGTGTCCGCCGACACCAAGGAATCATTTTCAGACACAGCAGGGGTCCTTCTCGAAATTAGTTCTATTATCCAAAATTGAATTGCCAATGTGATTTATTGCGAAATCGCAAAGTCAACCAAGCCTTTGATGAGCGTGACCATGAAATTTATGGTGTGGATGGGTTTATCTAGAATGCCCATAAATGTCATTGTTAATTCTGGTGCAAACCATTAATGCAAGGCAGTACCATCTGTATTGTGTACCACTAATATAATGTTGTTACAGGTAGCCGCTTTAATGGGATTCCGGGGTGTACAATTGCCGGAAACTGTCGAAAATATGATGACCAGCATAGCTGTAAAGAAAGTATGGAAATCCTAGTCTTAAGGGTCAAAAAAGCAAGAGTGACACTTGAAAAGACTATTAGACGTAAGTTATCAACGGTTATTGACGGAAATTGAACGTAATCAACGTAAAAAAAAGTGGAGCCGAAGCCTCGACTTTTCAACATTTTAATCGTTTGACGTCATATGTCGTCACTGATGTGCAAAGTTATCTACTTTAGTACTCTAGTTGTTGACGAGTTTTGTTCGTTGTCTGATGGCTGATGTATAATATACCATGACTGTGACTGGACAGTGGATATCTTCATCTAATTATATCACTTTTTAGAAGCATGCAGATCGGCTCATCCTGACCTCGAGATCCCAGATAAAAGAACTAAAGATCAGCTTGCAAGATCTCTAACTGTTGCTGGATCTTGCAAGGTAATTTTGTTATTAAGTTTGATGATTGTGTGGTGTGACAGTTGTGTCTTTTATGATATGAGTGGACTGTAAGTGAATTGTTCTTGCTGCTCATCTTCAGAACATTGTATATCAGTGGTCCCCAAACTTTACGAGAAAATTTACGTGACAATTTCCCTCCGCGGGTCGCATTTGTCTCGCACGGGGAGAATAAAATTTAATTTGAATAACTCTACTTCATGTTGATTTACAAAATAATTTTAAGCAACTTCGATTTTGGTTCAGACAATAACCTGTCTAAAAAAATTTATACTCTGGGAATTAAAATATTCGAAAATTTCTGGATCGTGTGAATTTTTGGAAGGTACTTTGCAGTCATAAAAATTGTCTCGCAGACCCCAGTTTGCGAACCACTGCATATATTTACTATGCCGTACATGAGCGATCATTATCACATCAGCCTCTCACAGGCAACTATTACCATATTAATAATAAAATGATAATGTAAAGAACAATCTTCACCCCGTGCCCAAACGATAGGTTTTGAAGTCCGTTCCCAGCAGCACGTCTTCATGACGCCAATAGCATGAAAATGTTCTCTATAATGACAGGCATTATTGAACTTGAACAGGTTCTGGTTTCTCATCTTGAAAGCGTAACTGCGTTAATTATATCTTCAGTGTAAAAGTAAAGGTCATGTCGCTTTTGAAAGAGGGCTTGAGGTCTTTTGGTTAATGTAACTCAGATCACCATCCCATTTTACCCACAACCAAACACATAACGACTTCTGTTCTACAGTGATAATAATCAATTGTAGTAATTTACTCATTTATGTTATAGGGTGGCGATAAAGAAAATCACAGGAGCAAGGCTGTCATCACAGAGTCTGACAATTCCGACAACGATTCCGAACTTATGCTTAGGCAGCAATATTTGCTGAAGTGATTGCGCATTTCTGTGCTGATTTAATACACGAACAAAGCCATGCATGATTTGTAAAATCATCAGTCAGTCTTCATTGATAAGGGCAGTGCAGGATGTGGCAGGTCCAGGTACCCAACCAGGGTCAGGGGTCACCTAGGGTCAGGGTTCATCTAGGGTCAAGCAAGATATCATGACAATGTCATACAGGTATCTTTGAAGATGTCCTATATATGTGCAAATGTGTCGACAGATTTATATAAACAGTACATATGACTAGATATATTTTGAAGTAGTTGAGTCATATACAAAATATATCTGCAATATATTCTGTGTTTGCTGGGAAAGGGGCCCATGTCATTCATGATGACGTCATCATATCGGGAGAGACTCCTCAGCAACATGACGTAGCTCTCGAAAAGGTCATGAAACGCATCCAGGACGCTGGAATGACCCTGAACGCGGACAAATGTGTTTTCAAGAAGTCAGAGATACCTTTCTGGGGTATGATAGTGACTAGTAAAGGTATTAAACCAGATCCGGAGAAGGTCAGAGCTCTGGAGGATGCTTCCCGTCCGAAGTCAAAAGAGGAAGTGATGTCGTTCTTGTGCTTCGTTCAATCATTTGGGGACTTCATCTCGCATCTCTCAAGCAAAACGAAGCACCTCCGCCAATTGACTCAAAAGCATCAAAGATTCAGGTGGACATCAGAATGCAGCAAGGAATTTAAAAGCCTAAAAAAGGCTCTTAAAGCAGATACCGCACTGCGATTCTTTGACGTCAAGGCGAAGACATACATATTTGTGGATGCCCATGTGTCAGGCTTGTCTGCAATTCTGGCTCAAGGTCCAAGCGCAAAGGAATCTAGTATTGTGGCGTTCGCAAGTCGATCCACACGACCGGAAGAAACACGGTATCCGCAACTAGACTTGGAAGCCATGGCAATAGACTTTGGTTTGAGAAGATTCCGCCACTACGTCACTGGAGGACCGGAAGTTCTGGTTATAACGGACCACAAACCGTTAGAGGGCATATTCAAGAACCACAGGAAAGGCTCTATCCGTACCGACCGTATCAAGATGCGGCATCAAGATATAGCCTACAAGGTGGTGTGGGAGAAAGGTGTTCTAAATCCAGCTGACTACCTTTCAAGGCATGCCCAGCCAATCGAGTTTGCCCCGCGTTCATGGCAAAATGAAGCGTGTGAGTTGGAACGCACTGTTCTCATGATCCAGCATGCACCGTACACGGAATCGTTGTGTATGGATCGCATCATCAAGGAGACAAAGAAAGATAGCCTCCTTAAGCGACTTAGAAAAAGCATCCGGAAGGGTCACATATCGAAAAATGACCCAGATCTAAAAGTATTCCGTAAATTTCAAGATCAGCTAACCATCTCCAATGGTTTGGTGCTGAAACAGGACAAGATCATTCTCCCAGAAAAGCTCTGGGAAACAGCTATCAACAAAGCACACCAAGGAGGTCATCCAGGAATGTGCAATCTGAAGCGACGCATCCGCAGTCACTTCTGGATCAAAGGCTTGAATGAGTTGGTGGAACAGAAAATCAGATCCTGTACGTTGTGCCAGCAATTTACACTGCCAGGCAGCAAACAGCCACAGAAACTCATTATGCCGCCTAAACAACCCTGGCATGAAGTCAGCATAGACTTGTTTGGGCCAATGCCGGATAAACGTCACGCAGTGGTGGTGCAAGACCTGACGACACGGTTTCCTGATGCGACAATCGTCAAAAGTACCGCAGCTAAGCATGTTATTCCTGCAATAGCGAAAACTTACGCTCATTATGGTCAACCCAATACTCATAGGACTGACAATGGCCCTCCGTTCAATTCGAAAGAATTTGCTGAATTTTCAAGTAAGCACGGAATCGACCACAAAAAGACGTATCCGTATCATCCACAAGCCAACCCTGTAGAGACTTTTATGAAGCCTCAGGGAAAGGCGATGAAAATCGCATACGCGCAAGGTGTGGACAAACAAACGGCACTGCAAGATTTCCTCATTGGATACAGATCAACCCCCCACATATCAACCGGGGAATCGCCAGGGGACTTGATGTTGAAAGGAGGATTCCGAAACGACTTTCCCAGTAAAGTACTCAACAACAACCAAGTACAGAAGGCCTTGAACTAAGACCGTCAAACGAAATTACAAAGGCAACAAGTTACCAACAGTTCAAATAAGCGACAACCGAAACATTTTCTAATGGGGCAGCAAGTCATGACCAGAAACTACAAAAGAAGCAAATTTGACTCCATATTTGGCCCTGAGCTCTACACTGTCGCGGAGATCTTCAGTGACGGCGTTGAACTGATCAAGGCATCAACTGGTAAGCGGTATCAACGTCATTTCAATGATATCAAACCTTACTATGGAAATGGAAATGCGCTCACAAAACACGTGCAGGCCAATCCGCCCATTGAATGGTGGCATCCGACGGCGGACGAAGTTGAACATTCGGTAAGCCAGCATCCTGAGGAACCAACAACCGTGCCCGAGCCGGTGATCGTCTCTCAGGAACCAGAGGTGAATGATGAGGAGCCAGCGATCATCTCTCAAGAGGCGAGCGACGACGTGCCGAACACTCCTCCCGACCGCACGGCTTTGGCCCTAAGCCGGCTGGCCGATTTTAACGCGCCCGGTTTTCTGGAAATGTACTGAGCCTATTTGTCTTCCTAAAAGGGGGAAGTATTGATACATCTCAACTTTCGTTTGCTGTATTATGTTGTGTTCCGCAATTATGGCTCATTATAATTGAACACTACTCGACCGTGACAGACGTCGCGCTTCGCTCGTAGTCGCCAGGCTTCACGCTTACGCGGGAGCTTAACGTTGTTTGCTGCATTTCTTTATCCTTTCAGATCATAGTGTGATTGGGGTTATTACCTATTAGCTTGCAATAAAACTGTAGTCACACTCATACTGTGTATTGCGTGGGATTTATTAACCCCCACGTTTTTTTTTCAAATTTAGCGCTATTATATTGCAACCGCCATCTTTCTTGTGCAAATATAACAACAAAATGACTTTTCTTGATAATAACATCATACTATTCATGTAAAAATTGGGTAGACTTATATTATTTCAAAGCGAATTCTGCAGCTGCATTTCTTTAATACGTGGTCGTGTCTTGAAATTTGCGCCTTCGATTTGATACGAACGAGTGCCGACAATCCATTTCCACTAAGATAGGCAGTGGCGAATGTAATAATAACGGGAAACGCTCCCAATAACACATTTAAGTATGATCACAACATATGGCGATAGCACCAAAACAGGGAAACAGATTTTTTAATGAACATATAACGTCCAGCTTAGTCATATCTCTCTAGCAGCTTACCTTGAAGTTATTCTGGAATAGCAGTAATGCATATCACAGGTGAAAATGGATTATTAAAGACATTTCGATGTCAACTCGACCTTAACTCCAACAATTATTCACATACGCAAACAAAACATCGCTAAACATGAATATTTTTGTATCAGTAGGCTATTGGAAATTAAAATGAGTTTCCACTGTAGAATATTTCATTTAAGACGGCCATTTTGTTGATGCGAGTCATGAAGCTTTAGCTGTAATGAAGCACAATCTGCGTCGTGATTCCGCTGATATAAAAAGTTAAAATTAAGTCATCAACCATTTTGCAAATTCAGAGGCTTGGCGGACCCCCTAGAAATGCTTCGCGGACCCCCGGTTGAGAACCACTGTACTAGTCCATCCTCAAGATTACTGGACCAAGACCTGACCTATCGATCTCGCCTTCCATGAGATGCCACCCCAATTTTGTCGCTTGCTTTTTTCGATACTACTTTTACTTTTCATTCAGTGTGCATGCCTCCTCTTTACATCGCCTAGGCCAATGTGGGTGTCTGATTCCATAGACTACTCCACGTCGCTTGGACACCTTCCTATCTTATCATTGTATCGCATTTTTTTGATTTATGGAGCTGATAAACTTGCTAATAAACCAATGATGAAGTGGCTGGAAAGTCAATTGATACGACCTCATATGCCATGTTCGCGGTATGCCAATGGTTAGCTTGTTGCGGGGCGAATACTGTTTACTCGTATGGGAATATTACCTCTTTCTTTTTCCGCAAGCTTTATCAAGTCTGTTGAAACTTTGGAAGATACGTTGTCCTGAAAAATTAATATCACTGGCCCATCAATGCGATTTCCTAAAGAGCAGCAGATCAATGACATATACTTCGTAACGTCAGTAAATACTGAAACTATAAGGCACAAGCCTCACACATCAAAAAGTATGCATTGCTAATATTACTTGCTACATTATTACAGGCGCCTATATAATAAAGAGAAGGCGCGGACTGCAGTTGTACGAAACTCAGCTCTATGAAACATGTCTGACACACGCGATTTTACATTGGAGTGCATCATTTCACCATACGGGTCGTATTTTTACTACTGTCGCCTCAAACTATTCGGTACCATCAGTGTTTCTCAACCTTTTTTAGCTCACTTACCTGTGAAATTTGAGGAAATAGTGAGCGAATCAGTTGACCAAAATACAAGTACGATCCAAATCCGAAATACAATTACGATAAATCGTTTGTGCGTGTAAGGTACTATAGAGTTGGTATTCATGCAATTTTGCAGTAGTGTGTCTGCAGAGTCGAACAAAATTGCCTTGCCAGATAAACGCGCTCTCGCGGAGACTCGATCACGGAATATGGATTGCATATGGCAGCCACCAAATGGTTTTATTTGAAATATCGCCAATGAAATCCGTCATATTCAATATACTCACGCCACAATTTCCAACAGAAATCCATTGTCGATTAACGTACCTTCGGCCGCAGAATTGGCCTAAAAAGTGAAAGATGATTAGGCCTAGGCCTGCGAATGGCTGGCCACTCATCGTTATATTGAAATTCCTGTTTCTTACGATATACGGATTTTAAAGGAGATGTAATAAAAACAGAAGTATTGCAATATGTTTTCGCGTTCCATTGTAACTGACAAGGAGGAAGCAATATTAACTCATTCTCATATTGCATTGGAAATCATAAAAAACTGATCGATGAATATATTAGTACTGTGATTATGAAGACATTGCGTGTGCCCAAGTTTTATGCAAGAAACACTCTGACGTACAAGGCAAATTGCTGGTGAATTCGCTAAATTTAATCGATATTGGTTTTGCTTGTTTTGAGGTATTCATGGTGTTTGTCGACTAGTATGGTCATCTTCACCAGAACAATTTTTTTCATTTTTATTACGTAGCTGCCGGCTTTTAGCACTGCCCACTTCTAGGCTATTATAAGACACCGCCTACACGGATGAGGTCGCGAGGCGGAGCCCGGATAAACCTCCAACACTTAGGTAGGAAGTCTGGAGTCGACCTCGGTCGAACTCGAACCCGCAACCTATTTGTGTTGCTGCTGCGGATTACCCCACTACGCTATCTCGCCACTATAATCGACATTGGTGTTTTCTTCTCTCTTCTTACTACGTATATTCGTATGACGTAGGCTACTCTTTGCATTGACTTTAGCGCATCCGGCCTTTTTGGCGATAAGAGCCACTCTTTCTCACCATAATGATTATGATGAGAATAATTGCACATCGATTTCGGATGCATGACATTAACAACAGCGCATTTTTGATGTAGGCCTACTTATGATCTCCAAGAAATGATTATTATGACACATCTTAAATTTGTATTATGCTAGATTTTGTAAATCCGAACATGACGCAAGCTGACAATATTATGGAGGATAATGCTGCAAAATTCCATCTAACCCATCTAAATTCATATCAAACCAAACTGCTGCCTTACTTTGACTTACCCAACCCTGTCAATATTATATCGTGGGATTGTCAAAATATAATATGCCATTGCTATATGTGCTGAGTTCGTCAAGTCATATATGGCATGCTATTGGACGCGTGACTCGATTTCATTCGCCAAGTCTGAAGTTTAATCACTGGTATGTATAAGGAGGTTGGCAAATGTCCGAATGTCAATATTTCATATCGATTAAGGCAGGTTGTCGTGTTGCAGCATGGCTGGTTGACAACATTTCGGATTCTAAACGCTCGCCGCATGCGACTACACTATAGGTATAGGCAAAGTGTGAATCATCATTTGGTAAATCATCATCTGCACATGTTGACGTATCGCTAGCACTGCATGATTATTGACTTTTCTTTACCATTAGGATTTCCTACAATTGAATTACATTATTTGCGGACTATAAGTTTGCGCGACAATAGATGCGAATCAATCCTGATACATAATGTCGATGGGAATAAGACTGCTTAATAAAAATAATATACACATGCCAAAGAAACCAATATTATTCAACAAACCTGTGATATTGATCCGATAACAACTTGGATTCCTAAAGAATGTTTCCCGGCCTTCTCGATTCAGGTCGTCTAACTAAATTATAAATTGATCGCTCTCAGACGACGCTGTACCGCAATGCTTCAAGCCAGCTGTGGTGATCTGACCCTTTAGGAGAAACGCGTCTGACCCCAATTTGATGCGAAACTACCGACCAATATCACAACTTCCCCATCTACCAAATCTACTTGCAAATGTTGTCGCTGGACAATGTGACAGGGTATGATCTTTGTTGATTAGAGGTATTCATGTTTTTGTCGACTACTATGGTGATTTGCACCAGGCCAATTTCTTCATTTTAATTTCGTATCTGCCGATTTGTAGCACGGCCCACTTCTAGGCTTTCATAAGACATCGCTTACACGGATGATATGGCGAGGAGGAGCCTAGATAAAACTTCAACACTTAGGTAGGAATTCTGGAGTCGACTTCGGTCGGATTCGAACCCACAACCCCGCTATAACACCAGTATGATCTTCACGACACGAATAAGTCAATTTGTCGGACAGAATACTCGACTGAACCATCAACCTGACGTGTTCGCAATGGCATAGCTTTCACCATCGATAAAGAGGACATGGTCGCCTTGATCATGATTTATCTCTCCGCGACCACACTCTATTGTTAAAAGGCTTCATCACGTCTTCGGTAGTTCTAACATGGCTTTAGAATGAATAACATCTTGCTTGGGGCATAGAACGCAGCGTGTATCTGTAGCCCGCGTCTGTTCGAGCAAGAATCAAATTGAGTCAGGAGTTCTGTTCTTGCACCCCCCCCCCCACCGCCCTGCTCTACCTTATGTATACGAAACCAATAGGAGATATTTGACGCTGCCACGGATACTTGCAAATTGTTAAGCGGATAATACGCAAGTATACGCTTTTATAAGAAATCAAAATGATTGTGAAGCATATCTCTCAAATTACAATGTCATCTCGACGAAACTGAGTGTTCGATGACACAGAATCTTTTCAAATTGTCCAAAGTGAAAGCGGAACTCAATTTTTACTCCAACTAGACGCCCCATCGAACAAAATCAATTTACCATCAGCTTCGGATAGGACCTTATGCAAGTCATACCTGTGTAGAGTGTTCGCAATTTTTGCATTCACTTTGACGACATGCTCTCCTTGCTCTCAAAATATCTGTTTCATGTATATCCATAAGATTGAACGAATCAGGATCTACCTGTTATGTTCGTGCATTTACGTTCGGTGTCGTACAACTCTTTCTTTCTATAGGATTAGTAATTACCGCCAATCATTATTTCCTCGTGTGTCTTGCTTGTATTTATATCCTGTGTTCTGTTGTCTCGGGGTCTTTTCATTTATCTGGACTCTGGATCGTGTCGCCTGTCTTATAGTTATTCTGCTGTACAATATACTGATTTCTTATTGCAACCTCGTCGCATTGAGTTATTGTTCAAACAAGATCAAGAACATAACAATTGGTGTCAGAAGTCGGATTCAAAGTTATTTCTGCGACGAAGATAAAGCATGGATTCAGGTATACTGAAGCTGCTCGAGAAGCAGCAGGCAATGATGGCGAGTCTACATGAAACAATGGCAAATCAAAAAGCACAGCGTAAAGAAGATATGGAGCAGCAAAATGCTCGGCACAGGGAAGATTTGGACCAACAACGTGCACAGCATAAAGAAGATATGGCACAGCAAAAGCTGCAGCATGAGCAAGCCATATCGCAATTAGCGCAGAGGTTGAGTCCCGGTGCGTCAACATCTGAAGCTACTGCTCCCAAGTTTGATTCGTTCATCAAATCAAAGGAGAAATGGGACCAATATCTGCAACGATTCAACCATCACCTAGCAATTTACGGCATTTCTAACATGGAGAAGAAAAGAGCGTGTCTACTCTCATGGGTCGGACCTGAAACGTACTCGCTCCTACGTAATTTGTTTGGTGCTGCTGATGTCAGTGCGCAAACCTTCGACGCGTTGACTGAGAAGTTGTCTACACACTTCAAGGACTCAATTCATGTGCAAGCAGCCAGGTACGAATTTTACAATTGCAAAATGCAACCGGGGCAATCGTACGCCGATTGGATCGCTACTCTACGCGGAATCTCCAAGGATTGCAACTTCATATGCTCAAGAGATGGCTGTGATCAGAGCTACGTTGATGAGCTAATGCGCGATCTCATCATTAAAGAAACGCCGCACGCGGATGTGAGACGGCATTGTCTAACACAAACCAATCCATCCCTCGACGACGTTCTCAAAGTAGCCGCAACACACGTGAGAACGCTGGAAACCGATAGGGTTATCCAGGGCCACAGTAGCGGTAAAGATACTTCCATCGTCAACAAAATGACTGGAAGCTATCAGAAGGGGAAAAAACCTTCCAAATCCATTCAGGGCAACTTCCCGGAAAGACTGAAATCCTGCAGCCGCTGTTTCATCGATCACCAGAGAAAAGACTGTCAATATCGACATTCAGTATGTCAGAAATGTGGTCGTAAAGGTCATATCAAACCTGTGTGCATGTCTACCAAACCTAGTATCACGCAACAGGTCACATCCGTCAATTTCTGCTCAGTGCCACTCCTCTCCTTCGACATCGATCAACTATATCGACGCGTAGGAAACCAGCTCTGGATCAACTCCAGCATCAACGGCATTCCGTTGCCGACTCAGTGGGACACTGGTGCACCCTCCGCCATGGTGGGATTGACTGGGTACAAAACTTTGGGCTCTCCGAAACTCTCAGCATACCATTGCTCTTTCGTAGCGTATGGCGACAAGCCACTGAAAGTGAAAGGTATTTGCACTGTAACCGTGCAGGTGGGTTCTGAAGTTCGAGTTGGCTTAAAATTGGTGGTTCTCGACGAACACCGTGGGCAAAACATTTTTGGTCTCGATTGGAGCGATGCTTTCTCCATGACCGCTAAGGGAACTTCTGCTTTGGATGCAATTTCCTCGCAGATGGTCGAATCGCAATCATGTAATACTATTGACATTTGTGATTCGAACGACAAATTGGTATCTTTTCAGTCCAAATTTCCCTCCGTTTTCTCTAATGTATTAGGACGATGCACCAAGACAAAGGCGACAATTCACTTGAAACCTAATGCCAAGCCCGTATTTAACAAGCCACGCCCTTTGCCTTTCGCAAGGCAAATCGCTGTTCAAACCGAATTGGATAGATTAGTCAATCAAGGTATCCTCGAACCAATCAATTACAGTGATTGGGCAGCACCAATTGTTGCCGTCACTAAATCAAATGGATCAGTACGCATTTATGGTGACTTCAAAGCATTGAATCAACAAATTCAGATAGATCAACATCCCCTGCCGTCCTTGGATGAAATTCTTCACAAGTTACAGGGTGGTTGTATCTTCACGAAAATTGATCTTGCCGATGCTTATTTTCAGCTAGAATTAGATGATGATGCGAAGAATTTGTGTGTCATCAACACGCAATTCGGTCTATTCCGTTATCGACGCATGTGTTTCGGAGTCGCATCTAGTCCCGCAAATTTTCAACGCTGTATTGATGCCATGATCGCCGGCTTACCCGGTGTTGCTAGTTTTATCGATGACATAATCGTTACTGGCATTGATGAACGCGATCATTTTCGCAACTTATCGCTACTCTTTGAGCGCCTCACCGAGTACGGTTTCACCGTCAACTTCGCGAAATGTGAATTTTTCAAAAGTAGTATCGAGTACCTTGGTCATATAATCGACAAGGACGGCAAACGCCCGTCTAACAAATCCGTTGAAGCAATCAAACAGTTGCCTAAACCTCAGGATGTTCGCCAGCTACAGGCATTCCTGGGCAAAGTCAATTATTATCGCGCGTTTATTCCTAATTTCACGGATAAAGCCGCTGCCTTGTACCGTCTTCTTCAAAAAGACGCGAAATTCATTTGGAATACGGACTGTGACGCAGCTTTTCGCATTCTCAAAAACGACGTAATCGACGCTACGCAGTTAGCTCATTATGATATAAACAAGCAGCTCATTTTGTCAACTGATGCTTCTCAATTCGGAATTGGCGCTGTCCTCTCAATCGAGCACAATGGCGAAGAGAGACCGATCGCGCACGCATCCAAAACACTTTCCGATTCGCAAAAATCCTACTCCCAAATCGAGAAGGAAGCTCTGTCAATCATTTACGGAGTCACTAAATTTCGTCAATTCTTGTATGGTAGAAAATTTACGCTCGTAACGGACCACAAACCGCTTTTAGCTATTTTCTCGCCGGACAAGAAAATTCCCGTGATTACAGCGCAACGCTTACAGCGATGGGCACTAACGCTCATAGCTTACCAATACGATATTCGCTATAAACCGACTAATCAGCACGGAAACGCCGACGGTTTATCTCGCCTACCAAAGGGTCCAGACCCTGAGTTTGACGAACTGGAAATTCGTGAAAACGCGGAGATCGTTCACGCTATTAATATGGCATTCGATGGCTTGCCGTTAACTCGCAATGAAATTCGCGACGCGACGCTGAAGGACAAAACCATGAAACTAGTAAAATTATCTGTCACTCATGGTAATTGGAATCCAAAGGTGCACATTGATGATTTTTCTTGGTTTTCGACTCGCAAACATTCGCTTTCTCTGCACGAAGACATAGTCATGCTCAATATTGATGGTTTTCAGCGCGTAGTAATTCCGCAGTCACTTCGCTCGCGAGTCTTATCAATGTTGCACGAAGGACATTGGGGTATCGCGAAAATGAAGCAGATGGCTCGACGTTACATCGCATGGCCTTCCATTAATCGCGACATTGAAAATCTCGTGAAGAGTTGCGACGCTTGCCGCAAAGTAATGAAAGCGCCTGATCGTCAGTATCGCGAATGGCCAAAAACTTCTGAAAGCTTCGAACGAATTCACTTGGATTTCGCAGGTCCAATGAACAATAAAATGTTTCTTGTCATCGTCGATGCGCATTCGAAATATCCTTTCGTTAAAGTAATGAATGTCGGTTCTACCACAACCTTGTGTGTGGTCAACGCTTTGAGGGAAGTCTTCTCTATCGAAGGCTTGCCCATAACAATTGTTACGGATGGCGGGCCGCAATTCACATCGAATGAATTCGATACGTTTTGCTCTAATTTGGCAATCAGCCATATCGTATCACCGTCTTTTCACCCTGCCTCGAACGGGGAAGCGGAGCGTTTCGTCCAGACTTTGAAAGCTGGATTAATAAAAAATTGCGACGGGGGAAAAGATCTCAACTTCGCGCTCCAAACACTTCTCGCTACGTACCGATGTGCACCGCACCCGGGCATAGACTGGAAAACGCCTGCAGAGATTTTACATGGTCGGCAGCCGCGCAATTTGTTAAGTTTGTGCTCGCCCTTCGACAAATCGAAGCCCGTTACGCCTAGACAATCAGTCACTCATTTCGAGATTGGTTCCTCGGTTTACGCTCGCAGTTACCGAAGCGGACCAAAGTGGGTTGCTGGCGTGGTGACGGAAATACTGGGGCGTGTTGTGTACATCATAAAAACAGATCATGGGTATTGGAGGAGGCACAAAAACCAACTCCAACCACGCTTGATTTCCACTGGTCATGATACAGCCACACAGGAAGTTGCTCAGCCTCAACAGTCCCAAGCTGAGCAACCATTGGTCAGGAATAGGGCACAACGTCCTGCAGCTAGTCCTGCTCGATCGTCGGGCAGACGTTATCCTATTAGAAATAGAAAACCCACCGATTTCTATAGACCGTAAATGTGGGCAACCCTCTAACTTACAGGGGAGGACTGTTATGTTCGTGCATTTACGTTCGGTGTCGTACAACTCTTTCTTTCTATAGGATTAGTAATTACCGCCAATCATTATTTCCTCGTGTGTCTTGCTTGTATTTATATCCTGTGTTCTGTTGTCTCGGGGTCTTTTCATTTATCTGGACTCTGGATCGTGTCGCCTGTCTTATAGTTATTCTGCTGTACAATATACTGATTTCTTATTGCAACCTCGTCGCATTGAGTTATTGTTCAAACAAGATCAAGAACATAACACTACCTATCTGAAGATGCACGTAAAGCGATAACTCTATCGCTGGTGATAACACGACTTAAGTATGGAAATGATCTGCGTTCGGTACATCAAAAACACATTGATAATTTATAGAAGATTCAAAACATCGCGGCTCGTTTGGTAACTCGGTCGAACAATCGCGATTACTGATCACAGAACGCCTGTATTGGCTTCCCATTGAATATAAGTCTGACTGCAAGCTCCATTTTTACGTCTTCAAATGTAAGGAGGAAAGTGCACCAACGTGTCTTCGTGAGCTCATGAAAATCTACAATCCCAAAAGAAGATTATGTTCTAAGTCGCAGAAACCTTTGCCGGTTCCAACAGTCAAAACATCGAGCTACGGTGACCGAACCTTTTCTTCTACGGCTGCTTTTCTGTGGGACAATCTACCAGCTTTTATAAGATTGTCCGACTGTTTTATGTGTACGTGCATTGCAAGTGCAGTAGCAAATATTCGTTCCATATAACTATGCACTCCGTCTTTTATACATATCTTTATACTTTTTATATTTTTTATACTTGTGTACAGCACTCTATAGCAGGGGCGAGCAACTTCTCCGGTCGGCGGGCCGGATATAGGAAAATTAGGACTTGGCGGGCCGGATCGCTTAATCGATACATTATTCGCCCATTTATGCAAATATACAAGGAATAAAACGTATTAAATGAATATATTTTAACGACAGAAATGTCACTTCAAGGCGTTCGATAAGTCCATTACCCCCAATTTACAAAGATATCAATTCAGTCGGGTTGAGTAGGTGACGAGATAGCGTCGTTGTTCAACTGTGTGGAACAATTATTCTCGATATTGGATTCATGCGGCCTGCGTCCTCTACGAAATTTGAATAGCAGCCCGCGACCCGTTTTGAGTTGGCACCCACTGGCATAAGCGGTGTCATACAAAAGCCTAGAAGTGTGCCGTGCTACATGTCGGCAGTTACGGACAGGGCATGGTATGGTATGGTATGGAACAAGGATTTTCTATACTCCATACTTGCCTTCCTCTCTCCATACCATACTTGCAATTTTCCATACCATACAAACATTGATCCATACCATACTTGATACATGTTCCATACTTTCAAATACTTCAATATCATAAGTATATAACCTTTTCTAGCACCTGTATTACCGGTATTGATATTTCGGATATCATTATTGCTTAAACTAGCCATGATGCGAATCTAATTCCTGGTAATAGTTTTACAGAGTCTGTTGTGGTGAGGTGAGGTGCCGTGTAGCCTTACGTTGACTATACAGCTTCCGCGAGCAAAATGAGATGGTCAGCAGATTGTTATCTAGGACCGCCCATAAATAGGACGGGCAGCATACCGTCTCCGGCCCGCGACGAGACTTTGTCCGGCCCGCGGACAGTTGCCCGTCTCACATGATAATGTGACCCGCGGCCCCAGTCTGCCGAGATTCCCCACTACCTGCTTTGACGTCAAATTTCAGTGACTGTATGTTATTATTAGGGCGTTTTTTTTGACATGTCAAAATTTGTCAAAGTTTTGTCAAAATTGTAGCGTTAGGTCAAAATTTGTCAAAATTTTTCATGAAGTCAAAAAATTTTTGACGTCTACATTTTGTTTTATCGTAGATTTTGCACTGTCGGTGAACTTATAATTTGATATTTTACCGCTGTTCGCCTATTTTATAGGCCTACCGTTGTAAACGGCTAATCGTCTGCTCATTGTGAATCACAAACCGTCAAATAAAACAAATAATAGGTAGACATGGTGTTATGGTCAACGTACCGCAATAACCTAACTGAAGTAAGACTTCTTGTGCATTGCATCATTCTTATATTAAGAAGCGCATGATGAAAATTTGTGATGTAGACAATATTGTCAGAATGAAGCAACACGGTGTGTCACCAGCACCAGCAGTGGACGCACAACTTGAGTGTTGTCAGCCAACAACTGCTGCTGTTGAACGTCATTGACAAGCTTCTTAGTAAGGACGTGCACTTTCTACCCAAGAATGTAGGAAAGTATCTCTCGTACTACAAAATCAGGGATATTTAGAATCCCTGTACAAAATATTTTAATTATTGCTACCATAATACATATTGTAACCACTGGAATTCTTCATAGGGCCGGATTTCGTTAAAATGTTGATTTTTTCATGAAAAAAGTTGCCTGTTTCTAAGTCAAAAACGCTTTTTCAAGCCGAACTACTTCGTTAGGACAGTCAGGTCTAACCAGAAATGAAGATAAGTGGTACAATTTTAACATTATGTGGGAAAACACCTAATTTGCATACGTTAGGTCAAAATTCGATCAAATTTCAGTTTTTTTAGGTCGAAAAAAGTCAAAATTTGTATTTTTTAGGTCAAAATTTTCTGTTTTTAGGCAAAAAAAAACCGCCCTAGTTATTATATACGTGTGCGCACTGCACAGCTTGCAAGAGTGGAGCTTACGCGTAAGATCGTCGAAGCGAGAAGACTAGCCCTTTCGGCATTTACGATGTACTCAACCCTAATGAATTGATATCTTGGTAAATTTTGGGTACCGGGCTTATCAAACGCTTTGAAATCTTAATCAAGGGTTGCACCGTGAGTTAGTTGATCACAGAGAAGCAGACATGGCGGCGCACAAGTCCATACGGTTCTCAAATTCACATTGTATTCGTCATTATCGGCGAGAAATGCCTCTGAAGTGACATTGCTGTCGCTAAAAATACATTCATTAAGTACGATTTATTCCTTGTATATAAGGGTGAATAATGTATCGATTCCGCAGTCCGGCCCGCCGAGTACTTAATTTTCCTATATCCGGCCCGCCGACTGGAGAAGTTGCCCGCCCCTTCTCCATAAGAATATCATCGCATTTACGGTACATTGGCATGAGGCACATGCAAGTTTGAAGTAAATATTCGCGAAATAATTTATAATATAGGCGCACCCATAAAATATCCCAGCTGCAGGCGATCAATACTGCAGCGATCTGCGTGATTATTAGTAGTATTTGGTTGGGGTTAGCGTGGCGAGAATTTTAAACTATATCTACCCCACTCCCTGATCTATAATCTTACTGCGAGAGCGTTTGAAATATGACCAATAAGATATCTCGGTTTGTAAATAGTGTAAATGTGCTGACAATATTTCAGAGGAAATGTAATTATCAATCACATTGAACAATTAGTTCGTTTGTATCATGATTGCTTGTAAGCTGTCGTCACTCAAGGAATGAGGTAGTTGGAGTGGCCTACATTTCCAATCATTGCGTCACATGATAGACTATGTTCGGAGACGTCGTGTCTAGACTCAGTAGAATATCGGATCAACATTACTGTTGTAATTATTACATCACAAAATCATGTCATTCAAAGTGCACTTATACAATCGCTGCGTGTATTTGTTCCTACACAGCGTGCAACAGTTCACGTTCCCACATAACAAAATCGATCGTATTCTGTGAACAGCGAACAGCGTACGCTTCATGAAGCTTGCACAGATCACGATAAAATGTATAAAATAACAAAGTATGGAAGTATGGAAATGTCGTTCCATACCATAGATTAAAATCTTCCATTCCATACCATACTTGCATTGTTCCATATTCCATACAAAAATATCGATCCATACCATACCATACTTCCATACCATACCATGCCCTGGTTACGGAATCAAAAATAAGAAATATCAGCCTGGTTTAAATGACCATTGTAGTCGACAAACACCATGATTACCACAAACGACATTCGGGTTGAGTATACATCGTAAATGCCGATAATGCAAGTCTTTTCGCTTCGACGAACTTATGCCTAAGCTCCACTCACGCACGCTGCGCTTACACGTATATAATAACTAGGGCGGTTTTTTTTTACCTAAAAAAAAGAAAATTTTGACCTAAAAAAACTGAATTTTGACAAAATTTTGACCTAACGTATGCAAATTAGGTGTTTTCTCACATCATGTTAAAATTGCACCTCTTATCTTCATTTCTGGTTGGAACTGACTGTCCTAACGAAGTAGTTTGGCCTGAAAAAACGTTTTTGGCTAAGAAACAGGCAACTTTTTACATGAAAAAAAACAATATTTTTACGAAATCTGGCCCTATGAAGAATTCCAGTGGTTACAATATGTATTATGGTAGAAATAATTGAAATATTTTGTAGTACAACGAGAGATACTTTCCTACATTCTTGGGTAGAAAGTGCATGTCCTTACTAAGAAGCTTACCAAGGACGTTCAACAGCAGCAGTTGTTGGCCGACAACACCTAAGTTGTGCGTGCACTGCTGGTGCTGGTGACACACCGTGTTGCTTCATTCTGACAATGCTGTCTACATCACAATTTTTCATCATGCGCTTCTATAAGAATGATGCAATGCACAAGAAGTCTTTCTTCAGTTAGGATATTGCGGTACGTTGACCATGATACCATGTCTACCTATTATTTGTTTTATTTGACCGTTAATGATTCACAATGAGCAGACAATTAGCCGTTTACAACGGTAGGCCTATAAAATAGTCCAAAAGCGGTAAAATATCAAATTATCAGTTCACCGACAGTGCAAAATCTACGATACAAACAAAATGCAGACGTCAAAAATTTTTTGACTTTATGAAAAATTTTCACCTAACACTACAATTTTGACAAAATTTTGACAAATTTTGACATGTCAAAAAAAACCGCCCTAATATTAACATACAGTCACTAAAATTGGACCTAGTAAGCAAGTAGTGGGGAATCTAGGCCGACTGGGGCCGCGGGCCACATTATCATGTAAGACGGAAAACGGTCCGCGGGCCGGACAAAATCCCTTCGCGGGTCGTATGTTGCCCGCCCCTGCTCTATAGTGTAGGAATAGTGCATTATTACATTCCGCGCTCTAATATATCTTATTATATCAACAATAAAAATTACTCATTTACTTACTGGAGGAGCTGAAAGCTGTCGAAAGTAACATAATCAATTCCACAATTCTGGCGAATAGTGAGAACATGGCTATCATGTCTAGCCCAGCCTCGATACTGCTACTCTGATATACTGTGGGCGCCACACTGGTAACAGATTTTGCGCAGCAGCACCTTCTCTATCTTAGTCATTCATTGTGTGATATCACTCACTTCGCATCGGTATGTACCAGTGTAACTCTGTTATGAGAATCGTGCGACCAACTGATATTGAAATAACTTGCCAATAGCAATAAAACATACATATGCGATGGGCGTGTAGGATACATGAACATTCGTTGACGCTGTCAGGCCCCAGCCAACAGAAATGTTTAGACACAATGTCGAAAGACGCGAAGGTCCTGCAATTTAAAATCAATTGAATAGTATATTCATATTGAAATGAACCCGAATATTTTCGGCTGACACTCGTCAGGGGTAATCGTCAGCAACTAGTCGAGAATTGAAAATAACATTGTATATCAACACATAATCGATATACAACGTTCTTCCCAATTCTCTACTAGTTGCTAACGATTACCCCTGACGAGTGTCAGCCGAAAATATTCGGTTTCATTTCAATATAATTATACTATTCAATTGTGTATTGAAGTTCTGTACCTCCAAGAAGCTCTTCAAATTTAAGATCAGAGAGCATATTCTCGACGCTGTCGTATAGCGCGCCGGCACCTATTGCGTGCGAAATGTCGTCGCTCTCAAACCTGCCAAATTATAGATCGGGCGCTTTATGCAGGGACCCAGTCTGGATTCAGATGATATTTTGTACAAGTCATCTTTCGGACAATTCGATGTCATCATCGGTTCTTAATTATGATAGCGGCTACAGCCGGGGTCAACAACGCGGTGCCCGCGTCACCCAGGTAGCCCGCGAGCCTGTTCTACAAATAGATCGAATAGCAGCATTTACCAATATTCGTCAGATTATTACCAATGAGCTTTTAAATACATAGATTGTTGATTTAACTATTCATGTTTAAATCACTGTAACTTACAGATGACAATACATAAATATATAGGCACTTAAATTGATGATATCAAATACCCTCAATTATAATTAGTAATATACTAACATGTAATAGAATCAGAAAATATCGAAAACGTAGGATACGGCGCACTGCCTGTACAGGCGACATGACGGCATATCATCCACCGTCTTCTTGAAATGCAAGGGGTTCCGTTATGGTAGCCCGATGTCAACGAAAATTACAAAGTAGTAAACAACATTACTATTCGGTAGCAGATAGCCGTGAAGTACCAGATGAATTCAATCTGTATGTCCATTATCCATTACGTATTGTATTGCATCTTTTGACACAGCTTTCTACTATTACTTTAACTTAACGCAGTTCAGCCCTATGTTTCAAACTGTCTGTAATCGTTGCGGCAGTACGGTATAATTAAATCTGTCATGTCTGGATGCTGAAGACAGCTGGAGATTGAAATTGTAGCACTGCAAAATAACCTGCACCTATAAACCAGCCAGGCTGCAGCAAACTTTTGGTGCCTTGTTGACACGGAAAAGTACATTGGTGTAGGCGCAACAGCTATAAAGGTTGCAAGCGTGTTCGGATCAACCTAACGTTGTGAATCAGCCTTTTCGGACGTGAACTTCATCAAAAACAAACACAGAACACTCCTCACTAATGCACATCTTTAATACTCACTCACAGTTGCAATGTCAAGTTACATACCAGAGTGTAGCGCACTAGGTAATAGAATGCCATGACAGGCTTCCCACTGACTGACTGACTGACTGACTGATATAGAAACAGATATCATGATATCAAGTCTAAAGTGTGACCTGATATATTTTAAAATTTGAGTTGACTGTTTTTTGGACGAACGTGGTGCCGAATAATTCATGATTTCTAAAAATATCTTAGGGTGGAGGCCAAAAATATAGATCAAATAAAAGATCTGGGGATTTTGCACGTTGCTGGATTTTCTGCGGACCAGAAAGGTAGATTAGTAAGATTCTGCCAGGACCGACTGAGTATAGACTGCTGCTTCTTGATCCTGGTCGCCACCAGGATTAAAGTCTAGATTAAGGTACACAAGCATATAAATTTGGCGAGGTTTGTAATAGTTATGACATTGTAGATTGAACTTGCTTATCTGAGGCTCATTATAAAGATAGTGAATATTGCATGTTAGCGATATTTTGTTACCGGTACTCAATTGTGCTTCTCCTTATTGACTGATGATCATGTTATTACAGAATGTTTAATGATAATTGCATACAAACTATGTAATAAACGAGTTCTGCCGTTCTCTTGCATTGGAAACAATCAACCAAGCCGTGAAATGCCACATCACCAAACATGGCAAAAAACAGAACAGCAATTGAAGGTTGCTTCAAAACAAGAGAAAGTCTCAAAACTGAAAATGACAGAAGGCCTTCAGAACATTCAATGGTATCTGACCCGGTGACGGTGCTATTTATTGCAAGGTAAGTTTGTAGACAATAATTATATCCATAATTTGGCGCATATCAGTAAATTAATGGTTAAAGCTGTCATACCAGCACAGGTTCAGCCATTTGAACATCATTTTGAAAGTGATTCCACCATATTGGCAGTAGTTACTGCAGAAAATCAATCATGTAAGTTATTTTGCGAGAGAGTAATGAGAACTTGTTCGATACATTGACCACATCGAGAAGTGTTCCCCATAATGAAGATCGGTTCGTGTCAGAGGCAACTCTTCTGGTTATTTTCATCACTACTTTTTGCTAACATATCAATTGTACAAGTGTAGATGTATATTATATCGATTTCTTACCCGGTGGTGAATTGAAGGGAACGCATTCACAATATCAAACGTTTTTGTCATACATTCAGCGATTTTATAATGAGATTTTTTGCTCGTCGTCAAATGATCGGTTTCAGTATTTTTCACCATCACTAGCAAATATGCATGTGCAATTGTGCATTGTACATGTGTAAACATACGTATAGCCTCAAATCCTTCTGAAACATTCACATTTTTTTCAGAAACAAGCTACATGGAATCGCAGTCAACATGCTTGACAAAGACGAGGGATCTGCCACCTGGTATGTAGCTTATACTCATTTGGATTTCAAGTCGAGTTGATATTTTAAAATATACAATCTTGCAGTTTCGGAGGGTTTGGCAAACTTTTGCTCCACTGCCCCAACCATTGTTATGTCAAAATTTCCCACTTTGTACTTAGTTTTCTGGTGAAGTGTATCTGCGAATGATAGAGTTGGAAATGGTGTTTGACTGCTCGAAAGATTGCTGATTACCAGTGCAATGCACATAGTTCCAATCCTGTAACAATTGATACAAGATGGTGTACAATGGAGCCTGACCGATTATATCGCTTTGCCGATGATATAGACTCGACATCACTCTTTGAAAGAATTATTGGTATCGGCCTTTGGAAATAATATATATGGGCAGTTTTCATGAGGTTACAGCATGGTGATAGGAAGTCCACAAACTATAATCTTTGACCACTAGACTGAGAATATTGATATATTTCACATATATTACACTCTACAGGTGTCCTGATACAGCCTTTCTAGTTTATTTCCTGTCCAAGTATAGCATTGGCTGTAAAGCTGTTCAAATAGATGCCCTGAAGTTTTTCAAATGCGCATTTTAAGGTATTCCACACAATTTGAATATAGGCTATAGTGGTTATCGGTGAAGGAGTTAGATATTGGTTTTATCGGTATCGGCCCAAAACTCCAATATCAGTCGGGCTCTAGTATACAAATGCAATACAATGAAAACTACCAATTCTGCACTTTGTGATCAGCTGGTTGCAGAATACAAGTTATAAATGACTAGAGACTGACCGATTATTGGTTCACCGCTCATACCGAATGGATACCACACTTGGAAATATATATATAATATCAGCCATTAGAGGAAAAAATATCAGCCAACGAGGCAAGGAGAATTTCCAAATGATTTCTTTGTGATTGGCTTCCTAATACAAGTTTTAGTTTAATCATAGGTTACTACCTCATCGCAGAGTCAATTCAGAAAAACAATGAGCTGAGAATTGAACTGATGGTGTCCAAGATTGAGGAGCTCAAAGAAAGAAAAGACATGAGAGACGAAGAATGATATTTCAGAAAGCAAGAATTCGAAATGCGTATTGAAGAACATGCGATAAAAACGAAAAAATATAGATTAGAAGTTGGACAATTGAGGAATTAGTGACATATGTAATGCAATATTTCTTTGTTCAATTATGTCAAGTTATGTAAATAGCCGAATACGCATTTTCTGAAAAGCAACATTTCTTTATAATATTTCATTGTGCCTGCCTGCCAAGTGTTCCTCGCCTTATATGTATTGTCGACGGTGCAAATATCTCGGTACATTTTTTCAATTCATATTTGTCAATTTGAATACACATAATGGGACACCTGCTCTTTGTTTATTATCTACAGTGCAATTGTAATTGAATCTTTCATTCCACGAAGTGATGCACATTTCATTCTCTTTATTATTTTTACACCAGCACGGTTTACTGTGTTCGTTAAAATTTTAAAATAAACATAATTAGTAGAAATATGTGTTGATCTTATTTTCAAGATAGGCTATTGCGTCAGTGTATCCAACTTCGGATGTTATATCCGAAGCTTCCTCGGGAGTAACTGCAATATCAGGAACTGGCTCATCGGTTTTTGTAGCAAAATTGTGCAAACATATTGTTGCAAAGATTGCCAGGATGGTGTTTTCGATTTGCATTCGCATAGGATTTAGCAACATCTGGAAACACTGTTTGAGAACGCCAAAGCATTGCTCAATCAGCACGCGTGTCTTTGAGTGCATATAGCCGTATTTATTTTCCTTGTGCAGCCTGTGGATTTGTTAATGGAGTCATCAGGTACATTTTTAGAGCATAGAGCCTCTGTCTCCCAGCAAAATCCCATTGTATTTTTCCTGGCCGAGCTCGTATTTTAATCTGGAATTTGAAAAAGTTCTTGAGTCATGAGTACTCCCTGGCCATCTCACAACAGCATTAGTCACAACCGGTATTCTCTTGGCATTGCAGTCCATTTGACAGTTCGAAGAAAAATCTCCTTTCCTGCAACGATAAGCTTTTCTGGTACAGAGTCACCTGGGGACTTTATTGGGATATGGGTACCATCAATGCAACCGATGACATTTGGAACTCCACCTATGTCAAAGAAATCACTCTTTGTTTGTAACAAATCCTCCAATCGTGGGATAAATTTTCTCTATTCTCTGATAATGCCCGAGAAATGCAGTGGATGATGCGGCGTGTAGTTGTCCGGCTGCCACCAATCAAGTTAGCATCTGTTTGTTGAAAATGACCGTAGCGAAAAATCGGAGAGCACAGAGTAATTGCATCATGAGGTGCAAAGCTTGGCACCGTACATCCAACCATGGGCTGTCTTTAATAAGTCCAATAGAATTACCGTAGCTCCCTTGTAAAATCTGTAGCGGTCAACGAATTCATTTTCTGGGTATTTTACAAATGAGTCCGATATGTTTGCCAAGTAATGCCTGGGCATGGCAATTGTATTCTCGTCGTCCGAACTGCCATCTACGGTACGATGTCCAAAATATCCATACTACAGCCAGTAATAACAACAGTACCAGTTGGCAATGCCGTCTTTAGAACTTATAACTGTCAATAAACTACAGAGTAATATGCATTAAAGCTGCAAAGTGGCTTCAAATCAATTTCATAATTCTACCCCTAGGAAACGATGGCATTCATAGCACATGACCAAAATCGACGACATTTCCAATCAGCATTGTCAATGGGGCATTACCACTTCATTTTGAACACTAGGGGTGATAAAGATAACTCGATCCAAAACTGTTTTGTTGTTATATGCTTTACTATGGGACTGGATTAAACATGGACCTAATTTTGTCTCTTGAAGTACAATAACGATGGCGAAAGTATCCACATCAATATAAATCATCCATATGGATATCAGATAGCAGTTAGCGGTGAAAAATATGTTGTTTTTTGGCGTCTTGTCCTGCCTGACCGACAAGATAGCGTAATGGTTAAGCGTCCGGCTTCTTAATCGGTAGGTCGTGGGTTCGATTCCCGGCCGGGTCAGACCAAAGACCTGATTAGTAACACTGGTATCCATGGCTTCCCTGATTGGCGCTCATGCATTACTGGGATAGCATGGAGGGGTGGTGCATGACTTAGAAAGCCATACAAGGCTATATCTGTACTTCCTAGTCCAGCGGCATATGCACATCATGCACTCATGGTATGCATATGCGCAGATCGTGTGTATGTGTATCATGAGTCGGTGTATATGCCGCAAAAACATCTAGGACAAAAATAAACTGCGTCCTTTCCGTTCCCTGGAAGTGCTGAAATTTTTATTCTATCCTTATCACCAACTGTATTGGTTTATATTCCCCATTTATGACTCATAACTACACCAGATGGACTGGATTCCACACAAACCCTTTCTAGATGTATTATGACCTTGGCCAAATAGCTGTCTGATTGAAAGACTTCATGTATTTCAATACCTTAAACCTTCCTATCCTTTAATCTCATCACTATCTTGGTTGGTGTTTTTAAATGATAAAATATTATAACAATACCAACTAGAGTTCATCCTCTCTGATGATTGACAATTGAAGGATGAACCATGTACCAGTTGTATTGTTGCAGTTATAATACTAATTAATACCAACTAGATCTCATCCTCTCAGATGATTGACAATTGAAGGATGAACCAGCTGTATTGTTGCAGTTATCTTGAACAAGCAAAGTATCTCGAATATTTTTTTGCCCGACACAGGAAATAAATTGTATAGTTAGCACATAAACTTTCTAAGTAACGTATTATTCATGGTCATATTATTACTCGGTTACATAATAATTATTAATTTGGTTGAAGGAATGTCAACCAGCTATTTGAGAAACCCATGTATGGACTGCTCTAAGACACAAAGCAAAATACTACGGTGGAAACCCAATTGATACAAATAGCACCACCAAATCCAAGAATAATCAACGAGAATGATAATGACAAACTTGCAGATTATAACACAAAAATGAGCTCGCAAGCATTGGTCATTCTTGATCATCTAGTTAGTTGTACTTGAAAAGCAACGTTCGTTGCGCTACCAACATAATGTATCAGATACATATCATAAGAGTCCCTGTACCGAGCAGCCTACAATAGTCGATAATCGTCAGATTATACTTTCATCTGAACAACGCAGACGCAGCGTACAATGCGATGCAATGAACAGATAGGAGGATGCCGAACGACCAGTTGCGATTGCAGTTGCGGTCTCTGGCATCCACCTCGGCATAGTGCCCGATGTCATAGCTCCTTTTATCCATGTCAGTCTCTTTTCCACAGCTCTTTCTTGCTTTTTCCATTCTTGCAAGTGCGCTCTTTCATCGGGTATCCTGTTTTGTCGAGGCCATATGTGATCGTTTGCTTCACTGTCTTACAAGTAAGCATAATCTCCATGTCTTTCTGTTGGCAGTACAAAAATGACGTCATGCTTCCAATATTGAAGTTTCATCAGCTTCATTGTAATTCGAACACACGATTTTTATATGTTGTAGGACCACACAGCAGCAACTGCACATTGCATGATTTTCCATAACGCACACCATACGCTCATGGGGAGCTGATTTACTGCAAGATAAGCAGGATAAATCATGTTGGTGAAATGATATTCTGCAGACAACTTTTCCAGGACCAGGCATCCATACCTCTTCTTTGTAAACGGAACCATCCTCACGATAACTTTCTATTTCTAATTGATGCATCTTTTGAGATCAAATGACCGCCATGCTTACACAATGAGCACAGCCATATCATACTACTCTCGAAAATTAACAGCAATGTAAGCTGCCAGGATGTCTATGTCCATCACGAGGACAAGACGTCAAGAAATAGCATCATTTTCGTCGGTAACAGCTATTTGATATCCATATGGATGATTTATATTGATATTGATACTTTCACCATCCTCGTTGTACTTCAAGAGACGAAATTAGGTCCATGATTAGTCCAGTCCCATAGTAAAGCATATAGCAACAAAACAGTTTTGGGTCGAGTTATCTTTATCGCCCCTAGTGTTCAAAATGAAGTGGAAATGCCCAATTGGCACAATTGCTGTTCTGTTTTTTGCCATGTTTGGTGATGTGGCATTTCACGGCTTGGTTGATTGTTTCCAATGCAAGAGAACGGCAGAACTCGTTTATTACATAGTTTGTATGCAATTATCATTAAACATTCTGTAATAACATAATCATCAGTCAATAAGGAGAAGCACAATTGAGTACCGGTAACAAAATATCGCTAACATGCAATATTCACTATCTTTATAATGAGCCTCAGATAAGCAATTTCAATCTACAATGTCATAACTATTACAAACCTCGCCAAATTTATATGCTTGTGTACCTTAATCTAGACTTTAATCCTGGTGGCGACCAGGATCAAGAAGCAGCAGTCTATACTCAGTCGGTCCTGGCAGAATCTTACTAATCTACCTTTCTGGTCCGCAGAAAATCCAGCAACGTGCAAGATCCCCCGATCTTTTATTTGATCTATATTTTTGGCCTCCACCCTTAATACCAGCGAGATATTAACTCCTTTGGAATTGACGTTCGCGTTTACAAATTGGAATTTCGAACATGGCAATCCACATTGTGATTGCTAGGCATCGTGCCGGCACTTCGGGTAGGCTTGTAGCACAACGTTGTGTTACTGTCGACGAATATGAGTATTGGTAAGTACGGTATATTGAATTATATCAGTTAACAAACCTTTTCGCTCCGTCGCTAAGGTTATAATCTTGTTTTGTTGGAAGTATCATCGAACTGCGGGTGTCTGCCAGTAGAATTATTGAGATATGGCTATCCTCACGCGTGCTACACGATCTGCGTGAAAATGCATTGTATAGACTGGTCTAGCCTACGCCTCCGTATTCGTTAGCGGCGATCGTGCTTGACCTCTTCGACCGAATCCGGCAGTAGGCATATTTATTGTCAAACAAATCGTGTCGAGGGCAGCTCCAAGTTTCTGTGAGGTCGTATATCACAATGACCCATTTTACTTTCGTCTGAATGCGCCGTGTTTGTTCACAAAGGAACGATGTTCTGGCCCGAGGAAAACGACTACTTTCTATCACGAAGGACGCTATATGAGGGATGCTTTACGTACAACAGTTTACTTCTATGATTGGTAAAAAGGCGAAGTCTATTTAAAAAAGAAGGAAGCAAGGAAGCATTTTGGATTGACTGCAAAGGTGGTCACATTAGTCGGCGTTACTACTGGGCGCTAATAAGTATTCTGGTAGTTTGCAGCAGTGTTGGGATCAAGTCACTACCTTCGAGTCACGAGTCATTTCGAGTCATTGCACATTTTGAGTCAAGTCAAGTCAATCGATTTTCAAAAGTGACTCGAGTCAAGTCAAGTCAATCGATTTTTGGAGGTGACTCGAGTCAAGTCGAGTCAAGTCAAGTCAAGTCACGAGTCAAGTCACAATTCAAGTCAAGTTGCCTTTTCGAAGTATGCGACATGATAACGTCATTGCATTTTGCTAGCTGACTGAAATACAGATTGAGTGGTCATTGATTTTGAACCGATGAACGAATATAGAGGTAAATATACACGTAAGAAGGCGCTGTATCACTCACATATACGTACCACAGTTTATAGTTACCAGCCAAAATAGAGAATAGATACCAATTGATATGAAACAATACATTACGCATTTGGAAATCGATATGATACAATTCGAGCATGCGCCAATAGTTGAGGACTATATAAACTATATTAAAGCGGAAATTCAGTCTGCATGGTAGGAGTAAACGTCGAAAGTTGCCTAAATGGTAGCCCATCGCTTCAATCAGTACCCAAGAAGTAGCTCTTGATTGTTGAATGGTTTGTGACCCCTGATGTAAAATGTCAAATGATAAGTTCACCAACAGTGCACAATCTACGATACAAACGAAATGCAGGGGTCAAACAATTTTGACCTTGTAAACAATTTTGACAATTTTTTGACCTAACGCTACAATTTTGACAAAGTTTTGACCTATTTTGACATGTCAACAAAAATAGCCGTAGTAATGAGTTATCGTTCTAAGAAGATCTAGAACAGAGGTCTCGAACACGCGGCCCGCGGGCCGCATGCGGCCGCCAGAGCATTTTGTGCGACCCCCGACGTCATTTTGGAATTTCAAGTATTCAACAATATATTCCAGTGCCATATATCTCCTTTAGATATAAGAACTTGAAGTTCACGCTAAAACTACTATAGAAATCACTGAAATCGCAACAAACTTAACCATCACATCACTTTTCAAAGCTACCATGCGGTAGAAGATCAGCAATTACGTCGCATTTCTAGTTCTTGATGATAAAACATGGCCCGTTGATGATTCGTGACTTAAAATTGTGATTTAGTTTGATGTGACCTTCTCGTAAAGTTACTTGATTTCGGATTGACGGGATGAATAAATAAAAATGACTCGAGTTGAGTCGGGTCTTACGACAAAATCAGAGAAAGACTTGCAACTCCAGACGGTCATGTGTGTCATGTGGAATAGTAACATTTCAAACGGTCGTAGCTTGCATTGCGTGGGATATATAGCTATCTAATCAGGTCAGTATGACAACCATTGGTATTCTGTGACACCCGTGACATTTTTGGTTCCATCATGGTTGTTTAATTATCTTTATCTGTGTTATTATCGGTGGCGAATAAGGTAGTAGTACGCTCCACAGCGGTAACACCAATGAATTCTTCGCTGATTGGACATTTCTATTCCAGGGGTTCTTAACCATCGTTTGTCGACCCCATCGGGGTAAAACGCATCACATCAGGATGCACGAGATGCATAGTGGAATTAGGCGTTATATGCTGTGGAATAATTTCTTGGCCAAATATTTAAACTGGAAAATAGTCTTTGCGCTGCGATTTTATGTGAATGGGCTTCTGATTTTAATATAAGTTAGGTACCATACCAGAAATTGTTTTGAAAATGAACAGGGGCTACGAGAAATCTAATTCAATGCACAAGGTGCACGGTCGCTAAAAACGTTAAGAAGCAATGCTATTACTATGGCTCAATAATGATTATATTTAGTTTTTTTTTGACATGTCCCAATAATAATCGAAGGCAAAATCTAACGCTATACTTATCACGACTCTAGTAGTATAGTCGATCGGTCGCAGATCGTAATGGGTTCTTATGGCGGGGTCGCATGCTAACGCGAAAACCGGGGGTGGCATGCTAACGTTTTCGTCTTATGGCGGGGTGGCATGCTAACGTTTTCGTCTTATGGCGGGGGCGGCATGCTAACGTTTTCGTCTTATGGCGGGGGTGACATGCTAACGTTTTCGTCTTATGGGTGCGGTCGCATGATAACGCGAAACTCGTGGTGGCATGCTAATGTTTTTGGTATACGTGCGGCGACATGCTAACGACGATAAATGTGTCTGTCATGTATTCTTACGGGATCTGTGGCGACTCGCCATGTGTTCTTATGGGCGCGGTCGTGATTCGTACTTTCAGGCATCTCTCGCACATCGCATGGAAACTCGTGTTGGTGATTCGTACTTTCGGGTATAGGCATCTCTCGCGCGGTGTTGAATATGTACGAGTCACCAACAATAACCGCGCGGACGGAAACGTGACTTGTTGTGAGGATTAAGCAGTGCGACCTATATTTCGAATGACCTGCGTGCTGAATTATTTCTCGTCCAGCCGCTACTATCGATTATTACACTATTCCTGAATCGTAATGAAAACTCGTGGTCGTGATTCGTACTTTCCCGTGATTCGTAATGGATTCTTATGGACGCTGTCGTGATTCGTACTTTCGGGTATAGGCATCTCTCGCATGTCGTATTGGAAACTCGTGTTGGCATGCGGCTCTTATTTCTTACGGCGGGGGTCGCATGCGGCTATTGCGTCTTATGGATGCGGTCGTGATTCGTACTTTCGGTATAGACTGCGGGCGGTATGTCGTACTTTCAGCAAAAAAGGTGTGAAATAGTTTGCAAAACCCCGCAATCGCTGACAAGGAATCACTTCCAAGGTAATATTTTGGTAATTAGTTTACCGCAGAGCCGGCGTAGACGGCGTTTCGAACATCAACAATAACCGCGTTCACAAACTAACACTTCAAAAATGTGTGAAATAGTTTGCAAAACCCCGCGATCGCTGACAAGATAATATCTCGGACATAACCATCTTTCGCGACTTGGTGTTACAGACATATCGATCGCTCACGCGGTGAAATATTCGTAAGCATCACTCGCAGAATTATATTTTGGTAATTATTTTGTCACAGAGCCGACGTAGACGGCGACTTCAACACCAACAATAACCGTGCACACAAACTAACACTTCAAAAAAGGTGTGAAATATTTGTAAAATGCTACGATCACTCACAAGATAATGTCCCAGACATAGCCATCATTCGTGACTTGATGTTACATACATACCAATCGCTCACAAGGTAATATTTTGATAGTTTGGCACGGAACTTGATTTCACTCGTAAGATTTAACAAGTAACGAATAACAGACCGCCAGTGTCGGTAACTTGAATAGCGACAAATTGTCACTTATTTCCGCTCTAACCCTAATCCTCTGTGAAGTGAACGCTTATTCAAAAGGGTGTGATATAATTTTAAAATCCGACGACCACTCACCGGATAATGCTAGCAATCCCTCATGCCCGCTCACAAGGTAATATTTCGGTAATTAGTTTGTCCCAGAACCGTCGCAGGCGGTGATTCGAAAACCAACAATTTGTCACTTGACCGCGATCGCTATATGTTTCACACCTCGCGAATAGTGGCTGACTTTAGTTGCGTGATAAGATCCATGAAAATATTCAATCAATGTGTTAGTTTGTCAACTTGAAATGTAACTCACTACACAAATCAAGTCGATTCGTATCTGAATGTTTTAAATCGGTACAACTCTAATCCTTTGACAAATCCCTTAACGCGTTTTTGCTGAATCGAACGTAACCCGAATATTACTGACGCCGACTTTCAGCCACATCGAATTATTCGCACATTCCGCGCCACTGTTTTCACACTTATAGAATCAATACCAACTATAACTCTACAAGAATCAAGAATCACAAGTATGTGCATTACACAGTTATTGTCTTTATTGACTTGGAATCAAACTCTTAACAAAAACACACATCTTATCACTCGTCAACTCTAGCATTACCAAAAAATTCCAGTATTGTTGATTGAAAATCCTTGAGTCATTATTATCAAAAATGTTATAGTACCGCATCGGAATCCATTCGCGGGATGTACTAAAGATAAATCCAGATAATCCAAAATGAAATATTTGGACTTTGACAAACATGACTACCAACTTTGATCCAGTCACATTTCAAGATCATACTTTGAAACAACCCTTGAAACTTACAACTCTATTCACGACTGAGTTTTCCGTTTATCAAATAGAGTTTCAGTAAATACTATCGCGATATTTTAATGTGTTACTACACACAATAGAATCAATCAATGAAATAGCACCTGTTGTAAATATTTCTAACTTGACAACCACTTGTGCATACCGCGATCGACTTGTGACGCGATGAGTTAAATCGTAAATCGGAATATTTCAATCTATTTGTCGAAACCTTGAACAAACTATCAGGTTATTTTTTGTTGATGTTGTAATCGAGTGAACGGAAATAGTATTACGTCTCAACATTTTAACATCTTCCCATACACAAAAGAGTAAAATACAAAAAACCTTGTCAAGTCAATCCGTTTGTAACTTACCCAACCAAAACAAAAAGTATCCTTACGAAAAGTAGACAAGACTACGCAAGTAATCACTACAACCAACAAACATATCAAGTTCGGTTTTAGGCATATACCACCAACTCGTCTTATTGGAATGTCAGCAACTCTTTACGGTCATAGTTACAACCACATAAACTAATTTACCCTGCCCACACGTCATGATCATTCCTGAAATCAACACAAACTCGACCACTGACTTGAGTTAACCACAAAAACGACATCAAGTTTTTAATCCACTTATAGCTGACAGATTATTCGAATACATCGATGGAGAATATTATTGAACTCGTCGGTATTGTTACTTCAACAAATTACACCGACTGCGAAAGTTAATATCGAATGGTAAGACTTGATCACATATTTGTTGAACACAGACATGACAAAGAACATGATCGGGATTTTATAAACTAGTCATAATACTTTTCGCATCTATCAATATCAGAATACAAGACATCAAACTTTTTGTTAAATGTAACATAGCACTTTTGGAATCGGATTCGTTATAGTCGTACAAATTGTATTAAACCCAACATCAAAACAAAAGGACTTTTTTAGTTCATTGAAATCAAATCATTCGTCTTCGACTTGTGCATTTTTAGATTGCCCGCGACAATTCGTTTCGAGTGAGTTGTAACCAAAGTCAAGATATCTTTGTGTCCACAGATATGGAAGATGAATATAGCTAACACAATCACGAATCGACGTTTCAGAGTATTTCACGGATGTAATAAACTTGTTAGTGTCACCTATCTAAAAGTACGCATGCGTTCGATTTCCATACCGACTGTTCCGATGTTTAGGATTCACTTACAATAACCACGGGTGAGGATTTAACATCAACGTCGTTACTGGTGGTATTCACAACAGAGAATCGAAACATTACACAGTGTGAAAATATATCTTTGATATCAAAGCATTATCCCAAGTATACGATTAATAGTCAACTCCGTTCACACTTTCTATAGAACGTGCTAAATGTAAAATATCACGAGGTTGCACTCTAAGACTTTGATCATTACAAAAGTAAATTGGAATATGTTTGCTGGATGCATTCAATTCAGCTAGAAATGTCTAGTGCACAACAATCGCAATATCAAGGAAGTACTTGCTATCACTAAACGTGTTTTGTATCGTTGTTCATTTGTAGTATTGATTGAAATTGTTTTTGAACACGCAAATAATAATTCCCGACATGAAACCAAGTCGCTGAAAGTCGTTACCATAACAAAGAAACAATTTGTACGATGTTTGGCAAATGTACCCTATAGTTAGGTGTACTAGAATTATTTGTGTAACACATACACCGACAATGCAATCGAAATTTTTTCCGTTGTCATTCGCTAAAGTAAATGTCATCACAATACTCTGTCACTAAAAGACGTTACTCGGACGTGCTTGAATTCTAGGCATAGTTCTGATTTACCCAACACAAGACCCAAGGACAACCCTAGTTTCAGTCGAACACAGATAAACAAAATATCGCACACTTCGCTATTCCTAAAGCGCAAACACCCGATACAAAATATTACTTGTTGTGTTGTTGCGGCATCATCTTCACAATATCACCCTCGATACAAATGATGTTTATGTGTAACATGCTATTGATTTGAATCACACCCACCTGACGGAAGAGGATTTACTCAATCTTTACAAAATGGATATTGACCAACATCACATCGCCGGATTGTATCTGTTTTGCTGGATACGAGTTATGTTAGTTTAACAGTAAACAAATTTCACCCTCTTGTATTATGAACTCAATGCGTTAGCAGTCATTCAATATTTTGTTTGTGTCAACTAGTTACTTGGTATGTTACTCCACAACTCTTACAAAAGTACGACGGATATTAACATCACACTAAGTAATTAACTTTACTCCGCTTTCACAACAAAACAGCTAGTAGATATTATCATTCAAAATATTCCTAACCCTTTACACATCAGTAACAAATCATACAACGAATATGTTTTGTGGGTCGAGTTGTTGTTCAGTGTCAAGTCTACCTGTTGAAACGTACATTAAAACAACACAGTCACAATCAAATTAAAACCGCGAATCTATTTTCATTTCCTCGCAAACTGTCACATACAGAAAAATAAATTTAATTTCCCAAAACATACTTGTAACCAATCGCTTTCATTAAACACACAACACTATAATAGTATTTACTTTCTACAACATAGACATTCCGGTGTAGTCAAGAAATCAAAATCATCGACTTCTGTTTACGGTGTTAGTGTGTGCATGTCATACATGTGGGCCCGTATTAAAATGGACACGACACGACTGACTGTAAGGAGATAGAAGTCTATCGCATAGATTTACATGTGGTCTTCGCTACGGTTTCAAAAAACGAATCATCTCTTTTGCATTGATCTAGACCGAGCAAGTTAGTTAATGGCCATGATTGTGTTTGTCATATGCGAATGATAGGGTTACTGTCAAATCTACATACAACAATCTTCTGACGATCATAATAGCAATTTTATTTTCCGCCCCTTCATAATTGTAAAACTCGGTAACTACGTTTAACAAGACCAATCACACTACCAGCGTTGAACACAAGATACCTACCCAAGTAAAATTATCATTTTCACCTAGAGGTCCACCATCACCTAACTAAAATACCATTGTCCTTTGGAGATTTATCGTTTACCCAGTGTAACAATCCCCTTTTCACTTGGAAATCTATTTTTGCCCCTGGATAACAAACCTCTTTTCACTTGGAAATCTATTTTTGTCCTGGATAACAATCCTTTTTCACTTGGAAATATATTTTTTCTCTTGGTAACAAAACTTTTTCACTTGGAAATCTATTTTTTCTCTTGGTAACAATCCTTTTTCACTTGGAAATATATTTTTTCTCTTGGTAACAAAACTTTTTCACTTGGAAATCTATTTTTTCTCTTGGTAACAAACCTTTTCCACTTGGAAATCTATTTTTTCTCTTGGTAACAAACCTTTTTCACTTGGAAATATATTTTTTCTCTTGGTAACAAACCTTTTTCACTTGGAAATATATTTTTTCTCTGGGTAACAAACCTTTTTCACTTGGAAATATATTTTTTCCCTGAGCAACAAACCATTCTCACTTGGCGGGTCGTCGTTTACCTTAGTAAAAATATCATTTTCCTTTGGAGCTCCGGCGTTTACCTAGTGTAACAATACATTTTCTCTTGGTCATCTAGCTTTTCCTAGAGTAACAAAACCATTTTCATTTTGAAATCTGACAAACACACCTGACAATTTGGTATTTGTTGTATTGACGATAGTTTGAAATAGATTACAACGAACAGTGACGGAAATATACACGGACTACCGGTTACAGAGTATACCTCCATCAGTCGTATCACATCAATATCATCGGTTAACCACATACAATATACTCTTGTACACAGAAATGTATGTTTCGGAAAATTGGACAATAGGCTTCGATAGTTCTGTGATGTCCGGGTTCGTGCTTTGGATTTTCCAGAGTCAAAATGTCTGAATAAAACACCTCCTCGACGATGGGTGGTATGTGGATAACGGTGTTCGGAAAACGGTTGGATTTATGTTACTCATCGTGATAACTACTCCAGGTCGAGTTTTCCCACCTGCATGTTTACTATATTGTATCTTTATTGGTCAGTGTATGTCTCGACATTCAGTTTGAAATCGGAAACCCTGATAAAGTACGTAACCGGATCCGGATATCAACTCTGAATCGATAAACCAATGAACAATATTCAAAGTAAACATGTTACACCCTGTGTTTCCACGAAAAAAATACCATCCAGACATATGTCGCGCTTGTTTGCCCACACCAGTATACGCGTAAATGGAGGTGTGTGACATTGCATACAATGTGTTGGTATACAAACATCGATCCACAGACATTATCATAGCCGGTAGTTTTGATACAGATCGAATGTCATCACACCCGATAACAATGTCATACCAATAAGCCACATTGTAATGACTCTGAGTCAATCTGAAGCAGGACATACAGACACACAAACATGGAACCCTAACATGGGTTATTCGCACGACGGTGAAAGTGAACTGTACAACATATACCAATTGGGCGTTCACAGTCGAATATGCGAACCATGCACAATCATATACCCAGATTTTTGTTGGATATGTACGAAACCGATAAATCGATACATTTCTTTTCCTTCAACGTCAATAATACAAGCGCCATTCCAATGCATCGCTCGAATGTAAGGTTCGTCGGGTGTAAAATCCATGTCAAATAACACCAAAGTGTGATTTCCGTGTTTTATTATTTCCACCGACGCTTCTTGTCTGTGTCGTAACACTATGGTGCGGGGAGTTGAAAAACGGTGGATTGTGAAACGGATTGACATGACCAACAGAATCGACGTCAATAGACTTGTGACGATGTCGTTTCAAAATGATACCGATCTCTTGTGGCGATGACCGTTTCGAAATGTTGCCGGACGAACTGGACCCTTACGATGATGTGTTTTATGATTGTGTGTGAAATCGCGAGGTAGTGTTCTATTGTGGTGTACGATTGCAGTCTTCATTCCACAGAAACATACCTTATTGGATCACAGTATCAGACCGAGATTTTCAGAATCACTGTTCACGATATTTATCTGGAGTCGTTATGTGGGAGTAGCGACATCCTTGCATCGTGACTGAAAGACTGATCACAATCATTTCGAGCACCGTACTTCGATAGTTCACATTGGTGAAACGCTGCAGTCTCAACAGAAAACTTCGGTCTCGACAACACGATGGATATTGACCCATGTATCCAATTGATCTGGGACGTCTGTCCGGAGATAGGGTCATGACTATCTTGTAATGTTACAACGCCATCGAGTAAATCAGGGAACGGTGTCTGTATGTCCTGCTTCAGATTGACTCAGAGTCATTGCAATGTGGCTTATTGGTATGACATTGTTATCGGGTGTGATGACATTCGATCTGTATCAAAACTACCGGCTATGATAATGTCTGTGGATCGATGTTTGTATACCAACACATTGTATGCAATGTCACACACCTCCATTTACGCGTATACTGGTGTGGGCAAACAAGCGCGACATATGTCTGGATGGTATTTTTTTCGTGGAAACACAGGGTGTAACATGTTTACTTTGAATATTGTTCATTGGTTTATCGATTCAGAGTTGATATCCGGATCCGGTTACGTACTTTATCAGGGTTTCCGATTTCAAACTGAATGTCGAGACATACACTGACCAATAAAGATACAATATAGTAAACATGCAGGTGGGAAAACTCGACCTGGAGTAGTTATCACGATGAGTAACATAAATCCAACCGTTTTCCGAACACCGTTATCCACATACCACCCATCGTCGAGGAGGTGTTTTATTCAGACATTTTGACTCTGGAAAATCCAAAGCACGAACCCGGACATCACAGAACTATCGAAGCCTATTGTCCAATTTTCCGAAACATACATTTCTGTGTACAAGAGTATATTGTATGTGGTTAACCGATGATATTGATGTGATACGACTGATGGAGGTATACTCTGTAACCGGTAGTCCGTGTATATTTCCGTCACTGTTCGTTGTAATCTATTTCAAACTATCGTCAATACAACAAATACCAAATTGTCAGGTGTGTTTGTCAGATTTCAAAATGAAAATGGTTTTGTTACTCTAGGAAAAGCTAGATGACCAAGAGAAAATGTATTGTTACACTAGGTAAACGCCGGATCTCCAAAGGAAAATGATATTTTTACTAAGGTAAACGACGACCCGCCAAGTGAGAATGGTTTGTTGCTCAGGGAAAAAATATATTTCCAAGTGAAAAAGGTTTGTTACCCAGAGAAAAAATATATTTCCAAGTGAAAAAGGTTTGTTACCAAGAGAAAAAATATATTTCCAAGTGAAAAAGGTTTGTTACCAAGAGAAAAAATAGATTTCCAAGTGGAAAAGGTTTGTTACCAAGAGAAAAAATAGATTTCCAAGTGAAAAAGTTTTGTTACCAAGAGAAAAAATATATTTCCAAGTGAAAAAGGATTGTTACCAAGAGAAAAAATAGATTTCCAAGTGAAAAAGTTTTGTTACCAAGAGAAAAAATATATTTCCAAGTGAAAAAGGATTGTTATCCAGGACAAAAATAGATTTCCAAGTGAAAAGAGGTTTGTTATCCAGGGGCAAAATAGATTTCCAAGTGAAAAGGGGATTGTTACACTGGGTAAACGATAAATCTCCAAAGGACAATGGTATTTTAGTTAGGTGATGGTGGACCTCTAGGTGAAAATGATAATTTTACTTGGGTAGGTATCTTGTGTTCAACGCTGGTAGTGTGATTGGTCTTGTTAAACGTAGTTACCGAGTTTTACAATTATGAAGGGGCGGAAAATAAAATTGCTATTATGATCGTCAGAAGATTGTTGTATGTAGATTTGACAGTAACCCTATCATTCGCATATGACAAACACAATCATGGCCATTAACTAACTTGCTCGGTCTAGATCAATGCAAAAGAGATGATTCGTTTTTTGAAACCGTAGCGAAGACCACATGTAAATCTATGCGATAGACTTCTATCTCCTTACAGTCAGTCGTGTCGTGTCCATTTTAATACGGGCCCACATGTATGACATGCACACACTAACACCGTAAACAGAAGTCGATGATTTTGATTTCTTGACTACACCGGAATGTCTATGTTGTAGAAAGTAAATACTATTATAGTGTTGTGTGTTTAATGAAAGCGATTGGTTACAAGTATGTTTTGGGAAATTAAATTTATTTTTCTGTATGTGACAGTTTGCGAGGAAATGAAAATAGATTCGCGGTTTTAATTTGATTGTGACTGTGTTGTTTTAATGTACGTTTCAACAGGTAGACTTGACACTGAACAACAACTCGACCCACAAAACATATTCGTTGTATGATTTGTTACTGATGTGTAAAGGGTTAGGAATATTTTGAATGATAATATCTACTAGCTGTTTTGTTGTGAAAGCGGAGTAAAGTTAATTACTTAGTGTGATGTTAATATCCGTCGTACTTTTGTAAGAGTTGTGGAGTAACATACCAAGTAACTAGTTGACACAAACAAAATATTGAATGACTGCTAACGCATTGAGTTCATAATACAAGAGGGTGAAATTTGTTTACTGTTAAACTAACATAACTCGTATCCAGCAAAACAGATACAATCCGGCGATGTGATGTTGGTCAATATCCATTTTGTAAAGATTGAGTAAATCCTCTTCCGTCAGGTGGGTGTGATTCAAATCAATAGCATGTTACACATAAACATCATTTGTATCGAGGGTGATATTGTGAAGATGATGCCGCAACAACACAACAAGTAATATTTTGTATCGGGTGTTTGCGCTTTAGGAATAGCGAAGTGTGCGATATTTTGTTTATCTGTGTTCGACTGAAACTAGGGTTGTCCTTGGGTCTTGTGTTGGGTAAATCAGAACTATGCCTAGAATTCAAGCACGTCCGAGTAACGTCTTTTAGTGACAGAGTATTGTGATGACATTTACTTTAGCGAATGACAACGGAAAAAATTTCGATTGCATTGTCGGTGTATGTGTTACACAAATAATTCTAGTACACCTAACTATAGGGTACATTTGCCAAACATCGTACAAATTGTTTCTTTGTTATGGTAACGACTTTCAGCGACTTGGTTTCATGTCGGGAATTATTATTTGCGTGTTCAAAAACAATTTCAATCAATACTACAAATGAACAACGATACAAAACACGTTTAGTGATAGCAAGTACTTCCTTGATATTGCGATTGTTGTGCACTAGACATTTCTAGCTGAATTGAATGCATCCAGCAAACATATTCCAATTTACTTTTGTAATGATCAAAGTCTTAGAGTGCAACCTCGTGATATTTTACATTTAGCACGTTCTATAGAAAGTGTGAACGGAGTTGACTATTAATCGTATACTTGGGATAATGCTTTGATATCAAAGATATATTTTCACACTGTGTAATGTTTCGATTCTCTGTTGTGAATACCACCAGTAACGACGTTGATGTTAAATCCTCACCCGTGGTTATTGTAAGTGAATCCTAAACATCGGAACAGTCGGTATGGAAATCGAACGCATGCGTACTTTTAGATAGGTGACACTAACAAGTTTATTACATCCGTGAAATACTCTGAAACGTCGATTCGTGATTGTGTTAGCTATATTCATCTTCCATATCTGTGGACACAAAGATATCTTGACTTTGGTTACAACTCACTCGAAACGAATTGTCGCGGGCAATCTAAAAATGCACAAGTCGAAGACGAATGATTTGATTTCAATGAACTAAAAAAGTCCTTTTGTTTTGATGTTGGGTTTAATACAATTTGTACGACTATAACGAATCCGATTCCAAAAGTGCTATGTTACATTTAACAAAAAGTTTGATGTCTTGTATTCTGATATTGATAGATGCGAAAAGTATTATGACTAGTTTATAAAATCCCGATCATGTTCTTTGTCATGTCTGTGTTCAACAAATATGTGATCAAGTCTTACCATTCGATATTAACTTTCGCAGTCGGTGTAATTTGTTGAAGTAACAATACCGACGAGTTCAATAATATTCTCCATCGATGTATTCGAATAATCTGTCAGCTATAAGTGGATTAAAAACTTGATGTCGTTTTTGTGGTTAACTCAAGTCAGTGGTCGAGTTTGTGTTGATTTCAGGAATGATCATGACGTGTGGGCAGGGTAAATTAGTTTATGTGGTTGTAACTATGACCGTAAAGAGTTGCTGACATTCCAATAAGACGAGTTGGTGGTATATGCCTAAAACCGAACTTGATATGTTTGTTGGTTGTAGTGATTACTTGCGTAGTCTTGTCTACTTTTCGTAAGGATACTTTTTGTTTTGGTTGGGTAAGTTACAAACGGATTGACTTGACAAGGTTTTTTGTATTTTACTCTTTTGTGTATGGGAAGATGTTAAAATGTTGAGACGTAATACTATTTCCGTTCACTCGATTACAACATCAACAAAAAATAACCTGATAGTTTGTTCAAGGTTTCGACAAATAGATTGAAATATTCCGATTTACGATTTAACTCATCGCGTCACAAGTCGATCGCGGTATGCACAAGTGGTTGTCAAGTTAGAAATATTTACAACAGGTGCTATTTCATTGATTGATTCTATTGTGTGTAGTAACACATTAAAATATCGCGATAGTATTTACTGAAACTCTATTTGATAAACGGAAAACTCAGTCGTGAATAGAGTTGTAAGTTTCAAGGGTTGTTTCAAAGTATGATCTTGAAATGTGACTGGATCAAAGTTGGTAGTCATGTTTGTCAAAGTCCAAATATTTCATTTTGGATTATCTGGATTTATCTTTAGTACATCCCGCGAATGGATTCCGATGCGGTACTATAACATTTTTGATAATAATGACTCAAGGATTTTCAATCAACAATACTGGAATTTTTTGGTAATGCTAGAGTTGACGAGTGATAAGATGTGTGTTTTTGTTAAGAGTTTGATTCCAAGTCAATAAAGACAATAACTGTGTAATGCACATACTTGTGATTCTTGATTCTTGTAGAGTTATAGTTGGTATTGATTCTATAAGTGTGAAAACAGTGGCGCGGAATGTGCGAATAATTCGATGTGGCTGAAAGTCGGCGTCAGTAATATTCGGGTTACGTTCGATTCAGCAAAAACGCGTTAAGGGATTTGTCAAAGGATTAGAGTTGTACCGATTTAAAACATTCAGATACGAATCGACTTGATTTGTGTAGTGAGTTACATTTCAAGTTGACAAACTAACACATTGATTGAATATTTTCATGGATCTTATCACGCAACTAAAGTCAGCCACTATTCGCGAGGTGTGAAACATATAGCGATCGCGGTCAAGTGACAAATTGTTGGTTTTCGAATCACCGCCTGCGACGGTTCTGGGACAAACTAATTACCGAAATATTACCTTGTGAGCGGGCATGAGGGATTGCTAGCATTATCCGGTGAGTGGTCGTCGGATTTTAAAATTATATCACACCCTTTTGAATAAGCGTTCACTTCACAGAGGATTAGGGTTAGAGCGGAAATAAGTGACAATTTGTCGCTATTCAAGTTACCGACACTGGCGGTCTGTTATTCGTTACTTGTTAAATCTTACGAGTGAAATCAAGTTCCGTGCCAAACTATCAAAATATTACCTTGTGAGCGATTGGTATGTATGTAACATCAAGTCACGAATGATGGCTATGTCTGGGACATTATCTTGTGAGTGATCGTAGCATTTTACAAATATTTCACACCTTTTTTGAAGTGTTAGTTTGTGTGCACGGTTATTGTTGGTGTTGAAGTCGCCGTCTACGTCGGCTCTGTGACAAAATAATTACCAAAATATAATTCTGCGAGTGATGCTTACGAATATTTCACCGCGTGAGCGATCGATATGTCTGTAACACCAAGTCGCGAAAGATGGTTATGTCCGAGATATTATCTTGTCAGCGATCGCGGGGTTTTGCAAACTATTTCACACATTTTTGAAGTGTTAGTTTGTGAACGCGGTTATTGTTGATGTTCGAAACGCCGTCTACGCCGGCTCTGCGGTAAACTAATTACCAAAATATTACCTTGGAAGTGATTCCTTGTCAGCGATTGCGGGGTTTTGCAAACTATTTCACACCTTTTTTGCTGAAAGTACGACATACCGCCCGCAGTCTATACCGAAAGTACGAATCACGACCGCATCCATAAGACGCAATAGCCGCATGCGACCCCCGCCGTAAGAAATAAGAGCCGCATGCCAACACGAGTTTCCAATACGACATGCGAGAGATGCCTATACCCGAAAGTACGAATCACGACAGCGTCCATAAGAATCCATTACGAATCACGGGAAAGTACGAATCACGACCACGAGTTTTCATTACGATTCAGGAATAGTGTAATAATCGATAGTAGCGGCTGGACGAGAAATAATTCAGCACGCAGGTCATTCGAAATATAGGTCGCACTGCTTAATCCTCACAACAAGTCACGTTTCCGTCCGCGCGGTTATTGTTGGTGACTCGTACATATTCAACACCGCGCGAGAGATGCCTATACCCGAAAGTACGAATCACCAACACGAGTTTCCATGCGATGTGCGAGAGATGCCTGAAAGTACGAATCACGACCGCGCCCATAAGAACACATGGCGAGTCGCCACAGATCCCGTAAGAATACATGACAGACACATTTATCGTCGTTAGCATGTCGCCGCACGTATACCAAAAAACATTAGCATGCCACCACGAGTTTCGCGTTATCATGCGACCGCACCCATAAGACGAAAACGTTAGCATGTCACCCCCGCCATAAGACGAAAACGTTAGCATGCCACCCCCGCCATAAGACGAAAACGTTAGCATGCCACCCCGCCATAAGACGAAAACGTTAGCATGCCACCCCCGGTTTTCGCGTTAGCATGCGACCCCGCCATAAGAACCCATTACGATCTGCGACCGATCGACTATACTACTGACTCTATCAAAACCAGAATTAGAATACACCGCTCAAATCCTCTGATATCAGATCAAACTTTAGTAGATTTTAAAATATTCCACATAAAATTGTGGGACGTCTAAGGACCACTAGCTGCAATATTACAGCCCGACAGTTTTACGACGTCATGATGCATCCTCTCGCATGATGTCTTAAACTCATTAATTAAAAAATTAGGCCTCGCACAAAAACAATTTTATTCAAATATTTGAAAATGTGATTTTTTCCGTGTCAAGCGTGAATTTACGATAGTAAATCACATTTCCGCGATGTTTGTGAAATGCCTGTGTGGCGGGACCCATCATATTAGGCCTACTTGGTGTTGATACATTGAATATCACCATTATTGATGCTGCGGCCCGCGGCGTCATCGAAAACTTTGAAATAGGCCCGCGACCAAATTTGAGTTTGAGACCTCTGATCTAGACTGCAACCGAGATAAATATGTTAACGAAGTAGTGAGCTACTGAAATGGGTGCTTCCGCATTTATTTTCGACAGTCGAAAAGTAAAAGTTTGCCGAAAATCTCCGTAATTCAGTGCTACAACAGACAAGGAGTCATCATAGCTGAATTGGTAACGATGCTTATCAGTTGTGGTTCATGTTCAATTGTTCATACACTCACCATACCATCGCTAACGAGTCTCAGTATTTGATCAATTTATGAAATTTGGTCAAATTTTCCACGACAAATATTGACACCATACCACAATTCTGAGCTCAGAAGAAAAAACTTAGCATAGGTCAGTCATCAAAGTTCTCGGTGCAAATGTCCTTGAACTTAAACTTGTAGACCGGTGTAATAGGCCAGCAATCCATTATGCCTCTGTCCGATATGACTCGGTGACTGCTTGATTATAGTTTCTCGGGCAGTGATACCCAACCGCGGCTTCCAGATAGCCTTCTTGCGGCCCCCATTTACGTTTGAAAATCCCACAAAAATATAAAAAAATCAATTTATAACAAAAAAGTTAATTCATATTCGAAAATTACCCTTGCTCGGCTTGAAGGCTGGAGTTTATAATAAGCAAGGAGACTAATTCCTCTCTTGTCGAGTAACGATTCTCTACTCAGCAACGAATCGGTGTCAACGATTTCGATACTCAACTCACGACAAAAAGTATACTCACAATCAAATGCGCTCAGACCTACTCTAAAATTCAAGACAGCTCACCTTCAAACTTAAAGCGCAGGTGGTGTGACAATACAACGGTGTCTGACCATCAAACCAATGGATTATTTGATGCATAAAACAGGCTTATCAGCAACTTCATCGACGAGGTAAACCGCCGCATTGACGGAATGAATGCTTCCTTGCATATGATGAGAATGTTTTCAAATCCAATCGCATATGATGTGGCCACTGCCTCTAGTAATTTACAACTTGAGTTGTTAGACATGCAGTCAGATATCGAGCTCAAGCAATTATCAAAAAGTGAAGACTTTACTTGAATTTTGAAGTCAAATTTCAGAGGAAAAGTATCCCAACTTCATAACCAATGTCCAGAAAACCGATTCTCTATTTTGAGCAACGTATGTATGTAAAACACTTTTTATCAAATGGTCAGAATCAAAAATAAATATCGCAATCGATTGACTGATGACCACCTCCAGCAGCTACTCCGTACTACATTCTCTGCAATTACGCCTCGCTTTGAAACACTCAAGTTTTTTTTTTCTTGTTGGTGTTGCTATTCGTTGGTACGTGCTTTCATGGTTTACAATTTTTCTTATATCTAATGAGTGTATTCGTGCGGCTCCAAACGTACTCTGAAATTTGAAATGCGGCTCCGACACCAAAAAAGGTTGGGAACCACTGTTCTTGAGTATAATACGATTGCGTTCACTTACATTAAATTTTCATGTGAAGAGTGTTATCCGCGCTTGTTCTTGCAATATCATGTCAATACCAGAATATCACGGATGCGATGCAGTATCAATAGTCTGGCTTGACGATAAATAGTTGAAGGCTTATATCCACTCGTGTGATCGTTGTTTCCGTTGAAACATGATACTGCCAGAATCCTGTTTAGATTAACTGCGCGAATCGATTAGCGATTCACCGACAATACAAAGGTGTGTGAATTTCGAAAGCATGCAGATGACATAGAGTGATGAGATTAGATAATATCTTAGCAATATTCGCTCTGTTTCGTGTAGGATTATACAGGATACGACAACGCCACGCATGTGAATATTAGATATATTTTAAAACTTCGTACAAGGGATTGTTATTATCCAGTATTTTCATACCTAAATGTCTACAAACTTGCTGACTGCCGACTGGTAATCACGGGTTGGACCCAATCGTTGATGCACTCGAAGGGTATACTTGATTTGCTGAGCTGAGGTGGGGTGAATAGCGCACTGTCGTCATTACATGCGAGCCTTGCTTTGCATTCGTAATTGAAACTTGATAGGCTTTACAGTATGCATCGAAGTACTCTATGTTATTGAAGAAATGTAGCACAATGTAATGGTGATATGAGTCTGGATGGATTTCTCTTAATGCAACAAACTCCTTTCAATTAATGAAGAAACAATAATTGTTCTGCATTTGATGCATGAAGAAAACAGCGGGTTAGGTCGCAACCCTCCTGTTTAAGAGGTCGTTTTTTATTTTTTAATGAGACCTCGTATGACGTCCTTGTTCATAGTAAACGTGTTTAGTGGTGATATCCCTTAAGTCGCGTTCTATGTAATCAGGTATAAACGACAAACTAGTCACAATGGTTGCCAAAGACGACACGCCCTTGTTGGGGGTTGGACAGATCAACCAAGCGACACACTTGGATATTGAAAGAAGTAACAAACCCGAGCTCTACGAGACAATCAAACACTATGACGAATCCAACCACTCAAATCACGGAATGCCTGATAGTGAAAAAAATACTAAAAGTATCTGGAAAGACACAAATGCACGCCAAAAGGCTATTCTAATCTATATTGCAATCCTGAATTTTTTAAGTTACGGGTGCACGAGCTTCGCAAGTCCATTCTTAGCTCGAGTCGTGTTGGAGAAAGGTAGCACGGTTTTGTTTTCAACGATAATTCTTCAGATTTCCATGATCACGATGGCGGTATTCTCGTTGGTAATAGGGAAATACCAATCTAGAATTGGTTGCAAAAGGTTGGTTGTTTTCGGACAAATCGCTTTCGGGATGACACAAATATCGTTTGGAATAATTGGTTACATCGATGAGCCTTGGGCGGTTGTGACTGTCGGAATAACGTTACGGGCACTGAGTGGGGTATTTCAGGCATCTTACACCGTTGCGGGCTTGACCATAGTCTGTCGAGAATTTCCATATTTCATATCTATCGTGTTCGGAATATTTGAAGCCGCGTACGGAGCCGGAGCCTTCGTTGGCCCCTATCTTGGAGGGTTTCTTTACGATTGGTCTGGTAATACGCTGGTGCCGATGGCAGTTTGCGGGAGTTCAATACTCATTTCATCAACGCTTGGATTTATAACTTTGAAGGAGACGCCAAATACTGTGAAACAGATTAACGGCGAAAATGATCACATTTCGCGAATACTGCTTGTACCAAGAGCAATTCTCGTCATTGGCGCGGCTGTAACTGTGGCGGGGTCGTTTTACGTGAATGAAACCACAGTAACGGTTTATTTGAAAGCGAAAGGATTCTCGGCGACCGGTGTTGGTCAACTATTATTCGTGATTGGCGTAGCCTATACCGTGATAGCTGTGATTACGGGTTTCATAGCCAGCAAAAAGATATGTATTCGTAGATTTATGTTTTTATCCGGATTAGTTGGAAGTTGTGCATTCCCCCTAATATTTACGCCGGGGCAAACGAACATATGGATATATTTTGGAGCGTTTGGATTCGCCACGAGCGGAGCATTCGCTTTCATTCCAGCTTTTGATGAGCTGATGTGTGCTGTTAATAGAGATGAATCTCCAACAGCAGTCGACGAGTCAATGAGCGCCGCATTGTCGGGACTGTGGAATGCTGCCGTCTGCTTCAGCAACTTTATTCTCCCGTTGATTGGATCTGCTTTGGAGACAACACTACCCTATTACATTTCGTTCTCAGCATCGGTTCTTATCGGATATGGTTCCACACTGATGTTGGCTACGTTAATATTCTTGTACCGATATCACCTGCGCCTCGATATTTCTCGTTGACTCCAGATTCAATGTTACTGTGTAAATGCCATGAATTCTAGAAAACTACTAGGAATGATGCTAACTCCTGTCAGGTTAAAGTTCTGTGAAACACGAACCTTTTTAAAAGGTTCCATGGTAACGCAAACGTAAACATGTACCTATGAAGTCATCGCTTGAGGTCATATTGCTAATTCAAATCCTACATTTCAGTGATGTAAGTCCGTAACAGCACTTCGTCAGCCCCCCCCCCCCTAGAACGTTGGTCTTGCGCCTCCCTCTGGCTGTACGTTGTTTAGCGCTATTTATCATGTACTTTGGCTGTTCATTTGGTGAGTCGGCTTTTTAGGGCCTAAACGCGCCAAGCGCGAGCAATTTCTATGTTTCATTTCTGAATCGGTCACAATGATTAGGAATTGCATATGAATTCCTATCCAATTTTATCCTCTCTCTGCTCACGTAATCTGATTTACCGGTAGAGCTGAGTGAAGTGTACTTGAAAAGGTAGGACCTCTCAATATTAATAATTATACATCTCCGGGTGTATACTCGTTGGCAGGAGCGAAACAGTATTTGGCCAGCCCCTCTCAAAAAAAAACTCGAGTCTTGGGCTCCCATAGGCTGATAAACCGTCCCCCATCACGTTGTTCGCTTTTGCCACGAAATTATAGTTGTACTGAGCAGTCAGCCAGCGCGAAGCGCGAAAATGTTCGATAATTCAAGACAAATCGGTCAATGTGATCGGGAATCGCTTATATATATTGCTATCAATTTTTTGTCCTGAGGTGTCTTTGAAACTGTAGTGCCAGTAAATAATAATTATGCATCTTCGGGCGGGCAGGCCCGTTGGTATGACTTCGTTACATGATGTTATTTCGTGATCTCCTGTCTGCTTAGAATCGCCCAAGCGCAGTAAACTAAAAGATCACACGATTTCAAATTGGTATTTTTTCACTGGAATAGTATTTTGTCCTACGAATGGTATTTGTCTTGTGAGGTTCAGATTGCCAAGACAGGAACATTCAGCGCCAGTCATTTAGACGCATATGGACAGTTAAACCTATGTGTATTTTTAATACACAACGAAGTTTTCGGTCAAGGACAGTCCTTTTCGGCCTTGGTTTTCTCGCTGCCGATCGTTCTGGCACACTGCTTGGAGTGTCATGTTACATGGCCTAAAACTTTGGCCAACGCCGATACGCCCATTTCTACAAATCTTGCGTATATTTTGTTAGGGGAAGAGTAACCAATAATATATATATTTATATATTTAGCAACATGAAATCGCGCCCTGCGCGAAAAATTTTTGAAAAAGTTTCATAAGTTGTCAAAAAATACTCTATGATTTAGGCTAATTCTCGAAATAATTTTGGGCCCCCTTCGACCCCCAACTGGGGGGTTTGGGGTGCGGCAGTTACGGCCCTGAATACAATAATGTTCATTGTACATTCTACGCACGATAACCATCTCGACGACTCAGGCCACATTATGCCACAATGCTGAATCACATATGGATCTTAAACGTCACCAAATGTTCTAGCTGGAACAATCGAATGCTATAATAATCCCATAAAATCAGTATCTCCTGACGGTTTGCCAACCATTTCGAAGATAAATTGCAAGGTAATATTGGCTTACGCCTTAACGGTCTAGGCTAGACCGGACAATGTATTCGGCGTCTGACTATTGATACATTTATATTGAACGGAGTGTAAAATGGGTTTCTATACTTGCTTATTACCCTATAAACAAGTTGTGCAGTAGTCAACACCCCAATCGTACGGATTTGGTTTTTATGACACAATAAACATTTCAAAGCAAGATGGATCCCGTACGCCTGACTACCTGTACATGAAATGTATTTCGATCTTGAAGTTGTGTGATTGCGGTCCAAGACAACATGCAGAGCACGGGCGGGCAACTTCTTTAGTCGGCGTGCCGGATATAGGAAAATTAAGTACTTGACGGGCCGGATTGCTGAATCGATACATTATTCGCCCATTTATCCACATATACAGAGAATATATCGTATTTAATGAATTTATTTCAACGACAGCAATGTCACTTCAAAGCCATTTCTCGCCGATAGTGACGGAGACAATGTGGATTTGAGAATAACATTGTCATATAGGCGCCTCCACACCTGCTTCTATCTGATCAATCAACACAGGGTCGACCCTTAATAAGATTTCAAGGTTTTCGATAAGCCCGGTATCCCAAATTTACCAAGATATCTTTAGGGTTGAGTGGGTGGCGAAATAACTTCAACTGTGTGGCCTAGTTAATCTCGATATTGGATTCATGCAGCCTGCGTCCTCTACGAAATTTGAAAAGTGGCCTGTGACCAGTTTTGCTTTGGCGACCCCTGCCAGAAGCGGTGTCTTACAAACGCCTAGAAGTGTGCCGTACTACAAGTCGGCGGTTACGGAATCAAAAATAAGAAATACCAGCGTGGTTTAAATGACCATTGTAGTGGACAAACACCATGATTACCCCAAACGAGATTAGGGTTGAGTACATCGTAAATGCCGATAACGCAAGTCTTCTCGCTTCAACGAATTTACGCGTAAGCTCCATTCTCGCACGCTGCCCAAAGTGCTCATACATGTATATAATATAATACAATATACAGTCACTAAAATTTGACGTAGTAAGCAAGTATAGTGGGAATCTCGGCAGGCTGGGGTCGTGGGCCACATTATAATGTAAGATGGAAAACTGTCCGCGGGCCGGACAAATTCCCTTCGCGGGCCGGATCCGGCCCGCGGGCCGTATGTTGCCCGCCTCTGATGTAGAGGGTCGATAAATATTACCAAAGGGAAAGCGGAATATTTCGAGCAAACTTTTGAAAGAAAGCAAGCTAAAATTTTGAAATTGACAAGGTGCATGTTCTTTTAGTGTTGCTTTTTGTATGCTGCCCACTGCTTGCAGAGAGTGGTCCGTACTCGAAATGTGAAGAATTTTCACCAAAAACGTTATAATGACGTGCAGAATTGTAATAGGCCCACATGATAAAGGTTCACAGTGCAGAATCCACCCAAGTTCGTTTGTTAACGTGAACCTCTAAATGTCCGAGGTTCACACACACAGATCGCGAGCGTGAGCCTCACGTTCGCACCATCGCTGACAAATACCTGTTGTGGCCAATGAATCATCTGTTTGTTTGCATATGCCTAGCAAGCACAAAGACTGTAAAGGGTAAAGGGTCATCCAAGATCATGTCGATTAGGTTCCTATTTTGTATGTCCCGGGAGTATGTCTAAAATACGTAGATATAATGGTATCGGAAGGATATTTAATGAGGACGAATTTCGACTAGGTTGCTGTTTGTGGTATTCATGGTGTTTGTCAACTACTATGGTCATTTACACCAGGCCGATATTCGTTATTTTTTTATTCTGTATGTGCCAATTTGTAGCACGGCTCTCTTCAGGTATTTTGTAAGACACCACTTACGCGGATGAGATGGCGAGGAGGGCTTCCGATTCGGTGATGTTAATTCTCATGTGGTGGCTTCGTTGAGCCCAGCAGATCACGTCATTATGGCTTCGTTTAATTTCATGCGATTGTAACACGTGTACATTCGTGTAATTACTCTGCCGAACAGTTCTGTCTGATTATTAACATTTTCATTGGGTAAATATTCGCTTTTTCGTGGGTCTCGTATGCACACTGAGTATGGATCCTTGTGTCATTGCTAGAATAACTAGCTAGTGTCACTTTAAAAGTTAATAAATTAAAGGTTGTACTCTTAGTATCGTGATCATCCATGCGTCAACTCTAGACTATTCTCTAGATTTGAAATTTCCCGTCGCTCACACAGGACAATAGCGGTCAGCAGTGTTGCTGCTACTTCATGTTATTACACTAGGTTTTTCAGACCCCCGTATATGACAGTGAAAAATTTCGCGACGCCTTATCGTCATATCACAAATGCAATCATAGAGGGGTAGCAATCCCGACAGATATTTTGATGGCATGGAAGGTTATGACTGTTAATGAAAAACTTCTTCAATAAAAAATTCGGACTATACACAGAGCAAAAACCTGAGGGGGAGGTAAATCACGCAAAACGCGAATGTTTTTTTTTCAGTCAACCGCAGCTTCGCGCCCCCTTCCCTTCGCCCGGCTCTAAGCTCTGACACAGTCTGCGCGGACAGAAAATCTGTGCCTCGCGCAATGAAAACATCTAACTGTAGTTCGTAACAAAATTATCACTATTTCTTTCGCATAAGGCACTGATACTCATCTTACCAATCTGACGAGCATTTTCGATGTACAAATGTACATCACTAATTTGTAATCAGTAATTCGTAATCAAACGTAGCGACGCCATATCGGTAGAAACGTCGATTTCAACCCGGATGCTCTAAGAAACACAATCTCCTCTCGCTATCGGACAAGCAATTTCACGTCCCTATTCTCTAAATCAGTGGTTCTCAACCGGGGGTCCGCGGACCCCTAGGGGTCCGCGAAGCAATTTCAGGGGGTCCGCGAGGCCTCTAAATTTTTAAAATGGTTGATAACCTGATTTTTATTTTATTTTTCAATTTGAGAAAGCATGAGGCAGTTTCGCACCACAACTGCTAAAACCTCATGACTCATATCATCGTATTAATCGTCTGACATGGACTATGGTAGTGTTCAAACTCATTTTCATTGCCAATTTTCCAATAACCTGCTCATACAAACATATTGCTCTTTAGAGACGTTTTGTAGGGGTTTGTGGAAAAAATAAAAATATGGAGATAGTAGCGTCAATCAGGGTGACTTCGTAATGTCTACGAATCCTTCTCGATTTGAAGTTGTCAGTCTCATCAAGTTAGTGAACAGTCGTTTGAAATAACAAAATCAGAAGTATTTCCAGAATTTGTCTCAATGCAGGGAACAGCTTCTTGGAGGTACAGAGCTTTAATATAAAATTGAATAGTATATTCATATTGAAATGAACCCGAATATTTTCGGCTGACACTCGTCATTAATCGGACAATGATATACCTGCTCTTAAAGCTCGGCTATCACATGTGGCGCATTCTTATTGCGGATGCCCTATCGACAAGGCTGATTTTTTGATGTACAAGGAGTGTTTCGTTGCTATCAAAGCATTACGCTCCAACCCTGAAATTCATATCACGAGTTATATTGGTAGGCAGCCTTGTCTTGTTAATGTTCAATTGTTCATGGTCGAAAATGTTTGCTCGTAGATATATATTTAACCCGAACAGAACAAGTCGTTTCACGACAGTCTCTGGTTGGAAAACTTGGATCCATGCTCTGGAGCATAATATTTGTCTATACGTTTAGATTAGGATTTCACTTTGACGGTAGAATCTCTCTGCGGGTCGATCAAAATGCCGTCACGGGCCGATTCCGGCCCGTGGTCCGTATGTTGCCCGTCCCTGCGCTAGATGCTGGACGTGATATGTTCATTAAATATGTGTTTCTTCATTTTGGTGCCATAAATGTTGCGATCACACCAAAAGTATCGTCGGAAGCGTTATACGTAAATATTGCATTAGCTTCCATCTATCTTTGCGGAAATGGTTTTCGGCACTCCTCGTTCATATCAAAACGAAGACGCGGATTTTCAAGACACGACCACGTACTTCAAGAAGTACAGCAGCAAAATTAGCTTTGAAATAATAAAAGTCCACTAATTTCTACATAAATAGTATGATGTTATCTTCAAGAAAAATCACTATTTTGCTGTTTATCACAAGCCTACAGTTCATATTTGCACAAGACAGATGAAGGTTGCACCATAATAGAGCTAAAATTGAGCTAAAACTTTAGGGGGTCCGCGCGGGTCCGTGACGGTCAAAAGGGGTCCGCGAAGCCAAAAAGGTTGAGAACCACTGCTCTAAATCATATTGTATTTACGCCCATGAGCGTTTCACTCCCGTGTTCAAAATAATTCGTGAGTGATTGTTGTGTTAGTCTTTTAATTTGGAGTTAGAAATTACGTATGCCTGCGAATCGCAATATGTTGCTGCACATACTATGTCACTCGACAGGGATTTATATACGTTGTCCTTGAAATGCGACAACTGTGCATTGTAGGGCTTCGAATTTCATCACCTTCGCAGCAGTTAAAATCTGATTTCATGCGATTCGTTTAAACGGGAATCTTCTAAATTCCAATTAACCTGGTCACCACTGTTGAGATTGGTAATATATGCATCAATATCAAATTTCAACTAATCCAGGGTTACCATATTTGGGAATCGGAAAAGGAGGACACTTTTATCAAAACATAAAAAGTAATTTACCGAAATTGAAAACAGCTGATTTTGAAAAATATACTGGAATTCTTGTTGTGTTAACTAAAAGAAAGTCAACACTCCGAGTCGACCACCGGATACCCACTTTTTAACTTTATACCGATACCTCTTTGGTATTGACTATAAAATAGCGGTCATCACTCCGACTCGACTCCCGATATACCCGCTCGAACGTGCACATGACGCATTTCGCGTAATATGCCGATTTTAAGTTGAGAAGGCCCTGCTGTCAAAGCTTTAGAGGAGGACGAATTTCTAAAATGGAAGACATTTAGGCGTCATATCGGGACGTTTTTGATTTCCCGACAAAAATGCAACAAATTGTCCGAAAGGAGGATTTATGGTAACCTAAAGTAATTGAGCATTTGGCCCAAATCGAATTTCAATTGATAAGATCAAACGCTCATATAGTTTTTGCTTCAGTAGCTCTTGAATAATCCTATTTTAAACTGACTGTATGTCCTGATAGTAATGAGCTCATTGTCGGTATTAGGACGTCCTATCGGTATTTTAACGCGGTAGGCCTACACCAGGGTGGCAAACCTGCGGCTCTGGTTGGAAATGTGTTATGCTGTCGACACGAATTCAATTACTATGTGTTCGCGGCCGTCGGCATACAAATTTAATTTTCGAATCGACTTCCGATTTCAAGTATTCTTGAATTTTTTTTCGCGCCTTGCGCGATTCACAGTGACTTCATTTTTCAATTTTAATATGGTAGCACCCTTTGTAATATGAGCCGCACAGTACAGATACGAACGGTGGCGAAATGGCGTAGTGGTTTGTTCCACAGCTGCAACACGAATGGGTTGCGGGTCGGAGTCCGTGCGAGGTTTACTTCGATATTCCTACCCAAGTGCTGGAGGTCTATCTAGGCACCTCCTCGTCATCTACTGATCCACGTCAGCGTTGTCTCAAAAAGCCTAGAAGGGAGCCGTGTTACAAGCAGACATGAGGTGATTACTCCATGAATGTAATCGTTTGCGATTACGATTACAATGGAAAGTATTCACGATTACTCACAATTACAGTTATTTTACTTCGTATAACATCTATTTAAAGGCATATTGGAATACAATGTCATCACATCAATGAGAAGGCCTCATTCACGAGGGAACAATCTTCCTTTTAAACTTGACATCATTTGCTTGATACGTTCCTATATAACCATTGTTCAGCGTTATTGCTGACGATTTCTCGCACCGAACGATTTGTATTCTAGCCAGGGCCGCGATTTCCGCATCCCGAACTCCCCAATTGGGTGGGGGCGAGCTCGAAGGGTTTCGCCCGAAATTATTTCGTGTATCAACCTAATTATTGAATATTTCTGATAGATTTAATGACCTTTGAAATGTTCTTTGCGCTTCGCGATTTAATGTCGCCAGATATTTTTATTTTAATATGCCTCCCCCTCCCCAAAATCTTTTTTATATTGCAGAAGGCAGGTCACGAATTAGCTATATGCAGTAAAGTAATAGAAACAACGGGAGCACCCTGAGTTTTTATAGTTAATAATTGCGTGCCCTAAATTTTCGCATACATCATCTCATTCAGCTCCACCAATCAATCTGACCACGAGAGCAGAAATTACAAATGTTATTGTATAATTTCAGTCATGAATCAGAAGTGCGAGTGATCATTATATGGGGGCCTAAGACCAACGTTTGCAGGAAGGACCGAGGAAGTGCGGCCTTGGTCCTGATTCTATAGCTCTACCCCACGCTAACACGGTGTAGATGGCCGTGGCGGCAGATACAAATGTTGAGCAGACATGGGGTAATCGCGATTAGTAATCGTAATCGATTACGACGATTACAGCATTTTCAAGTAATCGTAATCGCAATCGATTACATTCGAAAACATCCCGAAGTAATCGTAATCGTAATCGACTACTTCCCATATTTAATCGATTTCTCTGTGAAGGAACGATTACTTTTTATTTGTACAAGGACTGTGACATAAACTGAACACTCGTGAACAAGGAAGAGGTATTATACCAATTATTGAGAGCACAAACGTCTGATTTTCAAAAGCCACTGCTCATTATTACGTCAGAGGTAGCCTATTAGCTTTGCTCGTCTTTGCGTAGGAAGTATCCACACATAGTAAATAGATATTCGATGTACATTTGTGTGATTGCAAGAAAACCTACCGTGCTGTAGATCGGTTTATCAATACATTTCAGACGCCACTACCTCGCATCATGATAATGTATCATAATCACCTCTCTGCCTAAGTTAAAATAGCAACTTTTGTATTGATGTTTGGTTATGCTTAGTTAAACTATGGAGTGTAATAGTTCTAATTCTATAGTTAAATGCAGTTTCACCGTTGCTGCTTGGCGAGAAGTAAGCCTATATGGTACGAACGTACAGCAGACAAAGGTTTAAAATTCTGTACTCGCCAAATAAAACATTACGATTTCGACAACGAAGCAATAAAATCAACTGCTGCTGATATATTCATCATAACTGGACCGTTGTTTTGCCGTTTCTCGTGATGGCAGCTTGCATCACATTATCTGCATTAAGTTGAAGCAGGGTTGTAATGACTCGATCATGACTCGACTCGAGTTAGACTCGAGTCACGATTTTTTTGTGACTCGACTTGACTCGAGTCATTTTATTGAAATGGGAAAATGACTCGACTCGAGTCAATATTTGGATTGACTCGACTTGTACTCGAGTCATTACGCATGACTCGACCCAAGTCATTGACTTGGCTTATTTTATACGACTGGAAGACGAAGAAATTTGCGAATCGTACTGGCTAGATCAACGCATTCTGCCGACATCGCTATTTGTCACCACTGCTTTCGTTGCACTCGTCTGATATCAGTTAGGCCGCCGGTAAAACAACAGACAATGATACATAGTAGCGATGCATTGTACAAAATCATCCAGTGATGAAGAGGTAATAAATCCTCCGCAATCAAAGTACTCAAGACTTTTCAATTATATAAGCAAACAATCGAAGCAAAGTTCAATTAGAGCCAATGCAATGACTCAGATGGTCAGGTACTTGAAAGAGACCGATAAGCTCATGTGTAGATTTGAAGGCGATGATTATTTGCATTTTTGGGCAACTAGAAAGAATGAGTATCCAATGCTCTTCAGTGAGGTTCAATATGCTTGTCAATTCCTGCATCTAGTGCACCAGTGGAAAGTGTATTCAGTAGATGTTGATTTATTCTAAGGCCATGTCGCTTTTATATATCTGAGGTTCTCCTTTCCACTTTGGTATTTTTGAAGTGTAACTCATCATTGATTTGATCTTCCGTCTGTGAAAACACACAATACCCTCCGTCCAATTGACGTTTTGTTAGGTATGTGCAATTGAGCATTGTGCTCGTGAGTAATAATGAATGGCTAATGTTGTGTGATGTTTGTACAATAAGGCTGTTCAAAAATAACTTCTTTTTTATTTTACTTGATGGCTACTTGATAAAATTGTTATGTTGCATTAAAAGAACACTGAATCTGGTTAAATTTTAAAAAGTAGAATCAATGATATGAGAAGAGAAAATTGTGGATTTGAAAATTAATGGAGTATTTTTAGTGAGAAATTCTTTCATATAATATAATTACATACTAGTGGTAATCCGATTATTTTTTCATATCCAAAATATCCTACTCTAATAACTTCGTTTCTTCTAATTGGAATCGAGCCAAATTTGCTATGAATCATATTTTACCACAATATCACAATATCATGAGGTAGCTACTAAAAATCGAAAATCTATATTCGTAATTAATCCAAAATTTTCTCTCAGAGTATTTTTTTCTACCAGTTGGAATTGAGCCAAATTTGAGTTTTTTTTTAGGCAATCCAACAATTTTAAGAAGTAGCCGGAAAATTGGAAAAAATGTTTTATAACAGCCCCAATTATTTCTCCAGTGCTGTAACTGCCATGAAGTCTGTCATGCAATCGGGAAAACCTTTAGTAATATCAAAAGGTATCACTTTTTTGTGACTGCGCATAGCTGAATGCACGCTTTTACAGCATGCTGGCCAGGTGAAAATACCTCTACATAAACGTGCATCTGTTGATTCTCTATCACCTTATTTGTAGAGAGAGAGAGAGAGATATGGTATCCTTTTTCGCCTGTACCATTGAGATGCTTTGACGACGGAGTTGCGATACGGCCCATGAGGCCATCTAGTCTGCGCCCCCGTTTTTTCTCCTCCATGCTATCCGTGATTGCTGAGCGCCTAGCAGGATACCAATTTTCGAGTCTTTGGTATGACCCGGCCGGGGATCCAACCCACGACCTACCGCTCGAGAAGCCGGACGCATAACCTACCGCATTACACTATCTCGCTCGGCAGACGTGGTTTCGTAGGTTCTCTGTCAGATAGTATGTAGACTTGAATTCGTTGGTTCTCAATTAGCTATTTGTGAACTGTCGTCGATGTGCTCGTAATAAAAACTGAATGGTTGTATTTGTGATGTATCAGACTGATAAGATATTTATTTGATTTTAAGTTCTAAGATTAGTAAAGTTATCATATTGGCGGCCTGTCTCGTCTAACTGTAGCATTGGTAAATGAGGCCAGGAACTGTCCGTAATCTACCTAAATAAACATGTGCCAAGACTCTGGTAGGGACAAAATAAGCATGTTTCGCAAGCAAGGAATTCGATATTACTCAAAAGCAGGATTGAAAACATGGGATGAACATAACTTCAATACTGTGACTTGGACTCGGACTCGAGTCATAACACTATGACTCGGACTTGAACCTTTAAACAGTGACTTGGACTCGGACTCGACTCGGTGATGAATTAAAAATGACTCGACTTGACTCGAGTCAAAACCACAAAAGTATGATTGACTCGTGACTCGGAACCATGTGACTTGGTTACAACCCTGACTTGAAGGCAGAATTTTATGTTCACTTTCTGTTATTCTCATAATATTCTACCCAAAACGGGTCGCTCTTTCACGATTCTTTACTGAACATTTGGACCTGCCGCCATAGTCATCGGCTTATATACCATGTTAGCGTGGGTTGTAGCTAGAATCAGGATTAAAACAACAAGAGCGTCCCCCAACCAAACTTTGGTCTTGGGCCCTCATAGGGTCGTCAATTTTGAAGTTGAAGATGTAAATTCGTCAATAATATTGGTAATTGCAATATATTGCATTTCCAATCCTATCTCAGCGCCTGATGGTCAGATTTACCAGAAGAGCGCGGGGGAGGGGGCGGCGTAATTCATAATTATAACATTTGGTGTCTTGCAATAATTAAGTTATTGTATGTTGTTAATTCGTGACCTCCTGTCTGTTGTATAGCCAAAAGATATTGATGTATGTATGTATGTATATGGGAGTTATGGTGCTTAGCAACTATGGCCTTTTGCACCAAACCTAAATATTGTTAGTCTGTATTCTCTATTAAACTACTAGATATTGATTGTAGTGGCCCAAACAGCAGACTAAAAGAAAAACTTGCGTGAGACGCACACACAAATTGTCATGTCTAATGCTCTGTGGGTGCCCGGGTGGCATTTGCATCGTGGGCTCAGATTGGAAAGAATGGACTATTAGTCACGCCCACCCAGCGCGACTATGGACACATACCCTAAGTTTTGGCAAATGTCTTTCTTTAATAGCACACTTCGTGGAGTCTCATGTTGGCCGAAAATGCATATGTCTTTTGATGTGTCGAGGAGCGCCTATTACTATGAATTATGCATGCTTTATTTCTTCAAGGGGCGACGTATGCATTTCGAAATCAAGCTATCTAGAGACAATTAAATCGCAAAGCTCGAAGAGATATTCCAAGTTAATAAAATCTCTCGAAAATGCTCTATAATTTATGTTGGTTTACAAAATACTTTTGAGTCCCCTCCAACCACGCTCCCAACCCTATTGGGGAATTGGGGGTGCGGCAGTTATGGACCTGGCTAGAATGCAAATCAGTGGGTGCGATAAACCGTCCTCCATAAAATGTGCAATGGGTACATTATGACGTAACAAGGAAACGTCCCATATTTTTTCAAGACAGTTGGTATATCACTGGGCCTTTTCAGCGCAATCCATGTAGTGTCTTCCAACATAACTACTACGATGCAAAATAAATGTAATCGTGAGTAATCGTGATTACTTTTCCAATGTAATCGTAATCGTAATCGACTACTTCCCGATTGTGCTGTGATCGTAATCGTAATAGTAACAGGGTTGTAATGACTCGAGTCACGATTTTTTTTGACTCGACTTGACTCGAGTCATTTTCTTGAAATGGGAAAATGACTCGACTCGACTCGAGTCAATATTTGGATTGACTCGACTTGTACTCGAGTCATTACGCATGACTCGACCTAAGTCATTGACTCGGCTTATTTTATATGACTTGAAGATGAAGAAATTTGCGAATTGTAAAGGTTAGATCTGACGCATCTGACGAATTCTGCCGATATCGCTATTTGTCACCACTGCTTTTTTTGCACTCGTCTGATATCAGATATGTCGAAGTAAAAACAGCAGACATTGGTACATAGTAGCAATGCATATTGCATTGTACAAAATCCTCCAGTGATGCAGAGGTAATCGATCCTCCGCAATCGGAGTACTCAAGACTTTTCAATTATACAGGCAAACAATCGAAGCAAAGTTCAATTAGAGCCAATGAAATGACTCAGATGGTCAAGTACTTGGAAGAGACTGATAAGTTCATGTGTAGATTTGAAGGCGATGATTCTTTGCATCTTTTGATGACTAGAAAGAATGAGTATCCAATGCTCTGCAGTGTGGTTCAAAAATGCTTGTCAATTCCTGCATCTAGTGCACCAGTGGAACGTGAATTCAGTAGATGTGGATCTATTCTAAGGCCATGCCGCTATAACATATCTGCGGATCTCCTCTCCACGTTGATATTTTTGAAGTGTAACTCATTGATTTGATCTGCTGTCTGTGAAAACACACAATACCCTCCGTCCATTTGACGTTTGTTAGGTAAGTGCATTGTGCACGTGAGTAATAATGAATGGCTAATGTTGTGTGATGTCTGTACAATAGGGCTGTTCAAAAATAACTTATTTTTTATTCTACTGGGTGGCTACTTGATAAAATTGTTATGTTGCATAAAAAAGAACTTTGAATCTGGCTTAATTTTAAAAAGTAGAATCAATGATATGAGAGGAAAAAATTTTGGATTTGAAAATAAATTGAGTATTTTTTAGAGAAAATTTTTTCATATAATATAATTAAATACTAGTAGTAAGCGGACTATTTTTTCATATCCAAAATATTCCACTCTAATAACTTCGCTTCTTGGAATTGAGCCAAATTTGCTATGGATCATATTTTTACACAATCTAACGCGATTAATTAGAATAGAGACTTTCGAATTTTACCGGCTATACCTCGAGGTAGCCGGTAAAATTCGAAAGTCTCTATTGTAATTAATCCAAATTTTCTTTCACAGCATTCGCTTTCTACTGGTTGGATTTGAGCCAAATTTAAGTTCTTTTAGGCAATCTCCTAAGGTTCTCCTTGGTTCTCGTTCTCGTTGGTTCTCTATACGCTATTTGTGAGCTGTCATCGATGTGCTCGTAATAAAAACTGAATGCTTGTATTTGTGATGTATCAGATTGACAAGACAGATATTTGATTTAAAGTTCCAAGATTAGTAAAGTTATCATATTAGCGGCCTGTCTCGACTATCTGTAGCATCGGTAAATGAGGCCAGGAACATGTCCGTTATCTGCCTAAATAAACATGTGCCAAGACTCTGATAGGGACAAAATAAGAATGTTTGGCAAGCAGGGAATTCGATATCACCCAAGCAGGATTGAAAACATAAGTTGAATATGACTTCAATACTGTGACTTGGACTCGGACTCGAGTCATAACACTATGACTCGGACTTGACCCTTTAAACGGTGGCTTGGACTCGGACTCGACTCGATGATGAATTGAAAATGACTCGACTTGACTCGAGTCAAAACCACAAAGGTAAGATTGACTCGTGACTCGGAGGAACCATGTGACTTGGTTACAACCCTGAATCGTAATCGCGTGATTCTGAGGTAATCGTAATCGCAATCGATTCCATGCATGAAGTAATCACCCCATGTCTGATGTTGAGTAAATAATTGCGAAATAATGATTGTTTCCCGTTTCAAGTAAGGCAACATGAGAATAAGGTTTCTAGCAGTTGATCAAAGAATATATCCGCATGCAGATATTACGATTTATATCCGCGTCATGGCTTAGTAATGCTTCGCGGTGGACGGGTACAAAATTTCCAATCTATACTTCATCTTCAAGTCACCACAGAGTCAAGTCTTATTCCTAGTCAGGGTGTAGAACTGGCATTACATTTTAGTGGTCGCATGAAAAGTACAGTGTTCAATGTGCATATTTCAATTTTCCTGTCATTTATACATAGTTGTGGTTTCAATGATGTGTGATACTTGAACACTTGACTAGAAGCCTAATACTCGATGCAAAATCGAATCCCTCGGGTATTCGATTTCGAGCAGGCCTATATTGAGTCTAATTGAAATCATCCGTAACAGCAGCATATGTATCATGAGTATAGGCCTATAATTGATGATGTCTAGATGCGAGAAACCATATGTCCGATTTTTGTACGCACAACGCACATGATTGTCCAATAATGCACAAAGAATATAATTCGAATTATATCCCCGGTCACGAAAGAAACCCGAATGATGATTTAATAACGACCGCGTTTACCGTTAAATCTCTTATATTCCTCACGAGGCATACGCTGGTCCAACGCGGCCTCACGAATAAAACAACCACACCAAAGGCAAATACCAAATTATATCGCCGTTTGAGATACTGTTTTTGCGGTTTATGACTGCGCTAAATCGGCCAATCATCGTATTTTTTGAAATTCGGTTTAGGAATAAACGTGTTGCTAGAGTATAGCACCTATGTTCCGCATGTAAACCGTATAGTCTTGATAATATAGCATTACCGTGAAACACAGAAGTATAGATTTCGAGATAACATATTGGAATCATTGTACCGGTCCGGCCCGCAAGCGATAAAAAAGTTTGAATCCGTCCCGCGACTTGAGTTGCGTTTGACACCCCTGGTGTCTGAAATCGTCATAAGAAATGCTTGAAATAGCCATCACAGTAACTGCTAAATGTAATTTCGAAGATTGTAGGGATTTGTAGTGTCATTTGTCATTTTACATAAGTCGCGAACATGCTTTGTTTGCCTGTTCATGACTGCATTCGTTTACAGGGTGAATTCGATGACATCCTTGAAGAAGCTTGAACTTGTTGGTAACACCCTATAATTTTACAGGGGAGGATGTTTATGTTTGTGCATTTTGGATCGTCTTGTATTTATACTGCGATATAACACCTTGATTTGTTATTAGAATCTCGTCGCGAATGAGTGATTGTTCTAAGAACTCGAACGCAACAAAGATAAATACGTTAACAAAGTAGAGGGCTAATAAAATAAATGCTTGCACATCGGGGCTGTTCAAAAATAACTTTTTTCCCCGGATTCCAGCCATTCACTGATTAAATTGTCTGGTTACCTTAGAAACGCTTCGCATCAAATATGGTGCAATTCTATCAAGTATAAGCTTCCGCAGATCGAATTAAAATTTTAAATTATTAGGTAAAGATTTTGAATTTTTCCGTCAACCCCATGAAATTGTTGGGTTGTTTTCAAAGACGATGCAGAACAAAATTTACTCAATTCCAACTAGTAGAAGCGGGGTTATTCGAGTTTTTGGTTGATAATTTACGGATTATCCTTGATTGGTGTATAATCCGAGAAATATCCACGGAAAACTCAAATAACTCCGCTTCTACTAGTTGGATTTGAGTCAAATTTGTTTTTCATTGTCTTTGAAGACAACCCAACAATTTTATGGGGTTGACAGAATAAATTGAATTCTATTCATTTTACCTGATAAATAAAAATTTCAATTGGATCTTTTGAGACTTGTACTTGATAGAATTGAACCAAATTTGATGTGCAGCGTTTTTTAATCAGTGAATGGCTGGATTCCGAAAAAAAAGTTATTTTTGAACACCCCAATTGCACAGGTATTTTCGAAAGTTAAAAAGTAGAAGTTTACCGAAAGTCTATGTCATTCTGTGGTACAATTATTAATATTAGATTCTTTATTCATAGTAAAACTGGTAAATACACACATAATCCGGGGAGCAACCTGCCTCCTAAGAAAAATGGCGAGATCGGAGTAATTTTTTTATTTATTTTAGTAATACAGTCAAAATGTAATTCCTATGCAATACATGGAGAAGCCAGATTACAGAATTGCAGTAGATGAAGAATTTGCAAGGGTTACGGTGCAGAGGTAGAGATGATTAAAAATGAAGAATCGGAATGACAGAAATTATGCTGCGATTCACAAGTGTAATTTTAGTCCAGTGGTGCATTCAAGGCCTTCCGAAAAACATGCACAGTGCCAATAACGTGATCTTTTGGATCATGTCGAATCGAACGTTACCCAGAATCTGTGGGATATGTCTAATGAGGTTTTTGCTTACGACCCCTGTAGCGCGAATGACTATCGGTACAATGTTTATTTGGCATCAAAGATGAGCATGGATTAGGATTTGAAAAATCCGGATTTGTGAAATTTTGTCGGATTTGGATTGGATTTGTATTAGAGATTATCTTTTGACTGGATTAAGATTTGGATTGGATATACCGATTTTCTGGGAGATTGATATGTCGTGTGGCGAATGGTGACAAACTTTATTCAAATCAGATATTAATGTACTTATGGTACACTATACACTGTGGTACACGCGTAGGCCTACCATTGTACACGGCCTATCGTCTGCTCAGTGTGAATCATAAACATTCAAATGAAACAAATAGGTTGACATGGTGTTATGCTAAACCTACCACAATATCCCAACTGAAGCAAGACTGCGTTGGCATTGCATGGTTTTTGTAGCAAGAAGTGCATAATGAAAAATTGTAATGTAGACACCATTGCCAGAAGGAAGCAACACGGTTTGTCACCAGCAGTGTGCGCACGACTTCGGTGTCACCCCGAACAACTGCTGCTGTTGAAGGTTCTTTCTCCATTCTTGGCGAGCTACTTAGTATGGACAGGCACATTCTACTCGGGAATGTAAGAAAGTATCTTTCGTTGTACTACAATTTTATTTAATTATTTCTATCATAATGCATAATGTAGACCAGGGGCAACCAACCCGGCGTCCGCGGGCACCAGGTAGCCCGCGAGGACTATAGATGAGTAGCCCGCGAGCCCATTCTAAAAATAGGTGAAATAGCAGCATTTACCAATATTTGTCAGATTATTACCAGTGAGATTTTAAATATATAGATTGATTGATTCAACTATTCTTGTTTAAAACTATTTAACGTGTAACCTACATATATATAAACACTTGAAAATATCTTCAATTACAATTAGTAATATATAGATGTATGTGATAGAATCATCAGAAATTAAAGATACGACGCATTGCCTATACAGGTGCCATGACGGAATGCCGTCCACGGTCTTCTTGAAATGGTGGGGGGTTCCGTTACGATAGCTCGACGACCAGGACAATGCCAAAGTAGTAAACAATATTACTATTCAGACTCAGACAGCCGTGAAGTACTAGCAGATTTTCAGTATCTGTATACCCAATACGTATTGCATTTTTGGCACAGCTTGTTTCTGTTACACTCAATGCAGTTTAATGTACTATGTTTCTAACTTTCTGTAATCGTTGCTGCTGTCCGGTATAATGACATCTTGTCATTTCTGGATGCTGAACAGCAGGAGTTTGAAATTGTAACACTGCAAAATGACCCCCACCTCACTTTGCGGCAAAAGTTTGGTGCATTATTGATACGGAAAAGTACAGTGGTGTATGCGCATCAACTATGAAGGTTGCAAGCGTGTATGGTTCAACTTATCGTTGTGAATCAACCTTTTCGGACATGAACTTCATCAAAAACAAACACAAAACACGCTTAATAATTGCACTTCTGGAACACTCACTCAGAATTGCAGTGTCAAGTTAAATATCAGAGTACAGCGCACTAGTTAATATCATACAATACCAGGCTTCCCACTGACTGCTATAGAAACAGATAACATGATGTCCAGTCCTACCCAGCAGTGTTGGGATGACTCGAGTCATGACTTGACTCGAGTCAGACTCGAGTCACCTTTTTCGCGTGACTTGACTTGACTCGAGTCACTTTGTTAAAATGACTTGACTTGACTTGACTCGGCGTATCAGAAATGTGGATTGACTCGTGACTCGGAGCAAAATTCACGAGTCAATTTCAAGTCATCAAGTAATCGGTATCGATAAAAATCACAGTATCTTGCATATGCTCGGATTTTTCGTGAAACGCTTGTGTAACCATTGAAAGCGACCAATCATTCAATGACCGTTCGTTTCACTCAGCCTCGACTGTTCTCTCACAAATAAATTGACCGCAAACGAAGTGATAGAAGCTTACAGTATACGTTGTCGTAACTCAAGCAGTAAAGTAATAGAATAGCAAAATGTCTGTTTCTGTTATCTGTTCTTACCATAACCAAACCTCTTGTTTTATTGAAATTCAATTCGAATATAGTTTATGTAGTCCTCCGCAACCATTGCCGCAGGCTCCAATAGTATCATATCTATTTGTAACTGGGTAGGCTACAATGTATTACATCATTATCATTCCGATTCTCTATTCTCTATTTTGGCTGGTAACTCTAAACTGAGACTATGCAATTACGTAGTTTACCAGTTCTACGCATATGTGACCGATACAGCGCCTTCTTGCGTTTATATTTAACTCTATATTCGTTCATTGGTTCGGAATCAATGACCACTCGAACTGTATTTCAGACAGCTAGCAAATTGCAATGACGTATTCATGCCTCATATACACTTCGAAAGGGCAACTTGACTTGAAATGTGACTTGACTCGTGACTTGACTTGACTTGACTTGACTTGACTTGACTCGAGTCACTTCCAAAAATCGAGTGACTTGACTTGACTCGAGTCACCTTTGAAAATCGATTGACTTGACTTGACTCGAGTCAAAATGTGCAATGACTCGAAATGACTCGTGACTCGAAGGTAGTGACTTGATCCCAACACTGCTACCCAGTGCTATGAATATCAAAGCAGAAATTCAGTGTGGTACGGATAAACGACGGGAGTAAATAGTAGCCCGCCGCTTCAATCATTACGCAAAACTAGCCTTCGGTTGCAAAAAGGTTGGTGACCCCTGATGTAGGCTATCTACTCGAATTCTTCATAGGGCCAGATATCGGTAAAATAAAGTTTTGTCATGTAAAAATTTGTCAGTTTGTGAGGCAAAAAAGTATTTTCTCAGGCCAAACTACTTCGTAAGGACAGTCAGTTCCAACCAGTAAATGTAGATTGTAGATAAGTAGTACAATTCTAACATTATGTGGGAAAACACCTACTTTGCATACGTTAGGTCAAATTTGATCAAAATTAAGATTTTTAAGGTCCAAAAATGTCAAAATGTTGGTTTTTTAGGACGAAATCTTCCGTTCTTTAGGTAACAAATATCACCCTAGTCATAACACTACAACATGTGCCCAGTGCCCACACAAACCGGTGTTTAGTTGTTATTCGTAGTGCCAACCCCGTCCGCCGATGCAATAAACTGAAACAGCTGAAACGAAGGATTCCATTCTAATTACCGGTATAATTTTTTAATGTCGAGAATAAGGGTGAATAAATTAAGCCGGATATACATTGCATATACCAGATAATGTAATTATGCTTACCAGTAGAGGAATGTCTATCACATAGTAAGGTTACCGCAAACCACAATGTTATGTGCACGATATGTAAGGTTCGTGTGACTAACGCATTGAGTAGATTCGGATATTCATAATGATACAGATTGATATATATATATATGCTACATATATTATATATAAAGAGCATTGGACTCGATAGCCAATCGACTAGTGAAATGATGCCGTCGTGAATAATGGCGTTTATCGGTAGGTAAACCTGGTCACGAAATACCATGGAATTCCCACTTTCTGTTTCCTGGAATTGTTTCGATATAGAACGCTGTCATGACTGATTAGATGCATTCCATTCACGGTATCCTATTCGTCGAGAAAGCATATATCATAGCTTATACAGCGGAATTAGCTAGTGGCCTGTAGGGAACGTTTAACAAGTTACCAAGAAAGTACAGTAGATGCAAGGGATGTAGGAATATACGGAATAGAAACGACAATCTCAAGGCAGAAGCCGTAGTATTGTACATTATATCTCCCGTGGCTATAACCATTATTACCGGCGTATCCTGCTTTGACAATTCACATATTTCCAACGTTATAAATTATCATGAAAATCAATTCGCCTTCTCCATTTACATCGCAGCTCGTACAATGCTGAAGCGAAGCGGTAGGTCATAGAGGAATTTCCGGTTCCGTCCAGGTTGGGGTCGGGCTTGAAGTTCAAAACTGTTTCGGGCTTGGATCAATATGAACTGCGATTCGAGTGCATATGTCAACCCGTAATTATATGGATGTACAAAATCAAGTAATTGGGTGGTTTGATTCCCAGCTGAGTAGCGTCGAGTTGATTATACAAGTAGGCTACCATATATCTACTGCGATCACAACAGTATTTATAACTTTAAAAGGTTAAAGAACGATCTTTTACTTTACACTTTAGTTAATCTCTGAAATTTTGGTGATCTTGATTATCACCCACATCCTTGACAATTGTAATCATCCATGACTTTGATTGTCTTTCATCATATCCTATACCAGGGGCGGGCAACACACGGCCCGCGAAGGGATTTTGTCCGGCCCGCGGAGAGTTTTCTGTTTTCCGATAATGTGGCCCACGGCCCCAGTCTGCCGAAATTTCCAACTACTTGCTTACTACGTCATACTTTAGTTACTTTATGTTATGATATACGTGTATGCGCAGCGTGCGAGAGTGGAGTTTACGCGTAAGTTCGTCGAAGCGAAAAGACTGGCTTTATGGGCATTTACGATGTACTCAACCCTAATGTCGTTTGTGGTAATCATTGTGTTTGTCGATTACAATGGTCATTTAAACCAGGCTGATATTTCTTATTTTTCATTCCGTAACCGCCGACTTGTAGCACGGCATACTTTTGTGCTTTTGTAAGACGTAGGGTTACCATATTTTGGAAATCTGAAAAAAGGACCATTTCTAAATTGCCAGACTTGCAAAACCGGAGGAAAATCCTGAAAAATGGTAACTTTTTCCCACTACGTGGTCGGTTGACTAAAAAAAGAAAGGTCAACTTTCACGCTCAGCGCCCAAAATACAGTTTTTCCTTTCACATTATCAGTTGGTTGACTAAAAAAAGGTCCACTTTCCGGCTCATCTCCCAAAATAGCCGCTGGAGCGTTACTTCAGCGCTAATTTACTGTATCTCAGTCGATTTTGCAATATATGTAACCAAAATTATCAAAAAAGCGGATAAAATCTCAAAAAAGAGGATATTCGGGCGCCCTCCGAGGACCTATACGAGACATTGAACATATGTCGTTCTACTTTTAGCTATGTCTCATTCATATATTGAGAAACAAACAATTCATGTTGATTTCTGTAATATTCCGCCCACATAGGCCTGCTGTCACGAATATAAGACATAATGCTCTCTCGCGTCAAATCAATATCTGAAGGCACAAGCATTTGGGCCAAACTGGTTACGCCATGTAATTTAGTGAAAGTCGGTTAAGTGGGATATTTCTGCTAATACGTGAAATGACATGTGGTGCTTTTTTGTTGATCAGACTTGTAGGCGCAATGTACATCTGAAAACGTTTAAAGGCACGCATAAGACGAAATTTTATAGACAGCTGCTGCAGCGTCATGGCAGTGCTGTTAGCGTTTTTATTGATGGGGATAACACGTGTGAGAGGTCAAGGAGATTGGCCTGTGTGGCATCTTCAATGTAAAAGTTTCGGTGAGTATAGTCCTCGAATAGTCTGAGAGCTCAAAGGGTGTTCAAGTTCATATACTATCGCATACCAAAGATATGACTCTTCTACTAGCAGGCCAAGGTATCATATAGGGTTGTTCACAATTCATAAACTTTGGAAATTGTTGCATTGAAAGGGGAACTTTGTAGAATATTGTAATATTAAAACACCAGTGATCCCGCAAAGAGCTCACGGGGGGCAAATTCGGCCACTTGGTAGCTTCCTATCACCAGTGCTTCCCAACAGGTGGGTCACGTTGAATTTTCTGAATGTTACAGATTTCAATTCAATTTTTCGAATATTCCAAACAACTTATCTTCTCACGACTGTACGAACAAATACCCGTTCTCCTCCTCTAAATTATTTTTTTCGTCAATAATCGCCGTAAGCCAGGTTCCCGTTCTAACAATAATACATGAGCAATCTTTTCGTGATGGTCATATTTTAATTCACTCGTCAAGTTTTCTAGTATGCCCTAATATTGGAATTCATTTCTTTTCCCAAAGGCTTTGCGAACGTTGATTGGAAATGCATTGCTGCCGGAATATAATCAGCAAAGAATTAAACAAGCTATGTTGGGAACCCCTTTGTGTTTGATGTAATAGACGAATTACTGCTTGAATACAGGCTGTCCTTTTTGCGATCATCCTTTCACGTGTATTCTTGTCTGCCTGATACATTCGCTTTCTCGAATCGTTGCGCAGCTTCACTTGTGGACGGTTAGTTGAACTTGTTACTCAAACGACTCACAGTTACGTTTGGGTTACCATATTTTGGAATTGGAAAAGGAGGACCCTTTTATAAAAGTTAGTTTACCGAAATTGAAAATATCTGATTTTGAAATATCTACTGGAAATCTTGTTGTGTTGACTAAAAATAGGTCATCACTCTGGATCGACTCTCGAATTACCCACTTGTTACCTACAGGTCTGTGGTGTTGACTGAAAAAAGAAATCGTTTTTCAGATATGACTCCCGCGTAATCCACCGCCTGTAGAAAAATGTCCCGTCTTTCGTGGTCTTTTTGGGCAGTTTAGGCTAGCAATGAGGACAAAATGTCGAAAGGAGAACATTTGGGCGAAGGGAGGACATTTCGTCAAAAGGAGGGCAAATCCTCCTAAATGAGGACGCATGGTAACCCTACTGTACGGCGAATTACGTTGTCATTCGTTTGTTCATATCTCTTGGTGGGTCAAAAAATGAAACTTGCGTTAAAAGTGTTTGTTGAACTGAAATATGTCGGGAATTACTGAGGTAAAACTGCAAATTTTACCTATATATGCATTTCGCCTTCAACCCCGGAGGCCTATGTGCGGGGATATGGAATGACCTCCTCTAGCAGCTACGTTAATCGTTGGCGAAATGATCAAGCCAGCTGTTGCGCCGGTTACGTTAAGAAAAAACGTTGAAAAGCCAAGTTATTGGGTACAGGGTATTCAAGTTGCCACAGATAAAATAGCAGATATTTTCGTTTGACCAGCAGTTGATTAAACCAATACCACACTGCAATTTGCGCATATTCAGAAACATTATCTCTAGAGGGCGAATTATTTCGACTGTATTACAATTCTCTTTCAGAAAATGTGACGCGAGCAGTCGGATCCAATTTTTCTGTCACTCTCGTAAGTGCCTGCAGATCGTACCAGCCTTATGGATGTGAAATCAAATATCTTCTAATTACTATTGGTAGTTGGGCCGAACAGAGTATTTCGGTGACTGATGACGGATTTCCCACCGGAAATTACACCGAATATGGAGTGACATACTATTATTCGTACGTGATAGACAATGAGCGAGCAGTCCTCTTAAATTTAACGATCGTTTCCAATGTGCTACCCGTTGTAGTTCATTTGAGAAGTAAAAATCAGCGGAGCTGCCCGGGAATTCGACCGATTGCTTGGATTGTTTTCAAAGGTGACGTATGAATTTCGATGAACATCCAGTACGACTTAATTTTAATGGAATTCACTTATCACACGAATATAAAATGCACTCGTCATCCACTAGATTGAGCAGATGAAAGAAACTGGGAATTTATCACTTTCCTAGCTTGACATAGATATTGCGTTGCGCGTATGTATGATGTAACCCTCAAGCTTCTGACATCGCAGTAACAATGCTTTGAACGCATATATCCATCAAGTCTGGACGTTCATAAACACCTTTAGGGTAAATCAAATTGGCTATACGATTCGATCTGCTCAAAATATGACCGTGATTTGCGGTTTACCGAAATTCGTGTGTATTGATACATACTGAGGTGGCAGACTCAACTACTGACAGTTCATTGCATTTTTGACGAAGTTATTGTCTATTACTGTGATTCAATTGTATACCCAAAAACATGCACATACCGTGACGTACATCTGCTCTTACAGCTTGTGAGAACCATACCAGATTTAACGTGGTTTTGAAAAAAACAACTGCCGCCAGTTATCTTGACATTGGAGATGTCATCTGTAACAGACATAGCAACGGACGTACTATATTTAGCAACGGAAGTGAGGCGCTGCAGGTGGAGACACAATGTCTTGCCGATGCAACTTGGAGATATGCTGATGATATATTCTGTGTCTATCGTAAGTATACTTTCGTAAGTATAGATATAACTTTGATTCAGCAATGTATCCATACGGCCACAAGCATTTGCAATGTGCACGGAAGTAAGAATAGGCCGCTGAGTTATTACAGCTGCATCTGTCGCTCGATCCTTTAAATGACGGTGTCGTCGACTACCGTTGATCTGTTGGATACAAGACCTCGAATTCTTTTGAACTGGTTCAGTGCTCCAAATTACCGAAACGGGAGATATATTATTACAGACGTTCGGTAACGTTTATATCAATTAGATTCATTTTAAAATCAAAATCTGGAAAAAGTTGAAATAGAGGCACGCTATCTTGTACTTTCGTATTCACTGATCGGTGCTCACCTGCGTAACCATGTACCTGTGAGTTTGGGTGTGCCGCGATCGTTTGTGAATATATGTAAACGTTGACCAATCGCAGACAAAAAAGTTATTCGAACGTTACTCTACCACAGTGTTTCTTAACCTGTTTGCCAGCACTCTTAGAGGCGATTTGGATTTTGAAAGGAGCGGAATTGCTTAGGGGGCGTTATGGAGCTGGGCTCACGGTGCGTTGTGGGCGGCGCTCAAGAAAAATGGCGTCTCTGAAGAGAATGCAGTAGGGTCATATGGCGTTCTATACATCCCTGAGTTCTTGTTGCAAATTAACATTCGAAAAAATTTGTCAAATCCGAAATTTTTCGTCACCCTACCTCCGCGCGAAATATACGCCGAATATGTTTGCGACAGAATGTTTCGAAATAAGTATTTTATCCAGCAGCAAACAGCGTGTCGAAATCGTAGAGCCATTGTACGCCTACTACTTTTAGGAGTGAGACCCCTTTGCACATTAAAGAGGATTTGACGCTTTTTGATCAAAAATGAATAACTAAATATATTTGTATATGTGAGCTACAAAATTAAATCTTCAGAATATTTCTTTATCGTATTATAAAGGATAATATTATTTAGTGGTGTGACCCGCAACCTCACACAATCGTTATATAATATGCGCTGTTTTGTTTGGAGTACATTCATGTTAGAGTTAGTAACTGGGTTCAGTACTAAGACACGATCTCCGCCACTATCTCAGTTGATTTACTAGTCATAGAAATAAATAAAACAAAACCCAATACAATTAACGTCCTCGCATTTTCAGTCGCATAGGTGAAGTCGAGATGTGTATATTGCAGTGGTCGGGAACCTTTTTGTCCGAAGAGCCATATTGGCCCTATTTTTTCCATTCCACCGCCCAAAGAGCCATACATGTCAATCAGCTGTTACGTCACAATTGAAAATTCCTGACGTCATGGTAACACCATAATTCGAACTTACTATACATGGGATTCGTCGTGTGTGGCACATTTTTTCTGTAAAAACCCGATCTAATCATGCTGGCTGCCTTACTTGAGCATGCGAAACTTGAGTTACAAGAACGTAGGTTCGCCGTGATGATCCTTTGAAATGCGATAACCCATGATCATGATTACATGCGTAGGTGGAGCCAAACATGGTCACTACAGCAATCTATATAGGTTTATACCCACTCTAAGCTATTAACGAAAATTTTGAAACCTTCAATTATTATTGCTGGGATTTTCTATTGATGTTCATGAATGACTAGATTTTGAACATTTTCCCCCCAAATTCACACAATTTGCATTTTATTGTTCGAATATAAAGCGTAAAACGAGAGGTAAGGCACAGACGGGCCAAGCCTCACCTTTGATAACGCAATTCATCGTAAATAGCTTAGAATTTATTATAACTGGTATTAATCCAATGGAACTGTCGCATTGATTCCGAAAATATAAATACTGATCGACTTCTCAATTCTCAAAGTATTCGACGGTAAGCTATAACACGCCTATTCGCAGGTAGAGCTACTTGCCAAACAAGAACGTGGATACCTATAGCATTGTTTGTGATTCGAGTTGGTAATTGGTAATGTTACGTCCACGGCAGTTCACTTCGCGCCATAGATCATGAATAAAATGTGTATTTGAAAACTGAGTTGTCATATTGGTGTCGCCATGTTTGCTATTCGCTCTTTGATCAATCAACGAATCGCGCTATCCAAGATTCCGACCCGGGTAGGTTACATCGAATTCGTGAGTGATATTGGTCGCCGGCGCGACAGTAACTTAAATATGAGGATTTGGAAAAGAGTTCGAGCCCCTAAATCTGAAGACGGCATTGCCTTTACCTCTAAAACTCATGTTTATACTGCCACGGGAATAATTATTCCATTATGAAAATTTACCAACCAGTCGCTGCAATATCGATCAATTCAGAACAAAAATAAATATTTGGCAAAGAGCCATATCTTATACCCAAAAGAGCCATATATGGCTCGCGAGCCATAGGGTCCCGACCACTGGTATATTGGATTCGCACCAGACGGTATGAGCCCGTGCCCAATGGTTGTTATAACAACCTTGATTTGATCCCGGAATATAGCAAATACAATTATTATAGCGTTAATTTGTCTAGCAGTCCTTGGGTGCGAATGAAGCTATTTCCAATGCCGAGGTCGCGATCCGAGAAGACCGACATGATTTCGAACTATTACCGCTTGTCTTACTACCGTCCCTGAAATATGAGGGGGTGCTCCATACCCACGAAATTTTCGAAAAAGGGCTATGCAGGAATAAGGGTGACAAACCACTGGTTTACATCATACGTTTACAGTTGCAGATACGGCTGTCATGTCTCTCAACACCCTGCGACTCATGGAAGCATCGGTCAGAATTAACAAAATACTGATATTTGCACTTTGTGCAGTAGCAGGACTTTTTACGATTATTCTCATTGGATATTTGGCGTGGGAGCGACGCTTGGAAAATCAACTGCTGATGTAAGGTTATATAGAGTGTATATGGAAACGTGCATGCTTCCATAACTACCTATAACAAGCGTTCTTAAAGTATGGCCCGCGGAGCTATACTGCGTGGACTGCTAACAGTTGCTTAGAATTCAAAACATAAATCCTACTTCTTGTTGTTGTTGTTGTTTATTAAACAAAAAAACTGGCGCTTATCGCCTGACGGCCTTTTGCACCACAGTCATTGAGCATAGTACACAGATAAGGGAGTTAACACGAAATAATGATCAATAGCACAATGATGTAGAATCAATCAAGTGAGATAAGGTGATTCCAAAAATTGATTCACTCATTCACTCACGAACATTACAGAAATAAATTACAGACTATACGTTTATAAATAGCGGTTGCACGATAACACAAATTCAACGACATACGGGACTATACGAGAATCAGTGAGCAAATCATCAATACAGAAATTCACTTTTAATTGAACACATTTATCAATAAGAAATGAACGATGAAAGTCATATTTAGGGCAACTAATTAAGAAATGATCCACAGTTTCGGGGTAGCGGCAGTAACAACACGCAGGAGAGTCTACCATTCCAAGTTTGAACAAATGGCCATTTAATCGACAATGACCTGATTGCAATCGAAGGATTATACTATCATAAAGGCGATTACCATAACCAGGGGAAGGATGTAGAACAGAACTGTTGAAGGACTTGTAACGTAGGCCGTTTTCGGAGCTCTGGTATTCTTGATCCCACAATGCCATGCAGTGGCGACGGATTATGTGCCGGGCTTCTTGTTCGGAGAGCGTCGGCATATCTTCGGACATTGACGGAGTGGTGGAGACATTCTTTGCCAATCTGTCAGCTTCTTCATTGCCGTGAATGCCCACATGGCCGGGAATCCAAAGGAATGATACGTTGACGTCGAGTTCCCTCAATCGAGACAGGGAGAATAAAATATCATAAACCAGCTTATGGCGAGGATACATGTTGAAGTTACGAATGCAAGCCAGGGCACTCGAACAATCTGACATGATCAGATATTCGGTTGAAGAGTTGCGATTTCGTGTAATCCAACTCAGCGCTAGGTCGATCGCTATCATTTCAGTCGAGAAGACAGAGTGCTCGGCTGAACAAGCCTGGGCAACTGAAACGTCAAGTGAAGGGATGCAAAACGCCGCTCCCCCTCCAACAAGCGATTTAGATCCGTCCGTGTATATTAGCGTGTGTGCATCGTAGTTATCGGCAACGTGACTTAAACAAGTCTGGTTATAGGCCTCAATGACGCCACGTAAAGCATTCTCCGAGAGGAGAGATAAATCAACACGTGGTTGAGGTAACAACCACGGAGGAGACGAGGGAAGCCGGTACCTGTCCAATATGAAGCCATTGAATAGCGGTGATTTAGTATAGGTGTTGAATGTCTGAAAGCTTGGATTTGTGAGACAGTAAATGTCATGCCAGGAATCTTCAATAATTTGGCTGATGAACGAGTTTCTCGGGTCCTGGTTCATCAGGTGGCACCGGTAATTCATTGAAATGAACTTGTGCCGCAGATGCAGAGGCATTTCCCGACATTCGGCTTGAATCACGCAAATCGGGGTGCTGCGCATGGCATTTGTACAGATCCGTAAAGCTTTACTCTGGATAACCTGGATCTTCTTCAGATGCGTGACCGGTGCAAAAAAGTACGCCGGCATTCCGTACTCCATGATGGAGCGAACGAGGGAACGGTAGACACACAGGAGACTCTTCTTACTGGCTCCCCAACTTGTCCCAGTTAGAGCTCTCAACAAATTCAATCTTTTACTACATTTAGAGGAAATGTATTCGATATGTGCTTTGTAGGATAGTCTCTTATCAAAAACGACGCCGAGATATTTGAATGTTTCCACGAACGGTATATTCGAACCATCCAGTTGGAGAGCAAGAGGAGGTATTTTTCTTTTTCGTGTAAATAACATTGCGACGGTTTTGGATTTGGACAAGAGCATACCCCACTTGTCACACCATTCTTGAATGGAGTCCAGAGAGCGCTGCATGGACAGAAGTAGGTCTGGGATGGAGAGACCGCAATCCCAAAGTAAGAGGTCGTCGGCGAATAGGGCATGGGAGGTGTTTACCAACAGGGGAAGATCGGCCATCATGATTGCAAAGAGCAGAGGGCTGATGACACTGCCCTGTGGCAGGCCATTTTTTAAAAAATGAACGTTGGAGAGAGAACCACCAACTCGAACTTGAAAAGATCGGTGTGGCAGAAAATTATTTATCCAATTCAACGTTTGGCCCTTTATTCCAAGCTCTGTTAGTTTGAACAAAAGACCGTTGCGCCATACCATATCATACGCGGATTGGATGTCCAAAAAGACTGCAATCACGGAATACCGATTGTTGACCGCTTTGTACACGGTATCATGAAGTTGCATGATGTTATCCATGGTGCTACGCCCATGACGAAATCCGGACTGAGCGGCGTTGAGAAGGGAGTTAGATTCCAAGTACCATCTCAAGCGCCTCGTTACCATCACCTCCATTACTTTACATAGGTGACTAGTCAGCGAAATGGGACGATAGGATTTAGCCGCAGCTGGGTCTTTCTCACCTTTCAATATGGGGACAACAACAGAGTGTTTCCAGGTGTCGGGAAGAAGGCCATTACTCCAAGAAGAGTTGATCAAACGGAGGATATATGTTAGAGACTTGTCAGACAAGTGCTTTAACATGGGGTAAGCGATATCGTCCAAGCCCGGGCTGGTGTTTCCTCGCGACGAAATGGCTGATTTCAGTTCGGCCATGGAAAAAGGATCGTTAATGATATCATTGTTAGGCGCTGAGAGACTGGTGATTCGGGAGGATATTTGATTCTCAACCGCTTCCTTCCTTGTTCGGAATGCTGACGTGTAATTGCTATCACTGCTAACCGACGAAAAGTGCAAGGCTAGAGCGTCAGCCTTCGACCTGTCGTCACTACCGGTAACGACGCCACCAATAGTGATCGGAGGTATGATATTGTAGGAACGAACACCAGAAAAGGAGCGAACTACCTTCCAAACTTTGGAGTAATTACTGGAATCATTCAGAGAAGAACAGAAGTTTTCCCAACTTGCCCTTTTAGAAGAAAGAATCATTTTCCGGCATTCCGACCGCAAGCGTTTATATCGGGTTACATCATTCATGCAGAAGGTCCGTTTCATTTTTAGGAAAGCAGCTCTCTTGCGTCTTACGGCTCTATCGCAAGACGCATTCCACCATGGCACAGAAGGTTTTCGGTTCGAGAAATGAGATTTTGGAATTGACGAATGCGCCGCGTCCAGTGCGCATTCTGAGAAAGTCTTGTTCAAAAAGTTTACATCTTCATAGCCCGAAGATTCTAAGCTCCTATCGATTTTTCTTTCAAAGGCCGCCCAATCTGCTCTGCGAAAATTCCACGAGTTTTTCCTGTTTGTTTCATTTGAAAACGTTTCTTTGAAAGTAGTTATCACAATAAAATGGTCGCTTCCCAGTAAACGATCCGTGACGTCGGTTCGGCACTTCGAGGATACGTCGGCTGACGCGATGGATAAATCTAGTAGCGAGTATCGGTTTATGGCGTTAGAGGCAATATTAAGATGGGTTGGCGAGCTGCTATTCAACACCACCAATCCATTTTGGTCGAAAGCGTCAAATAGTAGGCGGCCCCGTCGGTTATTTCGTTGCCCCCAGGAAAGATGGTGGGCATTAAAATCCCCGAAGATTATTGCACGACGTGACAGCGATTCAAGGAAAACAAAAGCGCTATCTTCTGAAATTGCGGTAGGGCTCATATAGACGTTGCAGATGCGTAGGTGACAGATGGATATACATAACACTTCAATGCAAGATGGGGTGTCAAGTTGGATCTCAGTCGCGGGGAGAGATTCCCGCACGAAAATGGCCAGACCACCGGAATGAAGCGAGTTGTCTTTACGAAAGACCCGAAAACCCGTCAGCTTGGGGGAATACTTATCGATGAGATGAGTCTCTTGAAGCAATATCACATCAGGGGTATTTGGTAGGTTATTGATATATTGTTTAAGCTCGGGTAGTTTACGATAAATACCTCTACAATTCCATTGGATGAAACGAAGAGCTTGATTAGACATTTACTTTAGGAGCAGGAGCCGAAAAACCATGCTTAAGGCATGCTCTGGAAACGATTTCAAGCGCATTGCATTGACCTGATTTGACAGCCTCCATCGTATATTCAACGATTCCAACAAGTAGGGAAAGTAACTGCGAAAGATCTGGGGTGGATGTTTGACACGAAGACATAGGGGTATTCTCTTCCAATTCGGTAGGCCTATGGCTAGCAGCATCGCTAACAGTATTTTCTTTCGATTTGGTCTGACTGAAATGTCGCAAATCCCCGTCATTGGGAGCAGGAGCGGAAATGGTATGTTTGCTAAGGATCGAACTGATTTTGGTGCGACGAGGTCGTGGTTGTCGAAAATATGTAGAGTCGTTAGCAAGGACTTCACTAAAAGTCCTGTCCATATGAGAAGTAGGCAAAGAGGTAGCAACTGTGGCAGAGTTCAACACGACCTTCGCTTCGGAATAACTGATTTTTGTACGTTCTTTGATAATTTGCAGTTTAGCTTCGGTTTTATATACGCTACAACCGCCATATGCGGCACTGTGAGGTTTTTTGCAGTTGATGCAAAATTTTTCCTTCGTGCACGAGGCATGTTCGTGGTCAGAACTACCACATTTACTACAAGTTGCTTTTCCTCTACACGATTCTTTGGAGTGGCCGTACCTATTGCAGCGATAGCATCTCAAAGGGGGAGGATTATAAGGCCTAGTCCAGAACCGAAGGTAAGAGAAATTGACACTCTCAGGTACCTTTTCACAGCGGAAGTAGAGGAGAACGGCGGAACACGAGTCGTAACCTTTGTCGACTTTCCTCTTAAGGCGTTTTACGGCTGATACTCCAACACCGCTAAGGTTGTCGAGTAGTTCTGACTCCTTGATATCTAGGGGCACGCCAGAAATGACAGCTCTGCTAGCAAATGATTTTTCGGGGTACAGAGAGGTTTTTACGTTAATTTTAGAGCCGGAAACTTTGTCTGTCAAACAGTCAGACTGGAGGAGAGCTTGAACCTGTTTCGGACTATTGCATGTGATTAGAAGGTCTCCTGACCGAAGAGGACGAGGTCCCTCATATTCGCCGATCAATGAATAGAGTGCCCTATGCACTACTGTAGGATGGAGGCGCTTCAACGAAAGGCCTTCACCTGATACCACGACTCTCATTTGGCTACTATGTTGTTGACCTGCTCCATCCTGAGGTTGCTCGCTCAATTCCGGTTCCTGGGTGCTAAGAGGTTGCTTCGTAGGCTGACTAGCATAATCCTTAGCGGAGACTTTCGCTAAAGAAGCACGAGCATCGCTATCACTATCACTATTGACCACGTCCGTAGAAACACACGACAGTTTGCGTTTGCCAGAGGAAGAGACTTCCATCCGATACTGGCGTTGTAGATCACTAATTATTATAGAGCGCTTGTCTATCTCAGACTACTCAGCTAGGAAGCGCAGCAAGAGGTCCGCACGCGACGACGTCTCAAGCCGAATGATCCTACTTCTTAATATGTTGGTTAAACACTGCAGTCACGACACAAACGGACGTGGGTTCAAATACCGGTTTTGACCAACTTCTACGAGTCGGAGGTTTCTCTGGGATCCTCATCGCCGACCTCACTACTACGGTAGCGCATTGAAAAGCCCAGACTGAACGTGAGCCGCGCTTCAATTCGGCAGCTAAGACCACGATGGCGACGCATAGGACCGAGAGAGATTGAAAGTCGTTGCCAAGAATGCAAAAAGCAAAGACCTTTGAAAATTATGAAATTCGCGTCATTTAGCATAAGGCCTAAAAAAGCATTAAGCTCTACTGTGTTGTGCCCACTATTACAACACAACACAATGCGATACAACACTTAATAATATTGCGGCGTGGACTAAATGTGAACTGGGCTGTATAGATGGAGCAGCAAATTTTTTTACTTTCAAGCCTGTTCATTAATATGCCGTGATTGCGCAACCAACGCTACTCACATGGGTATGCTAATACCGATTCAGTATAAAGTCAGCGTAGCAAATTATGCCGTCACTCGGCCCGCCTAAAACTGTGGTCTGTTCGTTCTGTATGTCATACATGCCCGTGAGACCTAGGATACTGACAATAGCAATGCATTCTTTTTGATGGATGGAATTGGGTCGCGGCAGGGGCGTAGCAGCCATTTGGCGGTTCTGGCTCTGCGCCTGGGGCGGCAGGCTCCAAGGGGGCGGCAAAATGAAGCTGCACAGTGAGAGAGAGAGAGAGAGAGAGAGATGGTATTCTTTTTCGCCTGCACAACCGAGATGTTTAGACGACGGAGATGCGATACGGACTTCATGGTAAGGTCATCTAGTCTGTACCCCCTTTTTTCTCCTCCGTGATTGCTGAGCGCCTAGCGGGATAACTGCTGATACCCGTTTTCGAGTCTTTGGTCTGACCCGACCGGGGATCGAACCCACGACCCAACGATCAAGAAGCCGCATGCATCACGATTACACTATCTCGCTCGGCACACGAATTAATATGATAACATAGCAATGGAACCACTCCGAAATAGCCGTCAAGGCCGATTGTTCGGAGAGTTCGCGGAAAAAGGAAAACGCCTGGCAAACAATCAGAAGATGCTTGTCTCAGAGTTGTTGAAGAAGTTTTCAAGCTTTGGGCAGATTTAAACTTGAAGCTGAAACTAGGTTTATCGGCATACACCACTTAACTCACGGGCGGGCAACTTCTCCAGTCGGCGGGCCGGATATATAGAAAAATCAAGTACTTAGCGGGCCGGATTGCTGAATTGATACATTATTCACCCATTTATCCACATATACAAGGAATAAAACGTATTTAATGAATGTATTTTAACGAGAGCAATGTCACTTCAAATCCACTTCTCGCCGATAATGACGAAGACAATGTGGATTTGAGAATAGCGTTGTCATACAGCCGCCGCCACCGCCATGTCTGGTTCTCTCTGATCAATAAACACACAGTGCCATCATCAATTAGGATTTCAAGGCGTTCGATAAGTCCAGTACCCCAAATTTACAAAGATATCAATTCATTAGGGTTGAAAGCGCGACGAGATAGCGTCGTTGTTCAACGTGGTCAAATTAATCGCGATAGTGAATTCATGCGGCCTGCGTCCTCCACGAAATTTGAGAAGTGGCCCGATGCCCGTTTTTGAGTTGGAAACGACTGGCATAAGCGGTGACCTACAAGCCGAGAAGTGTGTCGTGCTACATGTCGGCAGTTAAGGAATCAAAAATAAGAAATACCAGCCTGGTGTTCATGACCATTGTAGTCAATAAACACTATGATTACCACAAACGACATTAGGGTTGAGTACATGGTAAATGCGGATAATGCTAATGCTAATGCTAATGATAAGTCATCTCGTTTGTACGAACTTTCGCGTAAGCTCCACTCTCGCACGCTGCGCATGCGCATACTCTACACGTATATAATAACATACAGTCACTAAAATTGGACCTAGTAAGCAAATAGTGGGGAATCTTTACAGACTGGGGCCGCGGCCACACTATCATGTAAGACGGAAAACAGTCTGCGGGCCGGACAAAATCCCTTCGCGAGCCGTATGTTGCCTGCTCAAGTGCCCATGACATAAGAGATATGTTTGGATTTTTGACTTCCCACGCGCTGCTGCAAAGCGAAAGTCACAATTTGTTCACCAGCGCTTTTAGATGCACTTATGACGACGAGGTCGACTTTTTGGAGTTAGCTGCGAATATTGTCATGCCTTATGGCTGGCTTATACCTTCAAACCAGGAATCATACACATCAGAAGACTGCCAGCCCCTCGTACAAACCAACATGAGGCCTTCAGGACGCACACAAATTAAGTTATGATCATATCAAGTTGTTCAACTTGAGATTGTAAAAGGGTCAAGAGGCTGGTGCGGAGCAGTGAAACCACGTTTGATCGTAGTGCAACAGCGTTTGATGTTTTATAGTGGTTAGTTAATGCAAAGCTATACTTGATTCGACACGATATTTAGGCTTGTGCTCATGTCCGAAACTTTATCTGACCATTGGTGTTTCAATTGCGAGCTGTGTGAGGAGCTTTTCAAAGATCAAACTGGTTAAGTCTTATTTGCGTTCTACCATGAATGATGATCGGCCATCAGCCCTATCTATTCTGTCTACAGAAAGAGACCACTTTCAAAAACTTGGATTTTGAGGGTATAATCGCTGAATTTGTTTGAGGCGGCTATTGATTTGCTATTTGTACAATAGGCTACAGCCGTTCACTATTTGTTGTCTTTATCATTTTGGCCTTATCAAGGTTGAGACGATGAGGCTGAGACGCGGCATATTATTTGTACGCCAGCAGTGGGTCGCTGGTGCCACTAAAACTCAGATTTGGGTCGTGGTCTAAAAACTTGAAGAAACACTGACCTACAACATATAATGTAATTATATGTAAAAGGAAGGAAATGACAGTATTTGTGAAGTAAGCTCTATTTGTATCTTCGAATTGAAGCCTAGTTCTTGACCGCGTTTTCCTAAATAAATATCTAAAATTGTCCTCATAGTATCACTTGCATACAGCGGTAATAAAAGTAGTGAATATTGATACTCAATTATAAGTAAAATAAGTAGCGGATAGTGGGGCAAAATGGTACATCGTGAATATTTTTAAAACCAGGAATGAACAATCGCTCGATTGATTTAGTAGTGTCATATCAGCCGTAATCCTGATGTGCAGCCCGTGTTATTTTTGGCATTTCAGGAGCCAGATGCCAAAACTGCCAAAAATAAAAATTTGAAAGTGCCAAAAATAAGCAATTTTTGGCATATATGCCAAAAATAACACGGCCTGCCAAATAGTGTATTTCGTTCATGGTGCTGTGTTAACAAGACCGCGTTACAAGCGAGAAGAGCGTTTGAGCAAGGCATGTTTCTTAATCTGGGTCCAACCCACCCATTAGGGGTGAAAGCATGGTGTAAGCACAACGAGAATTGAACGGCTGACTGCATTTGGTTTACGTCATACTTTCCATTTGTCCAAAGGCAATTTTACGACCATTTTTGACCGGCTTGTCGAGCGTAAATTTGATAAAACGGGTATCAATGAGAAGCTGTTGCAGTACTGATTATTAAAATATAAATTATATTCTGCTCATGGAACTGGAACCCCCAAAATCAACCACGATTTTTGCATTGTGATCGAGTTGAACATGGTGACGCAACAAACTGTCTGGCTATTTCTGAGCCGCAAATTTATACGAGGATGTTGCACATTTTGTGGTGTCTTTTGACAAACTAGCCGAAATAAAGAGTTTTGTGACTAATTCCAGGCTTAAACTATCTATTTAGAGGTCGATGCCAAAACTGCCAAAAATAAAAATCGAAAAATGCCAAAAATAAGTTATTTTTGGCAGTTTTGGCATGTGCCAAAAATAACACGGCCTGCTGATGTGGCTTGATTTCGCCAGGGTCGCGGTCTTAGTGAGAGAGTTGTTGTTGTTGATTATTATTTGATTGGCGATTATAACGCGAATGGTTTTGTTCGCCATTTGTAAGAGAGTGACGAGTCTCCAAATTTTGCTAACCCGCGAAAATATACATGGCTACATTTCAATCGTGTTTTAATGGGTATATCTCGTTTGTTGCGCTTGAAAATGGTACATAGCTTAGTCAGAGCAGTTGAAAGTCGCTTTGCATGCTATTTTAGGCGCAACATTGCGATTTTATAGTTTTTTTTGGTGGGGGTTGTTCTGAAGAAAGGGGAGGGGCACATTGGGACAATTTGGCTGGGAGAAAATCGCCTAATGATATCCAAAGGCAAACTTTACAAAATAAATGAAAATGAACACAAGAGTACGTAGAAGCAAGATCGTCTCCAACACTCCCTTACAAAGATCCCTTGCAGTGTCACGCATTAAATGGAGGACGTTAAGCACGGTAATATCCATGGCACGCGACAAGCCGCGACAGCGATCTTCATGCCCGTTTCAATACCACTACAAACTTCGGGATGTAAACAATAACTGGGCTTGAACACCTGCTGGTCCATCCTTTTCTTCAACGGTTCTTAGTTTCTTGCTAACTGATAAAGTGTTTAATTTTCTCTTACTGTACCATTTCCCCCACCGCTTGTCCCAGTATGACCCAAATATGGGGACAATGGGGAGAAAGGGCACGTTTTCAAATGGTTGTCCTTTGGTTATTCATTCATATTTCCAGTTTATTTTTATTTGGAAATATGCGTTTTATGTTCATCCATTGTATTGCCAACGTTGATTGGTATTGATATATTCAAAAGATATTCAATTTTGCCCAGTGCCCAACTTTCCTTAGACCCTTACCGCGAATTTCCACTCACTTACAAGAAAACGTATATAACTTTCCTGGTCATGTCCAAATTAGTAACGTGCGGGAAGTAAAACATTAATTGTGCGGCAATTTCCAAGTGAATAGGTTGGAAAAGTATAGTGTTAACACTCGATTGGTGGCGGGCTAGTTTCCAGAAACCACGATGAACGTAATGTCTGATGAATGTATTGATATGAATATGATTTTCGAAAGTATATTTATTTAGTTACGGTGAGACAGGGCTATATTGTTGTTGTCAGGGCATGGTATGGTATGGTATGGAACGATAATTTTCCATACTCCATATTTGCCTTACTCTCTCCATACCATACTTGTAATTTTCCATACCATACCAACATTGTTCCATACCATACTTAATACATATTCCATACTTTCAAATACTTCAATATCATAAGTATAGTACCTTTTATAGAACCTATATTATTGATATTTCGGATGTCATTATTGCTTAAACTAGCCATGATGCGAATCTAATTCCTGGTAATAGTTTTACAGAGTCAGTTTTGGTGAGGTTTAGTTCACGGTGGTGAGGTGCCGTGTACGTCTACTCTACAACTTCCACGAGCAAAATGAGATGGTTAGCTGATTGTTACCTAGGACCGTCCGTTAAGGGGAGTGGCAACATACGGCCCGAGGGCCGGATGCGGCCAGCAACAAGATTCTGTCCGGCCCGCGGACAGTTTCCCGTCTTACATGATAATGTTGCCCGCGGCCCCAGTCTGCCGATATTCCCCACTACTTGCCTAAACGTCAAATTTTAGTGACTGTATGTTGTTATATAGGTGTGCGCACTGCGCAGCGTGCGAGAGTGGAGCTAACGCGTAAGTTCGTCGAAGCGAGAAGACTTGCATTCTAGGCGTTTACGATGCGCTCAACTCTAATGAATTGATATAATGGTAAATTTTGGGTGCCGGGCTTATCAAACGCTTTGAAATCTTAATTAAGGATTGCATCGTGAGTTAGTTGATCAGAGAGAAGCAGACATTGCGGCGCCTGTATGACAATGCTGCTCTCAAATCCACATTGTATTGTCATTTTGGGCAAGAAATGGCTCGCTGTCGATAAAACACATTCAATAAATACGATTTATTACTTGTACATATGGGCGAATAATTTATCCATTGAGCAATCCGGCCGGCCAAGTTCCTAATTTTCCTATATCCGGCCCGCCAACTTGAGAAGTTGCCCGCCCCTGCTCCATAAGAATATCATCGCATTTCCGGTACGTTGGCATGACGCACATGCAAGTTTGAAGTAACTATTCGCACAATAATTTATAATATAGGCGCACCCATAAAATATCCCAGTTGCAGACTATCAATACTGCAGCGATCTACGTGATTATTAGTACAGTATTTGGTTGGGGTTAGCGTGGCGAGAATTTCAAACTATATCTATCCCACTCCCTGATCTATAATCCTAATGCGAGAGCGTTTGAAATATGACCAATAAGATATCTCGGTATGTAAATAGTATAAATGTGCAGACAATGTTTCAGAAGAAACGTAATTATCAATCACATTGAGCATTTAGTACGTTGCATAATGATTGCTTGTAAGTTGTCGTCACTCAAGGAATGAGGTAGTTGGATTAGCCTACATTACCAATTATTGCGTCACATGATAGGCTATGCTCGTACACGTCGTGTCTAGACTCAATAGAATATATGATCAACATTACTCTTATCATTATTACACCACAAAATCATGTCATTCTAAGTGCTCCTAAAACCGTTGCACAAGCGTGTATTTGTTCCTACACAGGGTTCAATGGTTCACGTTCACACATAACAAAAGCGATCGTATTGCGTGAACAGCGAACAACGTACGCTTCATAAAACTTGCACAGTTCACGATAAAATGTATAAAACATCAAAGTATGGAAGTATGGAAATGTCGTTCCATACCATAGATCCAAATCTTCCATTCCATACCATACTTTCATTGTTCCATATTCCATACCAAAATATCGATCCATAATACCATACCATGCCCTGGTTGTTGTGACAGCTCGATTTTCAGATTTGATGAGAACTCACAAAAACACTTCTTACTTTTCGAAAGTTAAAGTGCAATAATTAGGTAGTTGTGCTTAAAAAACTGTGAAGCTGAAGTTGAAGTACTTTCAAAAGTAAATCCGCAACCACTCGACGTGAGTAACTATCAATAGGAGACAGAACGTAGTCGAGTGTTGCGAAAAAGTAAAAGTCATTCGTTACTGATCAATTCTGATTTAATGACTTCAAGAGTATATGCATTGTATTTTATTATTCTGTCCTGTTCGAAACATTTGATATTTACGAATCGAACAAAAGGACTGCTGTATAAATTAAATAATCATGACAGGTCCAACACCGGGTGGACATCGGATCGGTCGTGTCGGGTTTTCACAGGGGTTGGTTCGACTGTGGAAGATACATCAGGCATCAAGCGTGCCGAATGCCTATCCAACAAAACCATTTAAATTGTTGCTGTACCTGAATATAATTTTCGCTTGCTGGTCAGTTATATTGTCGATTTATGCGTTCTATACAGAACTGAATTATTCCATACGCAGTGCGTCGGTGTCGATAGGTATTCGCTGAGACGATGACGAGTCTGCAGCAGATACGTTTCAGCGTGACCAGATGGCCAAACGGAACATGAAAGAGGCTTCCCACAAAATTACATTATGACTCCATTTTCCCAAGACGATTCGCTTGGAATTTACCACATATCATATCCATCTAATTCACTCTTATGCTATTTGCGTCATGTTCGAGGTTTCGCTGCCAGAGGCCATGTTAAATGATAATTATTAACTTGATCTGGTGACGTAACTTGAATATAGCAATTACCGCAAACCTACGATCAGGCATTATCTCTTTTTTGTACCCTGACTTTGTGCTGGAAAACTGGACATTCGCAATGCTTTGATATACCAATACGTGATTTTCAAGATCAAATTCACATTCAATTCGCTTTTGTAATGCCTTGAAGATTATACGGCGATTTCAGTTGATAAACATTGCAATGATTCAGCTTAATCAATTAATTAGACGATATCTGAATCTAACCAACATACACTGTTACGACGCATATCATATAAGAATATGCACTTGTATTTGGATTTTATTCGTATGTATGTCAGTATATAAAATATCATAGCACACATCAGAATCAAATTGCAACTCTCATGTAATATCACCAAGTCTGAGGATACTCAGAACAATTCTATAAAACGAATAGTGCAGCTATGGATGACAGTACCAATGCAGCTTTCCCAATCACTTCAATAATGTTAATGGTACTTTTCATGATCTTGAAGATGCGACCAAAAAAGGTGCGATTAACTTCATTCAATTTCTTCGTGTCACTAAATCTGTTTTCAAGGATGCCCAAGGTATTTTCAATATGTTCTTTTACCAATTGCTGGGAGATCTGATGGTTAGGTAATTGATTTTTGTGATTTTCCATCAACTCCTCTACAATCTCCTCATGCAACTTTCGGAGTTCTTTCTTATCCATGTAACCATCTTCTAAAATCTGCATCATTTAGAAGACAATCGAAAATGATCACATGAGTTTAGCGTGTCGCGAATCACTCACGGAGTTTATGCTCTCTTCATATTGCAACTGTATACGATTGCTTTGAGATTCAAGTGTTTTCGAAAGCTGGATCTGGAAATGACTAATAGAATGATTTGGAATCATGGTTTACGTAATAGCAGTATAATACCTTTTTCTCTTCGTTTATTTGAGTGAGCCTTTCAATTTCGTCGTTCATTCGTCGACAAAAATTAGCGCACTCAAGTTTGGTTTCATCGGAAGGAAAATTATGTTCCAACAATACCATGAAATGCATGTCGATGGCATTCTTACGTTCGTAGTCTGTGAATTCCTTCAGTTTGTGCTCTTCAATATATTCCGATGCGATCTGTCAAGCGAAGAATTGTGACCTTCATTGACATCGATACCTCCATTTCAGTACATTAATGTAAATTCATATATTTATGAATACGAACTTGGGCTATTTTCTTACGAAACTCCAAAATCAACTCCATCTGTTTCCGTCGTAGGATTCTCCTGTTAGCGTCCTGTGTGCAGAATGTCATTTAGCTTAAAGGATAGATATATATCTAATATCATGAACACGTCAGGGGGGCCCAATGAAAGTTTTAAGCAAGTTTAGTTTGCTAACTTCGTATAAAATGACATGTTGGTATTTGTTAGTGGAAAATAAACAAAAATTATCGTGTTCGCTGTTTCTCGTATTTAATCGACAATCGACATTGACAATACACCACAACACGGAATATTCCACATGAAAATCAATCAAGCTAACGGTCTTGGCATTCTGCATTACTGAATGCAGTCTAGCAGCGTCACTGCCGCAATCATTTAGATCAGTCGTGAGTAGTATAGTAGATCGGTCGCGAACTAGCGTTGTGGCTTATGGGTGCGGCGGCGATTCGCCTCGAAACTCGTGGTGGCGATTCGCCTTTTTAGACCCCCCTCTCGGCCGCGATTCGCCATGTGTTCTTATGGGCGCGGTCGTGATTCGCCTTTTCAGGTATAGGCCGCAGTCGTGATTCGCCGTGAAAACTCGTGGTCGTGACTCGCCTTTTTTGCTATAGGCGGTGGCGGTGATTCGCCTGTCATGTATTCTTACGGGATCTGTGGTGACTCGCCATGTAATCTTATGGGTGCGGTCGTGAATCGCCCTTTCGGGTATAGGTATCTCTCGCGCGGTGTTGAATATGTATCAAGTAAATAGTCATGTGAATGAACCTTTGTTAATGTGTATATCGTAAGTAGTAGTATAGATCGCTCGCACGCGGCGATGGGGTTCTTATGGGCTCGCTCGCATGCGGCTGGGAAACTCGTGTTGGCATGCGGCTCTTATTTCTTATGGGTCCGCTCGCATGCGGCTATTGCGTCTTATGGCCCCTCTCGCACGGTAACTCTTTTCAGTATAGGGATCGCTCGCACGCGGCTGGGAAATTCGTGTTGGCATGCGGCTCTTATGTCTTATGGGTGAGTTGGCATGCGGCGCTTATTTCTTATGGGTGAGTTGGCATGCGGTTATTGCGTCTTATGGCGGAGCTGGCATGCGGCTATTGTGTCTTATGGGTGCGGCCGTGAATCGCCCTTTCGGGTATAGGCGGCGGCGGCACGGTGTTGAATATGTATTAGGTATAGTAAATAGTCACGTGATTGCCTCTTGGTTAATGTGTACACCTCAAATTATTATATATGACCAATTTGAAGTAATCCCAACGTTTACGGGGAGTGCGACAATGATATATCGTTATTCTTATGGCGGGGGTGACAAGCGGCTATTGTGGCTTGTGGTCGCACGGTAACCCTTTTCAGCATAGGGATCGGTCGCACGCGGTTTCGTTGTTGGTATGTCGTACTTTCAGCCAAAAGGTGTGAAATAATTTGGCGAATCTAGGAATCACTAGCAAGGTAATATTCGCTAATTAGTTTACCAGAGAGCCGACGTAGACGGCGATTCCAATACCAACAATAACCGCGTTCGCAAACTATCACTTCAAATAGGTGTGAAATAGATTACAAATCCTACGATCACTCACAAGATACCGCTTCAGGCATATCGATCTATCGCTCAATACATAAGTTGAATTGTAATTGAATGCGTAAATTTATAACCTCGACATCAAGATTCGAAAACAACAACTTGATGCTTTATGTTCTAAGTCTTATTGCATGATAAGCACAATAAGGGGCGAATAACAGAACCGCCACCGGCGGGACTAGAATACCAACAAATTGTCACTTATTTCTACTCTAACCGTAATCCTTCGCGAAGTTGACACTTATTCAAAAAGGTGTGAAATAATTTGAAAATCCTACGAACGCTCACAGGATAACGCTGCAGACATAACCATCGCTCGCGACTTGGTGTTACAGGCATGCCGATCACTCACGAGGTATTATTTTGGTAATTAGTTTGTCGCAGAACTGGATTTCTCTGGTAAGATTAAATATGTAACGAATAACAGAACCGTCGCAGACGGTGATTCGAATACCGACAAATTCTCACTTATTTCTGATCCAACCCTAATCCTCTGTGAAGTTGACGCTTATTCAAAAAAGGTGTGAAATAATTGTAAAAATCCTACGTCGCTGACACGATAATGCATCAGACATAGCGATCTAGTTATAGTACAGCGTCGGAATCCATTCGCGAGATGTTCTATAGGTAAATTGAGATAATCCGAAACGAAATATTTTGACTCCGGCGTAGTGTGAATTGAAATAGGATTGACAAACATGACTACCATCTTTCCAAGTACCATTTCGATATTATACGCACATTGATTTGAAAAAAGTAATGAAACATTACAACTCTATTCACGATCCAGCTTTCCGTTTGTCAAAGATACATTTTAACATCTTACCATACTCAAAAGAATTATTCATAACATTAACCGGTGTTAAAAATATAGTTTTGACTTACTTGATTATATCACTACAACTCGCAAATTTGAATTAACTCATCCTGGTTGTATTCATATGACCGATAATTTTTATTCAGCTGTAAAGGCTGTTACTACACTGTAAGACAAAGTATTTACTAATCGGTACATATACGACTTGACATAAACATATTACATTTTGAGTATATGAGATTTGAATGTCTGAACAATAACTGATAAATAATTTATCACAACTGAATCCGTATATTACAGCGTAAAAGATATTGGAATGTCAGCAACTCTTTACGATCATAGTTACAACCACATAAACTAATTTACCCTGCCAACACGTCATGATCATCCCTGAAATCTACACAAACACGGCCACTGACTTGAGTTAACCACAAAACGGCATCAAGTTTTTAACCCACTTGTAGCTGACAGATTATTCGAATACATCGATATAGAATATTATTGAACTCGTCCATATTGTTACTTCAACAAATTATCGCTTACGCCGACTGTGAACGTTAATATCGAATGGTGAGACTTGATTGCATATTTGTTGAACACAGACATGACAAAGAACATTATCGGGATTTTATAAACTAGTCATATTACTTTTCACATCTATCAATATCAGAATACAAGTCATCAAACTTTTTGTTAAATGTTACATAACACTTTTGGAATCGAAATCGTTATAGTCATACAAATTGTATTAAACCCAACACCAAAAAAGGACTTTTAAGTTCATTGAAATCAAATCATTCGTCTTCGACTTGCGCTTTATTAGATTGCACGCAACAATTAGTTACGAATGAGCTGTAACCAAAGTTAAGAAATCTTTACGTCCGGCACAGATATGGAAGATGAATATAGCTAACACAATCACGAATCGACGTTTCAGAGTATTTCACGGATGTAATAAACTTGTTAGTGTCGCCTATCTAAAAGTATGCATGCGTTCGATTTCCAGACCGACTGTTGCGATGTTTAGGATTCGCTTACAATGACCAAGAGTGAGGATTTAACATCAACGTCGTTACTGTCAGAATTCACAACAGAGAATAGAAACATTACACAGTGTGAAAATATATCTTTGATATCAAAGCATTATCGCAAGTACACGATTGATAGTCAACTCCGTTCACACTTTCTATAGAACGTGCTAAATGTAAAATATCACGAGGTTGCAAGACTTTGATCATTACAAAAGTAAATTGGAATATGTTTGCTAGATGCATTCAATTCAGCTAGAAATGGCTAGTGCACAACAATCGTAATATCAAGGAAGTACTTGCTATCACTAAACGTGTTTTGTATCGTTGTTCATTTGTAGTATTGATTGAAATTGTTTTTGAACACTCAAATAATAATTCCCGACATGAAACCAAGCCGCTGAAAGTCGTTACCATAACAAAGAAACAATTTGTACGATGTTTGGCGAATGTGCCCTATAGTTAGGTGTACTAGACTTATTTGTGTAACACATACACCGACAATGCAATCGAAATTTTTTCCGTTGTCATTCGCTAAAGTAAATGTCATCACAATACTCTGTCACTAAAAGACGTTACTTGTATGTGATTGAGCCCCTAGCAATTAACTCACTAAACCGAACTCCAAAGAAATTTTACTCACTCGACGGATATGAAACAGCGTCGCTTAATCGGTCTATATCGCTTTTCTAAATGTAAATCATATCCAGCCAATAGAAAACAATTTCCACTCGCTTGGTAATGAAAACGTGGTGTAGGTCTTTATTCAATATTTTGTTTGTGTCAAATACTTTGCAAAAAACACACTGGAGTGGTTGAGCTTTACATCATCAGGCTGTCACCTGTAAATCTAGCTTACACCCGATTTGTAACTGTATCGTTTACCTAACCGAGTTGTATGCACAGTTGATATTTTTGTCATTTAGTGATTGTTGAACATACCACTTCGAAATACTCCGTTGAACGTAATTTCCATCATCGCGATAAGCGAAGTACATTTGTTTTGAATTCATAACAATCGGCTTTTCTATGACATGATAAACTATTGACAAGTTCTGCTTAGAAGATTGGTTGCATATCGCGAAAAATAATATACCACTCATATTGATACTGTTACTCCATTGATCGGTATTTTCAAACGAACCGATTTTCAAACGAGTAAAATTTATTACTTGAGTTGTTCTGCTTACTATATTTAAATGTACACTCATCCATATTTCAGAACCACAACGAACAACGATAAAAAGTATGCAATCAAACACAACATGTTTTACTTTTGTAGGACACTAATTATTATCTCATTTCATACTAAGTGTATAAGAAAGATATTCATGACACACGAAAATATTCGCTCATGCTACGAACATGTACAATGATTGGTGGCGCTTTCAAACTGTTTCGATGTCACAAGAACTTTATTGTCTGAATGGTTGTTCCTGTATCTTAATAACCAAATAGTTCAACACAGAACTAGTACGAACGGAAACATCAGAGTTGTTTGTATGCGTGCAGTATGCGAATACCATGTGCGAGTCGAGCACAATTGCGGTATCCATCCAAGTGTAGTTAACACAAATTCATTACAACGGAGCCGCGTAAACTTTCGTGAAAGAAAAGCGTATCCACTCCCCGAGGGTTCTGTCAATGTCATAACAATAACCCAGCTACTCCAACGACAGAGTACATATGTTTTCTAGTCACGGTCTTTACATCTTTCACATAGATCAATCTACTTTGCTACCGAAAAGTGCTGAGTCATCACATGATTGTCCTCACAACGAAACAACCAGTAGATGGATCTGTATTAAAATTTTCCTAACCCTTTGCACACCAGCGACAAATTGTTTAGTGTATCGAGTTGTTGTTCAGCGTCAAGTCTCCATGTTGAAGAATACATTAAAACAGCGCAATCACAATCCAATTGAAACCACGTATATATTTTCATTACCTCACAAACTGCCACATTCAGAAAAAAAAATTTTATTTCCCCAAAACATACTTGTAACCAATCGCTTTCATTAAACACACAACGCCATAATAGTATTTACTTTCTACAACATAGACATTCCGATGTAGTCAAAAAATATTTTTATTAATCAAAATCATCGACTTCTGTTTTCGGTGTCAGTGTGTGCATGTCATATATGGGGGTCCGTATTAAAATGGAAACGACACGACTGAATGTGAGGAGATAGAAGTCTATCGCATAGATTTACATGTGGTCTTCGCTACGGATTCCAAAAACGAATCATCTCTTTTGCGTTGATCGAGACCGAGCAAGTTAGTTACTGGCTGTGATTGTGTTTGTCATATGCGAATGATAGGGTTACTATCAAATCTACATAGAACAACCTTCTGGCGCTCATAATAGCAATTTCATTCTCTCCCTTCGTAATTGTATACTCACGACAAGTATATTGTACAACTCGACAGCTACGTGTAACAAGACCAACGACACTGAACGCACGACGTTTACGTATGTAAAATTACCACTTTCACTTGGCAGTCCATCGTTTACCTGACTAAACATATCATTTTCCTTTGAAGATCTGACGCTTACCCAGAGTAAGAAACCATTTTCACTTGTAAATGTATTTTTTCCCCGGGTAACAAACCTTTTTCACTTGGAAATATATTTTTCCCTGAGCAACAAACAATTTTCACTTGGAAATATATTTTTTCCCGGGTAACAAACCTTTTTCGCTTGGAAATATATTTTTCCTGGGTTACAAACCTTTTTTCACTTGGTGGTCCGTCGTTTACCTGAGTAAAAATATCATTTTCCTTTGGAGATCTGACGTTTACCCAGTGTAACTATACATTTTCTCTTGGTCATCTAGCTTTTCCTAGAGTAACAAAACCATTTTCATTTTGAAATCTGACAAACACACCTGACAATTTGGTATTTGTTGTATTGACGATAGTTTGAAATAGATTACAACGAACAGTGACGGAAATATACACGACTACCGGCTCAGAGTATACCCCATTCAGTCGTATCACATCAATATCATCGATTAACCACATACAATATGCTCTTGTACACCGAAATGTATGTTTTGGAAAATCGGAGTATAGGCTTCGATAGTTCTGTGATGTCCGGGTTCGTGCTTTGGATTTTCCAGAGTCAAAATGTCTGAATAAAACACCTCCTCGACGATGGTTGGTATGTGGATAACGGTGTTCAGAAAACGGTTGGATTTATGTCACCCATCGCGATAACAATTCCTAGTAGAGTTTTTCCCCCACATGTTTACTATATTGTGTCTTTATTGGTCAATGTATGTCTCGACATTCAGTTTGAAATCGGAAACCTGATAAAGTACGTAACCGGATCCGGATATCAACTCTGAATCGATAAACCAACGAACAATATTCAAGTAAACATGTTGCACCCTGTGTTTCCACGAAAAAATACCATCCACACACACGTCGCGCTTGTTTGCCCACACAGGTATACGCGTAAATAGAGGGGGGCTGTAAGACATTACATGCAATGTGTTGGTATACAAATATCGGGGAGTAAGCCTTCGATCTACAGACATTATCATAGCCGATAATTTTGATGCAGATCGAATGTCATCACACCCGATAACAATACCAATAAGACACATTGCAATGACTCTGAGTCTGCGCTATTACATCGATATTTCGATACCGTTCACTGATTTAGTCGATGGTGTTATCGTGTTGTAACATTACAAGATAATCATGACCCTATCTGCAGACGGACCACCCAGACCAATTGGATACATCGGTCAATATAGGTGTGTTATCGACACCGGAGTTTTCTGCTGAGACTACAGCGTTTGACCAAGGTGAACTATCGAAGTACGGGTGCTCGAAATGATTGCGATCAGTCTTTCAGTCACGAAGCATGGATGTCGCTACTCCCACATAACGACTCCAGATAAATATCGTGAACAGTGATTCTTCAAATCTCGGACTGATACTGTGATCCAATAAGGTGTGTTTCTGTGGAATGGAGACTGCAATCGTACACCACAATATAACACTACCTCGTGATTTCACACGCAATCATAAAACACACCTTCGTATGGGTCCAGTTCGTCCGGTGACATTTCGAAACGGTCATCGCCAAAAGAGATCGAGGTTGCGCTCGTCATATCGGTAACATTTTGAAACGGCATCGTCACAAGGCTATTAACATCGATTCAGTTGGTCATATCGAAGAACATGCCAATCCGTTTTACAATGTACCGTTTTAATTCCCCACACCGTAGTGTTACGACACAGACAAGATGCGATGGTAGAAATAATAAAACACGGAAGGCACACTTTGGTGTTATTTGACATGGATTTTACACCCGACGAACCTCACATTCGAGCGATGCATTGGAATGACGCTTGTATTATTGATGTCGAAGGAACAGAAATGTATCGATTTATCGGCTTCGTACATATCCAACAAAAACCTGGGTATATGATTATGCACGGTTCGCATATTTGATTGTGATCACAATATTGGTATGTACTGTACAGTTCACTTTCCCTGTCAAAGGTAGTCGTGCAAATACCCATATTACGGTTTCTATGTTTGTGTGTCTGTATGACATGCTTCAGATTGACTCAGAGTCATTGCAATGTGTCTTATTGGTATTGTTATCGGGTGTGATGACATTCGATCTGCATCAAAATTACCGGCTATGATAATGTCTGTAGATCGAAGGCTTACTCCCCGATGTTTGTATACCAACACATTGCATGTAATGTCTTACAGCCCCCTCTATTTACGCGTATACCTGTGTGGGCAAACAAGCGCGACGTGTGTGTGGATGGTATTTTTTCGTGGAAACACAGGGTGTAACATGTTTACTTGAATATTGTTCGTTGGTTTATCGATTCAGAGTTGATATCCGGATCCGGTTACGTACTTTATCAGGTTTCCGATTTCAAACTGAATGTCGAGACATACATTGACCAATAAAGACACAATATAGTAAACATGTGGGGGAAAAACTCTACTAGGAATTGTTATCGCGATGGGTGACATAAATCCAACCGTTTTCTGAACACCGTTATCCAAATACCAACCATCGTCGAGGAGGTGTTTTATTCAGACATTTTGACTCTGGAAAATCCAAAGCACGAACCCGGACATCACAGAACTATCGAAGCCTATACTCCGATTTTCCAAAACATGCATTTCGGTGTACAAGAGCATATTGTATGTGGTTAATCGATGATATTGATGTGATACGACTGAAGGGGGTATACTCTGAGCCGGTAGTCGTGTATATTTCCGTCACTGTTCGTTGTAATCTATTTCAAACTATCGTCAATACAACAAATACCAAATTGTCAGGTGTGTTTGTCAGATTTCAAAATGAAAATGGTTTTGTTACTCTAGGAAAAGCTAGATGACCAAGAGAAAATGTATAGTTACACTGGGTAAACGTCAGATCTCCAAAGGAAAATGATATTTTTACTCAGGTAAACGACGGACCACCAAGTGAAAAAAGGTTTGTAACCCAGAAAAAATATATTTCCAAGCGAAAAAGGTTTGTTACCCGGGGAAAAATATATTTCCAAGTGAAAATTGTTTGTTGCTCAGGGAAAAAATATATTTCCAAGTGAAAAAGGTTTGTTACCCGGGGAAAAAATACATTTACAAGTGAAAATGGTTTCTTACTCTGGGTAAGCGTCAGATCTCCAAAGGAAAATGATATGTTTAGTCAGGTAAACGATGGACTGCCAAGTGAAAGTGGTAATTTTACATACGTAAACGTCGTGCGTTCAGTGTCGTTGGTCTTGTTACACGTAGCTGTCGAGTTGTACAATATACTTGTCGTGAGTATACAATTACGAAGGGAGAGAATGAAATTGCTATTATGAGCGCCAGAAGGTTGTTCTATGTAGATTTGATAGTAACCCTATCATTCGCATATGACAAACACAATCACAGCCAGTAACTAACTTGCTCGGTCTCGATCAACGCAAAAGAGATGATTCGTTTTTGGAATCCGTAGCGAAGACCACATGTAAATCTATGCGATAGACTTCTATCTCCTCACATTCAGTCGTGTCGTTTCCATTTTAATACGGACCCCCATATATGACATGCACACACTGACACCGTAAACAGAAGTCGATGATTTTGATTAATAAAAATATTTTTTGACTACATCGGAATGTCTATGTTGTAGAAAGTAAATACTATTATGGCGTTGTGTGTTTAATGAAAGCGATTGGTTACAAGTATGTTTTGGGGAAATAAAATTATTTTTTTCTGAATGTGGCAGTTTGTGAGGTAATGAAAATATATACGTGGTTTCAATTGGATTGTGATTGCGCTGTTTTAATGTATTCTTCAACATGGAGACTTGACGCTGAACAACAACTCGATACACTAAACAATTTGTCGCTGGTGTGCAAAGGGTTAGGAAAATTTTAATACAGATCCATCTACTGGTTGTTTCGTTGTGAGGACAATCATGTGATGACTCAGCACTTTTCGGTAGCAAAGTAGATTGATCTATGTGAAAGATGTAAAGACCGTGACTAGAAAACATATGTACTCTGTCGTTGGAGTAGCTGGGTTATTGTTATGACATTGACAGAACCCTCGGGGAGTGGATACGCTTTTCTTTCACGAAAGTTTACGCGGCTCCGTTGTAATGAATTTGTGTTAACTACACTTGGATGGATACCGCAATTGTGCTCGACTCACACATGGTATTCGCATACTGCACGCATACAAACAACTCTGATGTTTCCGTTCGTACTAGTTCTGTGTTGAACTATTTGGTTATTAAGATACAGGAACAACCATTCAGACAATAAAGTTCTTGTGACATCGAAACAGTTTGAAAGCGCCACCAATCATTGTACATGTTCGTAGCATGAGCGAATATTTTCGTGTGTCATGAATATCTTTCTTATACACTTAGTATGAAATGAGATAATAATTAGTGTCCTACAAAAGTAAAACATGTTGTGTTTGATTGCATACTTTTTATCGTTGTTCGTTGTGGTTCTGAAATATGGATGAGTGTACATTTAAATATAGTAAGCAGAACAACTCAAGTAATAAATTTTACTCGTTTGAAAATCGGTTCGTTTGAAAATACCGATCAATGGAGTAACAGTATCAATATGAGTGGTATATTATTTTTCGCGATATGCAACCAATCTTCTAAGCAGAACTTGTCAATAGTTTATCATGTCATAGAAAAGCCGATTGTTATGAATTCAAAACAAATGTACTTCGCTTATCGCGATGATGGAAATTACGTTCAACGGAGTATTTCGAAGTGGTATGTTCAACAATCACTAAATGACAAAAATATCAACTGTGCATACAACTCGGTTAGGTAAACGATACAGTTACAAATCGGGTGTAAGCTAGATTTACAGGTGACAGCCTGATGATGTAAAGCTCAACCACTCCAGTGTGTTTTTTGCAAAGTATTTGACACAAACAAAATATTGAATAAAGACCTACACCACGTTTTCATTACCAAGCGAGTGGAAATTGTTTTCTATTGGCTGGATATGATTTACATTTAGAAAAGCGATATAGACCGATTAAGCGACGCTGTTTCATATCCGTCGAGTGAGTAAAATTTCTTTGGAGTTCGGTTTAGTGAGTTAATTGCTAGGGGCTCAATCACATACAAGTAACGTCTTTTAGTGACAGAGTATTGTGATGACATTTACTTTAGCGAATGACAACGGAAAAAATTTCGATTGCATTGTCGGTGTATGTGTTACACAAATAAGTCTAGTACACCTAACTATAGGGCACATTCGCCAAACATCGTACAAATTGTTTCTTTGTTATGGTAACGACTTTCAGCGGCTTGGTTTCATGTCGGGAATTATTATTTGAGTGTTCAAAAACAATTTCAATCAATACTACAAATGAACAACGATACAAAACACGTTTAGTGATAGCAAGTACTTCCTTGATATTACGATTGTTGTGCACTAGCCATTTCTAGCTGAATTGAATGCATCTAGCAAACATATTCCAATTTACTTTTGTAATGATCAAAGTCTTGCAACCTCGTGATATTTTACATTTAGCACGTTCTATAGAAAGTGTGAACGGAGTTGACTATCAATCGTGTACTTGGGATAATGCTTTGATATCAAAGATATATTTTCACACTGTGTAATGTTTCGATTCTCTGTTGTGAATTCTGACAGTAACGACGTTGATGTTAAATCCTCACTCTTGGTCATTGTAAGCGAATCCTAAACATCGCAACAGTCGGTCTGGAAATCGAACGCATGCATACTTTTAGATAGGCGACACTAACAAGTTTATTACATCCGTGAAATACTCTGAAACGTCGATTCGTGATTGTGTTAGCTATATTCATCTTCCATATCTGTGCCGGACGTAAAGATTTCTTAACTTTGGTTACAGCTCATTCGTAACTAATTGTTGCGTGCAATCTAATAAAGCGCAAGTCGAAGACGAATGATTTGATTTCAATGAACTTAAAAGTCCTTTTTTGGTGTTGGGTTTAATACAATTTGTATGACTATAACGATTTCGATTCCAAAAGTGTTATGTAACATTTAACAAAAAGTTTGATGACTTGTATTCTGATATTGATAGATGTGAAAAGTAATATGACTAGTTTATAAAATCCCGATAATGTTCTTTGTCATGTCTGTGTTCAACAAATATGCAATCAAGTCTCACCATTCGATATTAACGTTCACAGTCGGCGTAAGCGATAATTTGTTGAAGTAACAATATGGACGAGTTCAATAATATTCTATATCGATGTATTCGAATAATCTGTCAGCTACAAGTGGGTTAAAAACTTGATGCCGTTTTGTGGTTAACTCAAGTCAGTGGCCGTGTTTGTGTAGATTTCAGGGATGATCATGACGTGTTGGCAGGGTAAATTAGTTTATGTGGTTGTAACTATGATCGTAAAGAGTTGCTGACATTCCAATATCTTTTACGCTGTAATATACGGATTCAGTTGTGATAAATTATTTATCAGTTATTGTTCAGACATTCAAATCTCATATACTCAAAATGTAATATGTTTATGTCAAGTCGTATATGTACCGATTAGTAAATACTTTGTCTTACAGTGTAGTAACAGCCTTTACAGCTGAATAAAAATTATCGGTCATATGAATACAACCAGGATGAGTTAATTCAAATTTGCGAGTTGTAGTGATATAATCAAGTAAGTCAAAACTATATTTTTAACACCGGTTAATGTTATGAATAATTCTTTTGAGTATGGTAAGATGTTAAAATGTATCTTTGACAAACGGAAAGCTGGATCGTGAATAGAGTTGTAATGTTTCATTACTTTTTTCAAATCAATGTGCGTATAATATCGAAATGGTACTTGGAAAGATGGTAGTCATGTTTGTCAATCCTATTTCAATTCACACTACGCCGGAGTCAAAATATTTCGTTTCGGATTATCTCAATTTACCTATAGAACATCTCGCGAATGGATTCCGACGCTGTACTATAACTAGATCGCTATGTCTGATGCATTATCGTGTCAGCGACGTAGGATTTTTACAATTATTTCACACCTTTTTTGAATAAGCGTCAACTTCACAGAGGATTAGGGTTGGATCAGAAATAAGTGAGAATTTGTCGGTATTCGAATCACCGTCTGCGACGGTTCTGTTATTCGTTACATATTTAATCTTACCAGAGAAATCCAGTTCTGCGACAAACTAATTACCAAAATAATACCTCGTGAGTGATCGGCATGCCTGTAACACCAAGTCGCGAGCGATGGTTATGTCTGCAGCGTTATCCTGTGAGCGTTCGTAGGATTTTCAAATTATTTCACACCTTTTTGAATAAGTGTCAACTTCGCGAAGGATTACGGTTAGAGTAGAAATAAGTGACAATTTGTTGGTATTCTAGTCCCGCCGGTGGCGGTTCTGTTATTCGCCCCTTATTGTGCTTATCATGCAATAAGACTTAGAACATAAAGCATCAAGTTGTTGTTTTCGAATCTTGATGTCGAGGTTATAAATTTACGCATTCAATTACAATTCAACTTATGTATTGAGCGATAGATCGATATGCCTGAAGCGGTATCTTGTGAGTGATCGTAGGATTTGTAATCTATTTCACACCTATTTGAAGTGATAGTTTGCGAACGCGGTTATTGTTGGTATTGGAATCGCCGTCTACGTCGGCTCTCTGGTAAACTAATTAGCGAATATTACCTTGCTAGTGATTCCTAGATTCGCCAAATTATTTCACACCTTTTGGCTGAAAGTACGACATACCAACAACGAAACCGCGTGCGACCGATCCCTATGCTGAAAAGGGTTACCGTGCGACCACAAGCCACAATAGCCGCTTGTCACCCCCGCCATAAGACATAAGAGCCGCTTGCGACCCCCGCCATAAGAATAACGATATATCATTGTCGCACTCCCCGTAAACGTTGGGATTACTTCAAATTGGTCATATATAATAATTTGAGGTGTACACATTAACCAAGAGGCAATCACGTGACTATTTACTATACCTAATACATATTCAACACCGTGCCGCCGCCGCCTATACCCGAAAGGGCGATTCACGGCCGCACCCATAAGACACAATAGCCGCATGCCAGCTCCGCCATAAGACGCAATAACCGCATGCCAACTCACCCATAAGAAATAAGCGCCGCATGCCAACTCACCCATAAGACATAAGAGCCGCATGCCAACACGAATTTCCCAGCCGCGTGCGAGCGATCCCTATACTGAAAAGAGTTACCGTGCGAGAGGGGCCATAAGACGCAATAGCCGCATGCGAGCGGACCCATAAGAAATAAGAGCCGCATGCCAACACGAGTTTCCCAGCCGCATGCGAGCGAGCCCATAAGAACCCCATCGCCGCGTGCGAGCGATCTATACTACTACTTACGATATACACATTAACAAAGGTTCATTCACATGACTATTTACTTGATACATATTCAACACCGCGCGAGAGATACCTATACCCGAAAGGGCGATTCACGACCGCACCCATAAGATTACATGGCGAGTCACCACAGATCCCGTAAGAATACATGACAGGCGAATCACCGCCACCGCCTATAGCAAAAAAGGCGAGTCACGACCACGAGTTTTCACGGCGAATCACGACTGCGGCCTATACCTGAAAAGGCGAATCACGACCGCGCCCATAAGAACACATGGCGAATCGCGGCCGAGAGGGGGGTCTAAAAAGGCGAATCGCCACCACGAGTTTCCAGGCGAATCGTCGCCGCACCCATAAGCCACAACGCTAGTTCGCGACCGATCTACTATACTACTGTCGTGTCAGACGTACTACCCGCCAGACAATTTCATCCGGCCCGCGAAGTAACTCTGAGTAGATATATAGTGTATGTATTTTCAAGCATTCACATTCCTTTCAAATGTTGTGAGTTTTTTCAAGAAGTTCTTCCGTCAAATAATTCCACAAGACAGCAAATGTGACTATATCCTTATATATATGACCCGACTACCCGACACCTGAGTCACTCTTGTCCCCATTAAGAACTAGTTACTTACATTGATACCCAACTCTGAGAAAACATAGGACATCTAGTTCCGAATTTAATAGAAAAATGGACCAATAAGTAGCCATTCACAGATGCGAACACACCAATCCGAAACCATTTTATCCAGGTTACATGAAGAGAGAGCCGAGCTCAAGAAAGATGGCTGCAGAGACCAGAAAAAGTACGCAAGAAAACGGAAAGATCTAAAAAAGACACGAACTTATGAAATTACTGTGCGGGCGCAAATAAAACAAGTGTTCATAAGCGCTAATTGTGTTGGTAAATCAAACAACATGGAGAATATAATAGTTACATTCAAATACAATTCAATTATATGTATTCGCCCTGTTGTATCACACACACAATGTCCCCTGACGATTCGTGATTAATGAAGAAAATTTCAATCCCGTGTTTGCAGTTAAATCTTTTGTAGTATCAAAATGCATACCAAAAGCGAAAGCCCGAATACGACTACAAAAATGGAGCATAGACGTATGCCAGCTTATAACGTTTTGTAGTGGGGAGTAAGTAGCGTAACTGTATTCAACAAGTCAATCATCGCCTTTTGCCAATTGCATTGTTCAATGTTCGATTGTTCGTGTGTGTAGAATATAAACCCATATGATCAGTAATATAATGAAATATAACATTGTTGGTATAATTTCGATTATAAACTATTCAAATGAAACACAAGGGCATAGATTGTGACGTAACATTTCGAAATCATTGGAATGGTCCTGTCCACGACCGATATGAAGGTTTGAATCCGGCCCGCGATGCAAGTTTAGTTTGACACCCCTGATTTAGATCCTTGGTTCTTAAAGAAAGGGTCTTGAAAAAACATCGGTTGCCAACGGTATAAATTGGGGTCGGGACCGCATGAGAGCTATCTCATGATAAATATGAAATATATTTACTAAAATTGTTGCGACACAAAAGTCTTTGCGCATTGCACGATCTCCTGTGGATGTTTTGGATTGTAAGAGATATTATTTCATTACATGACAACGATGCATATAAGCATATATGACACGATACATGATACTGTTACTTGTTGATCTAGCCACAACACTATACAACAGGCAGCCCCATTAGCTATCATCAATAGGTTTGGAGTCGATGATCGCCAACTTCACAAAACCTTTGCTGGACCTTATTCGAGGTCATGACTCATAATCCACATACTTCGAATGACTATGTTTGGTAATTGAACTCATAATAGAACGGCTGTTTATAACATCTTAATAATACCCCTTGCCTTCTCTTCGTCGACTTTTCTTTCCTCTGCGTTGTCTCGTTTTAGCTTTTGAAATGATCTCTCCACACGTTTTTCCAATTGACTCACGCTCTCTGGAAATTTGGCTGCCAGTTTTTCCCGCTTGTATTTATCTAACACCATTGAAAAGGTTTTTGTATGAAGAGATTCCAAATCTTTTTCTTCAGAATATTCCTTCGCTGAGGTTTTGTGATGCTGTGGAATGATAAAGAGTGTTCCTGATTTATTCACATCTATCGATCAATGTCAACATATCTAGTAGGGGTGTGTGCAAGAGCAGTGTGACAGGTCAATCTTTTTTATATGTTAGACGTGGATATTTGTTACCAGTGTAAAATCAATATAGAAGTTGTGCAAAAAAAACTATGAACATTGTCAACAAGACACATTCCATAATCCATATCTATGTAAAACCTTATTTACCTCTTTGAACGAGATTTCATACTCTTCCGCCATTCTTTCTATAAGTCGCATTGATTTTGATTCGGATGCAATCTGCGAAACATTACATATTTCAAGATCGTAACCCACCCAGGCAAGGTATCAACAGATTATTCCTAATCTTTATCACCTATGGAGATGTGTAGCCTGCATGCTTACTTTGAGGGCCACGTTCAACCTCGTGATCTCCTGATATTCTCTTTGCAGTGAAATCAGCAAGTAGTTTAAATATTTTGAACGGATTTCTTCTCCGCCAAAACGAGTTAATTCAGTGTAGTAATCCAATGAAACTGCATGTAGTTGGTCGTGAATATCTTGCAGAGTAGCATCGTCATAAAAGTTGCCCGCTATAAACATCTGTACAAATAGCTTGACATTTGAAAAATCGCGAGACATTCATAAGCAAGTGGATTTGGGAATACCCTTCATTTTATTGCAATAGAGCAAACAGAGAGTCGAATTGCTTGCTTGCTAATCCCAATTACCTGTAGCTACCCGTTAGTTAGGTGTAACACGAGAAATAATCCGTTTTGTACATGAGCCATCACACTCACTGGCGCCCATTGCGACGTTTTTGCGCTCGTGGTTTCAGTCAGGGTCATTTTCCTTCCAGTCGTGTGCTTGTTCATGTGATTCATTGAATGATTTGTTTATATTTGTGTTAGGAATTAGGGAGAATAGGTTGTAATTTGACATTGATCTGTTGGAGTACTCGATGGTACTGTTATTGCATATGCATATAGATATTAGATTAGCCAAGGGAGTTGACTGTTGTGAACCTGTTGCGACTGTTACCTTATATTGGCGTGAACTTAGTTAGCCATTAAATTACTTTCCTATCTGTAAACAGTGGTTTATATATGACAGGGCCTCAAGGGTAGATCATGATACGTAGGAAGTGATTACAAGCAAGGTAGGGTTGCGACCGAGTTGGCAAGCTTCTTGACTAGCCAAACTTTATATAGCCAAATATCCAATCCAAATATAACGTACGGTCGTTAACTAGGAAACGACTGAACGTGCGTTAAAATAGGCTATCCATAGAATCCCATTCTAGATGTCAAGTCGATAGTTTCCATTCGCTATATGTGAAATATTGGAGCATTTTATACGTGTTCGGTATCCTACATTGGCAGCAAAGAGGCGAATGACTGCAACAATACATTAGGACAGCGGTTCTCAACCGGGGGTCCGCGGACCCCTAGGGGTCCGCGAAGCAATTTCAGGGGGTCCGCGAGACCTCTAGATTTTTTAAATGGTTGATAACGTAATTTTTATTTTATTTTTTAATTTGAGAAAGCATGAGGCAGTTTCACATCACAACTGCTAAAACCTCATGACTCAGATCATCATAGTAATCGTCTGACACGAACTATCATAGTGTGGAAATTCATTCTCACTGCCAATTTTCCAATAACCTGCTGATACAAACATATTGCTGTTTAGAGACGTTTTGTTGGGGTTTGTGAAGAAATAAAAATATGACGATAGTTACGTCAATCAGGGTGACTTCGTAATGTCTGCGAAACCTTCTCAATTTAAAGTTGTCAGTCTCATCAAATTAGTGAACAGTCGTTTGAAATAAAAATTTCCGAAGTATTTCCCTAATTTGTCGCAATGCTGGGATTGAAACCTCGCCACGGAATCCTTTTTATCCTGTGATATACATAACCACGATTTGAACAGCTTCTTGGAGGTGCATAACTTCAATATACAATTGAATAGTATATTCATATTGAAATGAACCCGAATATTTTCGGCTGACACTCGTCATAAATCGGACAATGATATACCTGCTCTTAAAGCTTGGCTATCAGATTTGGCGCATTTTTATTGCGGATGACCTATCGACCAGGCTGTTTTTTTGATGAACAAGGAGTGTTTCGTTGCTAACAAAGCATTACGCTTCAACCCCAGAATTCATATCACCAGTTATATGGGTATGCGACCTTGTTTTATTAAAGTTCAAGTGTTCATGGTCGAAAATGTTTGTTTGTAAATATATATGTAAACCCGAACAGAACAAGTCGTTTCATGACAGTCTTTCTCACGTTGGAAAACTTGTATCCATTCCTTGGCGCATAAAATTTGTCTATACTTTTACGTTAGGAGTTCACTTTGACGGTAGAAAATCTCTGCGGGCCGAATCCGGCCCGCGGTCCGTATGTTGCCATCCATGCGCTAGATGCTGGACGTGATATGTTCATAAACGATAAGTTTCTTTTTGGTGCCATAAATTTTGCGATCAAACCAAAAGTATCGTCGGAAGCGTTTTGCGTTAGTATTGCATTAGCCTTCATCTATCTCTGCGGAAATGGTTTTCGGCATTCCTCGTTCATATCAAAACGAAGACGCAGATTTTCAAGACACGACCACGTACTTCAAGAAATACAGCAGGAAAATAGATTTGAAATAATAAAAGTCTACCAATTTCTACATAAATAGTATGATGTTATTTTCAAGAAAAATCATTATTTTGCTGTTTGTCACAGGCATTCAGTTCATATTTGCACAAGATAGATGAAGGTTGCACCATAATAGAGCTAAAATTGAACTAAAACTTGAGGGGGTCCGCGAGGGTTCGTGACGGTCAAAAGGGGTCCGCAAAGCCAAAAAGGTTGAGAACCACTGCATTAGGACCACAATGTGTCTTTATGTCCGGAATCGCACCAACATCTTCTCAATTCTGGTGTTCTATATTCGATTGGCACACAACACGTTGCCCACCTTTGACTGATATGCTTATGGGACTACCCTTAATATTATGTTTGTTTCTTTAAATTTCATTTTATGGAATTTCAGCATACGGTACCTCATTAAACCTTTTCCTGTATTTCCTGACACTCCTCTGATGGGCGACGAGATTTTGGGCACTCGCAACAGTCTGAAAATGATATTCCATGCTAATCATGTGATTTAAATGTCGCACACTTATACAATATAGTTTATTAAATATATCCTAGTAATCAATTTTAATCACTAAAGTGAAAAAAATGGTAAAAGTTATAAAAAGGTTTCTAATAATCAATATATATTTATATATTACAAATGAACGGTAGGAGCCGAAACTTGAAATTTTCATCTCCGTCGACTTGACTTATATTTTTAACTTCGCCAGTCCTACACAGATGAGGTCTGTCCTGCGTATTTGTATTTAACGTTTGTCCAATATGGTAAAATATATTGTCATTTTGTGGTATTGGCATCATTTCATGTCCGCGCTAAGTCGAAAGAATATGTCATGAATATTATGTAATCAACCCATCTATCAATATATCAACCTCAATATATATATCAACTATCAATATATCTACCTCTACCATCCTATCCGGAGATGGAAGGTTTCCGCCGTCCAAGGTTTTCATGCTGTCTTCGAGATATTGCATAATTCCTTTTGTGTCAAGTGGATTGCCGTTGATACATTTTACAACCAGATTTTCCGGCTTCAATATTTGATGGACAAATAGCTTCGTGTGCGCAAGGAACTTTTTGTCGATGTCTATAAATTGCAATCGAGTAAATCTCTGTCGTCGTCGTACCTACTAAAATTGCATATTGAAACAGTATATCAATTTCACTATTATCAGAATCTATTTAAATTTAATCTCTGAATTGTAGCAATAAGTTTATTGTAGCAATAAGTTTTACAAATCATTTTACATAACTGCGGTTCAAAAAAGCGGCACTCGGCCTACGACTCACGACGTAGCGTTAATCGAAGTGAATGATCAGTCTCCGCTACTTTTTCTCCGGGGTATGGCAGCAGGCAACAATTGGTAGTCTCGAAGCTCTTCCGTAAATAACTTCTTACAGAATCCAATTTTCCACTTCGCTTCCTCAGTATCTCATCCAGATACTTCGCTCCATGTCGCATTCCATAATCAATTTCAACACTGTGAGGCCAATCTCGAATGAGGAATGTCAGTGTCTGCGTGTAACAAACAACTACGTATAGGATTTGACTTATAGGCTATATATGGCATATCAGAATATCTGATAGCGTATGTGTCTCGCCGGCATAGATAGATATGATTTGAATTTTCGTGAATAATACTACATACCTGAAAGGGTGTATGCCTGCAATGAGGTTCTCTCGCAGCTCGTGCATATTCACTGAAGACCTATGGATTGATTTATTGTGGTCAAATCAGTACAACGACGATGTGCTGTGACAATTTTAATACTGATATACGTTTTCCATTGATATCTACATTTCCTAAGCAGTATAGGGATGGTGTAAACCTCTAAAAAGTTCAGGTTCGTGTGAACGCGAACCTTTTTGAAACGTTCTGTGTGAACGCAAACGTGAGCCTCATGACGTCACGTGACGTCATTTTGCTAATCCTAACCCTACATTTCGGTGAAGTGATGGCCTGTATTAATGGACAGTTGTACAATGTACACCACACCCAGCGACGACTCGGGCCACACAATGCCACAATGCTGAAGTACATATTGACGTTTTAAACATCGCCAAATGTATCAACTGGGACAATCAAATGATATAATAATCCCATAAAATCAATATCTGCCGTCGCTTTGCCAACAATTTCGATGGGACTTGTAAGGAAATGTAAGTAAGCTTACGCTTTGATGGTCTAGGCCAGACCGGACAATGTATTCAGCGTCTAAGAATTGCTACGTTGATATTGAACAGAGTATAAAACGGGTTCCTGTACTGCTACCGATATCACCCCTTTAACATGTTATATAGCACTGACAGTAGCCAACTCCCCAATCACACGGATTTGGTTTCTATGATACGATAAACATGAAATGAAGAGTGTTCCCGTACGCCTGCTGTATTTTTTTTACATCAGACATCGATGTCACTTCCATTGATTGGTTGAATAAGCATCATTCGCTGACTAACTATGTAGTGTATTTCGCTCATGATCTTGTGTGATAGCGAGTCAAGCTCACAGCAGAGTCAGTGCATGCGCATTCAGAATTGATTTTTTATCCTGCCAGCGCCATGCATCGAGTGGCTCGCAGTTGAAATGCAATAAATTTCTACCACTGATGTTATAATGAAGCGAAAATCGTAATATATGAAACGAGAAAGTCAGATGAACGAGTCAGCTTCGAAGCCAGGGATATCTAAAACTAGTTTTAGAAATCCTTGTTCGAAGCTGACTCAAACGGCCATATGAATGGGCTTATTGATTGCTTGAATAAGCATCATTCGCCGACTACCTACATGTAGTGCATTTCGCTCTTGGTGTTGTGTGATTGCGGGTTAAGCTAACAGCAGGGAGTAAGTTAATATTCACAAACAGAAAGCTGGATATTTCGAGCAAACTGTTGTAAAAAAGCAAGTACAATTTTTGAGATTGAGTAAGTGGATGTTCGTTTAGTGTTGGTTTTTTTTTATGTTGCCAGCGCCTCGCAAAGAGTGTCCCGCAGTTGAAATGCAATAAATTTCAACCAAAGATGTTATAATGAAGCGAAAATTGTAATATATGAAAAAGCTTCACAGTGCAGAACCTACCAAGGTTCGTTTGTGAACGTGAACCTCTAAATTTCTGAGGTTCACACACAGAACGCGGACGTGAACCTTACGTTCACACCATCCCTACTAAGCAGTAAGAGGTATTCGGAAGATTATTCCGATATAATTCATCTAGTATTTATGTTGTGATACTTAATGTGCGTCAATGTATTATAAATGAAATCTAGCTAATTAGATCCTAATGGATTATTGACTTCGCAATTTGAAATTTGAAAACGCAAAATATAATTTGTACCTCTAAATATTGTAGGTCACTGTCCTGTATTTGTTGAGAAAGATTGTAAATCTGTACTGAGCTTAGTAATGTGCTCAGTGCAAAAACAACACAATTCTTTGCACTGTCCATCTGACCATCAAACAGGCCTTGAGTATCCATGAGCAGAATCACAATCTAAAACATCGATGCGATATGATTCTCAATATAAAAGCCTATAGTATTTATCCTGCGCACCTCTTCACCATCTTTCTTCGTTGTGAAGATCTCCCTGTGAATGACAATACCAGTGGTGACTGGATCTCTTCCTCCTTTCGAAGTGAAACCGCTATCATTGATAATGGTGTCGGGCGTTCCCATCCACTGTTCGTTGCACGACTGCCAAGCAATCAGTTCCGAATTATTACCGTAAATTTTTTGTTACGGGAGCCCACATACTCCTTGATTTCGCAGGTAGCGTAGAAAAAAGTTCAACATGAAGGACTTTCCTTTACGGAAACTCCCCGAGATAGAAACGATGCATATTTTCTTTCCATGTAATCTTGGATCCGTAAATAATAATAATAACAGCGTCCCGATCCAGCATTAGCTTTCCTCTCTTCGCGATAAGAATAGGTATGGCATTTTTCAGCGAACCTGCAGGAACAATCACACTAGTATGATGACTGAACAGCGGTCCAGATCTTCCAAGACACAAAGTTGAATTACCCATTTCTCTTTACTAAAGAAGCTTTGTATTTTCGATAATCGGTGGTTGGTATATGGTCCCAGCATAGAAGCTATTTTACAATCGTTGGCGATATGAAAGATATCAATAAAGATGCCGCAATCCTCCACCGATGTGTTTATACTAAGGACATTAACTGGCAGTCGCTGAAGGAAACTATAAAGATAGCGAAATTAATGTCACACATACGGTACATTTTAATAATTCCGACTAGATAGCAATGTTGATGACAATCCACACCGTACCTAAAATAGCGTCTGCTTTGTAACAACAACAGTTACCATTCCCGTTATGTCTCTATTCCTGGTAGATACATTTTTTCGGTACTAGCTCATAAATTGTAGTTAACTCCAGCGTCACAATAAGCCAAATCAATGAGCACTTCCCGATGACGAATTGTCATAAACTATAAACCGGAGGTGTCAAACATACGGCCCGCCAGACCCTTTCGTCCGGCCCGCGAGGTCATTCCGACTAAATTGAAAAATTATTGTATTATACAGCACATTTCAAGTAGAAGTAAACGTCGAATATGTTCATCGGTCACATTATAACTATCAGTCTTCAGTATTGAGTTCTCACTCAAGTAACCATCAGGAACAAGACGGTGCATTGACACTACATTGTTGGAAGGAAAAAGTGCACACTCTGTTCAAAGTTTTCTGGAAAAATTGGGCCAAATAATAGTTATTCACAGAAGTGGAAACGACAATACGAAACCACTACATGTAAAATACATGGAGACATAGCTACATGAAGAATAGAATTCAAATATCTCTGTTCGCATTTCTGCTTATATTACTCCGACCCAAAAGGCCCCAGCCCCAGTCTCCAGAGAAACCGAATGGGGAATTGGTGATATAGAATGTTGAGCGAAATTCCAGTGCCCTCGTTAACAATCTCTTACATTCCCTACCACGTATATACGCAGGGCCAACGACGTATCACAATTAAAGCAAGAATAACGTTGATGTATTTCAACTTAAATCGTCGTAGAAACTATGTTTTAGTGGTTTATAACTGTATTCAATTGACCAATCATCGCATTTCGCCAATTCCATTGTTTCCGAATAACGGTGTTGCTAAAATGATGCCCATATGATCCGCGATATTATTTATAATACTATTTTTCATGGCAGTTGATATTAAAGTATTCCAGTGAAAAACAAAAGTATGGATTTGGAACTAACATTTTGGAACACTTGACTGGTCCGGCCCGCGAGCGATCAAAGTTCTGGAAACCAGCTCGCGACCCGAGTCGAGTTTGACACCCCTGCCATAAACCCATTCTTTCGATTTACGTCACTTGACGTAAGTGTTGTATGTCGTCGTAAACTGACAGCCATGCTTTCAAAGTTAAGGCAGACAAGATTTCATAGATGTGAATACCTTCATCGTCATATAGTAATGGAAATTTGGACGGCATCTCTATGTTAAATGCGGTTCGACTTCGTGTTCGGTATGAGAACCCATTATTTCATAGGTTTGTGATCAAAAAAATATACCTTAGTAGTGTGAATATATTTATAGAATACCAGTTTCACAGGAATCCTAAATTATTAAAAATGATATTGTTGTTTGAGCATCAACTCCCTATCATCCGTTGCATCGTGGTCACGGTGGTAGCAAGAAAGGAAATTAACGTAAATCCATAAAAACATTGCATAGTAACAAATTATAGCGCATATCACCTTATTCTGGAGTTATATGAAATTACTCGCTACCGTCACTGCTATAGTGCAATGCGTGGCCAAAATGGGCTACAGCTAAATCCTGACGCCTAAATTCGCGCGCAGTGATGAACTAGCTATGCTACATACGATTACAAGATTTGTCATTGCCCATCATTTAAGCGGACGGCGATGCAATATTACCTAGATTCTCGATCGAAAGTTTCGACCAATATTCGTTGACCATATTGGGCAATGGATATATGTCCAGGTACTTTTGACAACACACTTCGCAAAGTAGCGTGTAGGCATAAACTTGTTATGTCTCGATATGTCTTGGAGGAGCTCAAGTGTACCTTGGAGGATTTTGAATATATCACATTAACTATACTTTATAGTTTAAATATATCGACACTGACATGTTTTTGCGTTTCAGTAAATATAGTAATATGTTGTAAATTTGCACAAAGACGTACCGTTATGAATTGACAGGTGACGTCACGTCTTCGGCTAGTTATTTCAAGATCTTACTCACACGGATCACGCAAGTACCAAAACTACCTATCACGGGCTCACACCAACCCTACTAACAAGTAACAATACAAATTCGACTAAATCTAGAAAGTGGTATCACTGGTAAGGATTTCCCACGCATTTGTTAGACAACGCATCGGTTTTACAGAAGCTTACATCTTGTGTTAACCTGTCCTTTTTTTTCTATCAACGCATAACATATATGTAGTCACGATACCTTCACCGTATACTTAACGATATTGGTGATGCAGTCGGCCAACCGGTTTGATAACACAGTTCTGGAAGAGGAACCTCAAATTGGACAATTTCCTTTCCAAAATATGCCATATTAGAACTACAAACTTTCACTTTATCTCACATAAATTTGCATGCTACAACAAGGAGGTTGCGTTACCATTATTTACCATTCACGCAAAATAGGAAATTGCGCCCTCAGTACCTGAAAGACATGACTGTTTTATACGGCACATTCCTAACCATATATTTCAACAATCTGGGTCCTGCTTTCGGTGACGCCTGAAGGCACGTTAGTCAGTTAGTCATTCAGTTAAAGATCGACCATCCCAATGTTTAAACGTGTATGAACGGATATACAACTCAATAAAATGGAGTCCAAACAGTTGTGAATCGATTGCGATGCTAGAACAAGTAAACAAGCGAATTTACGGTTGCGCGTCAAGAACACATGCGTGAACAGGTGGAATCAATGCTCTCAGAATCCGTCTCATAGTTCCATGGTCCCATCCCATCTTCATATGTCGGGACTGATTTCTTTCAATACTAGTAGCCTGTTCATTGTAGGCTGCTTGTTAGCTATTGACTACAATTCTGGGGACTTTTATATTTTCATCGGTTCTAAAAGAGTGAACGGGTCCGAAAAGATTCTGAAATTCAAAATGATTTTCAGTATGTGCGTGTATCTTGTTCAGATGAAAATATAATCTGACGAATATTGATTATTATTATTGCATAGCACCTGTGATACCGTGGCTCAGGAAATGGAAAGTCTATGGTTTTCTCGAGACTACATTCCGAGACGAAAGTGGGAAGATTGAACATATAACGTTATTACTTGGATATCCGCAGAGAAACTAGGTGGTTGATTGTGCATTTCAGGCTATCCAAAACCTTTTTATAGCTATATATAATTGACTACAGAATCGACGTTTAAAGGGTTAAGCCAGTGGTTCTCAACCTTTTTGACATCGCGGCACCCTTTAGAAATGCAAAATAGTTCGCGGCACACCGTCACAGTGGCTCCGAACTTGTTTGGCTTACGGCACCTGCAAACTACCAGAATACTCATTAGCAGCCAGTAGTAACGCCGACTAATGTGACCACTTCTGCTGTCATTCTAAAATGTTTCTGTATTTCCATTGTTTTGAAATGAAAGGGGGTCATTGTGATATACGACTTCACAGTACCTTCGGGCTGCCCTTAGATACCATTTCACAAGATTTGTTTGACAATAAATCTGCCCACTGCCGCATTGGGTCAAAGAGGTCAAGCACTATCGCCGCTGTCGAATACGGGGGCGTAGAGGGGTAGATACCAGGCTATACAATGCATTTCCACGCAGATCGCGTAGTTCAATTATATTTCGAACAAGCCAAGATTATAACCTCAGCGGCTATGTGGTTTGTTACCTGATATAATTTGATCAACATTACTTCTCAACTCTCATATTCGTCGACAGTAACGCAACGTTGTGCTACAAGCTTACATTTTAACGGAAGTCCCGCATGATACCTAACAATCGCCATGTTTGTAATTCGAATTTGTAAACGCGAACGTCAATTTCAAAGGAGTCCATTTCTCCCTGGTGATCGGGGAGACAATCGGGATTAGAAAACTGCCCTGTCATACAGGCGCCAGCATATCGGCTCTTCTCTGCGATCAATCAACGTATTGTGCAAAACTGCATTCGGCTTTCAAGGCACGCGATTTGTCCGGTTAAGCGAGTTCGAGGGGGGCATTGATTGCGGGCATAACATCAATTTTGATTTGTCAAATGTACAAACTTCTCATCAAGCTCGATTTAGATTATTATTGATCGTTTGCTATAGACTACAATTATTTTGTGCATAATTTCAAAATTCCGAAAAAATTGCTCGCGGCTCATTGCGAGACGTAAATGGCTCACTAGTGTGCCGCGGCACACCGGTTGAGAACCACTGGCGTTAAGCCATACATACATCTAAATCGAAAGGGTACGCAGGTAAAAGATGTTTTGGTATACCCCTGATATAGAGGAATTTCGGCGGTACATTCAACATGAAGGAACCAAATACGTTCTTTCCATTTCGTTTCGATGGAAAGTATTTGATTACAAATCGAATCAAGAAGTGCTTATTAAGGATTTCGTTAGCCGAGAAACCGCTGCGCAGGAATTTTGACTGGATTATGAGATAGGTTACCAGAAGACTAACAAATGGCCCTGTTCTTTTTTAGAGTTGGAAGTAGTTTACACTGCGACATATACATGAGCCAATGATAGCAGCAAACATTTTATACATTTTGCCAAATTCAATCCACTCCAAGCTTTTCGACTGGCTCTCATCAGGAGCGAACGTCGTTAAATAAAGTGAACCAAATACAAAATATAGGAATTTTGTCGTAGTGACGTATTATTGACAAGAACACAGAGTCGAGAACGGCAATAACAAACGTACAGTTACGGTAAAACATAAACGAATTCGGCCATAAATAGCCGAGTAACAACACAACAATAATGAAACATTCCCCAGGTGTTGAAATACTCTATCTGGCTATTACAGCTTTACAGTGGTTGATTTGAGAAATTTAAACGAAAAAGAGAACGACCATGAGCCAGTATGGAAAATTGATTGCTACTATAATCTTTGGCACATTTGGGGTGGTGCAAGAGCTGTTTTCCGATTGCAGAATCGCAAGTCGTTATCTGACTACAGTCACGCACGGTATATAGCAGGGGTGGGCAATTATTTTTATTTGCGGGCCAAATGAGTAACATAAAATGCGTTGGCAGGCCGAGTAAAAATGTTTAGCCATACTCTCCAGCGCATTAATTTTATTTCTAAATTAAAAGCAGTGAATCACATTGTTAATAGACAGGGTTGTAATGACTCGAGTCATGACTCGACTCGAGTCGGACTCCAGTCACGATTTTCTAATGACTCGACTTGACTCGAGTCATTTTTTCAAAATACGGAAATGACTCGACTCGACTCGAGTCAATCTGTGTATTGACTCGACTTCGACTCGAGTCATTGCGCATGACTCGAACCAAGTCCTTGACTCGAGACTCGGACGGCCAAGACCGACATTTCATTGTAATTCCACTATTGGGATGTCGTCTGTTGGTACTGGTACTTGAAAATGCGACCAGAAACTGCTAAGAGTGAGGAAAATTGGTATATTTTAAAAGCGAACCGTTCGATATCACCAAACAGAGTTATAATAAGTGGGTTTGCCAATACTTTATCTGGAAGCAGAGCAGAGAACACGATGACTTGGACTCGGACTCGAGTCATAATTCCATGACTCGGACTAGACCCTCTGCTCACTGACTTGGACTCGGACTTGACTCGGTGGTGAGTTGAAATGACTCGACTTGACTCGAGTCAAAACTATAAAAGTGAGATTGACTTGTGACTCGGAGCCTTGTGACTTGGTTACAACCCTGTTAATAGATGCTGCTCATGGGATCCGTAGATATTAGATAATGAGGTCAACATTGTGCTTTTGGTCACGGTTTCCTCGTCGCCAAGTTTTTTTGCAGCACACTTCGCAGAGTCGCATGTTGGCCGTCACTGTCAACATCTTGGTGACGTGGTAACGGCCGACGCCGAAATGCTGATCTCTATACATTAAGCGTTTTTTTTTTCAGGGAGAGGGAGACCCATAATAATATCAAGACATGCAGCCGAGATAAATCGCGCGAAGCGTCAAGAAACGTTTTAACGTTTTATTAATATCTAAAAATTTTTTGATAATTTGCGAAAGCTCTGGCCCCTCCAATTGGGGGATTTGGGGTGCGGCAGTTACGGCCAACACTCACTTTAAGCTGCGCACGTGTGCAATTGCGCAAAGCTGACATGGTCTCTGCGCACCAAAGATCTGAGCTGCACACAAAAAAGTTGAAGTGATGATCTTTTTTTAGTCTTTAGCCTACGCACTGTTGTCCAAGGGACCGCGCAGTGAATTGGTGAATGCGCGCAGCGCGCATACTCGTTAAAAATTAGAGAAAACATTGGTTACGGCCCTATTGTTAGTGCTCCGTACAATCTTTGAATTTCAGCTTTCGACTTTTTCTTTTGGGATGGCATCCTTCATAGATGATGATGTCTCACAGTAAAAACGAGCACTGATTAACTTGTTCTACGAAATGGTGATTTGGAAACTTAGGCTATCACGTTTGATTGTATTAGAGGAATCTGTGTCTATGTGTACAGAACTCGCGCGAACTGCGAGGAAAAAATCATATTCAGGAGTGAAATTTAACCGGGTGGCACTGCGAAATTAGGATATGAAGTGCTACCGCCGTGCCGCCGACAAAGCAGCGTACGTTTTACCGGTATTGCGACGAACGTTTGAGAGGAAATTCAGTTGACGACAGTCAAAATCTCCGCTATCCGCGGCGTTAATCCGTATCACACTTATGCCTACTCCGGTGTGCACCGGACGTTAATATATTCAATCAACACGTTACCGTACGAAGGAACAATGCTGGTTCCCGAATAAAGCAATGGAACGTTGAAACACAACGACCTGTGTCATTGGCAGCCATGGATACACCTAGGCCTACTAGGGGAGATGTGGTACCGATGGATCACTGGGACCGAAAATACTTGAAAAATTCTCCATGATAATTCCATGATTACACTCCATGAATTTGTCTACAATTGCATGCTGGCAGAATCTTTCCTCACATGCAAAAAAATTCGACAGGTGTGAGTTATGGGGTCTGTGACGAATGATTTACGTTTTAGGGGGTGTAAAGTAAATTTGGATCGACATTTGCATTTTTCCATATCACCTTTCAGACTAACAAACCGGCCATAATTTTTGATGTGAAGCATTGGGCTTGTATCAGGCAATATAATGGCATATATTTTTTTAATCAATACAATCATCGAGTGGACTATATTCAAGTCAATTACAATATTTATGGGGTGGGGGACCTATGGTACCATGGCCAAATCAAGCAAAATAGATGGACCAACTAATCACTTAACAACAGGAACTCGCCTACATGTATATAGGCTGTAAATCAAAGTTACCTGTGCTGTTTTATCGCTATTACGAGGTATTTGAAAGTCAAAATGTCGATTTGCGGGTAATATTTATGTGGCATTAAGTTTGTAAATTTTAGCGTAAATCAAAACAAGATTTTATGCCAACATTTGAGTTGATATAATCTAATTTATTCTTGAAGGTCGCGACAAAACATTCTTCATTGACTTGCTGTAGCTTAGCTTATAGTACACAACAAAACAAGTTAACAAATTTGAGTTTTTGAGCGTATGTCTCATAGGTCCCATGGTCGTGTGCCTTTGGACCCACCGGGTGGGGACCGATGACACGTTCGAGCAACAAATTTTAAACGTTTATAAATATTTTTTGAAAAGGCGGATATTCTTGTAAATGTCTGCGATAGGTAGAGCTTGTATCGAAGTGTTGAGACAGCAAAAGATCTGCTATTCGCGGCTGAAGATTTGAGGGCCAGAGATCATTTTGCAATTTTTGATCCATCGGTACCACATCTCCCCTACTTGTAGTGTTTACAGCGATACTCAGTTGGAAGATCATTTTAATTCAATATAGGGATGGTGCGGATGCTGCGAACCCCTGACACGTTACTGTTCTTTCGAACTATAGATAATCAACCTACGGATAGATAAGCAGCGTCGTCACGCTTGCTTGCCCAGATGCTTCTATTGCTCAGCAATCTAAAAGCATCATAATTGCTAATCCCATAGCTGGTACCCGAGCGCTCAAATTAAATAAAGTTGATTTTATTTGAAAGCTACTGTCGCTTGTTACTGTTGCTTTAAGACTGCTGAGCAGCACAAACTATCTAAATCAGGGGTGTCAAACTCAATTTGCGTCTCGAGCCGGATTCAAACTTTCAGACCTCTCGCGGGTCGGACGAGTCAAAAGATTGCAAAATGTTACCTCAAAATCCATGCCCTTGTTATCTACTGGAATACTAAATTATCAAGCCTATATATACAATAATTGCATTCTATTACGGGTCATGACGGTTCTATTAGAGCACGACCTTTATTTGCAAACAATGGAATTGGCAAAAATGTGATGACTGGCTGCTTAACTACAGTTGAACCGTGAAAACAGTGACTCCGGCGACGATATAAGCTTGACTAAATGTTGCCTTTGTTTTAGTCGTACTCGTTGACCTTACGCATGAGTTATGGGGAATACCAGGCATAGGCAAAGTGCGGCCCGCGGGCCAAATGCGGCCCGCAGAGCTATTCTGTGCGGCCCGCGAAAGGTTGCTTGAAATTGAAAATATAAAACCTACTTTTTAATGTTGCTGCGTGGACTAAAACCATAGGATGTATAAACTGAACCGGAAATTCGTTTACTATCAACCCTGTTCATTAACATGCCGTGATTACGCATCCTGTACGTACCTCACGTGCCGAATCCAGATTCAAAGTAAAGTCAATGTAGCAAATTATGCCATTACAATTAAAGTCACAACAAGTCACCAAACCTTCTTTGTTGACATTGTCACATTACGAATTACACGGTCTGCGTTTCAAATTGTTACGTGATGTGTTTCCAAATCCTTAACAAGTCATTCACTGCCCATGATTTCTATGAGTATATCCCCACCCACAAAGGATGTCAAAAAAGAAAGCCGAAAGTTGAAATTCAAAGATGGTTCGGAGGACTAAATATTTGATTGCTGCCAGTAGTTAATGCCGAGCACGTCACCGTGTTCAAAGAATATTATTCAAGTCGGTTCCATTACAAAAACACGAAGACATAGGGCCTGTACACTCGATCAAGGGACGGCGTATTTCGGAATAACTGCAAGCTTGGCTTAACAACAAGGCAATTTCGGCAAGCTGCACACTTCTCGGAAACCGGCTACCAAGACAATAAGCTTTAAAGCATCCCCAGGACCGTAGCTGCCGCACCTCAAACCCCCAATTTGGGATCGAGCTCGAAGGGCGCCCAAAATTATTTCGTGAATGACCAGAAATTATAGGGTATTTTTTGAAAATTTATGCAACTTCTTTCAAATTTTTCTTGCGCTAGGCGGGATTTCGAGATCAATGGGTATGGAATTGGGTATTTCGGCGTCAGCCATTACTGCGCCACGACATACCAAAGATATATTAAGTTTAGGCCAACACGGATTTCTGAGAAGGCAGTGCAATTGCAACTGCTGATCAAATTAACTAAGCAAAAGCTCGACGGTGAGAAAGCCTTGGTCCAAAAGACTGCTCTCATGTGGACCAAAAACCACGAGGTCCAATTGTCCATGGGCAATATTTTCCAGTGAAGAAATATCCATTGGGAATCGTGTGCGTCTTTCAGTTTGTTACGCTTTGGTGACTTCAATATCTCTTCACATAGCAGACGGGAGGTCACGAAATAATAACATGTAATGAAGTAATTATACCAATAGCCACTCTCGAATATTATTTCCATGACAGCACCTCACTCTGCTCTAGTGATAAAACTAGAGTAAGAGGGCTGAAAGAGATTTAAAAAATATAGCTATACGTATGCAATTACCAATATTATTGAACGATAGAATCATGAAACATGGGAAAATTCCGCGCTTTGCGCGATTAGGGCGTAAAACGTTACCAATTAGTGAATATAAGAAATCTCGCTCAGGAGTAGTGTTAAAAACATGCATCCTGATGGGTCTGGTCTGAGGGCGAAGCTTTCAATTCAAAAATATAATCAATACGCTGGAGAATACAGCTAAAATTTGTCGGCCCGCCAACATATTTTCTGCTTCTCATTTGGTCCGCGGAGGAAAATAATTGCCCACCCCTGGGAAATACAATATATTTAACTGTAAGCGGGTACGTGGCAATTAGCTTCGTTGCCGATCAGGGTTGCTCTTGAGGCCGATAGCCGTTTGAGTGATACAGCAGTACGACCACCGATGTTTTATTTATATTTTTATGTAACTACTATATTCCCCATGAAACCTGCAGATATACGGTTTCGCATTGACGTTTTCGTTTCAATAAACAACTATACGTCGGAATCGGTTGTCAATGTCATCCACTTGTTCCTAATGGGAACAGAGATACACCTAAATACCGGTGTCGGATAGTTATAATGTGACCTATGAACATACCCGACGTTTGCTGTCTTGAGGGACTATGTAATGGAAGTATTTCTTACTAAATATCTCAACAATTGTTAAAGATGTACTGGATAGTATAGGTACTTTTTCAATTTACTCAGAATTGCATGGCGGGTCGGATGAAATGGTCTGGCGTGCCGGATGCGGCCCGCGCGCCGTATGTTTGACACCCCTTATCTAAATCATAAAAAGAATTCATGCATTATCGACACCGATTTTATTGGCATCATAAAGAAATGTAGGCTATGTGTGTTGCTTTCGTGATGGTGGTTATTGTCCGTGTAAAGTCGTGTTGTATCTTTAGCGATACGCGTGTGCAGTGTTCAGTGCAGTGTTTCTATGATGAAGTAGATATCTGGTCATCATAATTTCCCGTCAATATAGTGACCGTACTCTCTAGCGCAGTCACTAACATGATCACACATGCCTAAGCTCCATACGTCACCTGTCTTTCTAAAATATTCAAAGAATGGTTCCATAGTATAATATTGGATATGAAACGGGTAAATAAAATAATTTGACGTTTTACAAAAAATGATTGGCACCAATATTCATTCAATGAAAGGCAGGGCATGAAATAACGATTTCTAATTGTAAACAGCGTATTCAAATTTTATAATTTCCTTAGCTATGATAATCGCTAATCATAAGGAACTAATACTGCATAGAAATATTACAATTGCCAAAGATTCACTTCTAGCATATTCCTTGATCGGCATTTTTAGTTCTCTGCTGTAGTATTCCTAATCCATGCCATCATTGATCTTACATCGGTATAAAATCCCGGGTAGTAAAACTTTCTGCCGTTGGAGATGATGGACCCTCCGCAGCGGTAGCCCCAGCTAACAATACCGACTTGAACAAAGCAGCTCTCCTTCGAATAATAATCTTTCACCTGTAATGATGCTATAAGGTTGTTTTCTTGTTTCTCGACTTGGAATTTTTGCCTCTCGATACTAAATAGAGTTAATGTCAAAGTGCTAACAACTATCGCTCTATGTAACCAACCCTACTGTGGAGCCATAGTCCATCCATAGCGGATCTGTAACGTGTACAGCTGAGTGTGCTTAGATTTAAGTCATTGTTTGATATGCATTGAAGTGGTTCACTGTAGCATTGTGTTGTGCATTTGTCGCCAGATATATTTCGAACTGCAAAGTCTCTCTCGATCCAGTAGCTCCAGTAGAATACTGCATCTTAGTTTTACCAGAACCATTGTCATCTGCCTATTATGAATGCTACTTGATTAAAATTATGTTGTGTTTGTGTTTTCCTTGCGTACAATTAAAACAGGCTATAGTTCATGACACTGGCTACCATAGTTTCCTGGCAACCGATTATTTAATTCGCCAGACCAGGGTCACCAGGCCCCTAAGACTATTTCCCTCGACTGTCTACACCAGTGGTTCCCAACGTGAGCGATATCGCCCCCAGGGGGCGACTTGGCAGCCTAGGGGGGCGAAAATGACGAAGGGGGCGATAGGGGGGCGATGACGCGTTAAAACGGCTATATTGGAGTCAAGACGGTTTTTGTCTTTAGTCAACCCACGGAAATGTAGTGGCAAAAGTGCAAAATTCGACAACGAGCCGAAAAGTTGACCTTTTTTTAGTCAACCCGCCTACCGATTTTTCGGTTCACAAAATCTGGGAGCGATGATCGGTGTTGAGCTTGAAAAGGGGGCGATGAGTCGAAAAAGGTTGAGAACCACTGGTCTACACGTCTTTTATCTAACGTTTATTTTCCATTGCCATCCGACGTTGGTCATGGTTTTCAACCCTGAATATTTACAATGTGTAAAGTCCCACATTGAATTTGGATTCGCATTCACACATGAGTATAGGCTACAGCTAGCCTACACGATAAATGCCTGCATATCGAAAGAGTAGGCATAGGCTGAAAAAGTGTGAGAATCCACGAGGTAGGAAGTATGGCGGATCAGTACACTAATCCCCGGACACCGCCAATCACCGTCACCAATAATAATTATTGGTTATATAATCATTGGCGCTGATTGTGAGCAACTATGTGCCTCTTATAGAAGACTGTAGTCCGATGCATGCTCGCCTTTTTACTGACGATCGACCAACGCTGTACTCACAATATTGACACTACCATCGTCTCCAAATCTGGCTCCAAAGACTGACATTCAAGGATAAACGTCGATCACGTCGATTGAAGTCATGAACATGTGACAACTCTTCTGTCGATTACCCATTAAGGTAGTTAGTCAGGAAAGGTGATGCCAAAGAAGCAGCAGTTCCTAATTTTGTGAAGGGTTGCTGTCAAATGATGTCACCAGCATGAAAGAGAGAGCGTTCAATGTACTATTTTAGGTGGTACACGAACTCCAGGAAAAAATAGTACATTGAACGCTCTCTCTTTCATGCTGGTGACATCATATTTTGCGATACGGTTTTTGATATACAATGTTCTTTCCAATTCTCTACTAGTTGCTGACGATTTCCCCTGATGATTGTCAGCCGAAAATATTCGGGTTCATTTCAATATGAATATACTATTCAGTTGTATAGTGAAGTTCTGTACCTCCAAGAAGCTCTTCAGATCATATTTGGTGAAATATTATATATGCATGTTCACATGTAATAATCACATATTTACTACATAGCATACTATTGAGGACCCGTTTGAAATTCCTATATACCCTTGAGGACTACCTAAATGTGAAGCGAATACAAGCAATATAGTCATACATTTATAAGCTATATAGTTAACTGTTTATTAACTATGTGACGACTCGGCGATGTTTTCGTAGATTCTCAGGTGAACAAAAATAACAATTGCTTTTCACGGCCGTACCGAATCATTCCCAAATGATTCACTGCACGTGACCGGCGAGACCAAATATTTGGAAGTTTACATTTACCATATATCTCATTATCCATGCTTATTGCGGAATGCTCACCTCTGTGATCAAGGGACCTCCACTATCACCCTTACAAGAATCTGTTACTTTGCCAGTTCGCTCGTCAGGTATCCCAGTGGCGCATATCATCTCTTCGGAAAATACATGTGAAGTGCGATATTTTGTATCAAACAAGTCGATGGCTTGTTGACAGCTGATAAATTTCGTAAGATTTGCATTTAAATTGGATAAAAAATAAGATAACATTAGAAATCAAAAGCACATAGCACTTTCAGTGTTAATGAAGAAGGTTATGGGGCTCTGAGATGCGATCGTTAGTCTGCAAACTTTCTCGGGACAATCACGGACGATGCTCCAGCACCAATCTTCCTACACATGTTCGTCCCGTCTCCTTATTCATGCATAAGAGATTCGAGGTTGTTATTTGAGAATTCATTAGTATGACTTATAAGGAGCTTGAGCTCATGTTGCACCCCAGATGGATGAAAGCTCGCAACATCATACTGACCAGAACATGGTAGTTTTATGTTTTTGTTACTTAGCACGTTTTCTGTTACTGCCGGTAAAGTCATGGTGCTTTCTCCTTGGTGTTATTCATTTTAACCCATATTCTTCATTACGTATACAAGGGTAAGAAAACTGGTTTCCCTCAATCGCAAGACTCTCTAAAATATCAACATAATTTTCGGGAAAACCTTGGCAAAGTCAGCGATGGGCAAATAGAAAGTATCCCCAAATATCTGAAGATGATGGGGGCTAGATACTAAAGTAAATTGGAGCTTACATATGTTAGCTGACTATTGCTCCAGTACCTAACGAGACAACTGACATAATTATGAGTTACTAGGGTAAATTTGAACCCTGGAACTCACACTTCATTTGTCCGGCAGAAGCAATATCAGTTTGAATCAACCAAATAAAGCAGTGCAAATGTTTATATGGAATCCATTGAGTTTCGACTGCTAGTGGATTTTGAAACCTTTTATACAATCAACACAAAATATTAAAAGTAATACTTTTATGTGGGATATGTGACAATGTGAGGGGTGCTTAACCCAATAACTTGACGTTGTAGAGAAACACGGAAGTCATTTTCGAATTTAACGTCCAAAAGTTAGTCGAATTCAATTGTCTGATCGAAGTCAACAAAAATTGTATTTACAAGTGAATGGTTAGTTTGTAACTCACTATCTCCGGTCTTCAATCTTCAACTTTGCGAGCAGTAACTGTCTGCTAGGTACGCCCGTTTGATTGTCTCCGAAACCAGATACCCATACATTCCTTTTCAGTAGAATATCATCTGAATAAAATTGGTGTAGCCTCGACGAAAGGCAAAAGTAGTTTATATTATTTTACGAAAAACGAATTTTTAAAAACTTTTCGCACGTTATATGAAATAAAGCTTACATTCTATTTGACATTGCTGCTCTGGTGTTTCCGTTCCTCTGATCAGAACATTACCGTCGCTATCAGGCTTCCTCAATATGTTACGGATACAGCTGCTATCACTGCATGGCAGACATACTGGCTTTATATCGTGTGTGAAATCCACGAAGCCTCGATAACCAATGTCACCCGGTTTATAGATGGGATCTAACAAGGCTTCGCCTTTGATGACATATTCGCCACCAAGCTTTATCTGAATCGAAGTTTAATGAGTATTAGTAATCATATATTTATGAAATACATCGTCGATTGTCATTGTTTAAGCATCGTTAAGTTGCCAACTGTAAATGGTAGGGTATAGTGGTTCCCAACCTTTTTCGACTAATCACCCCCTTATCAACCTCGACCCAAATTTTCGCCCACAAATATTTACGGATCCAAAAAAGAGGACATATAATCAGGAAAATTCTTCACCCTAAGTCTGATCTCTTTTTGCCGCTATTATCGTTTACATTGGGGTATGTCCGTTTAGTGATAGAGCTTGCATTGCCTAAACGCTTGAAACGCGAAGAAATTCTATATTTCATGATTGAATCGTCAATATGATCGGTAATTGCAAATATATTGCTTTCAATTTTTATCCTCTCTCTGCTCTCGTAACCGGATTTACCGGTAGAGCTAAGTGAGGTGTGGTGGAAAAGGTATGACCAACAGTAATTTTACGGACTGCTATATCACTGACAACATGCCGCCAACATTTATAGTATCATATCTGCATCTCTTTGCAGTCGTACATGTACTAAGCTATACAAATTCGACTGAGGAACGTATGCTGCGTAGAGTCACGTGTGGAAATAATTATGTGAGTTAGACAATATTGTCTTTAGACTCTGTAGTACGCAAGGGCAGTAAAAGTTTCCAGGTGGTTCGCAATGTTGAGAAGCACTGCGCTAAATTGCATACGTTCAAAGTCAAATGAAGTCACTTCCACTGACTTAGGTCATTAAATTTAGACGGACTCTACGACAACTAGGTTTCTAGAATAGCTCACGACCTACGCAAACATGAGACATAATTATTGCGAGGCGTCAACAATTGGATGTCGGCCAATTTATCCGATCGTGAAATGTTTCACAGTATAGATGTTTCACAACTTTGGCGAACGCCTGACTCTGTTTGAAATGGAACAGCATAGGTTCACAGGCTCTTCTGAATAATTACGATGAAATCTTAATATTGTGCGGTTCCGGGTATTGGGATCAACCAACATTGTCACAAAGCTAGATGAAATAAATAGGGTCCACAAAATCCCAAACAATCCCTAATATGGTGCGAAACTGGCATTATACACTACGTGGTGGCTTATAAAGATATACATCATTTGAACTTTCTAAATCAGGGGTTCTCAAAGGGTGGGCCACAAGAGCGTATTTGAGGTGGGCCACAGAGCTATTTGGAAAATTTTAGGAATAATGTATGTTTAGTAATATTTGTTGTGTTAATCGCTAAAAAATAAATTCATATTAGTTGATTATACGTAGGCTACATAAGGCTTTTCATCCGACTCTGATGAGACGTAGTGGTATACGTATGGAGTCCGCATTTCAAGTCGAAAATGGGAGGCAGAAACGGCGGCTTTTTCCACTGACTATGGCTATCTATGGCTAACAGCAACTAAAATAATTTCGCGTATATAATACCTGGAAGGTAATGCCGAAGTAACCAAGTCTTCCGGCAGGGTCATAATGTCCTATGCCGTTGAAAAGGGTGTGCAATAAACCATTTACTGTACTTCGGCAGGTCGTATTATTGTAAGTTAAAATGGTCATAATTGCAAATTATTAGCAACTTGTGGTGGAGGTATACTGCACCACCGTAACAAATAGTAATGGATTGAGGATGCAGCGAAGCGCAATAATATTTGAAGTCTGTTTAAAATGTCATGCCTGGAAATCAATGTACATAATGTAAGAGTCACATGAATTGATAGTATCACTGGATCGAATATTCCGACATCGCAACTTCAGTTGGTTCAGTACGTGACATACAATGTACATTGTACACTGTACAGCAGGGCTCCGCGGGCCAAATGAAAAGTAAAAAATATGTTTGCGGCCCGGGTCAGAAATTTTAGCTGTATTCTCCAGTCAATTGATTTTATTTCTTTATTAAAAGCAGTGAATTACACTAATTGGCGCTCAGTGGAAGTGTTGATTTTGGGGAATGAAAAAGTGACGGTTAATTACCAAAAAAATATTCAGTTGCCGTCATATTTCGAAACAATGTTAAACATGATACATTTTGAACTCTCTTTAAGCCCATAACCGCGTTTTTCTATCAATATATTAAGATGCATTTGGGATGGCCGAAACAGCACTTCGAACTCAGTATTACCACTAGAGCTGAGTGAGGTGTTGCCTTGGAAATATTCGGTTGGGCCCATTGGTATAATTACTTCGTTACATTTTGCTATTTCGTGAACTCCCGTCTGCTATGTGTAAAAAATATTGAAATCTCCAAAGCGTAACAAACTAAAAGAGGCACAAGATTCCAAATTGATATTTCCTCACTGTCAAATATTGCCTATGGACAATTGGACACGGGGTTTTCTCGCAGTCGAACTTTTTTCCCTTTACTTAGTTATTTTTATCAGCAGTTTCCATTGCAGTGCCTTCTCGGAGTCCCGTGTTGGCCTAAACTTGTCTTGGTGCGTCGTGGCGCGGTAATGGCTGACGCCGAAATGCCCTACTATTACTAAATCGCGCATCGCGCGATAAAAATTTGAAAGAAGTTGCATAAATCTTCAAAAAATTACCCTACAATTTATGTTCATTCACGATATAAGTTTAGGCTCCCTTCGAGCTCGCCCCCCCCCCCCAATTAGCGGGTTTGGATGCGGCAGTTACAGTCCTGGGGATACTATAAGCTTATTGTCTTGATGTTGTTGAGCCAAGCTTGCAGTTCTTCCGAAATTCGCCGTCCCTTGACCGAGTGTATGTCTTCGTGTTTTTGTAATAGAACCGACTTAAATTATACTCCTTAAACATATTCGTGGCATGTTAATGAACAGGCTTGATAGTAAGCGAATTTGCGGTCAGTTAATACATCCTATGGTGTTAGTCCACGCAGCAACATTAAAAAGTAGGATTTATATTTTTAAATTCAAGCAACCCTTCGCGGGCCGCACAGAATAGCTCTGCGTGCCGCATTTGGCCCGCGGCCGCACTTTGCCCAGGCCTGCTGTACAGTATGCATAATATGAAAATCTTTCTCCACTCCTCTGTAGTATACCCCATTCACCAATGAATTCTTTGAAGGTGGCACAGAATGATATACTATTCCCCTCAATAGTGGAACTAAAATCCCAATCACACAGTGTATGCGGGAATCCGATCATTGTGTTTCGCGAAGCGAATGAAGTAGCAGCGGACAATCATAAAATACTCAGAAGTTTTAGCATATGATCTACCAGAACCGCAACTACCGCACCCAAACCCCCAATCGGGGAGCTAGAAGGGACCCAAGATTATTTCGTTGGTCGATTGTTGAACGATATTCATTCAACTTGAACATTTTCGTCGCGCTTCACGCGACTTCATGCCCTGACATGTTTATATTTTAATTTCATCAGTAAATAAGGAGAAAAATCCGCATATTTTAGAGAAATAGGTATATCGGCGCCGTCGATTACCACGCATTGAACTGGATTATGACTTTAAGGTTAGAGGTGGGCCACAGCACATTTTCAAACCGGAAAATGGGCCACGGCCAAGAAGGGCTGAGAATCCCTGTTCTAAATCATCCACGCTTTTACGAGGTCACAACAAGTGATACTCAAATACCCGACTCGGTACTCGATTCGAAGTTTGATACTTGATTAGAAGTCTAATATTCGATTCGAAATCTAATACTAGATTCGAAGAATAATGTTCGATTCGAAGTCTATTACTACATTCGTAGTCTAATAACCGGTTCGAAGTCTAATACTCGATTCGGAGTGTAGTATTCGATTCGGACTCTAATACTCGATTCGGAGTTTAATATTCGATTCGAAGTCTAGTATACTCGATTCGGGGTTTAATATTCGATTTGCTGTCTAATACTCGATTCGAAGTGTAATGTACGATTCCAATTCTAATACTCGATTCGGAGTCTAATATCCGATTCGAAGTCTAATACTCGCTTCGGAGTCAAATCACTCGACCACGGACTCGAGTACCCAACCCTGATCTTTACCAGGGCAGCGTCGTTCCTGAATGAATTTTCCTTGTGCTTGCTGTTGTCGTCATGTCCATACTTTTGATGTGATATGATTTTTTCCGGTTTAAAAATTCGCACCGATCGTTCCAAATCTCGGCTATTGTGTGGTCTCCGAGACATCCCTGCAATTGGAAGGATGGGTATCAATTGCTAGATAAACAGTATGCTGTTTATCGTGTTAATGAAGTAATGGTCCGTTCTATCTTTGCTGCCCACTAACCATACCTTCAAATGTGAATTGGCACTTACCTAAAGATACAACGACATTAGGACTGTGATCAAATAGATGTGCAGCAGCCAATATCCATTTATTATTAATAAGAGATCCCCCACCAAGCAGACTCTCATCGCTGAATACCTGTAGAGAAAGGAAGAGTGAACGTATTGGGGTTGCATTTTAAACAAAGGCCTCTATAAAAAATGTGTTCCTTTCAAGTTGTACAATTATGCCAAAATTGTGTAAATACTTTCCAGGGTTGTAATGACTCGAGTCATGACTCGACTCGAGTCAGACTCGAGTCACGATTTTCAGATGACTCGACTCGACTCGAGTCATTTTCTCAAAATACGGAAATGACTCGACTCGACTCGGGTCAATCAGTGCATCGACTCGACTTGGACTCGAGTCAATGCGCATGACTCGAACCAAGTCATTTACTCGATACTCAGACGGCCAAGACCGACATTTCATTGTAATTTGGAAGCCAACACACTATTGGGATTTCGTTTGTTTGTACTGGTGCTTGAAAATGCGACCAGAAACTGCTAAAAGTGAGGAAAATGGATATATTATAAATGCGAACCATTCAATATCACCAAACAGAGTTATAAAAGTGGGTTTAGGAAGACTTCAACTGGAAACTGAGCATTCAACACAATGACTTGGACTCGGACTCGAGTCATAATACCATGACTCGGACTCGATCCTATGTTCGCTGACTTGGACTCGGACTTGACTCGGTGGGAATTGAAAATGACTCGACTTGACTCGAGTCAAAAATATAAAAGTGAGATTGACTTGTGACTCGGAGCCTTGTGACTTGGTTACAACCCTGATACTTTCCAAAAACATGTTTTATGAGCCACGGACGACGATTACCACCCGATAAAGCCGATGTATGCGATATGGGATGGTTGAAACCGTCGAAATAGTCGGTTCAACAGCTATAGTACGTAGATATAGTTCAGGGGTCAACAACTCGGCGCCCGCGGGCCCCTGGTAGCCCACGAGGACCGGATGAGTAGCCCGCGAGCCATGTTCTAAAAATAGATCGAATAGCAGCATTTACCAATATTCGTCAGATTATTACCAGTGAGCTTTCAAATATATAGATCAGGGGTCACCAACTCAAAACGCGTCGCGGACCACTTTTCAAAATTCGTCGAGGCCGCGGGCCGTATGACTTCTATATCGAGATTAAAATAGGCAACGCTGTTAAACGGACACGTTTTGATAAATCTACGTCAGTACAACGCTAACATGGGCAACAGACAAATCGTGATTAGTCATGTTATGAATAAGCACAGGGACCCGTGTTCCAGTCGCGCGAAGCGCGAAAAAGTTTTCATGTTCTTGTGTGAATTTCGTCATTATTATTAGTAAATTTCCACATATTACCATCAAATATTTATCGTTTCTCAGTCTATGTGATCGAATTCATCGGTAGAGTTGATTCATATCAGCAAATTCTTCCTCCGTGGAATGATATTACAATCGCCAAAGCCGTAACAGCTAGTGAGGAATATTGACATTGGGCACAAGAGAATAGCTTACTTTGAATAACAACAACAAAAATATGTCTATACTAAAATTAATTTCAGCATTTCAAAATGCTTTACTAAGCGTTCTTTTGAAATTTCAAATCAGGCCGCGGGCCGCAAACTATGACGTCGCGGGCCGTGTGTTGGTGACCCCTGACATAGATTGATTGATTTAGCCATTCTTGTTTAAACCACACTAACATGTAACTGACAAATGACAATACATAGATATAAACACTCAAAATGATGATATCAAATATCTTCAATTATAATTAGTAATATACCAACATGTAATAGAATCACAAGATATCGAAGACGTAGGATACGGTGCACTGCCTATACAGGCAACATGACGAAATGTCCTCCATGGTGTTCTTGAAATGGCGTGAAGTTCCGTTATGGTAGCTCGACGTCAAGGAAAAAGCCAAAGTAGTAAACAACATTACTATTCGGTACCAGATAGCCGTGAAGTACTAGCAGATTTTCAATATCTGTATGTCCATTATATATTGCATCTTTTGACACAGCTTGTTTCTCTTACACTCAACGCAGTTTAGTACAATGTTTCTGACTTTCTGTATTCGTTGCTGCTGTCCAGTATAATGAAATCTGTCATGTCTGGATGCTGAGTAGTTGGAGATTGAAATTGTAACACTGCAAAATGACCTCCTCCTCAAAGCCCACCAGGCTGCAGCAAACATCTATGGTGCCTTGTTGACACGGAAAAGTACGGTGGTGTATGCGCATCAGCTATGAAGGTTGCAAGCGTGTTTGGTTCAACTTATCGTTGTGATTCAATCGTTGTGGTCGGTATATGGCAGGGTTAGGAAGCCTATTTCGTCGACGGAGTTATATTTACCCTATATTTTCAATTGTGAATACCAATCCAGCATGACGTCACAATTGAATATGCGCGACGTCATGGCATAGAAAAAACAATGAAAAACATGTTTTAAACGAAGGGCCTTGTTTCAAACATGTTTGTTTTAAATTAATTTTTGTTTTGAACACCACCCTAGAATGTAGAGTGGCCTTAATTTTACAAACTGGTTATCACACTCGCGCACATACACGCCTCTAAGCTATATTTATCAAATCGCAGAAAAGTGCGGAGATGTGCGAATTCCGGTCTTCTCTAATATCTACTTGTTGGAATTGAAGCTATAGTATATAGACTTGGAAACATGGTATTGTCTGTGATGTAGATGCAAAATCTCTGAGCATTTATCTGAATTACTGGCTCTCTCCTAAGACCTATAGAATCTGTGCGATATTCTCCTCTCTTGCGTATTGCGAATGCGGACACAGCAAATGCACTGTTCAAGCAATGGTCAACAACTCAAATTTGCTCGCGGGCCGCTTGTTTCAGAACCCTGTTTTACTGAGTCGGTGTACGACCTAGTAAAAAGACAAAGTCCACTCTCCCTCCTTTCGAATATGTTGGAATTACTTTTCGTTGATTAGTATAACCAAAAAATATCAAAATAGCTGCATGATTCGAATATAATGCACAATAATACATATTTTCTAAACTAGGGATGGTGTGAACCCCTGAAAGTTTCAGGTTCGTGTAAACGCGAACCTTTTTGAACGGGTCTGTGTGAACGCCAACGTGAACCTATGATGTCACGTGACGTCATATTGCTAATTCCATCCTTGCATTTTAGTGAAGTGATATATATTAATGTACAGTTCACGATACCTAACGACGACTAGGCCATATTATGACACAATAATGCTGAAGTACATGATGACTTTTTAAACGTCACCAAATGTACAGACTAGAACAATCAACTGCTATATTAATCCCATAAAATCGACATCTTAATTCCCTTTGCCAACAATTTCGACCTACGGGAATCCTTACGCCTTGTTTTGACGAGCCATGTTTTGGGTGAATCAGTTTAATCAGTTTCATTTGTATTTCGCTTTTCTCATCGACAACTCCTAATTGTTCTGTTTGATTTGATTGATTGGTTAATTTAATTGTTGCGCCGTCTGTGGTTTATATATATTTTCTTCGTTAATGTTTCTTACTCTCTCTTCAACTATCGGGCGAGCAGCCACTATTGCGAATTTCGCTGAAAGCATCTTACTATTCTGACCAAGCTGGCGTATTGTTTGATTCGCACTATTTGGTTGTATTTGAGAATGGAAGACTGATACACAACGTTTGTCGAGCTCCCTACAACAGACATGATTCGACTCCTGCTAAATCGGCAGTCATTGGAACTTAACGGTCTAGGCCGGACCGAACAATGTATTCGGCGTCTGACTATTAATACATTGATATTGAGCAGAGTTTTAAACAGGTTGCTAAACTTGCTACCGATATTACACCATAAACAAGTTATACGGTATAAACAACACCCCAATCGTACGGACTTGGTTTTTATGATACATCAAAAATATGAAATCAAGATTAATCCCCGGGCGCCTACAACGATGTATTCTTTATATCAATTTCATTGATTAGTTGAATAAGCAACATTCGCTTGCTACCTACATGCAGTGTATTTCGCTTTTGCTGTCGTGCTATTGCGGGTCAAGCCCACAGAAAAGAGAGTCACTAAATATTTTCAAACGGAAAGCTGAATATGTCGAGCAATCTTTTGTAACAAAGCAAGTGAAATTTCTGAGATGCTCGTTTAAGGTTTCCTCTTGATGCTGCCATCGCCATGCACAGTGTGGTCGGAAGTTGAAATATGCACATAATTTCAACCAAAGATGTCACGATGACGTGAAAATTGTCATATATGGAAAAGGTTCACAGTGCAGAACCTACCAAGGTTCGTTTGCGAACGCCAACCTCTAAATTTCTGAGGTTCACACACAGAACGCGAATGTGAACCTCACGTTCACACCATCCCTGATCCAACCCATTTTAGCGTACGGGCCGGTAATATTTCAAAAAAATATCTGGTTGACCATTGGATCTTTAAGGATTGAGATCAACCCAGAATCTAATTGCGGCATTATTATGCAACACCTTTGGGCAAGTATGGTAGTCAGTGGTTCTCAACCTTTTCGACCTCGTGCCACCCTTTCATAACGAAATAGGTGACGTAGTGGTACGTTGCATCGTTGCAACAAAAATGGGTTGTGGAACTTCAGAATCCCATTCCCAAGTGCCGGTTGTTTATAGAGACACGTTTTTGACCTCCAGTCTAAATGCGGTGTCGTACGAAAAGTCTGGAGCCAAAGTAGGCCGCCCTACAAGTTGGCATCTCAGAAATCATATTAAGCAATATCAGTTTGGCGTAAAATCACCATGGATACCGAGAATTTGGCAAAACGATGACTAAAAAAGAAACAGAAAAAGGTTCCCAACCATGCGTCATGCTACTGCATATTCTTCCCCGGTTCTGATGGGGGCGACTATACAAGAGTTCAACAATTTCGGCATAGCCTGAACATCACCGCCCAATAACCAAGTGATGACATTTTGTTCAGTTATCTCTTTCCCAAATGCTACGATATGTGGGCGAGTTAGCGTACCACCACCATTGACGGTGGAGGCCCTGGTGTTATTCTCAGTAGTAGCAAGTTCCGTAGACTTTGCGACTGCCACCTTAAATTGACGTGAACTTTAGTTAGCCACTAAATTACTTTCCTAAAAACCTAACAATGATGTGGTCTCAACCAGACATGGGGTGATTACTTCACGAATGTAATCGATTGCGATTACGATTACTTGTGAATCCCGCGATTACGATTACGATTACGATTACAGCAAAATCAGGAAGTAGTCGAATACGATTACGATTACATTTCAAAAGTAATCACGATTACTCACGATTACATTTGTTTTGCTTCCTAGAACTAATTTCAGAAGAGATATTGGAAGACAATGTAAGGATTGCGATGAAAACGTCTAATGAGATAACAACTTTCTTTATAAATCATATGTCATCTGCTTGTTACGTCACAATGCACCCATTGCCCAACTCTATGAAGGATTATTCGTCGCACCTAACGATTTGCATTCTTGCCAGGTCCGTAACTGCCACACCCCAAACTCTCCAATAGGACCGGGAACGAGCTCTAAGGGTACTCAAAGGTATTTTCAAGAGAGTTAATTCACTTGAAAATATTATTCGAGCTTCGGGATTCAATGTCTCTAAATAGCTTGATCTTGAAATGCATACCGCTGCCCCTAAAGAAAAAAAAGCATGCATAATTTATAGGAATAGGCATTTCGGTGGCGGTCATTACCCCGCCACGACACACCAAAAGACGTATGCAATTTCGGCCAACATGCAACTCCACAAAGTGTGCTACCAAAGAATGACATTGGCCAAAACTTTGGGTATATGTCCATAGTCAGTAGCCGCGCTCTGTGGGCGTGACGAATAGTCCGGTCCTTTCAATCTGAACCCCAAAAATACAAATGCCAACCGGGGAACTCACAGAGAAATGAAGATATGACAATTTGTGTGTGCGTCTCACGAAAGTTTTTCTTTTAGTCTGCTACGTTTGGGCGACTACAGTATCTTTTAATTATATAAAAGACGGGTGGTCACGAATTAACAACATACAATAAAGTAATTATAACAACATACCAGATGCTATAATTATGAATTACGTGCCCCCAGCTCTACCAGTAAATCTGAATGAACAGCAATATAATGCAATTACCTATATTATTGACGAAATTCAGTCATCAACTTGAAAACTGACCACCCTATGGGGCCTCAATCACCAGGGCTGTAATGACTGGATACGCGATTTTTTGGTGACTAGATCTGACTGGAGTCATTTTTTGAAATGCGTAAATTGACTCGATTCAAGTCAATTTTTGTATTGACTCGACTTGTACTCGAGTCATGCAAGTCATATGACTCGAGACTAAAACCGCCAAGATAGACATTTCATGTAACTTCGAAGAATAGTAAAGTTACCACATTATTTGAATTTCGTCTACCAGTCCTGATACTTGGAACTGGGGCCGTAAACTGTGAAAACTGATGAAAATTACTATAATATGAACACGAGCCATTCTATATCACTCGAGCAGAGTTGAAAAAGTGGGTTGAACCGGAATGATCTGAAAACTGATCTTAGAACACAACTACTTGGACTCGTACTCGAGTCAAACACTATGACTCGGACTCGACCCTATACTAGCTGACGTGGACTCGGACTTGACTCGGGGGTGAACTGAAAATGACTCGACTTGACTCGAGTCAAAACTATAAAAGTGAGATTGACTTGTGACTCGGAACATTGTGACTTTGGTTACAACCCTACCGATACCAATGTTTGGAGTGGGGGACTAATTGCTGTTTTGGTCCTGATTGTACCTACAACCCACGCAAACATGGTGTACAAGCGGATGGCTATGGCGACAGGTATAAATGTCGAGTGAAGAATTGTGAAATAACGATTGGCGCCCGTTCCGAGTATGGTCATATGAGAATAAGATAAATTGAACTTAAAATTCTACCTTACACTTAATACAGATACAGAAAGCTGCCGTTACCAGAAACGGCAAAGAATGGCTCGGTTATGATACATATCAGCAGCTGTTGATTTTAACCATCGTAATGTTTTATTTGACGAGTACAAAATTTCAAATCTTTGTCCGGTGTACGTACAATATATATATACGTATACTACATAGATAGGCCTACTGCTCGCCAAGCAGCAACGGTCAAACTGTGTTTAACTAAGCATAACCAAACATCAATACATAAATTACTATTTGAAACTATAGGCAGAGTGGTGATTACTATCTTACTGCGAGGTAGTGGCGTCTGGAGTGTATTGATAACCTGATCTACAGCATGGCTTACACTGTTCTAACAATCACACAACAATGTACATCGAATATATATTTACTACGTGTGAATACTTCTTACGCAAGGAATAGCAAAGCTAATACTTCTGACGTAATAATGAGCGGTGGCGTTTGAAAATCAACCGTTTGCGCTATCAACAACGTGGTGTAATATCTCTCCCGTGTTCACGAATGTTCGGTTATGTCATTTTCATTGTACAAATAAAAAGTAATCGTTCTTTCACAAAGAAATCGATTAGATATGTGAAGTAGTCGATTACGATTACGATTACTTGGGATTTTTTTCGAATGTAATCGATTGCGATTACGATTACTTGAAAATGCTGTAATCGTCGTAATCGATTACGATTACTAATCGCGATTACCCCATGTCTGGTCTCAACTTCGAGGAAAGATCGAAAAGAAACTTCTGGCCGCATCCATTTTCGTCAAACAGCCACCGCTGCGCTTAATCGTTTCTTAACCCGTTACGACATTTTTAGCACGATATCTTCACTGTCGCAATTGCTCGACATGATTAGGCAGTCACGCAAAATACTGGCTATTTGCTAAAATTATTAGGTTTGTGAAAAAAAACGTTGCACAACTACTTCGGCGTAATTTAGCATGTAGAAGCGATGCCATTGGAGTTGGTAAACGTAAAGTTTATTTTAAAATAAATTATTATTTTATTAAATTTCAATGGCTATACCAGTGGTTCCCAACCTTTTTCGACTCATCGCCCCCTTTTCAAGCTCAACGCCGATCATCGCCCCCCAGATTTTGTGAACCGAAAAATCGGTATACAAACTGTAATCATCGACGGGTTGACTGAAAAAAAGTCAACTCTTCGGCTCGATGTCCAATTTTACACTTTTGCAACTAAATTTCCGTCTAAAAAAAGGTCATTTCTACGTCTTGACACCTATATAGCGGTTTTGACGCGTCATCGCCCCCCCCCTATCGCCCCCTTCGCTATTTTCGCCACCTGTCGCCCCCTTTGTCCATTTTCGCCCCCATATCGCCCCCTTCATCATCTTCACCCCCTAGGCCGCCAAATCGCCCCCTGAGGGGGAGGGGCGATATCGCTCACGTTGGGAACCACTAGGCTATACCATGAAATTGTTAAATTGTCTAAAAAATAACTATGCATAGAATGTTTGACTCAATTGAAAACAGCAAAAGCGAAATTATCGGAGTCAGAAGTTTTGGATTTGAAATAATAGTATTTTCCATAGTTCAAAGTTTTGGCTCGGCTCGTCAACATAATTTCTGCCTCTTATCTGGCCCATCGGGAAAAAAAATTGCCTAGCCCTGATTTTATGGCTCGCAGGTAAATTCGTAACAGTCATACTAACAATCGGGTAATAAGCTGATACAAACCTCTTTCACTGTTGCACCAGTCCTGGAAATGTATGATTGCCATGGCCATTTTCGTTCCGGGACAAAACCATTTAATACTCGCCCCATCGCTTTATTACGATCAATTGTTTTCTTTGGAACAGTTGTTCCGCAGTTCATGCGACCTTAGAATATAAAATAGACCTGAGCAAATGCATTCTAATAAATGATGTGTCAATATTGTTAGAGGCATAGAAGTTGCAAGAATATAAGCCTAATGTAAGCTATAGGCCTACCATGTTCTCAAACTAACTTTACTTTCGCAAATTTCTAATGCCGCAAACATGTTTAAAGGGGCACTGCGCCCCGAAAATGATGTTGTCTCAAATTGAAGCAAAAATCGAAAAAAAATTGGGCCGCTGCCCTTTCCTTCAGAAAACCACCGTAATGGAGCTGGATTTTAATGAATTTTGGATAAGCCCCGTTCCACTCCCGCTACCGCGTTTCTCAACCCGTTGCGAAATTTCTGGCGCGATGTCTTTACCGTCGCACTTGCTCGACGTCAGACCTCCATATTGTAGCTCGATTTCTTTACGTAGTATATGTGGTAAACCTATGCTGCGACACTCAGTTAGCTTCCACGTGATACGACAGCACGTACTCTCAATGTTAATTGCAACATTTGCATAATCACCATATTGTCGAGGCTCTGTTGTACAGTACTGGTACCCTGCTGTGCAAATGCCGTATGATCGAATGGGGAATTATTATAGATGTATAATTTGTATATTAACGAATGTACAATTCACAAGAATGATACACCAAAAGTGGTGCCGATTGTGCCTCATTATTATTGATGTAAAATTGCAATATGATAGTATTTCTGTAGTGTGTACGCAACAGTACTGCGAAAATATCCATTGGTCAAGAAAGTATTCGGTGGCTGTGACTTCATTCGGATAATGCACTAGAGCAGCGGTCAGGAAACTTTTTCGTCTGCAGAGCCATATTTGCCCATTTTTTTCCATTTCAACTCCCAAAGAGCCATAAATGCCAATCAACTGTTACGTCACAATTGAAAATTTGTGATGTCATGGTAGCACTTATACAATCTCACTACATGGGATTCATCGTGTTGCACCTCATTTTCTCTGTAAAAACTCGTACTAATCATGCTGGTATAACTTTATTCGAGCATGCGAACCTTGAGTTACGAGCAGGGCTTTGGAGCAGCCGTAAATTTGCATTGCTCCAGCTCCGGCTCCGGAGCTTTCTTCTCTCATACATTAGCCCCGGCTCCAGGTCCGGAGCCTCATTATTACCACTGCTCCAGCTGCGGCTCCGGCTCTGAAAACTATCGAAGGTGTCTGTCTATATCAGGGGTGGGCAAACCGCGGCCTGCGGGCCATATGTGGCCCGCGAGAAGGTTTTGAGTGGCCCGCATGGTAATTTCCCATTATATTATCGAAATTCTGTTATATTATCGAAATTGAATTTCTCACATTGTGAACTTGCAAGGCCAACCAAAAATATAGTTAGTATGGCCACGACACTTGGAATGTTGATGACTAAAACGTCAGTTCCGACGCATTGGCAGATCCAGGGTCCAGCAGTAACATTTTTAGTAAATCGTCGTAAATAACAATAAACTAAAAAAGTATTCAATTTTTTCTACACGCTTCGCGTGTTTAATTGTCACGCGATTTCTTTCTCTGTAGCCTACCCCCGCCTGAAAATGAAAAAACACCTGATTTAGCCGATTGAGTCTAACTATATTAGCAATTACGAGAGAAAGTATCTTCGCGTTTGCGCTCGCAGATAGATCGTCGACGGTGAAATGTAGGCATAAAATGATTGTCGTATATTAGCGGAAACTTCGATATCGATATGTCCAGATGCCGAATAGTCATGTCCTTGCAAACTGAGCCCATCCGGTGGTATACAGTCGACCCGCAATATACCCAAGCAATAATATCATCAAACTTTGAAAATTTTACGCGCCTGGAGCGGCTAGGGGCAACGCACTCGTTCGTCAATTTCATGTGGTCCTTTAGCCGAAAAATTTGGCCACCTCTGGTCTAAATAGATTGCTAATTTACCCGTAGGTTATTTATCAATAGTAATCTATAGAGTCCGTCAGACGTCAGTAACATCGGATGCAGCAACGAAGACATAGGTGCCGCCGTGCCGGCTTGTAACTACATAATGAGTAGGCTACTTGTCAATTGTCGATAACATCATAGTTGCACTAGAACGCACTATTCTCCGTGCCATTGCTGTGTACAGCATTAAAATTCTGATGCGGCGTTTTAACACTGGCACTGTACTCTTCAACAGCCATACAGCTGAATTCAATCTTTAAATATGCGATTATTATTCAACTGTAACTGTATTAAGAGCAATATGGGCGAATATAACGACGTGCTCAATAACAATTCGATTCGTACCTAAATGGCCAATGGTTTGACGTTCAATATTGGTGCATTCGTTTCCAGTCCATCCGGTGTCGATCAAGTTCATCGGAATATATTATTTCCCCGTTGAAACGAAACGAAAAATCGAATTGAACACTGTGCCATGCACATTGCGCCAAGCCCATAAAGAATTAAACTGTGCAGTATGCACATTAGGGCTCTTCAAAAATGACTTTTTTTCTCAAATCGTACTGGCTACTTGACAAAATTGTTAGTTTACCTAATTTAAGCCTACACACAAAATTTGGTTCAATTCCAGCCAGTAACCGCTTTGCTACAGGAGAAGAAAGTTTATATTTATTATATAAAAATAAATAATAAAAAATTTGAAAATTTTCTGTTCACCCCATGAAAGTGTTAGGCTGTCTATAGAAACGATGCTCACCAAATTTGGTTCAATTCCAACCAGTGGAAGCGGAGTTATTGCCGTCGAAAAATTTGGATTTGAATAAAATAGTATTTACGGTGACCGATTCTTTGTTTATTTATTATAGTTGTGCTCACCGTAAATACTTCTGAACATCTCCTCGAAATTTCGAATCCCCAAAACAACATCTGTATTTGCAGCAGAGTTGTTCGCGATCTACAAAGCTCTGGAATGGGTTTCCGGACAATGCGAGCCGCCAAGTCATAATAGTATAACCATTCTTTCGGATAGTCTAATCGCTTTGGACGCAATACAGCACCGTTCCTCGACTCATCATTTAATTTCCCGAATATTCGATGTCTGCTTAGATCTCTTAAAAAGAGAAATTAATATTGCTTTTATATGGATTCCAGGTCATGAAGGCGTCGGCGTCGGCGGCGCAGACGACCTCGCAAAGGACGCCGCCGGGGGCGAAGCAGGAGTCAACGACGAAGAATGTCTGAAAATAACACTATCGGAATGCAAGACTATCATAAACGAGCAATCCGAAAAGTGGTGGACCTCCGAGTTCAATCGGCAGAGACTGGTTTGCACTATCGACGCTTCACTGAAAACAAAGAAAGTAGGCTACCAAGGAAATGAATAAGCTGGATAAACAATATAGTACAATGCTATTTAGACTCCAGACAGGCCATTGCAAACTCAACGGACACCTGTACCGTATTGGGTGCCATGATGGTGGACTATGTGAAATTTGTTGCTCGGAGGAATCGGTCGAACACTTCTTGATCCAGTGCAGCAGATACAACGACCACCGAACTTTACTTAAAAGAGCCGCCGACCAAATAGGCATATGTTTTGTACTGGACAATTTATTATCTGACCCCAGAATGTTTATAAAAGTAGTGGAATTTGTAAATGCCACCGGGCGAGTTATCTGATTGCTTGACAATGTGGACTTTATTATGGGCCCTTGAGTCATGGTGCGAAATGACTTCGTAGTCGGTGCACCAATTTTCACTTATTCAACCAACCAACCAACTGTCCAATTTTGCAGCCCGATTAAAGAACTATCACGAAAGAACGAGTATTTGCGCATACGATTCATAGCAACAATGAGATGGAATTTCTCGGCTCGTGCTCGTCATATCGGCATGTGCAACGAAATCACGTTTTTATCGTCTCTCCCATTTCGCATAATGCATAGTGATCATTATTTCCGAACCGTATACAATTGGCAACAAGGTTGTGCTGATGATGAAATTGCAGGTATGCCGAATACCCACAATATTCACAGGCATATTTCGCATACCGAGGTTCGGCACTAATGAATGAAAATTGAATATTGAACATACGACTGCTCTGCTAATAAATCCACAGGAACATGGTTAGTCGGAAAAGGTAGCGCCAAAGAGGAAAAGATTCTTAATTTGGCGAAGGCCTGCTGTGGAATTAAGTGAACTCAGCAGATATGGTTGTTGCATATATAAGAGCATCTTATGAAATACGTCGGAGCCGGAGCTACCTCTCAAATAACTGGCTCCAGCTCCGACTCCGGCTCAATTTTATGTAGAGCTCAGGCTCCACCTCCGGTAAAATGCACGGCTCCGGGGCTCCGGCTCCGGGCTCCGGCCCCACCAAGCCCTGGTTACGGGAACGTAGCTGCGTAGTGACCCTCCTTTTAAATGCGAGAACTAGGGCTGGGCAAAATCGAGTACCTGAGTGATTCGATTCTGAATCACGTAATATGCTTCGAGTCGAGTCGAGTAATCGAGTATCACCCATAATGACGTCATAACAGAATGTAATAGGTCAAAGGTCAAATATGTATAATTTATGCCACCACAGAGGATATAATGCCTGTTATCCCTCTCCTAACAGATATTTTGGTATTTTGTGACCATACCGATTTCATTCCACTTGATGAGAATGTTGTGGGATAATCATGACTTCGGAAATGTGCTACGTCCAGTAACCTCGTAGCTTTGTACTATATGTTTCGTATGCTGCGATACCACCAAACAAGGTTTCGAGGCTGCAACAGTGAAAATTAGTTTCGAAACTATAATTCTCGTTGATAAATTAACTTTCAGTGGCGAGAAGCGCATAATTCCTGTACTCGAAAAAATCGTCTTTTACTACTCGACTCAAATCACTAAAATTAATACTCGATTCAGATTCGAATACTCGAATCATTGTGCCCAGCCCTAGCGAGAACCCGTGATTACATGCGTAAATGGAGCCTAACATTGTCACTACTGCAGTATATACCCAATGTAATGTGTGTTAAATCACTGACGTGAGTAGTAGTTATGATCGCTCTGGGGGTGGCAGGGGTTCTTATGGGTGCGGTCGCACATCGTATGGAAAACTCGCGGTGGCACATCGTACTTTTGGACCCCCCCTCTCGGTCGCACATCGTAATGTGTTCTTATGGGTGCGCTCGCACGTCGTACTTTCAGGTATAGGCTGCGTTGGCATGTCGTATTGGAAACTCGTGTTGGCACATCGTACTTTTAGGTATAGGCATCTGTCGCACGTCGTACTTTCGCATGTCATACTTTCGCGTATAGGCAGTGGTGGTGATTCGCCATGTGTTCGTATGGGAGCGTCGGCATATCGCCCTTTCGGGTATAGGCATCTCTCGCCCGGTGTTGAATATGTATCAAGTAAATAGTCATGTCATTGGTCCTTAGTTAATGTGTATATTCCAAATTACGGCGAGTACGACAATGATATATCGTTATTCTTATGGACGCGGCGATGGTTCGTACTTTCGGGTATAGGCTGCGGGCGAAATGTCGTACTTTCAACAAAAAAGGCGTGAAAATAGTTTGCTAAATCTAGGAATTACTCACATGGTAATGTTTGAGTAATTAGATTACCCCAGAGCCGGCGTAGACGGTGATTCGAATACCAACAATAGCCGCGTTCACATATTAACACTCCAAATAGGTGTGAAATAGTTTGCAAGCCCTGCGATCGCTGACAAGATAATGTCTCGGACATAGCCATCTTTCGCGGCTTCGTGTTACAGGCATACCGATCGCTCACGTGGTGAAAATTTAGTAAGCAGTTTGTCACAGAACTCGATTTCACTCGTAAGATTTAATAAGTAACGAATGACAGAACCACCAGTGTCGGTAACTTGAATAGCGACAAATTGTCACTTATTTCTGATCCAACCCTAATCCTTTGCGATGTTGGCGTTTATTCAAAAAGGTGTGAAATAATTGTAAATCGTACGTCGCTGACACGATAATGCGTCATGCATAACGATCTAGTTATAGTACGGTGTCGGAAACCTTTCGCGAGATGTTCTATAGGTAAATTGAGATAATCCGAAACGAAATATTTTGACTTTGGCGTAGTGTGAATTGAAATAGGATTGACAAACATGACTACCATCTTTCCAAGTACCATTTCGACATTATACGCACATTGATTTGAAACAAGTAATGAAACATTACAACTCTATTCACGATCCAGCTTTCCGTTTGTCAAAGAGACATTTTAACATCTTACCATACTCAAAAGAATTATTCATAATATCAACCAGTGTTAAAAATATAGTTTTCACTTACTTGATTATACCACTACAACTCGCAAACATGAATTAATTCATCCTGGTTGTATTCATATGACCGATAATTTTTATTCAACTGTAAAGGTCGTTACTACACTGCAAGACAAAGTATTTACTAATCGGTACATATACGACTTGACAAAACCTATTACATTTTGAGTATACGAGATTTGAATGTCTGAACAATAACTGAGAAATAATTTATCACAAGTGAATCCGTATATTACAGCGTAAAAGATGTTGGAATGTCAGCAACTCTGTACGGTCATAGTTACTATCACTAATTTACCCAGCCAACTCGTCATGATCATTCCTGAAATCAACACAAATATGTCCACTGACTTGAGTTAACCACAAAACAGCGTCAAGTTTTAAATCCACTTGTAGCTTACGGCTTATTTGAATGCGGTTATGTTTTGTTGTAATTGAGTGTACGGAAATAGTATTACATCTCGACATCTTACCATCTTACCATATTCAAAGAGTCAACCACGAAAACATTGTCAAGTCAATCCGTTTGTAACTTACCCAACCAACTCAAGCAGTATCAGTATGAAAACAGCCAAGCATACACGAGTCCATACAATCGCTACAATCTAAAATCCATATCAAGTTCGGTTTTAGGCATATACCACCAACTCGTCTTTTTTGTTCAACTTGAAAAGTCGTTACTATTCTTTAAGATAGAGGAATAATTTCTATGCGGTATATTCTGCAAGACAAACTAATTACTACTCGGTATATTTTGTAAGACAAAAGTAATTACTTCTCGGTGTCGGCGACTTGAGATTAACATAATATGTTTGAGTATACTAGATTTGACAGTCTGACCATCGTAGTTTTTTACAATCGAACACAGGTGTTATATCAAAAATTATCATGATGTAAACATAGGGATTGACACATTGATTTGACATATGTAATAGTTGATCATGACTTGACTATTAAATTATTTGCGTTAATTAGACCCGGCGTTGTGGTAAATGTTACGACAGCAACAAACTTTTCAGTACCGTTGTTATTAACATATTGAGTTTCTGAGTGTCTGAAATGTTCTTGAATGGAAAATTATTCCACCTTGGTACATATCACCCTGCGTATCGCGGATATCAGAAGATATTTTACAAATGTAATTGTCTCCACTAACCAAGACTAAAGATGAAACAACAATTTCTTTTGTTAAACAATAACCGGTACAATACTTTATCATCGTAATCAACAGTGAGAATTGAAACACTTTCGCACATTACCTGGTGTCAAGATATCACACTAGGTGAATTGACATACCACCATTTGATTAATGCTTAATCCGTTCACATCATTTCACACACACTTTGATCATTACAAAAAAGCAAATTGGAATATGTTTGCTAGGCACCACCTATTCAACTATACTTGAGTAATACAGAAACCTCTCAGCATTAATAAAATCGAAATGTGCGCTACACCGAAATCTACAAAATGTGTTTGTATTGCTGTTCGTAGTAGCGATATCGATTTGAACCTCCATCATCTAACCAAACTACTGAGAGTCGTTGTCAATTTACATGACGTTCACTGATTACATACTTGAACTATTTGTGCAACGCACACGATCAGAGAAATTGGACATTTTTCCATTGCCATTCGTCAAAGTAAATGTCGTCACAATAGTCAGTTACTAAAAGATCATATACTTGTATGTGATTGAATCGCCGACAATTAACTCGGTAAATCAAACCCCCGAGAAATTTCACTCAGTCATTGGATAGGAAACAACGTCGCTTAATCGGTGTGAGTCGTTTTTTCTAAATACTAATCATATCTGTCCAGCCAAGAACAATTTTCACTCACTTGGGTAACGAAACCAGTGTCCAATATCAATACAAGATATTTTCGTCACACAAAAATAATCAACTTCACTCGATATTCCCGTACTACGAAACTGTACAAAGGTTACATGTTTTTGTATGACATGGAATTAATACCGATCGAAGTAACCGTATTGGAAATAACTTTTAAACAAACACACTCTACGTGGTTAACATTCTCATCGATTCTATTGTGATTAATGTACTTCATGTGATCTGGATTCATTTCAATATGGCTAAACATTCAACCTCGACGGATACGAATTGTCACACACTCAAGTAATATCATACCAAATAGTTATTTGCAAGACACAGAAAATTTGTTTTGGGCGTTTCGACTTTTTTACTGGAGATACTCATCACTTCGCTTAATACAATCTAGATTTAAACTCTATCGAACCTTTGGTGTCTATCGTTTTGCTGGATACGAATTATGTTAGTCTAAGAGTACACAATTTTTACTATCTTGGGTTATGAACTTGGTGTGTTAACGATCATTCAATATTTTGTAGTATCAACTAGCTACTTCGTAGGATACGAATGATCATCCTCACAACTCTTACAAAAGTACGAAGGATATTTACATCACACAAAGTAATCGACTTTACTCGATATCCTCACACTACGAAACTGAATGGTTGGTTTGACTCTACAAACTGTTCTGATGTCGCAAGAACTTTTTCATACGAATGGTTACGTATCTAAATATTCAAATAATCCAACACACGACTATAGTACTTACAGAAATATCATAGTTCTTGTAACAAAGTTGTATAAGTATAATGTTTATCGTAAGTCCTACACAGCCATGATATCCGTCCGAGTTTGACTTTTAGAAAACATTATACCGACATCGCGACATCTTTCAAAATTAAAACCACGGTGACTGCTTCAGAGACCTACCAATGATATTGCAGTAATACAGTTACTTCCACAAAAGAGTATGTATTCGACTTACTTACCACAAATCTAACGCACAAAACAATTTACTTTACTAACGAGAAGCACCGAGCCTCACATCCAAACAACTAGAAAGTGGAACTATATTAAAAAACGTCGCTAACCTTTGTGCACCAGCTGTAAATCACACAAGCAACATACTTCAAGATTCTGGTTATTGAAAAACGTTAAAGTGTTTCTCCTGCACCAAGTCGTTATGTTGACGAAAGCGTATATTGTAATACCATGATCGATTTGCATTCGTTGGTCACAAACTGTCACTACTCTAAATAATTATTTTTCACTCAAACACAAAAGCATACTTGTCGCCAATCGTTTTCATCAAGCACGAGTTCAAGAAGCTTACTTACTACGACATGAATTGTTATTTTTATGTTGTGTAAATAGGTAATAATATTTTTTTTGGTAACACTACATCAACATCATCGAGTTATGCTAATAGATTTACATGTGGTTTAATCGAAGTACACAGCACAGTCTAATGTAGAGTCATCTCTATTGTACAGCAACTCGGTAATCGAAATGCATTAACATGTAAACAACGATCTTGGTTCGTCACGCTAAAAATATCTTTACTGTCGCAACAGTCTGATACTCTGCACAAGATGTGTAAATCCTTTTCACACTCGTAATAATACACTAACGGGATACCGACGTCAAGCAACAACATCACTAAACATACGATACCTACCCAAGTAAAAATATCATTTTCACCAAGAGGTCAGCCGTTACCTGTGTACAATTACCATTTGTCCTTGCGGTCTAGCGTTACCCGAGTAACAAAACCGTTTTCACTTGGAAATATATTTTTTCCCTGGGTAACAATCCTTTTTCACTTGGAAATATATTTTTTCTCTGGGTAACAAACCTTTTTCACTTGGAAATATATTTTTTCCCTGACCAACAAACCATTTTCCCTGACCAACAAACCATTTTCACCAAGCAACAAACCATTTTCACTTGACGATCCACCGTTTACCTGAGTAAAAATATCATTTTCTTTTTGAGATCCGGCGTTTACTCAGTGTAACAAACCATTTTCACTTGGAAAAATACTTTTACCTAGAGTAACTAATCATTTTCTCCTGGGTAACAAACCCTTTTCGTCTGGAAAACTATCATTTACCTGAGTACCAATACCGTTTTCACTTGGAAATCTATCTTTTCCCTAGGTAATAATACCATTTTCGTTTTGAAAACTGACACACACACACACCGGGCAATTTGATATTTTTGTATATTGTTACAACAGACGGCGACAAAATATACACCAACAACGACTCCATACATTTGTGTAATCAAATATTCAGTTGCTCTGATGCATCCCATCAAAATCATTGGTTACTCGCATGCAATAGCAATGTGCTGTTGTACATCGACATGTATGTTTCCGGAATTGGCGAATAAAGGGGTTTCCGATATGTCCGTGATGTCCGGGTTCGTGCTTTGGATTTTCCAGAGTCAAAATATCTGAATAAAACACCTCCTCGACTTTGGTAACTGGTTGGTACACGGATAATGGCGTTCGGAAAGCGGATGAATTTATGTTCTTCATCGCGCTAACAATTCCGGGTTACTTTGAGTTTCCTCGGGCCTGTTTACTATATTGTGTCTTTACTGGTCAATACATGTCGCTCCAGTCAGCTGCAACCGGATCACTAATATGAGAAAGTGTGTGGGCCTGATCCGGATATTCACTCATGAACCAACGACCAATATTCAAGTAAACATGTTACAGACCGTGTTTTGTCTCCATGAAAAATACCAATGCATACACCATCACATCAAGTACGTCACGATTTTTCACAAGTATTCGCGTAAACGAGGTGTACAATGTACATACAATGTGTCGGTGTATAAACATCATGGAAAACAAATTCATGTTCTCAAGTATCATCATGCGCCGACTCTGTACATTCAATGTGGGCATAGATGACTTGGAGACAGGCAAGCAGCCATATTTGGACGTAACATGGTCTTAGTATGAACCGCCTCAACCCAACTTGTGAAAAATGAATCTCACACGAGTACAACCCTTTCACGGGTTCACACCTTGATTTTGCAAGATTGTCTGGATTTTCAAGTAGACTTGTATCGTGATCCAGACTTCGACATAATCGGTTTGCGTAACTCGCTCAATCCCTGCGTACCTGCTAACTTTTTCGCCGAGACCACATTGTTTCACCTGGTTTTATGTATTTGGCGATCACCATCGTTATCAATCTTTCAGGCGATGAATATGCCGGATGTTGCTACTCCCACATAACGACTCCAGCTAAACATCGTGAGCAGTGACTCCGGATTGAAATCGTAAACATGGACTCTCTGTGTGTGTGTGAATCTCGAGTTCGCTTACGATTTGATAATGTAATCCAAGGTGTATCTTTGTGGGTCGAAGACTGATTTCGTGTTAATCACACCACAAGAGGGTGCTATCTCGTAATTCTACAGGTCAACATAAACCGCGGTTGGAAACTTTTGGTCTAGTTGATCCAGCTACGTATTGAAACGGTGTACCCACACAGACAATTGAGAAAACGTTGTCGTTGCCTGACCATATCCACGAGTAAATATGGGACTACGCGTAACGTTTCATAGATTCCTCTGGCCCCACACCGTGGTTTTACGACACAGACAAGATGCAGCGGTGGAAATATTGAAAATGAAAAACGATACCTTGGTGACATTTGATTTGGATTTTACACCTGATGAACCATACACTCGATTGGTACATTGGGATGACAACTCTATCGTCGAGGTCGAGGGAAAAGAAATGTACAGATTTGTTGGTGTTGTGGATATCCAGCGAAAATCAGGGTATATGGTTGTGTATGGTTCGCATATTTGACTGAGAATATATCGGTATGCATAATACCCTGTTCATTGTATCATACCATGTGTCATCTATGCCCACATTGAATGTACAGAGTCGGCGCATGATGATACTTGAGAACATGAATTTGTTTTCCATGATGTTTATACACCGACACATTGTATGTACACCTCGTTTACGCGAACACTTGTGAACAATCGTGACGTACTTGATGTGATGGTGTATGCATTGGTATTTTTCATGGAGACAAAACACGGTCTGTAACATGTTTACTTGAATATTGGTCGTTGGTTCATGAGTGAATATCCGGATCAGGCCCACACACTTTCTCATATTAGTGATCCGGTTGCAGCTGACTGGAGCGACATGTATTGACCAGTAAAGACACAATATAGTAAACAGGCCCGAGGAAACTCAAAGTAACCCGGAATTGTTAGCGCGATGAAGAACATAAATTCATCCGCTTTCCGAACGCCATTATCCGTGTACCAACCAATTACCAAAGTCGAGGAGGTGTTTTATTCAGATATTTTGACTCTGGAAAATCCAAAGCACGAACCCTGACATCACGGACATATCGGAAACCCCTTTATTCGCCAATTCCGGAAACATACATGTCGATGTACAACAGCACATTGCTATTGCATGCGAATAACCAATGATTTTGATGGGATGCATCAGAGCAACTGAATATTTGATTACACAAATGTATGGAGTCGTTGTTGGTGTATATTTTGTCGCCGTCTGTTGTAACAATATACAAAAATATCAAATTGCCCGGTGTGTGTGTGTGTCAGTTTTCAAAACGAAAATGGTATTATTACCTAGGGAAAAGATAGATTTCCAAGTGAAAACGGTATTGGTACTCAGGTAAATGATAGTTTTCCAGGCGAAAAGGGTTTGTTACCCAGGAGAAAATGATTAGTTACTCTAGGTAAAAGTATTTTTCCAAGTGAAAATGGTTTGTTACACTGAGTAAACGCCGGATCTCAAAAAGAAAATGATATTTTTACTCAGGTAAACGGTGGATCGTCAAGTGAAAATGGTTTGTTGCTTGGTGAAAATGGTTTGTTGGTCAGGGAAAATGGTTTGTTGGTCAGGGAAAAAATATATTTCCAAGTGAAAAAGGTTTGTTACCCAGAGAAAAAATATATTTCCAAGTGAAAAAGGATTGTTACCCAGGGAAAAAATATATTTCCAAGTGAAAACGGTTTTGTTACTCGGGTAACGCTAGACCGCAAGGACAAATGGTAATTGTACACAGGTAACGGCTGACCTCTTGGTGAAAATGATATTTTTACTTGGGTAGGTATCGTATGTTTAGTGATGTTGTTGCTTGACGTCGGTATCCCGTTAGTGTATTATTACGAGTGTGAAAAGGATTTACACATCTTGTGCAGAGTATCAGACTGTTGCGACAGTAAAGATATTTTTAGCGTGACGAACCAAGATCGTTGTTTACATGTTAATGCATTTCGATTACCGAGTTGCTGTACAATAGAGATGACTCTACATTAGACTGTGCTGTGTACTTCGATTAAACCACATGTAAATCTATTAGCATAACTCGATGATGTTGATGTAGTGTTACCAAAAAAAATATTATTACCTATTTACACAACATAAAAATAACAATTCATGTCGTAGTAAGTAAGCTTCTTGAACTCGTGCTTGATGAAAACGATTGGCGACAAGTATGCTTTTGTGTTTGAGTGAAAAATAATTATTTAGAGTAGTGACAGTTTGTGACCAACGAATGCAAATCGATCATGGTATTACAATATACGCTTTCGTCAACATAACGACTTGGTGCAGGAGAAACACTTTAACGTTTTTCAATAACCAGAATCTTGAAGTATGTTGCTTGTGTGATTTACAGCTGGTGCACAAAGGTTAGCGACGTTTTTTAATATAGTTCCACTTTCTAGTTGTTTGGATGTGAGGCTCGGTGCTTCTCGTTAGTAAAGTAAATTGTTTTGTGCGTTAGATTTGTGGTAAGTAAGTCGAATACATACTCTTTTGTGGAAGTAACTGTATTACTGCAATATCATTGGTAGGTCTCTGAAGCAGTCACCGTGGTTTTAATTTTGAAAGATGTCGCGATGTCGGTATAATGTTTTCCAAAAGTCAAACTCGGACGGATATCATGGCTGTGTAGGACTTACGATAAACATTATACTTATACAACTTTGTTACAAGAACTATGATATTTCTGTAAGTACTATAGTCGTGTGTTGGATTATTTGAATATTTAGATACGTAACCATTCGTATGAAAAAGTTCTTGCGACATCAGAACAGTTTGTAGAGTCAAACCAACCATTCAGTTTCGTAGTGTGAGGATATCGAGTAAAGTCGATTACTTTGTGTGATGTAAATATCCTTCGTACTTTTGTAAGAGTTGTGAGGATGATCATTCGTATCCCACGAAGTAGCTGGTTGATACTACAAAATATTGAATGATCGTTAACACACCAAGTTCATAACCCAAGATAGTGAAAATTGTGTACTCTTAGACTAACATAATTCGTATCCAGCAAAACGATAGACACCAAAGGTTCGATGGAGTTTAAATCTAGATTGTATTAAGCGAAGTGATGAGTATCTCCAGTAAAAAAGTCGAAACGCCCAAAACAAATTTTCTGTGTCTTGCAAATAACTATTTGGTATGATATTACTTGAGTGTGTGACAATTCGTATCCGTCGAGGTTGAATGTTTAGCCATATTGAAATGAATCCAGATCACATGAAGTACATTAATCACAATAGAATCGATGAGAATGTTAACCACGTAGAGTGTGTTTGTTTAAAAGTTATTTCCAATACGGTTACTTCGATCGGTATTAATTCCATGTCATACAAAAACATGTAACCTTTGTACAGTTTCGTAGTACGGGAATATCGAGTGAAGTTGATTATTTTTGTGTGACGAAAATATCTTGTATTGATATTGGACACTGGTTTCGTTACCCAAGTGAGTGAAAATTGTTCTTGGCTGGACAGATATGATTAGTATTTAGAAAAAACGACTCACACCGATTAAGCGACGTTGTTTCCTATCCAATGACTGAGTGAAATTTCTCGGGGGTTTGATTTACCGAGTTAATTGTCGGCGATTCAATCACATACAAGTATATGATCTTTTAGTAACTGACTATTGTGACGACATTTACTTTGACGAATGGCAATGGAAAAATGTCCAATTTCTCTGATCGTGTGCGTTGCACAAATAGTTCAAGTATGTAATCAGTGAACGTCATGTAAATTGACAACGACTCTCAGTAGTTTGGTTAGATGATGGAGGTTCAAATCGATATCGCTACTACGAACAGCAATACAAACACATTTTGTAGATTTCGGTGTAGCGCACATTTCGATTTTATTAATGCTGAGAGGTTTCTGTATTACTCAAGTATAGTTGAATAGGTGGTGCCTAGCAAACATATTCCAATTTGCTTTTTTGTAATGATCAAAGTGTGTGTGAAATGATGTGAACGGATTAAGCATTAATCAAATGGTGGTATGTCAATTCACCTAGTGTGATATCTTGACACCAGGTAATGTGCGAAAGTGTTTCAATTCTCACTGTTGATTACGATGATAAAGTATTGTACCGGTTATTGTTTAACAAAAGAAATTGTTGTTTCATCTTTAGTCTTGGTTAGTGGAGACAATTACATTTGTAAAATATCTTCTGATATCCGCGATACGCAGGGTGATATGTACCAAGGTGGAATAATTTTCCATTCAAGAACATTTCAGACACTCAGAAACTCAATATGTTAATAACAACGGTACTGAAAAGTTTGTTGCTGTCGTAACATTTACCACAACGCCGGGTCTAATTAACGCAAATAATTTAATAGTCAAGTCATGATCAACTATTACATATGTCAAATCAATGTGTCAATCCCTATGTTTACATCATGATAATTTTTGATATAACACCTGTGTTCGATTGTAAGAAACTACGATGGTCAGACTGTCAAATCTAGTATACTCAAACATATTATGTTAATCTCAAGTCGCCGACACCGAGAAGTAATTACTTTTGTCTTACAAAATATACCGAGTAGTAATTAGTTTGTCTTGCAGAATATACCGCATAGAAATTATTCCTCTATCTTAAAGAATAGTAACGACTTTTCAAGTTGAACAAAAAAGACGAGTTGGTGGTATATGCCTAAAACCGAACTTGATATGGATTTTAGATTGTAGCGATTGTATGGACTCGTGTATGCTTGGCTGTTTTCATACTGATACTGCTTGAGTTGGTTGGGTAAGTTACAAACGGATTGACTTGACAATGTTTTCGTGGTTGACTCTTTGAATATGGTAAGATGGTAAGATGTCGAGATGTAATACTATTTCCGTACACTCAATTACAACAAAACATAACCGCATTCAAATAAGCCGTAAGCTACAAGTGGATTTAAAACTTGACGCTGTTTTGTGGTTAACTCAAGTCAGTGGACATATTTGTGTTGATTTCAGGAATGATCATGACGAGTTGGCTGGGTAAATTAGTGATAGTAACTATGACCGTACAGAGTTGCTGACATTCCAACATCTTTTACGCTGTAATATACGGATTCACTTGTGATAAATTATTTCTCAGTTATTGTTCAGACATTCAAATCTCGTATACTCAAAATGTAATAGGTTTTGTCAAGTCGTATATGTACCGATTAGTAAATACTTTGTCTTGCAGTGTAGTAACGACCTTTACAGTTGAATAAAAATTATCGGTCATATGAATACAACCAGGATGAATTAATTCATGTTTGCGAGTTGTAGTGGTATAATCAAGTAAGTGAAAACTATATTTTTAACACTGGTTGATATTATGAATAATTCTTTTGAGTATGGTAAGATGTTAAAATGTCTCTTTGACAAACGGAAAGCTGGATCGTGAATAGAGTTGTAATGTTTCATTACTTGTTTCAAATCAATGTGCGTATAATGTCGAAATGGTACTTGGAAAGATGGTAGTCATGTTTGTCAATCCTATTTCAATTCACACTACGCCAAAGTCAAAATATTTCGTTTCGGATTATCTCAATTTACCTATAGAACATCTCGCGAAAGGTTTCCGACACCGTACTATAACTAGATCGTTATGCATGACGCATTATCGTGTCAGCGACGTACGATTTACAATTATTTCACACCTTTTTGAATAAACGCCAACATCGCAAAGGATTAGGGTTGGATCAGAAATAAGTGACAATTTGTCGCTATTCAAGTTACCGACACTGGTGGTTCTGTCATTCGTTACTTATTAAATCTTACGAGTGAAATCGAGTTCTGTGACAAACTGCTTACTAAATTTTCACCACGTGAGCGATCGGTATGCCTGTAACACGAAGCCGCGAAAGATGGCTATGTCCGAGACATTATCTTGTCAGCGATCGCAGGGCTTGCAAACTATTTCACACCTATTTGGAGTGTTAATATGTGAACGCGGCTATTGTTGGTATTCGAATCACCGTCTACGCCGGCTCTGGGGTAATCTAATTACTCAAACATTACCATGTGAGTAATTCCTAGATTTAGCAAACTATTTTCACGCCTTTTTTGTTGAAAGTACGACATTTCGCCCGCAGCCTATACCCGAAAGTACGAATCATCGCCGCGTCCATAAGAATAACGATATATCATTGTCGTACTCGCCGTAATTTGGAATATACACATTAACTAAGGACCAATGACATGACTATTTACTTGATACATATTCAACACCGGGCGAGAGATGCCTATACCCGAAAGGGCGATATGCCGACGCTCCCATAAGAACACATGGCGAATCACCACCACTGCCTATACGCGAAAGTATGACATGCGAAAGTACGACGTGCGACAGATGCCTATACCTAAAAGTACGATGTGCCAACACGAGTTTCCAATACGACATGCCAACGCAGCCTATACCTGAAAGTACGACGTGCGAGCGCACCCATAAGAACACATTACGATGTGCGACCGAGAGGGGGGGTCCAAAAGTACGATGTGCCACCGCGAGTTTTCCATACGATGTGCGACCGCACCCATAAGAACCCCTGCCACCCCCAGAGCGATCATAACTACTACTGACGTGGGGTCAGGGGAGGCAAGTGAGTCAGTTCGTCACCTGTCGCCCAGTGTTGGGATGACTCGAGTCATGACTTGACTCGAGTCAGACTCGAGTCAACTTTTTCGTATGACTTGACTTGACTCGAGTCACTTCGGAAAAATGACTTGACTTGACTTGACTCGGAGCTTCAAGAATCTCCATTGACTCGTGACTCGGAGCAAAATTTACGAGTCAATTTCAAGTCATCAAGTAAATGGGTTCGAATAAATCTCCGCATATTGTGTACGTTCGGATTGTTCGAGATACGCCGGTGTCACCGGTGAGAACAACCGCTCATTCACTGATTCGACGTTACACTATCCTCCATTGTTAGATCACAAATAAATTGACCGCAAACTAAACAATCACATGCAGCTTACGTTGTCGACGTTGTAGTAGAAGATTAATCTAAATAGCACTGTGTCTCTGTTTCTTAAATGGCCCAATGCTTACGTTGCGCATTGCTCACATTTACCAACCTCTTGTATGATTTACATCGAACAAATATAGTTTGTGCGTTTATATTCTCACGGATGTGTAGATGGTTAGTGTATTAGGATATTGTACCATATCAATTTGTTTCAACTTCTCGGAGCTTCGTATTAGGTCCTATATTTTGGCTGATAATAACTGACTGTAGCATGTAGGTGTACAGTTACTCACGTAATTTATTAGCAGTTCTACGTGTGCGGGAGGGATACAACGTCTTTTTGCATGTATATTTAACTATAGAAATTCGTTATTTGATACAAGATAAATGATCAATTAATCTGTCTTTCACACAGCTAGCAAAATGTAATGACTTTGAATCATCACTCATCTTCGAAAATTCAATTTGACTTGAATTGTGACTTGACTCGTGACTTGACTTGACTTGACTCACCTCCAAAAAAAACAGTGACTTGACTTGACTCGAGTAAACATTGAAAATCGATTGACTCGACTTGACTCGAGTCAAAATCTGCAATGACTCGAGATGACTCGTGACTCGAAGGTAGTGACTTGATCCCAACACTGCTGTCGCCACGAAAATTGTGAAATCTCCAGTTCATATTGGTATTTTCTATCGATGTTCATGAATGGCTGAATTTCGAGCATTTTACTCCGTAAAATAGGCGATTTGCATATTTATTATTTGAAAATAAAGCCCGAAACGAGAGGTTATATGCACAGACGAGCCAAGCTTCGCCATTGATACCGCAATCCATCGTAAACGTCCTTGAGAATGCTCATAGTTCAATCGTGGCTAGTGTCAGATAATAAGACATTAGGATAGCACAGAACAGTATCTGTAGCGTAGGCTACAACTGAGCCTCGACCAATATGATGATTTTACAAATACATAGCCTACATATGTTGCAACTGGCATTGAGAGTCCGTACTGTATGTTTGTTTGTTTTATTGACATACCAACAGTGGCGCTTTTCGCCTAGTACGGCCATGTGCGCCACGACAGTAACATTTGTAATAATTCATTGTCTTTGATTTTTTGTCATCTTCCGGGCGACTTTTCACACTCGCACTCTTTCACCATCGGCCTGCCTCGTTTTCATGCGCCCGTATATCTTGGTCCATACTGACGACTTTCTTGCGCGGCTTGCCTACATCTGGACTTTTCAATGCACTGCGACTGCAGCGAGGTCAGCGATGAGGGGCCCAGAGAATCCTCCGACACATAGAAGTTGGTCCGACCCGGGATTCGAACCACTGCCATAGGTGTTGTGACGCTGGTGCTTAACCAACTACGCCACTCGCTTCTCTCTAAGCCACTCGCTTCTCTCTAAGCTGGGCGTATGCGGCCTCGCACTGCCGACAAAGTCGCCGCGCACAGAAAAATCTGTGTCGCTCACAAGAAAGTCGATGTGATGACCTCATTTTAGTCATTACGCACTGTTGTCCAAGAGAAGTGCGCGCAGACTCGTGCAAAATTAGAGGGAACATTGGTTGTATCATATGGATAGTTTCAGAAAAGTGAGGGACACATATGTTTTGCCCGCACTACATAAATAATGAAGCCACAATACGGAGGTTCGCATCGAGCAAGTACGACGGTGAAGATATCGCGCCAGAAATTTCGCGACGGGTCAAGAAACGCGGTAGCGGGAGCAGGCCGAGGCTTATCCAAAATTAATTTAATTGCAGCTCCATTACCGTGACTTTGTGAAGAAAACGGCAGAAGCCAGCAAAATTTTTCGATCTGTGCTTCAATTTGAGACAGCGCCATTTTTAGAGCACAGTCCCCCTTTAACGTGTCATGTGTTAATTCTAAAGACTTTGGTACAGTATTATAAAGCGCGTCTCTATCCTTCATAAAGCTTTTTTCGATTGTGCTTTCCTCGTCCCTCAAACCATTCGTAATTCAATTCATAGATCGAAAATTGATGAAGTTCAAAATCGATTTCAAAAATACTACTGAGAAAATCAAGGAGGAGAAATGGGAAGTATGTTCTAACATATGAAGCAAACGAATAAGTAGTTCAATAGACCATAAATATTTGAGTACTCTTTTTGAAGTGGTATTGTCGTTGGAGGAATTTCAATCAAAATGAAAGAATTGTGAGCACATACAACTTGGTAAAACAATTACAGACGCTCTCCCTTTCTGGCGAGCCACCATCGTTCGTACTGTCGTAGTGATGGTATTGCTTACTTTCTTTAAGAACTTTTATTATCCAACCCAAAACAGCTCGAACAGAAGTGTAATATCCGGCGTCTTTACCACATCCGTGTCCCCAACTTGTTATTCCTGTTTGTATCCAATATTTGACATCACCGGCAGGAGATGCCTACGAAAAATACGGTTACCAACGAAGCATAACCGTATCCGCGGGGCAGTATTTGTTATTACCAGTTCAACCACCGGACTCCCGTTATCTCCGATACAACTGTCTATTTTGTGTGTATGGTTGCCACCCAGCCCGCAGAACATACGACTGGTAAATGTGATGTAAGGATTGAATTTCGGAATTCCATTGGCAATGCTGCGGCACCTGGAAGAAGTGTTGAAGATAGTCATAGATGTTCCTACTCGTATAGATATGAAAGCGAACCGGGAAATGGTATTCACGTATATACTATAATTGTAGCGTTCAAAGGAGATGTAACTATACTCTGAACAAAAACTAAATTGAAAAATTTGAAACTTAGTAGTGCTAAGTCGCTTTGCTGAGAACCAGTCATTTCTGACGGCCAATCCCAGACTTTGACTTCCTAATAAACCATGACAATTATAAAGTTTACGAGATGGGATTAAAACAGAAAACCCTATAGCAGGGGTGGACAGACCTGCTTAATGCGCGAGCTGCATGTAATAAAATGTTGGCTTTAATGGAGCCACAACAAAACAAAACAAAAAATCAAAAATGCGAATTATGACGTCGCAATGAAATAGAGGCTCTCGAGTGAAGTCTATTATTGTATGGTGATGCGGGCTGCTGGTCATAGCCTACGTCTCCACCTGAGCTGCAAGGTGTGCGAAATCAGGCTGAAATGACGTATAAGCAGTGCATAACTAAGTAATGCAACTTTCCCCTTAATTTTACAAGTATTACGTGATCCATAGGAGAGAAAAAACATGAAAACAATACCAATATTGCTAACACGTGATAGAATGCATCAATTTATAACCAGGTTAAACTTTTCTAGCAAAATGGCGAAAAACTTGTGAAATCATTATTTGGTATAGAGCCGCAATCAAAGGGGTAACGAGCCGCATGTGATTCGCAAGTCGCAATTTGCCCACCCCTGTCCTATAGTGATACGGAGACATCATGGCGTGATCTATGATTTTCCGCAGCAGCATATAAACTGACAATTCAGTAGTTGACAATGGTTACGCTTGCATCAAATGAGTTTAAAATCGCTGTATCATATCATAATATTACAGGAAAATATCCTTACATGCCGCACAATAACCGAACAAACCATCACGCAATAAGGATACTCGGTCACCGCAATTGGTGTTCAGCCGATTTGTAACCGCGAAAAATACCTCAGAGAGAGAGTCTTTATTTTCATCGAACCAAAATACATAGCAAACGGCAGTGATGGTGGTACAGAAAATATGCGTGCACAGTATTCGGTATTAGATAGGAATGATCGGTAAGACCGTGAAGGTCATCTAGTCTGATCACACCAGCATCAAACAGGTACACTTGACTCTGAACAGTCTGGCTGTAAAAAATGTTTAGTTAAGAAAGGAAAATAGAAAAAAAATTAAACAATGGTAGCAAATGATCAATGAAGCAATGTCTGGGCGAGGTAGGGCAACAGTGTTAGTGTAACGACAAGAGGTGATCAAGTAGGACTTTTTTGAATCTATTATAAGGCAATTCACAGATATGTGGTGGTAATGCATGCCAGATGATAGGTCCCGAGTAGTCGATAGATCTCTTAGTTAGGTTGTTATTGGGTGGGGGTAAGTAGATGTTTCCTTTAGACGAGGATCTCGTGTAATGGGAATGGACATGTTTAGCAGGTATGAAACAGTCATCAAACACAGGAGGCAGACCATTGGAAAAATATTTGTGAACAACTTTTGATACTTCGATGCGATATAGTTCATCAACTCGCAAAATTCGATGCTTACGGTAGTAAGGCGACAAATTGGTACGTAAAGGTACAGATGAGATCAGCCGTATCGCACGGTTTTGCAGGGTTCGAATTCTGCACAAAAATGTTGTGCATGCATTTCCCCATACTACGATACCATATTGCAGATGAGAGTGGAAAAGAGAGAAGTAGAAGGTTCGTAGTACTGATCTGGAAACCAAAGATTGGAGACGGGTCATTATTCCCACACATCGAGCTAGTTTTGATATTGTGCATTCAATATGCTGACAATTTGAAATCAATGGTGATGCCGAGATATTTTGCTGAGTCACATATCGAGATTTGTTTATGATCGATGTTCAGTTCACAGTGAAATTATGACTGGCATTATTTAAAACGAGCACCTCGGTCTTATCTGCATTGAAACTTAGTTTGTTTGCTTGCAGCCATCTCGACACTTTTGGGAGTTCCCTATTCACAGATGCATGCAAATCATCGACTGTGTTGGAGGTTATGAAGAGGTGAGTATCATCAGCAAATAGCGTTGTGCGGAATAAAGATGCATTAACAATGTCGTTAATATAAATGAGGAAAAAAGTCGGTCCAAGGACTGAGCCTTGTGGCACCCCTCAAGTTATATCTCTGGTAGTCGTTCTTAATGTCCCCAGTTTAACAAATTGTTTGCGGTTTGCCAGGTAGCTTTCAAGTAGAGTTGCTGCAATACCCCTGATTCCATAGTGTTCTAGCTTGTATCTTAAGATTCGGTGGTTAACTGTGTCGAAAGCTTTGCGGAGATCGATAAAAATGCTGCAGCCACTTTTTTTGCTTGATGGTTTTGTAATGGTCAGGGTTGTAATGACTCGAGTCATGACACCTATACTCGAAACAGGTACCAATCGATTTTTCGTAATTCTATACTCAACAATGGATCCTTGACGCATATAGGCGTCTTCTTATAGGCGATGTTAACGTGAATTCCAGCTAGAACGGAAATCGTTAGGGGCACAAAATCTTCCACTTTGAAGCAGGGGAACCGATTGCGACGTAAAAAGCAAATGACGTCACATAAAAAAAAACTTGGAAAGCGTTTTCAGTTCAATCGATATATTGTCTTATTACATGTTCAAGGCACAAGTTCAAAGTAGGAAAACGAATGTAATCGTTATAACGTTTCCGCATTGTAATCGTGATCGTTATCGACTACTTCGAGATGTTGTTGTAATCGTAATCATAATCGCGTCATTCAGAAGTACTCGTGATCGCAATCAATTATATTGGTGAAGTAATGACCCCATGTCTGGTTAAATGTGCATTCATTGTGGTGGAATGAGTCCTCAACCACCCTATAAACTGCTTTAGCTGATAAGTCTGTTTCTTGTATGGTTGAACAATTGGTTGATAGGTAGATTGGTTAATTGGTTAGCTTAGAAACATATACATTACGTTGTGCATATATTTCGGATATGTACGATTCCTACTTCTATTTTTTTCAAATACCGTATTGTGTAATTCATACAGCCACCTTTATTGTTAGTGCCACCAGCTGTTTTTGGTTCTAATATGAGGAACCACTGTCAAGATCTAAATCATGTGAAATAAGTAATATTATTACCTGAATTTAGTGTTTGTAAAACAGGTTGTCGTTTTACCTGTTATATGCCATCAGCGGCAATTTTGATATTAATAACTTGTACCAAAACGTTTTTGGAGCTGCATTATACTTGAAACCTCATTTATGAGTCGACGTGATTTACATCTGGATTTCTCAAGCGATGTGAATTACATGTTAATATTTTCATACAGATTGCATCTCGAGAAACCATTTCTAAGAAAAATAAACTTTGATGGCGATTAATGTTATTGAAAATACCGCCGAAAGGTAGATGCAAGTCATTTCGTTTACGAATGACAAATTTCACTATCGGGAAATGTTGGCTAAGAACGTAAATATTCACAATATCAAATCTTGCGTCATTAATAACGAGAACCATCATTTCTTTCATCAGCACCTTGGAACTTACTTAGTGTCATCGAAGATATTTATCACCCCTTCTTGCAGATGATCGGCCCGTTGTTTATTCTCTTCGGAGTTCGAACCGAAGCCAGTGATAACAGCAGCTCTACCAGCCTTACCTATAGATAGGTTGAGATAAGTAGGATAAAAATTTGAAACATCAACATGCATTCGGTTGCGGAGTTTTAACAGAAGCTCAAGACTGACTCCTACATCTCTCTCACTATTATATTTCAATTCTTGTGAATACGTCGTCTGCGACTTGTCTGTCTAAATCCTAGACGTCTCCAGAAAATGTAATTGTGATTGAATTTTAGAGTAACCTAACTAATATTGATATTTATTATCATGATTCATAGTTAAACCAGTAAATACATCAACAATTCTAGGGGCAGCCTATCCCCTAAGGCAGAGGTCTCAAACACGCGGCCCGCGGGCCGCATGCGGCCCGCCAGAGCATTTTGTGCGGCCCGCGAAGGCATTTTAGATTTTTATTAATTTGACAAAATATAAGTGTCACATATATCTTTCCAGGTTATAAAGTGATAATTCCCTCTTAAATTGCTCCGAAAGCCTTAAACTATTCGTCAAACTTCACTATCACATCAATTGCAAACGCTACCATGCAGTGGAACTTTCACTATTTTAGTAATTTCCAATTCATGATGACAAAACCGGACCCTTAGACGATTCTAGACTGAAATTTGTGAGTTGGACTTGAACGCGACCTTTCTTAGAATTACTCGGACTCGGACTAACTCGATGGCAAAATGAAAATGACTCGAGTGGACTTGAAGTGACTCGGAATGCCGTAAATTTGTTAGAACCATGGACACAACAAACTAATCGCGTATCAGGGGAATAATAATAGATCAGAAGGTCGCAGCTTGGTATTTCGATAACTAAGCAAGTATAGTTATGGCAACCATTAGCAATCTGTTAGTTACATCTTTGGTCGCTAAACCATGTTATTAAGGTCACTTAAAGGTACCGAGTACCGTAGTGGTACGCTCCAACGATGTAGCAGCAATGGGCCGTTCGCCATTCCGACATTTCAATCACTTGGACACATTCATTAATATATTTATATTTTTTCTGCTCCTATATTTGAAGATATTTGACCATGAGATTAATAGCCTACTTATCAGAAGTATACACGAATCCTGGATTGGAATTACAATGCTCAACTTAAAAATGTTTTGATATCCGATCAGTCTCTATTATCAGTCTGTTGGATTTAAAATATTCATAGTAGCTGAAAATTATAACCTGATAGCTTTTATGATGGCATCATACATTTGTTCGCCCATATGGTGTCTATATCTTATAGTTAATATATATCAAATACAACCAGGACCGTAACTGCCGCAACCCAAAATCCCCAATAGGGGGGGGGCGCTCGAAGGGGGACCAAAATTATTTCGTGAGTTAGCATAAATTAGTATTTTTTTGAAAATTTATGCAACTATTTCAATTTTTTCCCCTAGACATATAAAGTTTTAGGTCATGTATCGTGCTACTCTTAGAAGTGTGCCAGAACGATCGGCAGCGAGAAATCCTTGGCCGAAAATGACTGCCCTTATGCTGACCGAAAACTTCGTTATATATACAAAATACATATAGGTTTAATTGCCCATAGGCGCTTAAACGACTGGCGCCGAATGTTCCCGTCTTGGCGACCTGAACCTCACAAGACAAATACCATCCCGCAGGGAAAAATTATAAGCCAGTGAAGAATACCAATTTTAAATCGTGTTATCTTTTAGTTTAGTACGTTTGGGTGATTCTATATATTTTATATAGCAGACAGGTCACGGAATAACATTATGTAACGAAGTCATACCAACGGATCCGCCCGCCCGAAGATGTTTAATTATTATTTACGGGCCCTACAGTTTCCAAGACACCTCACTCAGCTCTACCGGTAAATCTGACTACGTGAGCGGAGAGGACAAGAAATGGATAGCAATATATATGCAATTCCCGATTTTATCATGAATTATCGTAAATTTTCGCGCTACGCGCTGACTCACTCAGCTATACAGCTATTATTTCGTGGCAGAAGCGAACAACGTGATGGGGGTCGGTTTGTCACCCTATGGGAGCCCAAGACTCAAGTTATTTTTAAGCGGGGCCTGACGAAGTGCTGTTCCATTCCTGCTAACGGGTAAACATACTCCCGAAGATGTTTAATTATTATTGAGTGGGCCTATTTTTTCAAACACCACCTCACTCAGCTCTATTGGTAAATCAAATTAAATGAGCAGAGAGAGGATAAAAGTTGATATACATGCAATTCTCGATCATATTGACCGATTAAATGATGAATTAGAGAAATTTCTCGCTCTTCGCCCATTTTAGGCGAGAAAGCTTACTCACTAAACGGCCCCCAGAAGTAAGGTTTATCACCCTGTGGGGGGCCAAGACCAACGTTTGGGGGGGGGGGCTGACGAAGTGCTGCTACGACCCTGAGTACAACAACAATTCTATTCAAATAGTTATAAATGTGATGATTCTTTTCGTGCCAGGCCTAAATTGATAAAAACGTAAATCACCTTTTGACGATGTGTGTTTACTGTCAGTCTGCTGGATCCGCTCACTTTCAATAGGACAATTCATTCCCGCCAAATAAGGCCTACTTGGAAAGACATAGAATACCCCTATAAATGCTGCGGCCCGCGGCGTCGTCAAAACTGGAAAAATGGCCCGCGAGCACATTTGAGTTTGAGACCTCTGCCCTAAGGAAATGGTGAGAGTGAAGTAAACCTTCAAAATTTCAGCAAGGTTAATTTTCTATGCAAGTCATAAGAGGAAAGCTAAAATAGAGGAATTTCTGTGGATAAAGAATTATTTGACTACAATTTTCGACGTATAGGGATAATTGAAGATCGAAATAACCGTAATCAAGTGTAAATCGGTTCAATGATGGGTACAAACTTTACCGTATAATATGTACAGTACACTCTACAGTCACCGATAAACGAATCATCTGGATATTCTCGATTCGTGCGTTTCCTGGTACCATTTTTATATGCTTCATGAGTTTTTTGCATACGACCCATGTAGCACCAATCACCACAGCTGGGGTTCTTCGCTACTATCGGAAGACTAAAAAAGGTCAACAACTTTCAAGTGGCCCGCGCCATGGTTCGTAAATCTCACTTGGCTTTTTGGGCAAAAAGGTTGGCCACGTCGGCTTAAAAAGATTTGACTATCTTCGAGATCCTAAAAGTTTAAGAAATCTTAGATTACAGTCATGTTGTGTATTTGCAACCTAACATTTCTGAACATTACATTATGAGGTCTGGGTGATATGGTTAATTTTCTGTTTCCTTTGCTTGTATGTAGCCTAATGACAAAATAAATGAATTTCCTTTCTTTTTCAGTTTAATCATAATCATTAGTATATTATTATGGGCTGTTATGCCATATTTCGCTGTCTGTTATGACTGGTACATCCCACAGGACTTTTATTTAGACGTTTTCTATCGTTGCTTTGTCCAAGTGGTAATGTTGAAATGTTTAATTATTAGTTATTAATATTCAGTATGGTTATCAGTATGGTGATTATACATATGTGTGTTACAAGTTGCAATGAGAGCACGTGCTATTCAATCATGTCTGAACAAAGTGAAACGAAGCAGATTGTCAATGTTATTCTTAAAGAATGAGACTACGGCGGAGTTCGAATTACGAAAAGTGCAACTGTCAAGAAATGCTTACCAGGAATTCAGCGAAGGATTAAAGGGGTACTGCGCTCTAAAAATGATGCTGCCTTAAATTGAAGTGCAAACCGAAAACAAATGTTAGCCGCGGCTGTTTTCATCAGAAAGCCACAGTATGAAGCTCCAATTAAATGAATTTTGTATAAGACGAACGGACGCGGCTGCGCATCATCCATTCTTAACCTGTTGCGAAATTTCTGACGCGATATCTTCATCGTCGCTCTTGCTCAACGCGACCTCCATATTGTAGCTCAATTTCTTTATGTTGGATATGGAAAACATATGGTGCGACACCAAGTTTGCTTCCAAATGATACAGCAGTACCGTCTCTCAATGTCACTTGCAACATATGTACAATCACCAAACTGTCGAGGCTCTGTTGTACAGTAACGATACCCTGCTGTGCCAATGCCGTCTGGTCGAATGGGGAATTAATGTAGATGCATAATTTGTATATTAACGAATGCACAATTTCCAAAAATGATATAACGAAGGTGATACCGATTGTGCCTCACTATTATTATTGTGAAATGATAGCATTTTGTAGTGCATGCGGTACAGTACTGGGACAATGTACAATTTGTACATTGGCCAAGAACGTATTCGGTGGCCGTGACTTTATTCGGATAATTCCCTGTACTGGAGAGGCCAGCTGATTCTAATATTTATACTGAATTAGAATGCGTCCTTGAGAATGATCATTCTTCAATATTGGCCAGTGTCAGATCATGAGACACTAGCTTAGCACAGCACAGTACCTGTAGCATACAACCGAGCCTCGACCAGTATGGTGATTATTAGGGCAAGTTTTTGCAACTTTTGCAACTTTTTTACAGCTTCCGGCAGCTTTCTAAATACTCGTAAGATATGTAGAATGCTGTTTTAAGCTGTTTGAAGGAATCTTAAAGTGCAACTTTTTTCCATATTTTTCATGCAACTTTTTCGATTTTTCATGAAAGTATTTTCGATTTTGGTGAGATACACGGCCAAATTCTACTGAAACACCGTAAATCAGCACCGAAGTAACGCTTTTACGGGTATGTCGGGAGCTGAGCCGGAAAATTTACCTTTTCTTTAGTCAACCGAGCAAAATGGGGTCAAAATGCAACTTTTTTCGAAAATCAATGAATAAGTAAAACTTTCCACGGATTTAACTGAAACAAAAACTTGCCCTAGTGATTATACAAATACATAAATAGGTTGTAAGTGGCATTGAGAGTCCGCGCTGTTGCATCATATGGATTATGGAAGCAGAATGAGTGACACATCATATGTTTTCCACGTTATACATAAAGAAATGAAGGTACAATGTTGAGGTCGCATCGAGTAAGCGCGACGGTGGAGACATCGCGCCAGAAATTTCGCAACGGGTTAAGAAACGCGGTGGCTGGAACGTAACGTGTCTTATGCAAAATTCATTCAACTGCAGCTCCATTACGGTGGCTTTCTGAAGAAAATGGCTACAGCCAAATTTATTTATTCGATCTGCCCTTCAATTTGAGAACATATCATTTTTAGAGCGCAGTGCCCCTTTAAGAACCTATATGATGAGCGGTTGCGATACCACACGTATCAAATGGCCGCGTAGTTCAAATATGGCGGTTTTCTGCGGAAACTGACTGCTGACCAAGATTTTTTTCTTTTTTGCAGCGTTTGGGTAAGGTGGAAGTGATAAACGGCTCGCTTTCAAAGAAACATGTTTCAAAACAAGTGCGAAAGCAACGATAGTCAGAATAGCGAGGCATTCAAAATAGAGACTATCATGATAACGAGTCATCGCTGGCTTAACACGAACTAACCAGAAACCAGCCCCAAGATCAAATCGTACCTTATTCGGAATGCTTCGCTCGCTAATATGACACACGCCATTCCCAAGCCTCGCTGTTATGACACTCGCTGCACAGGCTGGACCAGATGTGCTCAGCTGGCTTAGTGGGCGATTAGTCGAATAAGTTCCGGAACTACTGGTGGCCTACATATTTTTGTTCTTCGGATTCATCATCACGCGATTTACATTCTCACGACGGGATTGAATGAATATGTATTCATCAAGCATGTCTATAATGTATAGTATACGTACAAAACTAGTTTGTGTCATTTGATTATTTATAATTACTAGCCTTGTGGCTCGCACTTTTCACTGTCAAAGTTGCTTATAATGTCGATGACTTTTCGCCGATCTCCTGTCATGCATGGTAAGCACACTGGACGAACAAACGATGAAAATATGAGCTTTCCAGTAGTCAAACCGTAGTTATGCGTGAACCTATTGTCTCGAACTGGCTTCAATCTATTTCCAATGCGAATCTGAAAGCAAAAAAGATCATTAAATAGTAAAAAGCTACCGATTTTACTTTATTGATCGAAATAAACTGAAAGTAAGCACACCATTCAACATGGCCTATACTTGTCAAGTCCCTTGCTGTCGATGTAACAGTTTCTCAGTATAGGTTAGTGAAAATTGGAAAATATGAAGATATATGATTTGTCCATAATTAAAGATGAAATTATTTATTATGTCCAAAAACTTTGTAATTCATGACTGAATGGAGCCAGATTTTTTTGTTTCGAAGTATTTAGGATTCGTACCAGTGATTTACTCATCGTTCAAAGGATCCATGTTATGTTACGGTAACATTAGGCATCAATATGATTATTTCACAATGCGATGATATTCTCTATGTTTTGCGATAGAGCCGGGTGACAGAATATTTGATTCCGATTCCTCTACGTAAAGCTAATATTTACCAGAGGTGGTCAGTAACGAAGTACTTCTACTTTTTGGAAGTACTTAAGTAGCTTTCTTCTACTTCTGACACCTACTCAAGTAGATATGATTTTTTTCCACTTCTACGTCGTAATATTTTGTGATCTACTTACTTGCTTTTTGCTATTTTCAGTCGGTCAAGTAGAAGTAGTTTATTCCCCCAATACGAAAGATAGTCTGAGGAATTCCGGGGCTGTTTTCACGGAGTAGCAACATTTAATATTTATAAAAGTCAAGTAAAGCCCAAACATTTTGTTGCGCTTAGCGCACATTAGTTATGGAGTGGCAAATATCTTTTCACGAAGGTTATCAGTTAATATGATCCAGTTACCGGATTGCTTGGTTCCGCTCACACCACATTGTCGCCCATATCAAATATTTCACCACAGTAAATATGGCCCACCATAACTTTTGAAACTACCGTTTCGCAATCTAGCAATTACTTATTATATCTTAATATAGCAGATCATGATGTGTCCTGCTAATCTGGAAAACGTAGCTTTTTAATGTTGCACCTGTTTTAGCAGATCTCTTTTGAAGCTTTATTGACAAAAGACATGATCTATATTCACTAGAGCCCGACCGATATTGGATTTTTGAGCCGATACCGATAAAACCGATATCCAGTACCTTCACCGATAACCCCGATATATTCTGCCGATATTCAAAAGATATGGAATCTAGCTCAAGGCGCATATTTAGCACCTCAAGAGTATTAAATTGAACATGTTTGCAGCCATTGCTATACTTAACATGAAATGAATGGTCTGGGGGGGCAATAAAAATATATCAGTAGCACTAGTCTAGCAGTTGCAGATTACAGTTCATGAAGCATAATTTCTCTGCGTTTTCTACAGGGAGTGAACTTGTGTGATATTCATAAACGATATTAGCTATACAGTACTAAACACAGTGAACAGTCTTTCACTTGGTACCGTAGTTGATAGCACAGCAAGAACTGGGAATCTTTGCTTATTTTGGTTCCACGACTGCAGGGGATCTTTTCTTCATCGGTTCCACCAAATATTGATATTCTTCTGGCAGTGCACCTGGCGCCTTCAGAACATCATTAACAGCTGAAGAGAATGTGCAAAACAACTCAAATTGTTCACGTCCGCTCCACCCATCCCCTTGATGACCAGCATTTCAACAATCAGCATCAATCTTTTACACACTGTCAGAATTGGCCCATGTCATTATGGAATAAAAATATTCGTATGAATTATTGGCTCTACTCCCTTTTTGCTTGGTTTTCTTGCACTCTATGCCCGCATATTCGTTATCATGGAGGCCCCTCAGTCAGATGACTCCATACATAACTGGTATTTTTCGCTTTGTTGGTACCGAGCCTTGGCTTGTGAGCTTCCTACACAGACACCAACAGCACTATCTATAGGTAAATGTTTACACGCGACCCTTTTCGCTGTCATCACGACGGTCAGTCCAGCTTGAATGAAGTTTTCATTTCTCAAATGAATCGACTGAGACCTTCCGCATACAACTTTCCATTCACTCGATGTCTGCTCTCTGTCTCTGGTGTTCGATCACTGCAGGGGGATTCCCACTGAAGTCACTGGGGCATAACGGTGAAAGTATATTTTTCACATAGGGCTACTGGCCTGTGTGCATTGCAGCTTGGCCATTTATCATCATCATTGGTTTATTAGCAATTTTATCAGTTCAATACACCACAAAAATGCGACACAATGAAAAGACAGGAATTATCTTTATAATTTACTGACATTCAGTGAAGACTTCACGTCTTCTCTGACTCCCTACGACCATGTTGTGACTTAACGAAAATGGCCGATATTTTTTACCTCTAGTGGCCGATACCGATATTTCTTTTAATTGTGATATCGACTCGATATTATCGGCGAGCCAGTAATCGGTCGGGCTCTAATATTCACACAGGACCGAAATAGCACTTCGTCAGCCCCCTAAACATTGGTTTTGAACCCCCATAGGTGTATAAACCGAACCCAGACCCCATCAGGTTATTTATTTTTATCGCGAGTTATCAGAGATATTTGTTGTACTATTTAGTGAGTCAGCTTACTTAGCCACAACGTGCCAAGCGCGAAAATCTTCAATAATTCATGATTGAATTGTTACATATGATCGGGAATAGCATGAATAGTACTATGAATTTTTTGGGGGCCTGTCGGGCCCGTAAATAATAATTAAACATCTTCGGGCGGGGAAAACCCGTTGGTATAATGAATTCGTTACATGATGTTACTTCGTGATCTGCTTTCTGCTATGTCAAGAGGTATTGAAATCGCCAAAACATACTAAACTAAAAGACGGACACGATTTCAAATTGGTATTTCTTCACTGGCAAAGAATTCTTCCCTGCAGGTTGGCATTTGTCTTGTGGGGTTCAGATTATCATAACAGGAACGTTCGGCGCCAGCCATTTAGGCTCCTATGCACCATTAAACATATACATCGAAGTTTTCTGTCAACATAACGGCAGTCCTTTTCGGCCTAATAGGTTTTCTCGCTGCAGATTGTTCTGGCAAACTTCCTGGAGTCGCATCCTAAAACTTTATATGTCTCGGTGCGTCGTGGCACAGTAAGGACCGACGCCGAAATGCCCATTTCTGTAAATCATTCGTACTTATCTGGGAAGAGAGTACAAATAATAAAGAGATTCGGCTAATATAAATCGTGCATAGCGGGAAGTATTACTGGAAAAGTTGCATAATTTTCCAAAAAAAAATACTTTATAATTTATGCTAATTCACGACATAATTTTGGGCACCTTCGAGCTCGTCACCCCAATGGGGAGGTACGGTCCTGTAGTCACGCCCAACGGGCCGAAAATGATGGTACATGAAAACAGAATCGAACTCAGAATTATATCGCGGTCACAAATCCTACGTGACTACGTGCATACCTTCCTACGTGACTACGTGCACACCTTCCTACGATCGTACACACCACATTTCAACATATTTTATGTGTTGGTCAATATTCTGTGTTATATGACACAATGAGGTATCTAATCCAACGTTTAGAATACAGATTTACACACCACATTACGCATTGTAAATTTTGGCGAATGTGTCGAAATGTGGTGTCTAACTGCATGCCTTTAATTTGGAGTGATACGTTCCTACGTGCGTGCAATATTTGGATTGGAATGTTACTCGATTCATATACTGCCGTATAAGTCTGAGGTAGGTTATGGTTTCGTGTACCATGCATGCGTATGTATTAGGACTGTTCAAAAATAACTTTTTTTACTTAATCTTGCTGGCTACGTGATTAAATCGTTAGGTTGCCTTAAAAAACGACGCACACTAAATATGAATTCATTCCAACCAATGTTCGCGGCTTCCGCACAGTTTGAAAATTTTGAATTTGCCCAAAAATGCAAAAAAAAACATGAAATTGCTGGGCTGTCTTCAAAAACAATGCAAAACAAATTTGACTCAATTCCAAACCGTAGAAGCGGAGTTATTTCAGTTTTTATTTGATGAGTTTTGAATTATCCACTGATCACGGATAATCCTAGAATTATCAAAGAACAGCTGAAATAACCCCGATTCTACGGCTTGGAATTGATTCAAATTTGTTTTGCATAGTTTTTGAAGACAACCCAACAATTTTATGGGGTTGGCAGAAAAATTTAAAATAATTTTTCTTTTGCATTTTTGGGCAAATTCAAATCTTTCAAACTGTACGAAACCCGCGAATATTGGTTGGGATGAATTCAAATTTGGTGTGTGTCGTTTTTTAAGGCAACCTAACGATTTAATCACGTAGCCAGAAAGATTCAGGAAAAAAAGTTATTTTCGAACAACCCTAGTGTGTATTCATACCCGTATATCAGTGATGGTACACGGATGGAAATACACACCCTTTTCGCTAAGAATGCATCTTCATCCGTCTCATTGTTAGGGCTGGGCACATTGATCCGAGTTCTCGAATCTGAATCGAGTAACTATTTTAAGGATTTGAGTCGAGTAGCAAAAGACGAGTACTGAAATTATACGCTCCTCGCTATTAAAAGTTATTTTATCAACGAGAATTATGGTTTTCGATATTATTTTCCACTGTGGAAGCCTTGAAACCTTGAATGGTCGTATCGCAGCCAGAGGTGATCAGTAACGAAGTAGTTCTACTTTTTCAAAGTACTCATTTAGTTAAACACTACTCGTGGTACATACTCAAGTAAATCTCATTTTCTCTACTTCTACTTCTATTTTGTGATCTACCTACTTACTTCTCGCTATTTTCAGTTTATCAAGTAGAAGTAATATAATCCTCCAATTCGAAATGGAGACTGAGGAATTTCGGGACTGTTTTCATGGAGTATGTAATTTTCATAAGAGACAAGTTAAACCCAGAATTTTCATCACGCTTCGCGCAAAGTAGATATTAAGTGACAAATATGTTTTCCCGAAAGTATTCGTCAATGGGCAACAATTTAGGAAGCGGTAGCGTGGCTACCTTTACTCACACCGCATTGTCGCCCATATGAATAGTTCATCACAGTAAATATGACCCATCATCACGTTTGAATCTAGTAGTTTCACAATCTAGCATATGCCAATCATATCGTAATCCAGCAGCCCAGCATGGCGTGTCCTAATCTGGAGAAGTGGTATCTGACTTTAAGAACGTTGAGACCTGTATTTGCAGACCAATCTTGAAGCTATCTGGACAAAAGACATCTAACACATTTTCCGCTTTTCAGAAGTAGTGCTTGTCTTTATCTTTTAATTCGCAGTATCATTAGTTTGAGTTCAAATTAGTTTCAGTTCCTTTGTCTAGATCTGCATGGGGAACTTACATGTTGAAGTTTAAAAGCAAGTGTAGTAATGCCTCCATTTTCCAAAAAGGAAATTACACTATGGTATGGTATTTTCGCGATCCGTGATATTTTGTATCGTATACTAATCTCGCAAAGTCTTAACACCGTGTTCGATACAATGTCTTGGTATTGCTCGTCCACTAAACTATGGTCCGTATAATATGGGTGAGGACGCCGCACCATGACGTTTTCTGAAACGGGATGTTCGGGTAAACTAAAATTAGCGTTCATAGCGATTTCCATAGCGATGCTATCATTTGCATCTCATGATGTGGACGAATTCTTATGCTCTCGAAAATTGATACCTCATGTGATGCATCAATATGAATCAAGCTTTCTGCACCTTCCGTATAGCTCAATTTGCATATTTTGACAGTCCATGCGAACATACTTTGACTAGGGTTGCATTTAAAACAAAAATCAATTTAAAACAAACATGTTTAAAACAAAACCCTTGTTTAAACCATGTTTTTTATTGTTTTTTATAAGCAATGACGTCACGAATATTCAATTGTGACGTCATAGTAGATTGAAATTGACAATTGAAAATATGGGGTGAATATAGATCCTTTGACGACATATCTGCACTAATGCTGTTGAACCGACCACTTTGAGGGTTCAAATCATCCCATATCAATATACGTCGGCTATATCGGTTAGCAATTGTCCATGTCCATACAATTGCTCATACAACATGTTTTTTCGAAAGAATTTGCCCAATTATGGCATAATTTTACAACTTAAAAACACACATTTTTTAAAAACCTTTGTTTAAAACACTGTTTAAAACATGTTTTCAATAAAGTGTTTAAAAACACCGTTTGTTTTAACCCTAATTATGACGGTTTTCAAAACTACTTACTTGCTTGAGTAGATTTTAAGTCAGGAAATTCTACTTCTACTTCAAGTGGTCTTGGTTTACTTATAAAAAATTACTTCTACTCGTACTTGAGTAGACTTTTGCGTTGCTACTTCTACTTTTACTTGAGTAGCCTTCTTGACTATTTTGACCGCCTCTGATCACAGCATAAAAAGATATAGTACAAAGCTACAACCGTTACTGGCAAAACATCTCCGAAGTCCTGATCCTCCCACAACATTGTCACAAAGTGCAACGATATCGGTAGGATCGAAGAAATATCACAAGTATCGTTAACGTAATTGATAAGAGGTATTATATTCTTTGTGGTGGCACAAAAGGTACATATTTGAACTTTGACATATTACATTTTGTTGTGACGTCATAATGAGTGATACTGGAATACTCGACTCTACTCGAAGTAGGCCCTACTCAGGTACTCGATTTTGCCCAGCCCTACTCATTAGTAATAATAAATCCCGCGCAATGCACAGTATGAGTGTGACTACAGTTTTATTGCAAGCTAATAGGTAATGACCCCAATCACACTACGATCTGAAAGGATAAAGAAATGTAGCAAACAACGTTAAGCTCCCGCGTAAGCGTGAAGCCTGGCGACTACGAGCGAAGCGCGACGTCTGTCACGCTCGACTAGTGTTCAATTATAATGAGCCACAATTGCGGAACTAAACATATTGCAGCAGTTGAGATATATCAATTAGCTGTAATAAATGCTGAACAACTGTCGTTTTGTTATTTAGGCTTAATAAAGGGGGAATCGGGGGAGGCGCTCGTACTTTGTTCGTTGTCCAGGGAGTGGCAGCTCAGAAAGTTTTGGGAACACTGTACTAAACTATTTGACCATTACCGGTATCATTCCATTTATTTGGTTTTATATTGTACTGATATTTGGCTTGAGGTGATTTGCAAAATCCGCTTTCTTCTCCCTTTCGATTTAGACATGCAACAGTGATATCCAGCCGTACGATAACACCTTGTACCAATCCAAATACCACCACATATAAAGAATTGAACTGACTGACAATTGCCCATTATATTTGAATGGGGTGGCGGTTTATAAATCCCTCCATGACGAAGGATGACCTATGTTTATGGATAGAATTGACGAGAATATGGGAAAGGACACTCGTAGTTCTATGCAGCTCGGTCTGTCATAGACTCCTATCAATGATTTAGTCATGTAAAGATTTTTCTTGAATACAACAACCACCTTTCGAGCTTTTAATGTGCATCATCGCGTACCACTGTATCGTGATTTTAGATTGTATTTTTACGTCTGTCAGAAATCATGGCTATAAAATAACATGATTTTAACAAGGAGCACGTTTTAAATATATTTGTGTGATTTTTTTTTGTTTATCACACAATGACCCAAGATGTGGCTATTAGTCGATAGCAAATCTGCAGAACATCCGAACTTATATTACTCTTCTGTTTCACTTATGTATTCACGTTGGACGGAGTGTTAGCTGATACATTTTAAGCGTGGATACAATATTACTATCACGACGCTTAACATTCTAGAGTCGAATAAACGTTAGTAGTGTAGCCTAGGTAGTCGTGCCAGTAAAATACACTCTTTATCTTCTCACCAAGGCCACATCGTAGTCCAATGAGGTTGTATTGAACTTCGGATGTGCGTGGACGGACTTGGGTAAAAACAACTGAAAATGACTTGGTATGCGAGTTTCACTAGTCGGATAAGTTGTCATACCTGGAGATGAATAAAAACAAATAAATGCATTCGAATATTCGCCAAGATGTTTTGTTATGTTACAAAACTAAGTATTTCATGGCGCAAAATTCGAGTCCGCAGTAATCGTAAAGCGCCAACGCAAAATATTGAAATATGAAAATGTTATACAGTAGTTGGAATGAAAATGCTTTAGCTCTCACCAAACACAAGTACAAATGAATTGATCCATTCGTTCGTTAACATATTCCGCGGAAACAAATTATGGAAAGTTTGAGCTGCAGTTAAAACCCACTCGTCGTTTATAACTGTTCCGCCGCCAATCATTTCGCCCGAATCAAAAATCTAGAATTCAACGTCTTGGTTAAAAATGTGCAATTGCTATTGATGCTTCTTTAATGATATTCAGCTTTTCAGCATGCGCATAAGCAATCCATTATCATGAAATAGAATTGGAATATGAATATGCCGATTACATTTCCCGTCACTGATAGCCTACATGTGATTGGTAACGACGGGGCCAAAATACAGAAAAGTTAACAAAAGTATACATTTTATATACATCGACGTGTAGGCTACTGCTTATTCAAATGCCATTGTTGTAATGCTCTTCGTTGTGATTTAGAAGCTTACGTCAATAGAGCATATAGAATTTAAAATATAGTTGTCGGGTTGACTAATTGTGTTTTTGTATGTATTATTATCAAATTATTAGATTTATGTCCTGTACTCTGATTCGGTATATTAGTTCATGGCGATTTTACTCTCGTATAACATTGTTATGGGTTTTGTGTCGATGCAAAGGACACCTTTAAAATTTGCGAGTCGGATGGAATTCATCGAACCTCGTGTCTAGAAAGAGAATATCTTGGAAATAATTATTGCTTATTTCTGTATTATCTATATATCCGTTCGTATACCGAGTCTGTCGAGAATCTATTGATTTCCATCAGAACGACGTGCCACGGCCAGGCTCGTTGTTTCGCATCTTCACCATTCATCACTTTTCCATAGAAACCCTTCTTCGCGACATCGACTGTCTGTCCACAAGCACCGTGAGCTGTAATGATTATTAATGCCACGATTTGATCACCAATTCGGAAAGAGCAACCTCGGTTTTATTACTTCAGTATATAGGAAACCAACATTTACCGGTCACTATATTCGCTGGGACTCATTTTGCCCTAAACAACGGAAATTAAATTTGATTTCGTCATTAGTTCACCGTGCGCTAATGATTTGCTCTGATGTTCGGCTCGTGGCGGAAATTGATAAAATCAAATCCATGTTGATTGACAATGGATATCCAGACTACGTAATTGAATCTGCCATCACAAAGAAAATTTCGCAATTCAAAAGCCGCGAATTCATGGACCAGACAAACGCCCTGTATACATACATCTCCCTTGGCTTGGGTCAGTATCAGTCGGCTTTTTTAATCAAATCCGGTCATCAGTGCAATCGTGCTATTTTATGCTAAATACCCGAGTGGTGTTCATGATTAGGCCGCTCATGCCCCAAACTCGCAAGGATGTGCTCCCTGCTTTACAAACAAGTAATATTGTATATAAATTCCAATGCCACTGTGATGGTCGGTATGTGGGTCGCACATCTTTGCGGTTGGCTGAACGAGTGAACCAACATGTGTCTAAATCGATTAGGTCAGTAAACAAACCTATCGATCGATCTACACTTGTTCGTCGGTGTAAGGAAGCGGTTGACTCTACTTCCTATATAACCAGGTCTCAGCGTTCAACTCTGCAATTGGTCAACATTTATTGAACTACCCGGTGTGTGCCAGTCATTACAATGACAGTATGTTCACTGTAATTGCTAAATGCAGATCTGCCTTCCATATGTCTGTCTTGGAGTCAACTATAATAAAATTGACCAATCCGGATTTATGTCGGCAGAAAGAGTTTCTATATAATCTCAAAATTTCCCATTAATATATACCACTATTTGTCTGTGCGTTGTCTTCCGTGTATTATAGTATAATTTGATTTTCTCTCGTCTCTTGTTATGACTACCGGTACAGCTGACTTTGCCTAGCGTCAATTTTTTATTATTGTATTATTACGTCATACTTTGCCAATTTGGTTTTCGTTTTAATCTCTCTCTGTATGCTTATTATTGCGCCGTTAACTCTCGATAAGGGGCACACGAAAAGTCTTCGAGTTAATAAATTCTTTACTGCAATGAATGTAGTTGTGAAAGCAATACTCAATTCGGATATCTCAATCGACGTAAATAATCACGAGGCAGATGGTATTCTTTGACCTTATTCTCATCATAACCGCACTTATATAGATACGAACGCTGGCAGGGATGCATTGAAAACAAAAATCTATGTTCAAGGAACATGTTTAAAGAACGGCCCTTGTTTAAAACATGTTTTATATTTTATTTTTGTTGGTCACGAAACATTAGTTGTGACATCATAGCAACTTTACATTGACAATTAAAAATATAAGGCTCCTTTGATGAAAAAGCTTCCGACTAAATTATCATGCAGTATTGTGATGGTCGGCGCTCAACATCATCAGAATATCCATTCCGTGCCAATGATCTATAACTTCGTGCTATAGCTGCTGGACCGACGACGATTTCGAGGGTTTCAACTAGAGCACGACCGATTATCGGTTAGCCAATGATATCGAGTCTATATCACACTTTGAAAGAATTATCGGTGTCGGCCATTTGAGGTGAATAAATATAGACAATTTTCGTGACGTCACAGTATGGTGGTGGGAAGTCACAAAACTATAATCAGTGACCTCTAGACATGGGCTATTGCTGTATTTCATATCACTTACACTTGCAAGGTGTCCAGATGCAGCATGTCTAGTTTATTTCAAGTTCGAGTATGATAATGCTCTGTAGTTTTGAAAATGCGCATTTTGAGGTAGATGCCACCTTATTTGAATATCGGCTGAATATATCAGTGTTATCTGTGAAGGTGTTACATATCGGTTTTATCGGTATCGGCCCAAAATCCAATATCGGTCTGGCTCTAGTTTTAACCATACCATATCGTATATTACGCGTACACTATATAGGGTGCAAATCGTCCGTAGGCTAATGCTATATGTTTTTTAGAAAGCAGTGTTAGAATGATTCGAGTCAACATTTTCTTATGACTTAACTTAACTTGAATCACTTTGCAAAATTGACTTGACTTGACCCGGCCTTTCACGAATGTGGATTTACTCCTGCCGTGGACCGAAATTTACGAGTTAATTTTAAGTAATCAAATAAACGGTGTCGACGAAATCGCTGTAGCCTGTGTCTGTTCGGATAGTTCTCGATACGCTGGTTTGACTATAGATTACTAACCTACAGATGGATACGCAGCTCACGGTGATGACGCTTGCGCAAACATTAGGGATGGTGTGAATTTATGAAAGGTACAGGTTCGTGTGAACGCGAACTTTGTTGAAAGGTTCAGTGTAAACGCGAACGTGAACCTCATGAAGTCACGCGACGTCATATTTCTATTTCCAACCCTATATTTCAGTGAAGTGATAGCCTAGCTTGATTTTTACACGATACCTAGGGACGACTCGGGCCACATAATGCCACAATGCTGAAGTACATAAGACTTTTTAAACGTCGCCAAATGTCTCAACTGGAGCAATCAAATAATATAATAATCCCATAAAATCAACATCTTCCGTCGCTTTGCCAACAATTTCAAAGTGGACTTGCAAGGTAATATAAGCTCACGCCTCGACGGTCTAGGCCAGACCGGACGATGTATTCGGAGTCTGAGTATCGCTATGTTGATATTGAGCAGATTGTGCTATGGATTGTACCGCATTAGCAAGTTATATAGCAGTAGCCAACACCCCAGCCGCACGGATGTTGTTTTTATGACAAATAATCATATGAAATCGATATGGACCCCTTACGCATTCTAGATTTTTTTAATTCAGATTTTTTTTATACTGCCAGCGCCATGCATGGAGTGACTCGCAGTTGAAATGCAATAAATTTGAACCAAAGATGTTATAATGTGTGGTAATTGTAATATAAGAAAAAGGTTCCCAGTGCAGAACCTTCAAAGGTTCGCTTGTGAACGTGAACCTCCAAATTTCCGAGGTTACCACACAGAACGCGAACGTGAACCTCGCGTTCACATCATCCCTAGTTACGAGAACGTAGGTTCGTCGGGCTGGTCTTTTTAAATGCGAAAACCTATGATCATTGATCACATAGGTAGGTGCAGCCAAACACGGTCACTACAGCGATAAATAGGCCTACGCACTCTGTAATACATCAGTGACGTAGGATCTGGGGAAGCAAGTGAGGCAATGCCTCACCGGTCGTCAGGATGAGCGAACTAAAATTGCGAGACCTTCAACTACTATTGGCATTTTCTATTGATGTTCAATTGTTCACGGATGACTAGATTTTGAACATTTGCATATTTATTGTTCGAAAATAAAGCGCTGAACTAGAAGTAAGGCACAGATTGGCCAAAAGCCTCACCATTTATAACGCAATTCATCGTAAATAGCTTAGAATTTATTATAACTGATAATTATGCAATTGTAAGTGTTGCTCTGATTCCGAAAATCTATATACTGATCGACTTCTCAATTCTCATTTGGCGGTAACACATAACGTTGCGCTACACGCCCATATTTTATCGCTGGTACTAACGAGCTACTTACCAATCAAGAACGTTGATAGAAATAGCGTTGTTTGGAATTCGAGTTGTAATTTTGAGTGTAAACTCAACGGCAGTTCATTTCGAGTCGTAGATCAGTAATACAATGCGTGCTTAAAAACTGCATTGTCATATTGCCGTCGCCATGTCTGCTATTCTCTCTGATCAATTAACGTTCGCGCAATCCAAGATTTCGAGTCGGGTACATCGAATTCGCGTGTGATGTTGGTCGCTGGCGAGACAGTAACTTCAATTTGAGGATTTTTACTAGAAGGGTCCGAGCCCCTAAACCTGAAGACGGCGTTGCCTTTGCCTCTCCAAGAAATGCTTATACTGCAACGGGAATAATTATTCTGACTGTGATGAAAATTTACTAACAAGTCGCTGCAATATTGATCAATTCAATACAAAAAATAACTAGATGGCAAAAAGCCATATCTTATACCCAAAATAGACATTAGACATATATGGCTCGCGAGCCATTGGTTCCTGACAACTGGCCTACAGCTTGCGCTGTTGTTGGACTAGTAGTAGATTAATCTAATAGCAATGTATCTTTGTTCTATAGACTGCCTCCGTGGCGCGGTGCACACCTTTATCAACCCTCTTGTGAGATTTAAATCGAAGGAATATATGTTTGTGCGGTTATAATACTCGTCAAAAGTAAGTTGGAATTGTATCTCACGAATTTGCGTGCAGTGCTCTTCAACCTTTTTCGTCGTGGTACACCCTTTTAACGCTCACTCAAAACTCCCCTGACCACGTAATAGGCCTACACTGATTCCATAATAAGTCTAATCCAGGGGCCAGATTCCAGCGTATAGCCGTCATGACCCATCTGGACGATAAATACTCATGTTAAACTGGCTAACAGGAACTCGGCAAGGCGGAGAGCCCTTGTGGTATTCTGTGCCATCACTGAATTCTTGAGATATATAAACCCTGCGTATAAAAGCTGCTAGTTGTAGAAGCAGAACGACAGCGCAAGGTTACTATATATATGTAGCAAAATCACGAGTATAAATGTTGAGAAATATTATTGGAATTCCGTTTCTAGTCGCACCCAGCGCGAAAATTTTTCCAGCCTCTTTAATGAATTTCGTCAATATTATTGGTAGTTTCACATATTACCATTCTCAGCTCACGTGACTAGAATAACTTGTAGAGATGATGGAGGGGTGTCTTCTAAAATTTTGGGCACTGATCCTGCTTTTGATATTCACTTTGCTGCATATTGTTTTTCTTGAACTCATTATCCAGATTGTCGGTATTGTGAAAAAATATCACAAATCGCCCAAACGTATACCAGGAAAATCTTCATTCGTGAGACGCACACGATTAAAACTATTGGTATTTGTTCATGAGGTGCATCACATTCGTCGGCGGTTCACATTGTAAGGACACTATTATGTAAAAAACGAAAATCCAAGTCACCCTGGATCGAGCTCAGCATGAAGCAAATTTTTAATTCAAATTAAAATCTCTCGGCGATTTGGGTACCAATTCATTAATTCAAATTGTATATGGACAGCCGCCAACGCACGCTAGTTTAAATATGTGTGGACGACCGCGTCGTTATTGTTATACGGCTATATGCGGCTTTACGCCCGCAGGTGGCCTTGCCTGGTCTAATCGACAAGGCTGCAACGTACAGGAAATGCTGAATACTATTCAGTGCTGGAGGTTACCGGACCACCATCTAACACAGTGGTTCTCAAACTGTACCCCCGAGACCCCAGCAAATATGTTCACCAACTGTTAAATGGAGACACACTTGCTTATGACATCACAAAAGGAATGTAATTTATAAACTACATCTTTTGATATGAACATTGTACGATATTGCACATCTTGTCAACCTGTCCTGAAGCATAAACCTGCGTATTTATTGTGAGAGCCAGTATTCGGTCCATTGCAAAGCGGATCTGATACAACCCGGTACACCTCATCCGAGTGGTACACCCTTTAAAAATTATGGTGCACCCTCAGGTGTACGATAAACCCGGTTGAAGAGCCCTGGTGTATTGCATGATACCAATTTGTTTCAATTTCGTATTCGATCCTCCATTTTGACTGGTAATCACAGATTGTAGCTATACAGTTACTTACTCGCGTATTTTATTAGCAGTTCTACGTATACGCGAGAGATACAACGCCTTTTTACTAATATTCGTTATTTGATTTAGGATGAATGACGACCTAATTCGTACTTCAAACAGCTTACACAAAATGTAATGACTTGGAATCATCCCTTATACTTCGAAAATTCAATCCGACTTTAATTGAGACTTGACTCGTGCGACTTGAGTCGTCTTGACTTGACTTGACTCGAGTCACTTCCAAAAATCGAGTGGCTTGACTTGACTCTAGTCACCTTCGACAATCGACTGACTTGACCTGACTCGAGTCAAAATGTACAATAACTCGAGATGACTTGTGTCTAGAAGGTAGTGATTTGCCCCAGCACTGTTGGGAAGTATTTACACAATTATGACATAATTATGCAACTTTTGAAATGAGCACGACTTTTTTATGATAAAAAGTCATTGCTTTATAGCATCAACTATTTTACATGCAAACCTAGATGCATTGCAAATGAATTTAATTTGGAGAGTGGAAATATCGGTGAATGTAAAATGTATACTGTCAACAATCAGAATGGCTCTGACGTGAAAAGGGATGTGCATGTGTTTTCCATGATTAACCAAACATGGAAATGCCACGGTAGCGAAACTGGTTATTCATCTTTTCATCCAAGGGTTGTAAAAACTCGAGATATGACTCGACTCTACTTGAGTCCGACTCGACACGCGATTTTTTGATGACTAAAATTCATTTTATTCATTTTTTTAAAATGCGTAAAGTGACTCGACTTGAGTCGAATTATGTATTGACTCGACTTATACTCGAGTCATTATGCATGACTCGAACCATGACATAAGGCCGGAAACCATAGGGCGGACAAGACAGACATTTTTTTTGTAAAATAGAAGATTAGTAAATTTACCACATTATTGGTATTTCGTCTATCAGTCCCGATGCTTAGGAAATAGGGCCAGAAACTGATAAGACTGAGGAAAATTATTATATTATAAATACAAATCATTCTAGATCACTCGAGCAGAGTTGGAAAAAAGTGTGTTGAACAGGATTGAACTGACAACTGAACAGTGAACATAATGACTTGGGCTCGGACTCATGTCAAAGCACTCTGACTCGGACCCGACCGTCTACTATCTGACATGAAAATGACTTGACTTGACTCGAGTCGAAACTGTAAACGTGAGATTGACTTGTGACTCGGACCCTTGTGACTTGGTTACAACCTTTTCCATCCCGTTTCACCATGATCTCCAAGTTTGAAAGTATAAGGATAAGAGATACATGGAAATTAGACGTCCAGGCACATCGAGAAGGAATATACCATATACCTTTTCAACAAATTTTAAATGTGAGTTGAATCTGGAAGATTTGTGGCCTATTCAAGAAATATAATATTTATTTATGCGTTAGAATTCGACCCCTCGCCAGCGAGAATAAGCAACCAACAGCGGCTTTACATCATGCAGGCTCTTTCAGGTAGATAACCATTGCTGACCATCCATATCACACATACTCTCTGAAATTGGGACAAGGCATCCGCAAGATTATCCGTTGAGAGTGACACATGATGAAAGTAATTTGATGTCGTCATCTATTCCCTTTTTTCCATTCTCATAGGTCATTCGTTATGCGATATCCCTTTATTGTGTTGTATCATAGTAAGGGTGAGAGTATTTTTATGTATTTCACACATTGTCCGTCACCTTAGCAGGATTCTCCTGGAGAATGAGTGGGCTGATGTCAGTAATTACACAACAAAATTATACAAAATTATTAAAAGGTGAAAAATCTGATTTTCGTACGGTCTGTATCAGTGGTTCTCAAAGTGGGCGATGAGAGGAAAAGTGAAGTTTGGAAAACACGGGTATACATGGTGACATACGTCCTTTTTAAAACTCTATTATAATAGCCAACATTTTATGACCAAAAGACGAATACAATATGATATCGGTAACGCAATTCTAATATAGTATTCTTATTTGAAACAGAACGATCGTCATGGTGTGACTATCACACATACAAGTAAGCTAAAAAGTTAAGAAACCGCTCCGTACCCACTCTGCGACCCTCTCTGATGTATGTTTCTGTGCCTCAGCACATCCAGTGTAAGGTGCGAAATAGTGGCGAATGTTCGTAGCATCTCACTCGAATTCGGGCCAAACACGAAACAACAGAAAGAGAGCGACGCATTAATCGAAAAGATAATGAGAACGACTAATGCACTTGCCAGAGAAATAGTAAATACTTCCGCTGAGTGTTGTTCAGTACTTGACGAAATGCGACGTAAGTTTCAGATGCCTTTTAAAACAAAACAATCCCTTCCATCCTAACTAAACAGGCTACATGCACTTCTACGCCACATCAATTTTAAAATGTCAGTGCGTAGGCACATACTAGTTTAGATTGTAGCCTACTTTGGCCCTGACGGTCAATGTAACCTTTGAATTGCATTGCTACAAGGTCTGCTGAAAAGTTCTAGCAATGTACCGAAAAGGCCTTCCGACCTACGGGTAGATAACGATCACCCCAGTGAGTACCCCTGCTTTGAGAGATCTCCGTACAAGTTAATCGCGGATTAAGGTACATTATTCCCGCAGTTACCAACTATGTTATTTGAAACATGCCTGCGCAATGTAATCTGGATCTATATACTTACGAACACAAATTGGTTGACTTCCTGACCATTTCCCGTTGCTTGTACATCTTCTTGTGGATACTCCATGCAAATCAAATCCTTCATTGCACCGATATATAACCGTGTTATCTAATAATCTTCCATTTTCAAATGCATAACCGTTGGTTAGGCGACGTGACTGAGGACAAATTGCCCCTTTAAATAAAATATTAGTGCTGTAAACCTCGAATTGGAAATTTTACAATAATGCGGTAATCTTTAAAACATATCGCGTAAGTGGTGTGATGAAGTACCAGCATGTTCCCGATTTTCATATTGTTAATATAGCCGATGATTTTTGGCATCGTATCCTCAAGTTATCGGCATATTCATGCCAATGCATCCAGAACCAGATTTAAATTATTAGGTATGTTTATTTTTCTTGCACGGGATCGGTGGAAACTACACTTTACTACGAAAAATTAGTTCAAGGATAGTTATATTTCTTTTGAAATAATAAAATTTCATTTGTCACGGAGCGCCAGTGATTTGCATTACAGCAAGGGTGTCAAACATACGGCCCGACAGGCGATTTCATCCTGCCCGCGCAGCAATTCTGAGTAGATTGAAAAATTCCAATATTTAACAGCACATTTGTAGCAAATGTTGAGATGTTTTGTAGGAAATACTTACATTAAATTTGGCCTCAAAACATCAAATGTCGAGCATGTTCAATTGATCATTTTCCCAGGCCGCATTATAGCTACGTGACCGCGGTGTTGTGGTTTCAATCTAGTTACCACTCAAGTCGGTGATATTGACGTTCAATTTTGAGAGGGTAAAAAGTACTCACCGACTTCAGAGTTTTGTGGAAACGTGAACCAAAAAGGAGCTAATCACAAAAGCGGAAAGCCAAATGCGGAACCCTATATGCAGTTTACATGGTAATATATTGGTTACACAAATATATAATTCAAACATCGATGGTCGCACTGCTGCGCCACTTCCGAACCAATAGGTCCCCGGACTTGAGAGAAACCCGACTCGCGATTTGATAATAACAAATAAAATTCAAATGTCCGTGTTTACAGTTAAATTTGTTCTATTTCTCAGAACGCGTGCGCAGCACTAACGCCAGATTACACTAAAGCAACGGGAGCATAGACAGATGCTCATGCTCACTTATATAGTCGTTAGCGACACTGTTTTATCGTTGTTAACAGAATTCAATTGAACACATCGTATTTTGCCACTTCCATTGTTCGCGAGTAAAGGTGTTGCGACTTGTTAGAATAAAACCCCTATAATCCATCCATGTATTTGTATATATATATATGCCTAAACAAGTACTCCAGTGAAAACAAGAGCACGAGGTAATGTTTTGGAATCAGTTGACTGGTCCGGACCGCGAGCGAATCAAAGGTTTGAATCCGGCCGTGACGCAAATTGAGTTTGACAGCCCTACATCAGAGTCATAAAGGGGATCCACGCAATCTTCCCAAAATACGGGTTCGCATGCACTGAATTCATTTCAAAACCCTCGACCTATATACGCAAACAAATCTACACACACATGAACGCAAACAACCATTACACACATCGCACATGTATGTAGCCTACAATGAGTATTTGTTTGAAATTCACTTTCTGACGCCATACGTTTGTATTCACAGAAAACACTGCATCAGAGTTTGTATTCATACGAACTAAAACCATTAAGGGTTGGTTGGTCACAGGTGATAGAGATAAAGTCAGATATATTTATATAGTTAGTCCGTATGTTCCGGCGTGTCGCGATGCTATGAGAGTACTGGTAACAAAACCAAAATAATTGATGTGAGGCTATCACTGTAAATGTTACGCGAGGATATCGAGCGGAACAAGCTGGTCTTTGTAATCTCGTAGTAAGAAACTCACGAATTTCGCAGTATCGTCCAGTATACTGTGACCGACATTGGCATCGATTATCCGACAGGAACCCACTGAACAGTGAACAAATCCCACCGTTCAAGCAATTCCTGTTTTCACAGCCTTGCATCACTGAAAAAACATATCATCGTTTTTTTACTATACTGCTGCAAGTCTCTCAATGACCTACCGAGTTCTGTCAAATAAATGCATGCTTATATATTTCCTTAATTTGCTTATAGTATTTCTGACGCGGAAGCACATGTTACATTGAACATACCAAATATCGACAAAGAACGTTCAACATATCGCATTACTCGTCATCAGAACTTCGAATGAAATAACGTCAATTGCTGGTTTTGTGACTAGCAACGCGACCCATGAAGGCGAACAGTAGGCATGGCATGGCAATCTTCTGACTTTAGAACTAGCACATATGTTTTAATATTGTGCTGCCAATAAATAGTGACACCATGTATAGGCCTACCATATGTCCACCGTGATTACCGTGTGTTATATTTGGCGTTAGGCTCGCGCGCACGTTAAGGGCAAGGGTATCCATGCACTATCCATATAACTCTTGGATATACTTTCTCTCAGTTTTCCGGTGGAAAATAGTTGATGCGGCATGCGCTAAACACTGCCTTAAAACACATTTATGTCATATATGCCATGACTACTCTATGGTATTTTTAATATAATGCCACATGTATTTCCCACGTGTCAATGAGTGCAATTTGTGACCGCAATAGACCGTAATACTCGCATTGCTAGCAATCCAATTCACGTCACCGCAGCCGTTCACGAATAAAATGGATAAATCAAGTTCATCTCATGCAGTTTGAACAATTTTGTTGCTAATACAATTGAGTATTGAAATAAAACCGACGAAATAAATAAAATTGTTAACATTGACAAGAGACATAAATGATGACCATCCAGGAGACATTGATATGATTGACGCGCATATGACATCGAGAAATATGCAGCTGAGTCGAACAATGGCAGAAGTACTGACTGATGGTGTAATGGTAGCCCAGTATGAGTGACTAACCAGCAATAAAAATCAAGTAGAGGTAATAGCCGTAGAATTAGTAACAAATAATTCAGGTTTATATGGGAATTTAAGGTAACACATCCTCCTATGAATGGTGCAAATATCCAGTATAAAAAAATTAGCATTGTAATGAGCATGGTAACTTGGTTTTGAAACTAAAATAATATAAATGGAAGTAGCGATGAATCGAAATCAATCAGGTAGTGGAATCCAAAGGCGTCTATTCTAAGAGATAGAATATAGCGTTACCACAAGTGTTTTCTGAGAGAACAACAGACTATTTGTTCGTTGTATACAGTTAATAGTATAATAACCTTCAAGAAAAATATAAAATATTGAAAATATTGAGACAATAGGACTGACATTTGGGCTGAAATACATTTTTAATCATATACTATTTCCTTCAAGACGCTATCCTTTATGACGCAATGTAGTAGTAAGGTGGAACTTGGAGTGCATGCATGAGGCGATGAACATTGATATAAGTGAAGATACAGATATTCAAGCCTGATATTTCAACGTTTTCGCACAACTAAAAACGTACCTTTCCTGGAATATTCCATGGTGTCTCGAATCCACTTCATGGTAGTTTTGACATAAGTGTAATAGCCAGGCTGCGATCCGTCGCAGTTTATTCCCCAACTAACAATACCGATCTGTGTCCAGTACTTCACGTTGCTTTTGGATATACGCTGAAACAAAAAGAAAATTCCATGGTCAGTCATATATATATTTAGTAGGCGGTGAGCAATTTATAGTCGGACAAAGGTTTCTAGCTTGCACGCTCAGCATAAACAAAACATCTTTAGTCGTTTATAAAAAAAACAAACTAAGCATGACCTTAGCAGGGAGGAAGCGATATGGTACAGTAATTCAACCCTTCATAACTACTGCAGTTCGTTTGTATGATTTGATGATATTATGGAGAATCATCCATGAACATATAAACCTATGCTTGTTTTGTTTTAACTGGGGTATTGATCGTATTGTCAAATATTTTCAATATTAAAAGCAGATTTTCTACCTAGATTATGACCTGCAATGGAACGGAAAGGTGTCTTATAATAGGGTACCATACGTCCTCTTTTAAGGGGATTTGTCCTCTTTTTTGCCTTTTTTGAATGTGACCTCGGAGGACGCCCTTTTGTCCTCTTTTTCGAGAATTTTCGTCATATATACAGTAAAATCCGACTGAGATGCCGTAAATCAGCACCGAAGTGACGCTCTGGCGGGTATTTCGGGAACTGAGCGGAAAGTTGACCTTTTTTCTTAGTCAACCACCCGACAATGTGAAGGAAAAAACTGCATTTTGGGCACCGAGCGAGAAAGATGATCATTTTTTTTAGTCAACCGACCACAGAGTGGGTAACATTTTGCTGTCTGCGAACAATCTCTCCACTATGACGTCACGATTTCAAGACTAGTCACGTCATGGCTAAAATCAACAATAAAACATCTATTAAGAACGAGCCACGTTTTAAACATGTATGTTTTAAATTGATTTTTGTTTTAACTATACAACCATAACCATATCAGGAACTAAATAATAGGCCAATTAAACGAGCGTGATGGAGACCAAAATGTTCTGAAATGCAGATCGATGGGTAACTATTGTTATATTTTGGACATCTTATGTTCTCAACCTTTTTCACTTCGCGGACCGGTAAATTTCTAAAAATGTCTCGCGGACCGGTGATCTTTCAAAATTGAAATGAAGCCAAAATGTAAAGTATGGAACCGTTTTGGCAATTATATTGCGCTGGAGAGTGATATTTTAGAGGGTTTTCATCGAAATAATTGTCTTCGTGGTGGCATCCATGTGATTTTATGGTAGTGAGTACGCTCAGTCGAGGTTGAATTGCCTTGTCGAGATAAATGTGCAATTGCCGAGAGTCGTTTACAGTCTTTTGCGCCGTAGGCCGTGGGTTCAACCGACCACGCCAACTCGAATAATATTCTTCTCTTTGACAATATCGAGAGAAGAAGCGCTTCGGAGTCAAACCAAGCCCCCTCTGTGGTGCCACGGCTTGTTTTTTGGCCACTTCTGCCATACTCAGGCTTCCACCATACCCAGGCTACACTGGCAACTACGGATACAATGCGTACGAATTTATGGCACACCTTTCGGAGCCAATGCTAGCCTAAACTTCAATATGTGTTGGTTCGTCGTGGCGCGGTAATGGCTGACGCCGAAATGCCTATTTCTAGAACTCATGCGTATTTCTCGGAGAAGGGCACCTAATAATCAGGGTATTTCCTAATATTAAATCGCGCAAAGCGCGAACAAAAATTGAAAAGTGTTAGCCAATGGTTCAAAAATCTACGCTATGATTGATGTTAATCTGCAAAAATAACTTGGGGCCTTTTTAAAGCTCGGCCTCTCCAATTGGGTGGTTTGCGGTTACCCAGTTACGATCCTGCACGAAATGAATGGATGGAAAACGAATGATCGCGCGAATGCGCTGTTTAGCGATGAGTCAGCTCGTATCTGTTCTGTACTTGTCACTCGCATGTCGTCGAATGACACGTCTTGAACTTCAGGTCAAATCAATTATGTTTCCAGCCCTAATGTTACCTCGCAAAGTTCTGAATCAGTTTAAAATTCGATGTTTCATTTATTTTATCAATGGACATTGGACAAGCCTTCAACATCTTGAAATTGCATCTTGAAATTGCCTTGCGGATCGGCAGGAATGTCGGGTCGGACCGGCACCAGGGTTGTAACCAAGTCACAAGGCTCCGAGTCACAAGTCAATCTCACTTCTATAGTTTTGACTCGAGTCAAGTCGAGTCATTTCAATTCACCACCGAGTAAAGTCCGAGTCCAAGTCAGCGAGCAGAGGGTCGTGTCCGAGTCATGGAATTATGACTCGAGTCCGAGTCTAAGTCACCGTGTTCACTGCTCAGCTTCCAGTTAAAGTCTTGGTAAACCCACTTAATATAACTCTGGTGATATCGAACGGTACAAATTTAAAATGTACCAATTTTCCTCACTCTTAGCAGTTTCTGGTCGCATTTTCAAGTACCAGTACCAACAGACGAAATCCCAATAGTGTGTTGGCTTCGGAATTACAATGAAATGTCGGTCTTGGCCGTCTGAGTATCGAGTAAATGACTTGGTTCGAGTCATGCGCATTGACTCGAGTCCAAGTCGAGTCAATACGCAGATTGACTCGAGTCGAGTCGAGTCATTTCCGTATTTTGAAAAAATGACTCGAGTCAAGTCGAGTCATCAGAAAATCGTGACTCGAGTCATTACAACCCTGAGACGTGATTATAGTCTCCAGCATAATATTCCCATATTTTTCGCAAATAAGCATCAAGCAAAGACAGCAATACGGCAATCGATTGAAAAGTTGAAATCGTATTGAATGCGAATATTCAGTATATATTTACCTCCACAACGACGGGACCGCCACTGTCCCCCCGGCAGGAACCACTCCGACCAGAATTATTTACTGCGTCTGCGCAGAACATGCGATTTGTAAATATGGCGTGCTTGTGGGAATTCTTGATTTCAGTCACACTTTTAGCACACCTTGAAAATAGAAAGTTTACCGCATAAATCGCTACGTGAAGCTGTCGCGCACGTCGCTGGGTAGTCTGCATGGAATGGTTCCTTATTAATTCCGAAAATGCTATTACCGAGATGGGCATTACCGAGAATACTTTTACCGAGGATGGACATTACCGAGAATGGGCATTGCCGAAACCATACATTACCGAGAAAGACAAGACCGAGAATGGACATTACCGAGAAGGACATTACCGAGAACGAGATCTATACCTGAGATTTGACAGCGAATACACCCACATAGGGTTTCGGTAATCTCAACATCGGGGATCAAAATTTCTTGAATGTCGACTTAATGTCACTGCTTGTGTCACGATGGCAGTAAAAATAAAGTTTCCCACACAAGACACAACTGAGATGGAGCTTGCATCATTGAGAACAGTACTGACTTTAACCCTAGAATGCATAACATGGGTCAAAATGACCCAAACGGTGCTATTCATCATAACTGCTTAACTCATATTAGAAATTAGGTCCTGGAATTTCTTGACTTTGTTAGTCTTTCATACTAATACACGAAGAGAAAAAAGTTGTTCTGTAAACTTTTACCTTTGACAAGAAAAATGGATTTTTCATCAAGTACCCCGAGAATGCATAACATGGGTCATTAGGACCCGTAGCAAATGGAAACAAAAAAGACCCGAAAAAAGAGGCCTGTTATCATCAGATTTTATACCCAGACAAAGATTGGTGTTGACCTGATTGACCAAATGGTTCAAAGATATATATATACTTGCAAACCACAAACCCGCCGATGGCCTCTAGTTTTCTTTTACAATCTGCTCGACATCGCAGCTCTGAATGCATATAGGATATGCAGACAATTATATCCGGATTAAAAGAGTGGATTTGGTTCAAAGCATCGAGGTTTCATAACATATCTTCCTCACTGCCTCATTTTGTCCCACATGATGACAAAACAAACAAGACAACGCCACAGAGCCACAAAAGAGGCTATGGTGCAGACTTGGACAACTAGATAATTCTAGCTGCATAATTTCACTAAATTAGAAATAATGCCAGTAATCTAATTCTAATATAATTTGGAAAAGCTGAAAAGCTGAAAATTTTCTAGTTGACCAAGTCTGCTGTGGTGAGATATGGCCCAGCTTTTCGAAGTTCATCCCTGCAAACAGCAAACACGTTGCAGAAGAGAAAGCGGTGTTCCTTATGTCTAGACGCAAAGGATAAGATATTGCAAAATGTTTCAGACCCGTGTGACCAGAATACAGCGTGACCATGGTCACAGGCAACAAATGCAGTGAATGAATCAGGCTATTCTTTGTAATGTGAACTGTTCTGCACTTTTCTTTCATTTTATCATCGACTTCTTTACGCTGCTTTTCGTCGATTGTTTCATTGAAATGCAGCAAAAACTCTAGATATGTCGTCATTACGCCAATGAGGAAATCACAAGAAGAAATTTATTCAATGTTACTATAATAGATTTGCAAGTAATAGCAATACGGGTCAAAGTGACCCCTGTTATGCATTAACGTAAGTTTTTTGGTGTATGCATCCTAGGGTGAATGAATTTAGCTAGCATGGTGCGCATGATATCATCGCTGGTCTGAACAATCGCGTCTGCAATAGGCCTTGTGCGCAAGGTGTCTTCGCAAGCCTGGACTATCAATTAGCCTATCGAAATCGAAATCGACAACTCCGGCGTATCATGTTACAACGCAATTACTAGTATTAACGACTACGTGCGCCCTGCTCATTTACATAACCCAGTTTTGTTAACATATATAGGTCTAGTGTCGTACGTAACTGGCTTTACACCTCTAATTACAGAAAGTGGGTTGCGACGAAGTAGACATACATACAGGGCCGTAACTTCCGCACCCCAAACCCCCCAATTGGGGGGCCCGAGCTCGAAGGGGGCCCAAAATTATTTCGTGAATTAGCATAAATTATAGAGTATTTTTTGGAAATTTATGGAGCTTTATCAAAAATTTTTCGCGCTGCGCGCGATTTCAGGTTGCCAAATATCTTGATTATTGGGTACTCTTCCCCGAAGAAAAAAATACGCAATATTTATAGAAATGGGCATATCGGCGTTGGCTATTGCTGCGCCACGACGCACCAAGACATAAAGTTTTAGGCCATGTGATATGCGACTCCAAGAAGTGTGCCAGAACGATCGCCGGCGAGGAAACCTTGGCCGAAAGGGACTGCCCTTATAATGACCGAAAACTTCGTTATATATAGGCATACAAAACACACATAGGTTTAATTGACTGGCGCCGCATGTTTCTGTCTTGGCAATCTGAACCTCACAAGACAAATACCATCCCGCAGGGAAAAATTATATGGCAGCGAAGAAATACCAATTTGAAATCGTGTGAACTTTTAGTTCAGTATACGTTTGGCCGATTCTATATTTTTTGATAGACAGGAGGTCACGAAATAACATAATGTAAAGAAGTCATACCAACGGGTCCGCCCACCCGAATATGTTTATTTATTATTTACGGAATCTACAGTTTCGAAGACACCTCACTTAGCTATCCAGGTAAATATGAGTAGATAGGACAATAAATTCATAACAATATATATGCAATTACCGACCTTATTGACCGATTTATCATGACTTATCAAAAATTTGCGCACCTGGCTCGCTGGCTCGCTGGCTCACGAAACGGTACCACTATAATTTCGTTGAAAAAGCGAACAACGTGATGGGGGCCGGTTTATCACCTTATGGAAGCCCATGACTCAAGTTATTTTTGGGGGGGTGGGGGCGTGACGAAGTGTTGTTTCGTTCTTGGCAACGAGTATACACCCGGAGATGTTTAATTATTATAGAGGGTTCCTACCTTTTCAAACACCCCTCACTCAGCTCTACCGGTAAATCCGATTACGTGAGCAGAGAGAGGGTAAAAACTAACAGCAATATATATGCAATTCCCGATCATATTGACCGATTCAGTCATCGAATTATAAAAATTTCTCGCGCTTGGCGCGTTCAGGCGAGAAAAACTGACACACAGTATGGACACTGGACAGCCAAGTAGAGGATAAGTAGCGGGAAACAGCGCCCAGGCTGAGGGGGGTCTGGTTTATCAGTTAGGTTTATCAGCCTATAAGGGGCCCAAGACGAAGGTTATGGGGGTGGGCCTGACGAAGTGCTGTTACGGCCCTGGGCCCATTAATTAGTATTTTCGGACCCCTGGTTAAGAATCCCCTATTTCCAGATAGGAATCTAATTATCCCGTTCAGCCCATCCATGTGAAAACACAGCAACTTTAACTCGCGCGGAATAACTATTGAGAATACAGGAATCACAATATTCCTGTTTAATAATAACATTTACAAGATATCCAACAGTTCATATGGGGCAGCTATAAATGCTCACTTACTTCCAGGCATCACGAATGACCAAAGTGGTGGCTTTCAGTTGATCAGAAGGTTCACCTTTTTTCGTTGTGGAGCCGAAACCTGTTACCACAGCATCTTTCGCGGCGTTCTCTGTTGAGAGAAAAATGATTTTCATGGTCTTCTGAAGAATAACGACACGCATGAAACCAGGAACTGCCATGAGCCAAAACCATGCCATATGACGGCACCATCAATACATAATATTCTTAACAGTGTCGAAAATCCAAATTTTCGAGGCGAACGGGGCGAGAGCTTTTCGCCCCTTCACTAGGCCCTTTGTTTTATCTCTGTCCCCATTAAAGGGTATTTTGCGGTTTTTAGAAACACATGCAAGCTTAATAAAGAATAATGACTTATTTCTCATCACATCACTACGTTTTATTCAGTTAATTCCGACTTGATAACGGCAATATTCGCATAATAGCATACCACAATAGGTTATTTTATAGTCTTGTACATCGGCGTTCTCATTTAGTGCTATTTAGTGAACATTAATATTACAGACTGATCTGACCTCTTTGGTAGCCCTGCAGTTTATCGGTGACTCAACGAGTAATAGCCTACATAAAATTTTGCATTGCGACTACCGTAATTTGCAAGGCGAAAAATACTTTAATAAAATATTTTAAAATGAAAGTTTTATGAAATATTGGGCCAATTTTATTATATCCTAGTAACTTTTGGGCTCGCAGCCGCAAGAGTCCCTTATTCACATGTGTTTGCATCATGCATCGGACGTACATTGCTAACCATGACACATTGTGGCAATTTTTTTATTCACTACAAAGTCAGCGTGATATTCCCAGCCGAATTCTCGACATTCTGTATAATTTTGACGATGAATGGTTCGTCTTTTTTGTGTCTTATAGCTTTCATCTTACTTCCACCAGCACAGGGGACAGTAAATTTAAATTAGAGAAACTGAGACTACAGATGTTAGGATTGCTGGAACATTTTGATGCTTAACATAAAAAGTTTCACAATGCAGAACCTAACAAGGTTCGTATGCGAACGCAAACCTATGAATTATCAAGATTGGCATTTACCGAACAAGAACGCGAACCGATTTTTTTACTGATCATACTAAAAGGTTCGGAAAACTTTATAACCCTGCACTCCGGTATTGCAGGCCTATTACTACTACTGACGAACAGTATTAAAGTTGTATCTTACCGATCGTGTGGCATAATTTATCATTGAAGTCATTTAGAACGTCAACGGCTTTTGGCAGGTCTCCTTTGTTGCATGGAAGGCAAACAGGTCGAACGAATCGAGAGAAAATAATTTTTCCGCCTGGCGAGCCATCATCGGTAACAAACTTGCTATTTTCGTCTGAACGTAACCTTTTCCCAACTCGAATCTATGTTATCGAACACACTTTGTGATTAGTGATATGGTGGACGAATTGACCAAATGTCACATTGAATTACTATTACAATGTAACTAGACACATTTCCGACCGTCGTCGAAACATTCATAATCACTCGTTCAATGGTGTCTTGATGAGTGTCAGTCACAGTAGAACAATATGTCGTTAAGAAGAATATCTATAACTTAGCACAACTGCTATTCTTACTATTCGCATATTCTCGGGAATATTGATTTGTTAATTTGCTGCAAAGGATTCGATTATTGAAACATTTCCATCACAAAATATATTCAGATGCAAAGACTATTACAAGACCATCTACAATCTAAAACAGGGGTGGCCAACTCAAAGCGGGACGCGGGTCATTTTTCACATTTTGTATATGAGGACCCGCGCCTCAAAAATGCAGTATCGAGACCAAATAGAACACAAAGTTTAGTAAACCCGTTTTTAAAACTTTACGTCATTACAACGCTGTGCTCTCTAACACGGGCGACCGGCATAGCTACCACAGAATAAATATTATTTAATTAATTAAAAACAATATTCAAGAAAAATATAATGAATAGCACTTTCAGTGCATTTTGAATTATTTTGAACACTTTTCAGCTACTAAAGAATTGATATCAGGGTTGGCTAAACATCGTACTAGCCGGAAGACTATTAGATTGTTTCCTTGTAAAGCTTCATCTTGTGAGGAAAGCCCAAAACGTTTTCTACGCGATTCGGTTTTGGCAGTGTCTGGGCCATTGTACGTACGTCAATGGATGCTGTTGCGATCGCCGAAACCGTTTCAGGTGAGGAGTAGTGCCGTTGGGCACAAGAGAATAGCTTATTTCGAGCAACAAAAACAATATTCGAGACTGAAATCAATTTCAGCCGTGCGGAATGCTTTACTAAGCGTTCTCCCGAAATCTCTTATCACGACGCGGGCCGCAAAATATGACCAAGTGGACCGAGGGTTGGTGACTCCGATCTAACACTACAAAAGGGTGATTCCCTTATGCATATTATATAGAAATGAGTGCAACCGTATCAACAATTATGATATAACGGTTTCACAATATCGCATGAGGCATCAGTTGAGATGCTTTAAGTCTTGTGGTGTGCAACTGGACTGGTGGGAACCGGCATTTGTCGTAAGAAATTGAGAAAGTATTACGTTATTACGTAACCGATTCCGTTGCCAGCTCCAGATACGCGGTTGGTGAGATATCTCGCTTGAAACGATAACTATGACAATGCTAAAAATGTTTGGCCCGCCAGTTGGTAATACTTTTACATTGATATGTTTTGGTACATTGCATACAAGAGGTTGCCGACTCCTGCCCTATACCTAGCGTATATTAGTCTTCAAACACGATACAGGTTCAGGAAATGCTTCCGGATTTATGAGGAATAAGTTTACAATTAGAGAGTCCCTTCTTTCTGTCAGCACAATTGGAAAAGTCGCATGTTGGCCGAAACGCAATATGTTTTGGTTGGTCATGGCGCGGAAGTGACTGGCACCGTTATTCCGGTTCAAAATAGTCGAGGACGCGCTGTACACCCAAGACTAAAGCATCGAAACGGGTTTCAACGATACGTGGGCGATACCCATTGTCTCCTGATTGCGAGTATATTTCGTAATTTTTTAAAGTTATGTGTATTTTTTATTTTTGTCGTCTATATTTTTAGTGTGCTGGAGGGGGTGCCCATAAAAATCAAGAAAGCAAGTATCAAAAAACCGTGCGATGCACGAAGAAAAGTTTCTAGTTGAAAAATCGCCCCTAAATTACTTTCGGTTGATTTATCATATAATTGGGGCTCTATTTGATATCCCCTTCCTCCAAATTATAAGCTTTGTGTGAGGCAGCGTCACAGACCATGGTCTTTATAAAACTCAATTTATGCCATTCTCAATAGTCCACTTAAAATTGGAAAGCGGAGTAATCGCCATTTTACAAAGCAATCGGGATTACAAATAAGTTTACTTTAAAATGCCCCCATCATCCCCGTACGTACACCAGGTATTGTAAAGCTGCTAACAGAATGCTCAGTGAAATGTCCAAATTATGCGTAAGTACTACTCACCAATGCAACGTCATAATCAAAACTTTCCGCATCGAAATTTGGATGTAAATATACCTTTTCTGGTCTAAATACTTGAATGCGCTTAGGTAGTTTGCTTTGTGGCTCTGGGTATTGCGTCATTCCTAGAAAAAAAGTTATCACAACATGAAAATGGTCTCAAATTTCTTTATTTAAATTTATACGTATAGTCATGAATGAATTGTATGAAAAACACAAATATTCCATCTTTGATATATGGTAGGGTAACAAACCACAAATATTTAAAGAGACAAAGTGGAATATAAACTAATCAAAATCGCGCCGATGAAAGTACAAGAAGGTAAATATAATATTATTAATATATAAAATATGATATTAATAATAAAAATTAACAATAGGTCTACTACCCTCCAGAGTTTTTCAGCTGGTACAGCTAATTGTTCAACAGTGATCCAGCTACTAACATGGTCACAGATGCTTCTAGTAGACATGCAACATTTATCATAAACTCCACTGCCGTTTTGAGAGTAGGCCTAACGAGAATATGAGTATCGTCCTATCGTCTTGTATACACAATTATTGAGAATTTGGAGATGTCAATTATTTATATGAAAGTTATTAGATATCAAAAGTTTATAAGAATAGTTATAATAATATGTACATTAAATAATATCACATATATTTTCATTTGTTGATTCTTGAAGTCTGCTGAGTAAACCATAGTTCCTAATAACACAGTTATCAAACTCGTTGACTCTTCTGCGCTTTGCTGTCACACACAGTGCATATAGTGAGGCAACTGAAAATAGGGAATAATATCATAAAGGGAGCGAACACATGGTTGATATCACATTGGTTGGTTTCACATTGTTGAAATCAAAGTAGCACTGAGATGAAATCTATAGGATGAATTTATCGAAATGCATAAAAGTGTTCGAATTGAATACTTATGGCTTAGTTAAGTCGAATGAAACGTCCATCTAATTGTCATCGTCACGAGGCACTTGGCAGATACCACCACTGAATGTTGCGGGGACGATAAACACTAAAAGTGGATAACGCGCATCGCCAGTTAATCTAGAAGTCAGGAAGAGTTGTATTTATACAGGAAGATGAAGGTATAAACCGACGGCAATATATATTAAATTTATTATTCCATTCATAAACAATCCAGATATGTAGATGCTGTGGTAACAACAGAGTTCATATAAGCTGTGAAAAAATCAGTGAAAGGTATATATAGTTATTCATGCGTGGAAAAGACCGGTATATTCGAGAAAGAGATCAGAAATATATCCTTCTATATACGGCTACGCCGTAATGTGAAATGATCAAACTACCCTATCAGCAACGGCGCTTTGAATATCATTAGCAATGTAGACACTGACATTGTGCTCAAGCAGAGATAGGGCACATGCTACAGAATTTCCTGATATTTCCTGGACGTTTTTCGAGCTATTGCATAACAGGCGTAAACATAATATTTGTAACTTCATTCCTACCCGCTGCAATCAGAAAAGTATTTCCCCAGGCTTGTAGCATTAGGGGTTTTAGAAATAATTCACTAAAGACGTGAGCTGCTGTCAGGATCCACTCTTCTGAGATAATGGAACCACCTGCAAATCCGGACGCAGCCTTGTATATCTGCAAATATAAATAGATTGAATCGGATAACGATTTAATAGCCGTGGCTCGTGAGTGTTAATCTGGTATACACCGGGAAGACCCGACATATCCATAAACTATAAATAACTAACCTACGGATAGATGCGCAACACGTGATTCACGGTCGAGTGATGCTACAATCGCACATTTGTTGTCGCTTCATAGCATGAAACGGCAACGTAATTGCTAATCCCATAGAAGACGACCCGATCGCTCAAATTAGATAAAGCTGATCTTATTTGAAATCTACAGTCGCGCTGATTCTGATAATATACATTAAATTTTAATCAAGGCAATGGAACAACTCCAAAATAGCCTTCAAAGTCTGAAAATCGGTATTGTTCTAAACCAGTGGTTCTTAACCTTGCTCCCAGCGCCCCCCAGGGGGCGCTGGCGATTATGAAGGGTGGCGGAAGCGCTCAGGGGGCGATATTGGGGCGCTGGGCTCAGGGGGGCGGTATGGGGGGCGCTGGAGAAAAATGGCTTCGCAGTAGATGATGTGGTGATAGGACATATCCTTAATGAGTATTCAGAGCAAATTAACACCGAAAACTTCGTTACATATAGCCTTCAAAATACAGATAGGTTTAATTGTCCATGAGCGCCTAAATGACTGGCACCGAATGTTCCTGTCTTGGCAATCTGAACCCCAGAAGTCGAATTCCATCTGGCAGGGAAAAATTATATGTAAGTGAAGAAATATCAATCTGAAATCGTGTTCGTCTTTTAGTTTAGTACGATTGGGCGACAGGGATATTCCTGTTGGGCGATATCCCTGATAAGCGATTCTATATTTATTGATATTGCAGACAGGGGGTCACGAAATAACATCATGCATCGAAGTCATACTAACGGGTTCGCCCGCCCGAATATGTTTAATTATTAGTAACGGGCCCTACAGTTTCCAAGAAACCTCACAATGTTCGCTTTAAGTTTTGATGAGTCTGCGCACACTCAAGAACTCACTGCGCTGACCCTTGGACAACAGTGCGTAACGACTAAAAAAAGGTGATAACTTCGGATTTGTTGTGCGCAACGTAGATTTTCTGTGCGCAGAGACCATGTCAGCACTGCGCACGTGCGCAGCTTAGAGGGAACATTGCACCTCACTCAGCTCTACCGGTAAATGTGTTTACATGAGCAGAGAGAGGATAAAAATTGATCTCAATTTACATGGAATTCCCGATGATATTGAACAATTTAATCATTAATTAGTGAAATTTTTCGCGCTAAGCGCGACTAGGCGAGAATAGCTGCCTCAGTAAATGGACACCCAATGTAGATACCTAATAGGCTATCAGCAAATAGAGGACAGCCTAATGGGGCCCTGGACCAACGTTTTTGATTGGGGGGGCTGACGAAGTGCTGTTACGGCCCTGGTAACGAATAATTGTACCTGCGGGCACGCCCGAATATGTTTAATTATTAATTATGTGCTCTTTATTTTCCTATACAACAGCTCACTCAGTGCTGCTGGTAAATCTGATTACGTGGGCTGAGAGGATGAAAAGTTTATAGCGACTTATATATGTAATTACCACCTATTCATTCATGCATTATAGAAAATTTTGGTACCTAGGGCGACCAGGCCACACAAACTTTTCTGACCATCAAAATCACGATATGGGGTTCGTTGGGGCGAAGCCGTCAGAGGTTCAGTTTAACACGCTATGGGTGCGCAAGGCAATCGTTTTATGGGGGTTCACGATGTGCTGTTACGGCCCTCCCTCTTACTCATTGTCTTTATTAAATTCCTTACAATATGAAGTTGGGGGGCGCTGGAGCACGATAATTTTTGAAAGGGGGCGCTGGAAGAAAAAAGGTTAAGAACCACTGTTCTAAACAATCGCGACGACGCAGCACAATGACTATAACAACGGTCCTGCGTGGTTGCGATTGTTCAGAACAATGCCGATTTTCAGACTTTGAGGAGTATTTCGAGGGTATCCATTGCCCTGATCAGATTATAATGTATATTATCAGAATCAACGCGACTGTAGCTTTCAAATAAGATCAACGTTATTTAATTTGAGCGCTCGGGTCGTCATCTATGGGATTAGTAATTACTAGGGCAAGTTTTTGCAACTTTTGCAACTTTTTTTTACAGCTTCCGGCAGCTTCCTAAATACTCGCAAGATATGTAGAATGCTGTTTTAAGCTGTTTGAAGGAATCTTATCGTGCAACTTTTACGATTTTTCATGAGAGTATTTTTGATTTTGGTGAAATACACGGCCAAATTCGATTGAAATACCGTAAATCAGCAATGAAGTAGCGCTCTGACGAGTATTTCGGGAGCTGAGCCGGAAAGTTGACCTTTTTTTTGTCAATCAATAGAGAATGCGGATGGAAAACTGTGTTTCGGGAGTGGAACTGGGAAGTTGACCATTTTTTTTTAGTCAACCGACCAAAATGTGGTCTTTTAGCGCGACTTTTGTGAGAAAATAAATTCAACTTTTTACTGCAACTTTTGTAAAGAAATTAATGCAACTTTCCACGGATGTAACTGCAACAAAAACTTGCCCTAGTAATTATGTTGCCGTTACATGCTATGAAGCGACAACAAATCTGCGCATGTAGCATCACTCGACCGTGAATCACGTGTTGCGCATCTATCCGTAGGTTGGTTATCTATACATAAACGCGGCAAAATAAAATTCTTACGGATAATTACCAAGCATCGTGAAATCGTGATGCATCGAACATACCATATATCAGGGGTAGGCGAACTGCGTGCATGCGGCTCTTTAATGATTGCACAATGCACATGAACAAATGTACAATGCACAATGCACATGCGTTTCGTCATTTTGCTAGATAGGCTTAACCTGATTACGATTATATTTTAACAATATGCGTGTTCTTTTCGTGTTGGGTTAGAACTTTGCAATTGAACTCTCGATTCGAGTTCACATGAACGTTTCACCCGCAATAATGGTGCATGGTCATGGTCGTCAATCAATGATAAATCATTGTGTTCAATAATGAACTTGGTAATTAATCAAGGCAGCGCAGGTCACTATCATTTCCAGGTTGACAGTGGTCAATACGACTTTTCCATATGTATTGTAAAGGCTAGCAATAACTGCAGAGTTTGGCCAAGAAAATGTCATTGAGCGATAATGGCAAGAAATATATTTTGAACAAGAGAACAGAACTGTTAAAACAGAATGGGAGAAAGAGTTTGCATTTAGTGATGAATTGGAGGTAAGCCATTGTCCTTATCTGTCACGGTCCGTTCAATAATTATAAAGCTAATAACTTGAAACGTCATTACGAAACCAAACACTAAAACATTGCCATGGATTACCCAACGAAAACAGTATACGGAGTAATAAGATTACCGAGGTGAAATCTTCCTTAAATGCTCATTAGCACTTGAATGAACTGCTCCGCACTGCTATGACGTCATATCAGCCTTATTTCAAACACCTTGCAGACCAGGTGAAGACGTACCGTATATCCACATAATAACACACTCCATTCGATAGCCTAGATTTCACTGTGATGGAATAAATTCGTATCGTTGAATTTTTGTGTTGTGGCTCTTTTAAAACTAATATTTTATATATGCGGCTCGCGCATGAAGCAGCTCTGCCCACCCATGACATATATAATCATAAGTTTAGAATCATCATTTACTTGATTTACAGGGGGAATGATGTGAACGTTGGGTTCGCGTTCGCGTTCTGTGTGCGAGCCCCAAAAATTTGGATATTCGCGTTCGCAAATGAACCTTGGTATAGGTTCTGCACTGTGAACCTTTTTCATATATATTGTAATTTTTCACGTCATTACAACATCTTTGCCTGAAGTTCCTTGCCTTTCTACTTCGGACCACTCTCTGCGTGGCACTGACAGCATGCAAAGAAAATATGCACTAAACGGGCACGAACTTTGCCTTGCGCCTTATTTGCACGAAATATTCAGCTTTCCGTTTGTGAATATTTAATAACTCTGTGCTGTGAGCTTGGCATTACACATCATCAACAACGAAATACATTACATACAGATAATCATGGAATAGTGCCGATGCAGCCAATACATTATTTACGTCAATGAAATTGATATAAAGTATAGGCCTATGCATCGTTCTCTAATGTAGGAAATATATCAGGCACACGGAATCAATCTTGATTTAATATATTTCTTGTATCATAAAAACCATAGCCGTAAGCTTATGGTGTTGGCTACTGTGTAACTGTTGATGTAATCTTTGTAGCAAGTATAGAAACCGGTTTTTTACTCTGATCACCCTGATCACTCTGACGACTTAAGACTACATCGTCCGGTCTAGCCTGGACCGATGAAGCTTAAACTTATATTCCCTTGCCAGTACTCGTCGAAATTGTTTGCAAAAAATTGAAAATATTGATTTATGGAATTATAGTACATTTGATTGTTGCATGTGATACATTTGATGATTTTTAAGTCAGATTGACCTTCACCATTGTAATTTCATGTAGCGTGTACTCGCGTAGTCGTAATGTAGTCGTGTACATTAATATAATACTTTACGGATATTTTGGGTAATATTAGCAATCACATGATGTCTTATGTTCGTGCTCACTTTCGCGCATTCACATAGAACCAGAACCTTCCAGGTGTTCGCACCATCCCAACGATACACCTTCACTCTATCCTTGATTTAGTAAGCATCATGTCATCAGTAAACGTATAACGACACAAAAGGAACGCTATGTTTTCTAAAAAATATATCATCATGAACAGTTTTGAACACTTTTGACAATGAATGTATCAATAAATGATAGAGCAAGATGACTATCTAATTTAAGAACTTCATGGTCTCTTGAATATGATATACATGTTTCCCGCCTTATACTTAGCAAAAGAAATTGATTTCATATATATTAGGTTATGTACAGAGTTCGCATGGCATGTGCACACAATCCCGCTGACACCTTCGTCACGCATGGTTATTCTATTACCGTCTCGCAAGTGCATTACATTTTAAAATATCTTGACTGTCATAACCGTATCTAACTACAATTACTATCCGTCTTGGAGTTATAACACAGACGATCATATGTCTGTATATATACAGTGAACACAGGTAATAATATTCTACTGTAGTTGAACAGGGAAGTTGACCATATACTTCATCAGTACAACCATATACGGTAGGGGCTTTCAGGTCATTCAGACGTTTGCGAATGTGATGATGAACGATGCATGTTGTCAGAGCATTGCTGTAAATAGTGTACTGTATATACTTGTACGTTATTGTATCATCGGAAACCAGGCGAGTTCGGAATTCATTGTCGGATATCCTCTTTTGGTTACGATGGGGTTTCTAAATTTCAGAACCAATTCATTTCATTCAGTTCCTATTGTTTGGAAATATTTATATTTATGTTCATATCATTACACCCACCGACCTGTTCGACAGAATCATCTCGGTTATGGAATAGCAGACATTGCCATGGCCATTCGCCACTTTCTGGTTTTCTCCTCATAGTCAATTCAGCCTCTTCGACATCATCCGATTGAACGCCACACGCACTGAATACTGGATACAGGATTTTAGGAGCTCAATAAAACTTTAATTCTTAATTAACCCCCTATAACCGCCGTTTTGAACCATTTTGACCGCGCGGCACCCGCTGAAAGGGACGAATAGTTCGCAGTATGTTAGAACCTTTTATTTAATTGAAAGCCGATATATATAGGATTCAAAGCCAGTAGGGTACGATTTTAGAACCCGATGACTTCAAATATAGGTCATCAATATACGTCGTATAACTGTTCAGCCATATATAACTTGTGAAGAAAACAAGATGACATCATCCTCGGTCCAGTCTTAATACGACAGTGTTATTGCCGTCGATAACATTATTGTGGTCTTCAGCTTCTCAAATGCTACTCCTAATTAGAGTGTCTTAAAACGGGGACTGCCCTGCGTTTTGAATATGGTGAGATGAAATTAAATATAAAATAGGGAAAATAATTTGACAACAGCCATTTTCTTCAGAAAGCCGCGTTGATGGAATTACAAATGGAACCGCATCTATATGTTTTTTTCCGGAACACCCCGTTACTGCAAAAATAGATTTATATGCTGCCGTGGCTGCGCGTATGCGCTACTGTTGCGAAATTGCTGACACGATTTCTTTACTGTTGCACTTGCTCTGCCCAGTTTCGAGAAGCAAAGGCAGGGCGAGTAAACGGAGTTCAAGTATCTTCCTCCAGATGTAGTACTCATACATTGCGACAACTATTAGACCATCATACATTGCATTACATTACACCCAACGGCAATGTGGGGTTGGAATCAGGTATGAGACGTCATGTAACGTATATAGGGCTCGTGTCCGTGAGCTTGCACCATTCCGTGACGAATTATATTGATGATTACAATCTCACCTTCGCATTTAGGAATGTTTTCGATATCCCATTCTGCTTTTAAATCGCCTTGGAGTTTGCAAGTGATCGTCCAGATATCATTTCTATTGTTGAATCGATATCCACTCTTACATTGGACAAGGCATTCAGAGCCAACCAACTGACCAGAAGGGCACGACATGATATTATAGTGATTTCCCTTTGGTAGAGATCTCCGCTCGCAACGAATTGCTATATAGGTGAAAATAGAATAAGTGCTTATCAGCCTCTTTAAGTTAAGTAAATTGGTTGAAGTGGGTATGGATATTCACGCAATGAGGGGAAGCGAGTGGCGTAGTTGGTTAAACACTGCAGTCACAATACCAATGGACGCTGGTTCAAATCCCGGTTCTGACCAACGTCTACTTGTTGGAGGTTTATCTGGGCCCCTCATCGCCGACCTCACTGCTACGGTAGTGCGTTGAAAGGCTCAGACTGAAAGTGAACCGTGCTATTAGTCGGCAGCAGAAACCACGATGGGGACGCATGGGAGCGAGAGACAATGAAGAATGATTGCGAGAGAGATTGAAAAGACGTTCCCAACAGTACAAAAAGCAAACACCAATGAACTTATGCAATTCATGTCGTGGAGCACAAGGCCTGCTAAGCGATAAGCTGCACTGTGTTGTGCCGATTAATACATACACACATTCACGCAATGAACCTATAATATGAAATACACCACCTTCACAATCTGGGAATTTTACGGGTGACCAAGACGCGGTCAATCCATCTTGATTCAACACGCATCGCAGATCATATTCATTCCGTTGTGTTCCAGCAACTCTGAAGTTTTTCTTGCATTGTACACGGCACACAGACCCTACTCTTCGATTCGTCGGACAGCTTCCCGCAGCCAATTTACTATTGCGAGTTAGGTTCAGTTGTCCACAGGTAATCTCTAAATTCCAGCGATTGGAGGATGACTAGCGTTTCCAATAACACCATAATCCAGATATTTCTCGGTATGATTGCAAATGAGGACTTTTCGGAAAGTATAACAGGAAAAAGCAAAATATTTTGATTCGGATTCGCATGATAGTTTATAGTAAGTATTCCTAATCGAACCAAATATTTATTCATCGTCTTGATTCAAAACAATGCTAAACAAAGAACATTGTACAAATTTATGTAAAAAGACATTAAAATGTATTTGAGATACCACAGAGCTGGTCATGGTCGCTGCCTACCGAGCAGTTTCCAGCTTACTGAAAAAGTCTTGTTGTTTAGCGGAGCTAACGGTCCGTCCAAAATTCGCCCTCCCCTGGCTGCGTGTCTGTCGTTCATTTTTTGCCATAAGATCGACTTAAATCATGGCGAACTGTTCGGTACAAACTACTGAAAAGAGGGGTTTATCCCTGACTTACTTCAAATCTCATTAGAATTTCGGCCTTCAGCCATCACCTTTCTTTTTATGGCATGTCCGTTCATCCTTTCACGAATTAGGGATTTAGAAACATATCAAGTAATATGTTGAAACAATGAGAGTGACCTGGGTAATGTGACAATGGCAACAAAGAAGGTTTAAACGAAGCTATATGGAAACACTGACTTTTAATTACGGCACGCTTTGCCACATTGGCTTTACTTGGAAACTGGATTTCTCGTGTGACGTACGTCGACTACGTAATTGCGGAATAATGGAGCATACGTGAAGACTTCATTGAACGGGCTTCATAGTGAACGAATGTCCGGTTCAGTTTACACAGCCTATGATTTTATCCCCGGATTAACATTCAAAAGTAGGTTTCATGTTCTGGTTTCCACGTAATTTTCACGCGCCGCTCAAAATCGCGCCACGGGCCGCACATTGCCCAGCAGGTTTGACTGATAGGCTATATGGGACCTTCGTTACGTTTTCCAATATATCATCGTGGGTCTCATCTTTTTGGAACATGCGGCACGCTATCAGGGTGATGAATAGGTCGCTGCACCCCTAAACCGAATAAACTTATAAATATATGTTACATATTAGCATAATAAGACATTTCCCAGTAATATCGGTATTACTCGTATCACGGATGGTACCAAGCGTATTTTTAATAACTGACCACCACCGAGAAGAAATAATGTGTTATCCTGTAAAGCAGGGGTGTCAAACATACGGCCTGCGGGCCGCATCCCGCCCGCCAGATCATTTTATTTGGTCCGCGGGGCCGTTCTGAGTAAATCGAAAAATCATTGCATTATCTAGCACAGGGATATCCAACATACGGCCCGACAGACGATTTCATCCCGCGAAGCAATTCTGAGTAGATTGAAAATGCCTATTTTATCTAGCACACTTAGTGTCACAAATATCGATATTAACCTTTATTAAACAATCCCTCGAAACAGCAAATATCAAGCACAGTTATAGGCCACACTAAAACCACCCGACTGCGGCTCTAGTTCAGGGCTGAAACAGTACTTCGTCAGCCCCCCCCCAAAAAAAAAACGTTGGTGCCTTCCCCCCATAGGATCATAAACCAAATTTCTGGGGGCATGGCCTCCTGGAGACCACATCCGCGGCAGAGTAAGGTACGTTTTACTGTTATAGGGGCTCCGTGTTTAGATGCATGTAGTCGCCATGCATTCAGGATGGAATGTTATCTATAATATTGGTAATTGTATATAATGCTACAAATTTGTTTCAACCTCTCTCATCACGTGATAACATTTACTGGCAGACCTGCCTGAGTTGGTGACTTCAGGAAGCATCATAGCCAGGGCCCCAATGGGGCCAGGTTGTGCGTCCAATATATCACTGCTCAAAAGATTGGGTGTCCTAAACATAAGAGATATGCGGAAACTAGAAATTGCCAAGTTTATGTGTATCAGTTCCACTGTGGTCACTGAACCGAAAATTTCAACGTCCACGTTTGCAGTTAAATCTCTTGCATCCATCACAACGCAAACGTAGGGATAAGACCATATTACGACTGAAGCAAAAGGAGCGTAGAAATATGCCAACTTGTATTGTCGTTATAGCAGCACTGTTTCAGCATTGCATAACAGTATTCAACCGGCCAATTAAAATCGCATTTGCGCCAATTCCATTGTTCGCGAATAAAGGTGTTTCTACTTGCTAGAATAATACCGCTGTGATCCGTGATCCGCACACTTTTATTTGCTTGATAACAAAGAAGTCGGGCGAAAGGCATGGGCAGGAAATGATGTAACTTTTCGAATCAGTTGACTGGTCCGGCCCGGGAGCGATTTTAATGTTTGAATTCGGCCCGCGACGCAATTTGAGTTTGACACCCCTGCTGTAAAGGAAGGGAGAAGGCGCAACTTGCGCAAATACTACCTCTTTCGAAAATGCCGATTAAAATTAGATAGAAAAAAAAGTCTCACGATTGCATACGTTTATTAAAGAGATTTTATTCCAGCGGATATAGCTCGACATGACTACAGCAGCAGAATTCCCTGGAAACATGATTTTACCTTCACATGATGGTACATCCTGAAAGTTCCATTCCGCTTGACTGAGGTTCGACTGCAGCAATGCACATAATGCCGTCGAAATTTTCTCCCTGGTCTTGAATCTATATCCATTCCTGCATGCTATTGAACATTTCGCTCCTACCATTCCACCGGGCGGACAAGATGTCACGTTGTAGAAATTAGGGTTTGTAAAGAACTTTTCGCTGCATTTTAACACTGTAATGCATCAGATCCCACTGTCATGCCATAGCGAAATCTCAGGGATTTGATATATTGTGGTGATGAATGAATTAGTAAATTGTAAGCGAAAGCTTTTTGTTACGGAGAGTTGAAACTATCATCAGCTATCAGTCACTGCATTACTCAATATTGATTCGATGAATATGTGCTGTAGGATTGACTGTGCTTTACCGGCTGATACCGGCGATTTCGTGTCACCATGACGTCACGAAGCTTCAATTGGATTCGTATTCGAATAATCAAATCAGTGTGCCCAGCTCTCTATCAGCCGGTTTTTGTTTGTTTGTTTTGAGGTATTCATGGTGTTTGTCGACTACTATGGTCATTTACACCAGGCCGAAAATCTTCATTGTTTTCCGCAACTGCCGACTTATAGCACGGCCCACCTCTAGGCTTTTTGTAAGACACCGCTTGCGCGGATGAGGTGGCGAGGAGGAGCCTAGGTAAACCTCCAACACTTAGGTATCGGAATTCTGAAGTCGACCTCGGTCGGAATTCCGATACCTAAGTGTTGGAGGTTTACCTAGGCTCCTCTTCGCACCTCATCCGCGCAAGCGGTGTCTTACAAAAAGCCTAGAGGTGGGCCGTGCTATAAGTCGGCAGTTGTGGAAAATAATGAAGATTATCGGCCTGGCGTAAATGACCATAGTAGTCGACAAACACCATGAATACCTCAAAACAAACAAACAAAAACCGGCTGATAGAGAGCTGGGCACACTGATTTGATTATTCGAATACGAATCCAATTGAAGCTTCGTGACGTCATGGTGACACGAAATCGCTGTGTGTTGCATGGGATTCGTCGTTTACCCCATATTTTCTACACTGATTGTCATAAAATCGTTACCAAACACGTTTGGTCGCAAGATGCCACATTATCGTTATTCGTCCTCGCATCAACGTTAAGTTACATGCATGAATTTTAAATTAATCTATACTGTTATAGGAACTAATAATGAATATTACTAGATAACTCGATCGTCTCGTTTTGAAGCCCAGCACTCGGTTTTGAATCGAATCACTTCACCACTACCATTTGCGCAGTAAAGTTGATGTATTAGTATTGTACTGTATTGTAACATGGCTATGATGTTTTGAGGTATTGGAAATATCGTTTCTGGATGCTGATTAATCAGATCGTTTTTAGCCAGCTGCCAGACCAGTAGCCTATGTTCGATGCACTCCAATTTATACCGCCTGGTGTAAATCAAACGTTGCAGGAGAAGCAGCTTTGTATATATTCCTTCGCCTTTTGCGTCTGCAGTCCGACCACTATCGTTTAAATAACCACATGTTCAGAATCTCCACTTTGGGCTCTTTGTCAGTATCCAGAAACCACTTAACATTTTTTTAATCCGCTGCCCAAAGTATGAATTAATTTCCTGCATGCCAAATGTGCCGATTTTGATTTCGCCTTAAAATTATCCTCACTGTTGACAACATCATCCCTTTCACATTTGAATTCGTGTTATCCGGCAACCGTCATTTGTGAATAGTCGTGACTGTTTTATTTTCCCACCTGGCCGAAATTTGCTTTGGTATTTTTCCGTGGTGCTGCAATGCTATTTTACGCCATACCGTGTTTTCGCATACAACATTATGTCTTCTATCCATTCCGTACGATATTATTGACAGTATTTCATTTCTTCTTAGTCATTATTGGCCGTGGTGAAAAAGACGAACAGGTGATAAGCGCCAATTTATTCTTTAAATGAACAACAACAACGACTCCATGACTACCATTTCCACAGCAAAGTTGGTGTATTAGTATTGTACTGTAACAAGACTGGGATGTTTTTGCAGTGTTGTAAATATTATTTCTGGATGCTGATTAACTTCTGTGACACACTATTTAATTATCCGTATAATCATCGGTTACAGATTCGAATTTGAAGTACCTAATATTGTGTTTCATCACACTAACGAATATGTTATATTGTGCGGGAAAATAAACAGATGTCAGCGGAATATATATCTAATGCATAACATATGATATGCATTATATATTCCGTATTAGATATGTATTCCGTATATATACACTTACCCTTTCGATAACTGTCTAAAGTGGTCCAAATCCAATTCATCACATAGGGGACAGATGCGTAAAAACCTGGGTGGTGCCCACCACATCCCAATCCCCAGCTGACGATTCCGATCTGCATCCAGTACTTCACATCTTCATTGACATTCAACTGTAAATAAAAGAAAGACAAAAAGATAGTTGTTTATATATTAAATATTATTCGTGAATTGATGATGCAGATATAACCATAATGAATTCTAGCAATGATGTCCGTATACAAATTAAACAGTATTAACGTAGGATTCGACGCAACGTTTTACAGATTTGGTGACTTGCTGATCAGATTGGGACAATAATATTGAATATCGACTTGCTTTTCCCGTCTGATCGATTTTATCATTGGCCATGGCCTTTTTGGCTATTTCCAGATGAATAATCTTGTATTAGCCGGGTTGAGTAAAAATGAGCGTACTAAAATCGACAATTTGCCTAATTACGATGTTTGTAGCCCATAGCTACTAAAATTACGACGGTTAAGAAACTGCTGCTGGCGCACGGACAAAAATTCGCATAGAAGAATTTGTGAAGATATGTATGATAAGACGCGTTCTAGTCACATCATCAATATTCATTACTTACCCGTTTGACAACAGGACCTCCACTGTCGCCTTGGCATGAATCAACTTTTGCAGATTCGTCAATTCCAGAAGCGCAGAACATCCGACTTGTGAAGCGCGCCCGCTGGCTTTGTTGCTGAATCTCCATCACACTTCTGGCACACCTGCAAATGTCATGAAAAAATATAGACGTACTCGAAGGATATCTGGTCCATAACGGAGTGCTTGTAATTATTACGAGTAATTAGGTGGTTTTTATCTACTTTCGATACTTACTCGAGTAAATCTGATATCCGCTACTTCTACTTCGTCCTATTTTGTGACTTGCATACTTTTCGTTATTTACAAGAGTTATGTTTTATCCAATGACAGTGAGAGGTACATGGACTGAGACGAAATGTAATTTTCATATAGGTTTGGTAATATATTGTTTTGAATTGTATTGGATTTGCATGTGGTTACTCTCTGTACATGCCATATATTTACTTTGATTTCTTCTAATTAATTTGAGTTCTTTTCTTTGGAGCTCATGATTTGTGACGGTCCAATATTACCTGCATTTCCCGGAAGAACGATTATATTTAAAGGTATTTATAGTAGGGATGGTGTGAACGTGAGGTTCAGTTTCGCGTTCGGTGCCTGAGCCTCAGAAATTTGGAGGTTCGCGTTCGTAAAGGAACATTGGTTAGATCTGCACCGTGGACCTGATTTATACGACAATTGTTCTCGTCTGGCAATATGAAAGAAAATTCAGCACTAGATGAGCGTGCACCATCATGTATTTCCTTTGTTAGAAAAGGTTGCCCGACGTATTCAGCTTTCCGTTTGTGAACATTTAGTTACTCTCTGCTGTGGGCTTGACCCGAAATCACACAACATCAAGAACAAAATACTCTGCACGTAGATAGACAGTAAACTGTGCTTGTTAAACAATTATTATATCAACAGTAATCAATAATTGTTATATCAATTTATTAGATCAATAAATGTATCTTTGTCTGATGTAAAAACTGCCGTACGGGACCCATCTTGATATGGCATATTTATTGTATCATAAAAAAAATCCGTCCGATCGGGTGTTGGCTACTGCATAACTTGTTTATGAGGTAATATTTGAAGCAAGTATATACAAACTGGCTGTCCACTCTGATCAATATCAATCCTCCCCAAATATTTTAATGACTTTTTTACCTCGGAATCAAAAACACACAAGTACAACACACGCGCGTCCACGTCGTCCAAATATCATATGATCGAGATCATCGCTCTATAAAATATGCCGGACCTGATGTGTGGAACAGTATCCCGCCCGCCATCCGGCAATCGACGAGCATGTCCACATTCAAGTCGAAATACAAGCAATTACTATTAAATAAATACAGTCCATCTTCAAGATTACCGGACCAAGACTGACCTATCGATCTCGCTTCCCATGACATGCCGCCCTGTTCTTATCGCTTTCTTTTTCTCTACTGTCTTCTTTACTTTCATTCAGTGTGCATGCCTCCTCTTTACATCGCCTAGGCCAAGGTGGGTGTCTGATTCCATAGACAAATCCAAGTCGCTTCGACATCTTCCTGTGGATTCATTCTATCGCATTTTTTGTGGGGTATTGAACTGATAAAATTGCTAATAAACCAATGATGATGATGATGATGATGATGGAATAGTCAGGCGGCTTATATTCCCTTGCAAGTAATCGTCGAAATTGATTGCAAAGGGACGAAAGATATTGATTTTGGATATCTGAATATTATAACATATACTCATAGCATATAGCATAAAGTCGCCGCTAGGTACCTTATACGTTAATATATTACTTTACGGAAATATAGGGTGAGCATTATTCATATGGCGTCACGTGGCTTCATGGGTTCGTGTTCACGTTCGCGTTCACATAAAACCTTTCTAAAAGGTTCACGTTCACGCTAACCAGAACCTTTCAGGAGTTCGCATCGTCCCTAATTTTGGCATCTCTCACATTTTTTTAATTTCTTCGCCACCGCTTAAACTCCACCGCCTCCTGTATTTTCTCAATTGCGGGACTTATAATACGGATAAGGGTATTGCACCTAAGTTTTATATATTCTGTTGAATATTTATAGCTCCTATGATGCGGTAGCGCGACCACGCCTGCGCCGTGCACAAACGACAATTTACAACTTTGGACGGACCCATGGGGCTATTTTGACCAAAATCTCCCATTTTCGCCGTAATGGCTACATAGAAAATGGGCTCAGTTTAGAACAGTGGTTCCCAACGTGGGCGATATCGCCCCCCAGGGGCGATTTGTCGGTCCAGGGGGGGCGAAAATAGCCAAGAGGGCGATAGGGGGCGAAAATAGACGAAGGGGGCGATAGGGGGGCGATGGCGCGTTGAAATGGCTATATTGGCGTCCATGACCGTAACTGCCACACCAAAACCCCCAATTGCGATGGGCGGCCAGAGCTCGAAGAGGGCCCACTATTTTTTCGTGAATTAACAATAATTATAGAGTATTATTTTGGAAATTTGGGCAACTTTTTCAAAAAATTTTCGCGCTGCGCGCCATTTCGTGGTCCCGTATTTCTTGCTTAGGCTATGGGATACCATTCGTCCAAGAAATAATACGCATGAGTTATAGAAATGGGCATCTCGGCGTCAGCCATTATCACACCATGACGCACCAAGACATATGAAGTTTCAGGTCATGTAAAATGCGACTCCGAGAAGTGTGCCAGAACGAGAAAACCTTGGCGGAAAAGGACTGCCTTTATGCTGACCGACTTCGATATATATACGATATACATATATATTTAATTGTCCATAGGCGCTTAAATGGCTGGCGCCAAATGTTACTGTCCTGGCGATCATAGAACCCCACAAAAAATGCCATCTCGCAGAGAAAAATTAATTGCCAGTGAAGAAATACCAATTTGAAATCGTGTGCGTCTTTTAGTTTAGTACGTATGAGCGATTTGAATATCTTTTGATATAGCAGACAGGCCACGAAATGTCATTACATAACGAAATCATTGTACACACGGGTTCGCCCGAATGTGTTCAATTATTATTTACGGGCCCTACATTTTCCAAGACACCTCACTCAGCTTTACCGGTCAATCTGAATACATGAGCAAAGAGAGGATAAAAATTGACAGCAATATATATATATATATATGCAATTCCCGATCATATTGACCGATTCAATCATGAATGATAGAAATTTAGGCCCGCTAACTAAAGAGTCCAACAATTTGTGCTGAGCAGTAGCGGTAAAGAGGTATCGGGGGAGTTGCGTCTGAGGGGTTCAGAAGTTTGCTTTATCACCCTATGGAGGAGGGGGTCAAGACCAACGTATTGGGGGGGGGCTGACGAAGTGCTGTTACGGTCCTTTTGGAATAAAGTCGGAGAAATCACCTTTTTTGTTAGTCGACTCACCAAAATGTAGCTGGAAAAGTGTAATTTCGAGGTAGAGCCGAAAAGTTGACCCTTTTTCTTAGTCAACTCGCCGGTGATTTCAGTCTGTATGCCCATTTTTCGGTTCCCAATATTTGGGGGGCGATTATCGGTGTGGAGTTTGAATAGGGGGCGATGAGTCGAAAAAGGTTGGGAACCACTGGTTTAGAAATTCAATCTATTTGTTATTTTTACACACAGAAGACTCTTTTAAATCAATATACAGCAACAGTACCATATTTAAGGGTATTAGATGCATCATAGTTATAAAATATCACGGATATCACGGATTTCTAGGCTTGACAAACATTTCGATGTATTCCGCCAACCGTCCACTTATAAAGTCACTATGCGACGCGGTGTGTATAGGGCAAGGCAGGGTTGTAACGACTCGAGTCGCGATTTTCCGGTGTCGTGATTTGACTCGAGTCCATTTTATCAAATTCGGAAAATAACTCGACTCGAGTCAATTGTTGTATTGTATTGACTCGACTTGTACTCGAGTCATTGTGTATGACTCGAACCAAGTTATATGGGTTAGATTAGGACGGCCAAGACAGACATCTCATTGTAACTTCGAAGAATAGTAAAGTTACCACATCATTGGTATTTCGTCTATCAGTCCTGATACTTGGATATAGGGCCAGAAACTGTTAAGTCTGAGAAAAATTACTACATTCGGAATGCGAGCTATTCTACATCACTCGAGCAGATTTGAATCCCTCTATGCTAGCTGACTTGGTGGAGAATTGAAAATGACTCGACTTGACTCGAATCAAAACTATGAAAGTGAAATTGACTTGTGACTAGTAACTAGTGCGGAGCGGATCGACAAATTCTCTGGTCCGGCTCCGATCCGGTTGTTCAATTCTCTGGTCCGGCTCCGATCCGGCCGTATCAGGAAAAAGTACTGATCTGGCTCCAATCCGGCTCCGGCCAAAAATGAAAAAGTCCGGCCAGAAATCCGGCCCTACACGGTACGGGGATTCCGTGAATTGATAAATATGCCTCGTTTACGCTCGCACTGGCTTGGCAGTTACCTGCGTGTGGTTAGTTGGTCGGTAGTAATTTAGTTATAAAAGTCATGCTTATCCATAAAGATTCTGGCCATATCAAAAAAGCAGTGATCCGGCTCCGATCCGGCTACGGCCGTAACAGAAAAAGTACTGATCCGGCTCCGCTCCGGTCCGGCCAAAATTGTAAAAATCCGGCCGGATATCCAATCCGGCTCCGGTCCATGCTCCGCACTACTAGTAACCAATGTTCTCTATACGCTGCGCACGTGCGCAAATGCGTAGCTCTCGAAGCCAGCTCTCGAAATCCTCAGGCAACAATATCAAAAATGAGATAAATTTGCGTTAAAATTCGGATTACTACATCCGATTAATCAAACATTTTCATGCTAGATTTCCTTTCTCTAAATTCTGGGACTATGGCAGACTTTAGATTTTGATTGCTGCAAAAGAGCGACCACGGCGACCACACCATTTAAAATTCTGCGGTTGCTAAACATTTCAACGCTCAAAAACGGAAATTTCTAACTTCGCAACATCAGTTCGATTCTAGTTTTGCAGTCGGTAACTGTTTATCAAGTCACAGCAAGTTATCATGTGTCAGTATGATATTAGCGATCAATGCATGTGCTGGGTGGATTTGTTCACACTATATTCGTTCGGGTAAGACTCGTCTATAATGAGACATGACTTGGTCGAGACAAGCTTAATGACTCAAGTACAAGTCGAGTCAATTCAACGAAAAATCGGGACTGGAGTCATTACAACACGGGTGTAGTGGGTGTTGAGTAAATCGGTGATTTCACAAACCGAATAGCATTCTATCTATCACAAAACCAGTAACTACAGTAACCAATCAACTGACCTAAATTCACCGTCGTTCATCTGGGAAACAGTACTTGTACATGTACATTGTACATGGATGCATCCTACAAAATTACTTTACCGCGTATCGATTCCGGCTCAGTAGTCTCATTTTCTCATTATTTTAAAAGCAATTTCGACCTAATCGATCAACCAAGACATAACTAGTTTGAGTAGGTATTTCGACATTTCTTGACATGCACTTTTAAATATTTTCAATTTACTTCCAGTCTGCTTCGATCTTTAAAAGTCCCTCTTGAAGATTGACAGGTAATGAGATCGACCCATGCGACATCTTTCCGAATCCGGTTATTATTACTGAACTTCCCTCCTTGATCCAGGCATTTCCTACGAAGATAACGAAAACGTTACATGGCGATGAGTGGAGTGACCTGCTAATACAGTTACAGCATCACAGCAGTGTTGGGACGACTCGAGTCAGTCTGCAAAGATGAATTGACTTGACTCGGTGTTTCAGAAATGTGGATGGACTCTTGACTCGAAGCAACATTTTCGACCCAATTTCAAATCATAACGTAATCGGTGCCGATCAAGTCGTTGTACCTGTACGACGTACGTACAAGCAGGGCATGGTAAGGTATGGTATGGTATGGAAGTATGGTATGGTATGGATCGATATTTTGGTATGGAATATGGAAGAATCTAAGTATGGTATGGAATGGAAGATTTCAATCTATGGTATGGAACGACATTTCCATACTTCCATACTTTGGTGTTTTATACATTTTATCGTGATCTGTACAAGCTTCATGAAGCGTACGTTGATCGCTACTCACGGAATACGATCGCTTTTGTTATGTGTGAACGTGAACTATTGAACGCTGTGTTGGTACAAATACGCGCTTGTGCAACGGTTTTAGGAGCACTTGGAGTGACATGATTTTGTGATATAATAATGACAACGGTAATGTTAATCTGATATTCTATTGAGTCTAGACACGTCTCCGAGCATAGTCTATCATGTGACGCAATAATTGGTAACGTAGGCAACTCCAACTATAGCTCATTCCTTGAGTGACGACAGCTCACAAGCAATCATGATGCAACGTACTAATTGCTCAATGCGATTGATAATTACATTTCTTCTGAAACATTGTCCGCTCCACACATTTATACTATTTGCATACCGAGATATCTTATTGGTCATATTTCAAACGCTCTCGCATTAGGATTATAAATTAGGGAGTGGGGTAGACATAGTTTGAAATTCTCGCCACGCTATAACCCCAACCGAATGATGTACTAATAATCACGCAGATCGCTGCAGTATTGATCGCCTGTAGCTGGGATATTTATGGGTGCGCCTATATTAAAATTATTTTGCGAGTATTTACTTCAAACTTGCATGTGCATCATGCCAATGTACCGGAAATGCGATGATATTCTTATGGAGCAGGGGCGGGCAACTTCGCCAGTCGTCGGGCCGGATATGGGAAAATTAAGTGTTCGGCAAGCCGGCTTGCTGAATGGATACATTATTCGCGCATATATACAAGGAATAAATCGTATTTAATGAATGTATTTTATCGACAGCAATGTCACTTCAAAGCCATTTCTCGCCGATAATGACAGTACAATGTGGATTTGAGAACAGCATTGTCATACAGGTGCCGCCATGTCTGCTTCTCTCTGATCAACTAACTCATGGTGCAATCCTTAATTAAGATTTCAAAGCGTTTCATAAGTCCGGTACCGAAAATTCACCAAGATATCAATTCATTAGGGTTGAGTACATCATAAATGCCGATAATGCAAGTCTTCTCATTTCGACGAACTTACGCGTAAGCTCCACTCTCGCACGCTGCGCAGTGCGCACACCTATATAATTACATACGCAGTCACTAAAATTTTACGTTTAAGCAAGTGGTGGGGAATCTCGGCTGACTGGGGCCGCGGGTCACATTATCATGTAAGACGGGAAATTGCCCGCGGGCTGAACAAAATCTCATCGCGGGCCGCATCCGGCCCGCGGGCAGTATATTACCGTCCCTTTTATGGACGGTCCTAGATAACAATCTGCTGACTATCTCATTTTCCTCGCGGAAGCAGTAGAGTAGACTTACACGGCACCGCACCACCGTGGACTAAACCTCACCAAAACAGACTCTGCAAACTATTACCAGGAATTAGATTCGCATCATGGCTAGTTTAAGCAATAATGACATCCGAAATATCAATAATATAGGTGCTAGAAAAGGAATTATACTTATGATATTTAAGTATTTGAAAGTATGGAATATGTATCAAGTATGGTATGGAACAATGTTGGTACGGTATGGAAAATTGCAAGTATGGTATGGAGAGAGTAAGGCAAGTACGGAGTATGGAAAATTCTCGTTCCATACCATACCATACCATGCTCTGCGTACAAGTGCATGCTCTCGAGTCTCAACATGCGGATATGATCTGCGTGAGCAACCAGTAATTCAGCAATTACACAGCGTGGTTTTACTAAGCCTCTGTCGGCATGTCACAAATAAATTGACCGCAGACGAAGTGATCAGAGCCTATGTTGTCGCAGACTAGTAGTAATCTATCTATGACAGTGTCTTCCTGTCCTACAGACTGCTCAGTGCACACCCACACGAACCTCTGGTATGATTTAAATCAGACTGATATAGTTTATGCAGTTATATTACTCCTCGTCAATTAGTACAGGATTAAACTGTATCGTATGGGTGGTTAAATGGACGGTATAGCCTACTGCATATCGCGTATTCTGGAAATCTCGCAACAGCTGAATAAGAAACAGTAGGCTAGATGGCTTATAACCAGGAGCGGATAGCGGCCGTAGTGGTCTCTGTGGCGCTGCTGCATCCACAAAAATCTATCGAAGAAGGAATACACTCGAATAGCAGTCAAATATATCTCATCGAAGTAGGCCTATCACATATATGCTACAAATTTCAATTATACGTAATTGGATAGTTCATGGTGACTTTTAGTTCCCAAATAATTATTGTATTCTTTAATCACAGTACAACCGGTAAGTACGCCACACACATAATCCGGGGGGCAACCTTTCCCCTAAGGAAAATGGCGAGATCGGACTAAATTTTAAAAATTTCAGTCATGCAGTCAAATTGGTATTCATGCAATATATGAAGAGGTCCGATTACAGAGTTGCGGTAGATAAAGAATTATATCTTATTCGAAATTTCAGGCTGGTGACGACGTGACGTCATATTTTGTGATACGATTAGTGATATCCAATGTTATTTCCTATATTCTCTACTAGTTGCTGACGATTACCCCTGACGAGTGTCAGTCAAAAATAGTGGGATTCATTTCAATATGAATATACTATACTATTAAATAAATTATTAGAAAATGATTCGATTACAAGAGGCAATTATTGAGTTGCTGGCAACATAGTGTGTTTTTGCATCAGTAACAAACATACCTGCAGTACAGCGCATGCGCGAGGCGAGAGATAAACAGGTTGACAATTTCAGATATTAGTGTTGATTAGTAACCCTGCGATTCAGCGGAAGCTATCTAGCTTCTACCAGGACTGACGAAGTGTATTTCAAACTGCAAAGGGGTATTGCTAATATCGAAGGATGAATATGACACACGACTATACGAATAAGGAATAGTCTGAATATGTATGAATGCTGTGCGTATGGTCATTAGCCAAGCATTTTGCCCACATAGCTCTTGGCATTCGGTCCATCATAACTAGAGTATGGAACAGTATCTCACCGGATATCCGACAGTCGTCGAGCATGTCCACATTCAAGTCGAAATACAAACAACTTCTACTGAATCAATACTAAGCAACCCGCAGGTTTATCGGAACACGACCTTACATATCGATCTCGCCTTCCGACACATGTCACTTCTTTTTGTCGCCTGTCCTATAATATTATCTCCTTTTACTTTTCATTCAGTGTGCATGCCTTCTTTATACATCACCTAGGCCAGGTGGGTGTCTGATTTTAAAGACTACTCCAAGTCGTTTCGACACCTTCATATCTTTCATTCATTAATGAACTGAACTAATATTAAATTGAATGGAATTGAACTTCAAGTAGTTGTGATGTGGTACCGATGGATAAAAATGGCACAATGATCTCTGGCCTCCAAATCTTCAGCCGATAAGAGTAGATCTTTTGCTGGCTCAACACTTTGATATAAGCTTTACCTACCGGACATATATACATGTATATCCGCCTTTTGAAAAAAATATTTATGAACGTTCAAAAGTTGTTGCTCGAACGTATCATCGGTCTCCACCTCATAGTGACCTGGTGACCTAGGAAGCATATGCTCAACAACTTGCATGTTCCAACTTTTGCTGCTGTGTAATATAACACTGGGCAACAATTTTGAACAAAAAAATTGTTGACTTTGATGCTGCATGCACGTGATCTAGGCAAATTTTGGTGTGCTAGATCCAAAAATGCCGTTGGTTCTCTTCTATCAAGGCAAGTAATTTCGCTACCGCATATGCACAAAATATGCAAATTTTCGCGAATTTAGCCGTAGGCTATTACTTTTCCATACCATATAGAAATCCAGACTTTTGACATATAATAACTTGTATAGCCAATGGCTCAAATGAATTATTAGGAAAAAAGGTACTGGTTTCGATCTAGGATTCTAGGCCGATGCTTTCTCCCATTTTTGGTTAGTGGATGCAATCCTCCAAGGATATTTCAGACACATATCTGATGTAAACTGCTGGATATGGCAAGAAAAATAAGCATTACATTTACTATCACTATAGGTGTAATTTCCCGGAAAACATTAGCACAGTCAGCGATGGGCAAGGAGAAAGTGTGCCACAATATCTGAAGATGTTTGGGGTCAGATACCAGAGTAGATTAGAGCTTATATATGTTATCTGACTATTGCTCCAGTATCAAACGAGAAAACCCACATAATTGGGAGTTATTAGCGTAAATTTGAGCCCTGAAACTAGCACTTTATTTGTCCAGCAGTGGCAATATCAGTTTAAATCAACTAGATAAACCAATGCAAATGTTTGTTTGAAGTCTATTGATTTAGTTTCGGCTGCTTGTGGTTTTTGAAACGTTTCATACAATAAACAAAAAATAATAAAAGTTGTACTTTTATGTGGGTTATGAGACAATGTGGTGTGTGCTTATCCCAAAACTTGTCGTGATAGAGTAAAACGGAAGTAATTTTAGAATTCAGCGCCCAAAAGTTAGTCAAAATCAATTGTCTGATGAAAGTCAACAAAAATTGTGTTCGCCAGTGCAATCTAAGCTACGGCAAGTCAGGAGAGGAAGGAAATAACGTAGTTTATTTTTGTCCTTGATGTTTTTGCGGCATATTCACCGACTCATGATACACATACACACGATCTGTGCATATGCATACCATGAGTGCATGATGTGCATATGCCGCTGGACTACGAAGTGCAGATATAGCCTTTACGGCTTTCTAAGTCATGCACCACCCCTCCATGCTATCCCAGTAATGTATGAGCGCCAAGCCGGGAAGTCACGGATACCAGTGTTACTAATCAGGTCTTTGAGCTGACCCGGCCGGGGATCGAACCCACGACCTACCGATCAAGAAGCCGGACGCTTCACAATTACTCTATCTTGTCGGCCACAGAAGAATGTTTGGTCGCAATCGTCGAAAAAATAGAATAGATAACCTAATACCCTAAATCAGAGCTGGCCAACCTTTTCAGCCAAAGGGCCACATTTGATTGACGAACTATTGCGCGGGCCACTAGCTGCGCCAAGCGCGAACATTTTTCGAAGCTCATAGTTCAATAATATCGTTACTTGACTATATTGCGGACCCGCTGTAGGCCATATCGTTGGGGTTAGTTTGCAAGGAATGGGCTATTCGGCGCCCGGACATATCGATATCGCAATCTTAGACCAAACATACGTCAATCATTTTGTGCCTAGGTTTCATAGTCGACGGTCTTTCTGCGAGCGCAAACGCAAGGTCGCATATGTTGAACGACACTTTGTCTCGTAATCGCGAATATAGTTAGACTCAATCTGATGCATTAGGCGTTCTTTCATTTTCACAAAGGGGTAACAATATTGAAAGAAAGAAATCAAGTGACAACATGTTACGCGAAGCGTGTAGAAGTTTTTTACTTTTGATGAATCCATCGCAAATTATTCTGCTATATTGTGGTGTACGAAGATCTACCAAAATGTGTGACTGGCTCATGGACCTGCCAATGCGTCGGAACTGACATTTTAGTCATCACGTCTCAAGTGTGGCGGCCAGACTAATCAAATTTTTGGGTGGCCTTCCAAGTTCACAATCTGTGCAATCCATTTTAGATAATATTACCAATTTCGGAAATCACCTCGCGGGCCACTCAAAGTCTTCTCGCGGGCCACCTGTTGGCCGGCCCTGCCCTAAATGTTGCTATGAAATCAAGTTTCGATTTAAGTACAAACTTACAAATTTGAGGGCACATCCACATTGCCCGTAAATCGAGATTTTGACTTTAACATAGCTCATTATAGCGATAAAACACCACTGGTAATCATTTTATACAGCGTCTATGTATGTCGACGTGTTTCTGTCGTTGCATGACTAGTTAGTCCAACTATTTTGCTCGATTTGGCTATAGTATCATTGGCCTCAAGTCTAAAAATTTTGTAATTGAATTGAAAAAGTTCACCGAAGGATGATATTGAATGAAAAAAATACATGATTTTATATAGCCTGATACAAGCCCTACACTTCCCATTAAAAATAATTGCTGGTTTGTACGTGTTGAAGGATGCAACGAAAGATGAATGCGTCGATTGAAATTGATTTTACACCCCCTGAAACCGAAAACAACTGTCACAGACCCCATAACTCATGCAGCTCGAAGTTTTTTGCGTGTGAGGAAAGATTCTGGCAGCATGCAATTGTAGACAAATTCACGGAGTGTGGGATTACACTGGGCTACAATTTTGAACGTCAAATTTGTTTACTTTGATCTAGGCTAATTTTGGCGTTCTGGTTCCAAAAATGCCGCTGGTTTTCTTCTATCACCTGAAGTTTTTGCTCTACGACATTTGCCCAAAATATGCAAATTATTACGAATTTAGCCCTATTACTTTTCCATGCCATATCAAAATCAACACTTTTACCATATAATAAGTTATATAGCCAAGGGCTCGATTGAATTATTAAGAAAAAAGGTATTGGTATCGATTAAGGCCGATGCGTTCACCCATTTTTGGTTAGAGGATGTAATCATCCGAGGATATTTCACACACATATTTGATGCAAACTGCAGGATATGGCAAGAAAAATAAACATTACATTTACTATCAGCTATGAGTTCAATGCCCCGTTCAGCTTATCGATTGTAACTTGAAACTACTAAACGCTCGATAATTTGGATCAAGATGAAGATATCAGGGATAGCAGGCCTAAAGATGAAGATTTTGAAATCGAAGATGATTCAGAACGTAGAGTAGTCCATCAACACGAGTTATTGATCAGACATAAGGTTTACGACTTGGAAGAGAAATCTTTGGAACTTTTAACATCCTTACGAAGTGAGAAAAGATTACTTGGAAGGTATAGAGAAGGTATCTCACTTTCGATCAGGAGAAACAGCCTTTTCTACGTAGGCCTACGCTCGGTAAGCTTTGTGTATTTCCGTGATACTAGCATTGGCATGATACTGTTACCATGGATTACTGGAGGAGTTAAGAATCCCGATTTACAACTCAAGTGAATCGCAAATGCCTATAGCTATAGCCCAGAAAATATCCTAGAGTGTGGCATTCTTCAAAATAGCAACGTCTTAGGTGCAGTTACAATTCCACACTCAGCTAGTCTTCGTGAATAATACAGAAACATTGAGAAGAATACAGAAACATTGAACTGTTGCAATATCACGAGCACGATTCGATCATATGTGTGTCAGCCTTGAAATATTGTGTTTTCTTAGTGGTCAGACAACAGGGATGCACTTGTAACCCTGATACACATGTGTCACTACCATATGTTTATGTCGGACAGCAGACAATCAGGAAAAGACAACCTACAGAACTATGGGTCATTAGCGTAAATTTGGACACTGAAACCCACACTTTTTGTGTCCTGTAGAACCAATATCAGTTTAAATCAACCAATTAAAGCAGCGCAAATGTTTATTTAAAGTTTATTGATTTACTTTCGACTGCTTGTGGTTTTTTGAAACGTTTTATGCAATAAACACAAAATATTAATAGTAGTCCTATTATGTGGAGTATGAGACAATATGATGGGTGCACAACTATAGCATTATCACCGAGCTTCTAGCTGTAAGACTGACTACTTGGACAGACACCTTTACAAGCCGAACCCGAAGTGTATTCCTGCAGCAGACCACATGCATGTCTGTTATCTAAACAATCCAGGAACCCATCGCCGAGCTCAATCAAGCATATCATAACGCCACACTTACCGACAAACGTGACGTTATAGAGATAAACGAGAGTCATTTTTTAATTCAGCTCCCAAAAGTTTGTCAAACTCAATTGTTTGGTCAAAGTCAACAAAAATTATGTTGAGCAGTGTTAGCATAGATAATTTATCAAGTATTTTCGATCCCAGTGTGTTATTGATCCCACATATTCCCTACAACAGGTCACGAGGGCAGATTACCAAAATAATGTGGTTTAGAAATTATTATCTATGTATTCAGGTTTTGCCAACCTTTCCATATTAATAAAAGCCTTTAAATATTCTCAAGCTCTCAGTTCCTAAACCTTACAACTTGACAAAACAAATTACACTGGTCAACAAATTTCAACTTTTTTTCAGGTTTGGGTTTTTACAACTGATTTTGGCTAATTCGGATTTTTTTTATCGCATTACGTTTTTGAGATAAGAAATATCTCTTATTTTTTTAAAATCAATTTCCCCCCCCCCCCCTCCCTGTGTTGCAAAAACAAAGAATTCTAATGCAATAAACACTGTTTTTTCTGCAATAATCAAGCTTAAATTAGCAAAAAAGCATTTTATATTATATTCACACAAATTTACGTTGTCTTTATTAAAATTTCTTGCCTTGGAATAAAAAATAGGCATGCGAAGGAGCAACTCCAAAAGCTGGTACAGGCGTGACATTTGAAATCAAACGAGAAGAAGGAATGCTTCCATACTGTGCTTGACATAATGTTTTCGTTTATTGCGTCAATATAGAAGGGTTTTTACTAGAAATGGGACTACCACAGTAGGATGCAGTGCAGACGAATCGAGACTTTTCATTGATAGCTTCACACGAAGTTTGAAGTGTGTTCTACTTGACAATGGTAACGTGTACGGTTCTATTCCTATATGACATTCGGTGGCAATGAAAGAAGAGTATCGGAACTTCAAAACCGTTCTTTAAAAGCTGAAGTACCATGAGCATGGTTCGCTCATCTGTCTAGAGTTGAAAATGATGAACTTTGTGCTTGGGCAGCAAAGTGGCTACACCAAATACCCATGTTTCCTATGCTACTGGGACAGCAGGGCCAAGGATAAGCACTTGAACAAAGAAGCGTGGCCTCCAAGGCTCAGCCTGACACCTGGAGACGAAACATCATACGTGATCAGTTGGTTGATGTAAAAAAGATCTTCTCGCCTCCTCTTCACATCAAACTTGGTCTCACGAAACAATATGTAGAAGCTTAGAAGGAGAATGTTTTAAGGATATATGTCAAGCTTTTCCTGGCCTCAGTGAAGAGTAAAAGGAGCTGGGTTTTTCAATGGACAACAAATCAGGCAGTTGCTGAAGGATGGAAATTTTGTATAATCAATGTTGCCATTCGAGGCTAGAGGTTGGAATGCTTTCGGCGCTATTTTTTGGGAAACGGAAAAGCAGAAAATTATAAATATATCTTAAGAGAGGTATAGGCTACTGCTTGGTTTTGAATATTTGGGATGCAGGATGAGCATCAAAGTTCACTATTTGAAGAGCCATGTGGAGGAGTTTCCAGAAAACCTTGAGAAAGTTAGTGAAGCACAGGGTGAACGTTTCCACCAGGACATTAAAATTATGGAGGCAAGTTATCAAGGTCGGTGGGATTTATAGATTGGTTGATTTGTCGCCCCAGTGAAAATCGGACAAGGACAAGGACACAGTCGTCACCTGTACCTGGATTTTCATATGATGACTGACTATTGCTGGAGTTTGAAAAGAGAAATTCCAGATACTACGCAAAGGAACATTTGTAAGCTTGAAGAGTTCATATTTTATGAAAGCCCATTTTTGACTTTTTCTGAACTCGCCATGCCCAAGTCCCTTTGAGTCAATCTTCATTTAGGCACTTTGCTACGTTTGTGTGTGTCCTCAGAATTTCTGCATTCAATTGGACTGTCTATGTGGATATTGTGTGAGCTGAACGCATGAAATTTTCATAAAGACAACGCTAATTTGTGTGAATAAAATATAGAATGCTTGTTTGCTAATTAAAACTGGAATATTGCAGGTAAGTCGGTGTTTATTGCATCAGACTTCCTTTTTTTTGACAGCAGAGGGGGTCGATTTTTTTTCTTCAAATTAGGGATATTTCCTATCTCAAAAACGTGATGTGATAGAGAAAATCTGAGGTCATTTACGAATTCGGCGCCTCAAAATTGTGTAGATCAGTGTCATTTATGGAAGATATTTTTAATTTACCGGAGATATCCTTGATAATTAGCGGGTTTACGTACAGAACTATGAAAGTTTCCCGAAAATGTTGGTCATATTGGTTTCCATATATCATCGTTCGCGTTCATAGCTTAAGGAGAGACGAAATAACAAGATTGTAAAAATCTGCCCAGAAATACGCAATAATTTGTGTCGATTTATCGTATTATTTTAGGAGTTCTATTCCAAAATTAATTCACGTGAGGGTATATTGCTACGGTAGTAAAATCTCTTGGTTCAGTCACACCAGGACTTCAGTGGTATAACGTAGGCTTACCATATTTTGGAAATCTAAAAAGAGGACACTTTTTCAGAAATTTGCAACTTGCAAAACCGGAGTAGAATTCTCAAAAACCGGTGAATTTTTCCCACTTCGCGATCGGTTGACTAAAAAAAAAAAAAAAAGGTCATCTTTTCGCTCAGAGCTAAAATCACCGTTTTTCACTCCGAAATACCCGCCGGAGCGTCACTTCTGTGCTAATTTGCGGCATATCACTCGCAATTGGCTCTAAATCTGACCTAAATTTTCAAAAAAGAGGACAAAATCTCAAAAAAGAGGACAAAAGGGCGTCCTCCGAGGACACTTTCAAAAAAGTCAAAAAAGAGGACAAATCCTCTTAAAAGAGGACGTATGGTAAGCCTAGTATAACGTGTAATTGGTATAGCCTACATAATGTGAGCACATGCAATTCACCGTTGCATTCTTTTCCACTGTAATCTTTCAGTATATCAACAGGTTTCAAACGATCCCCTTTGATACAGGGAAGACATACTGGTCGGACGAACCTTGAGTATATCAAATTTTCCTCGGCTTCGACCAATCTATTGCCGTTGGGCTTCATTCTTTTTCCAATACGTATCTATGTGTGTATGAAAACACATGTCAATATTATAACGAAATGTTACTTATACTTCACTGATATAGAAATTGGATCAGTTAGCTCTTTGCGGGCTAAAGGTCGCCTACCCCGGGTATAGGTGTTGAAGGAATTACCCGAAGCAAAATGAATGGGCGACTCCACCTAGAAATCATGCATGCTGATAACTCTGAGGAATAGTTCGATGGGACTGATTTAGGTGTGTTATACGTGGATGCTTGAAACAACTGAAAACAACAAGGTAAAACAACACTTTTTATTGTTCCCATGATCGAATCAAATATTGCCCCGTTCTCTTTTATTCTGTTTACCCCACCGCATCAAACTCAGTGAATGAATGACCTTTTCATAATTATTCATTCATAATTCACATAGCGGCGTATCATACAACGGTTTGCTGGCACATCCTCTATTTCATACATGCTCGTAAAAACGTAGCATACTATCATTAGAAATGCAAATCTCGGGATGCGGGAGGCTTGGGTTGCGAGATGTTAATCAAACTCGATTTGATCGTCCGCGAAAAGTCGTCTAAGAACCCTTGATAAGGTATATAACTAAGAAGATACTTAATGATCTATTTTCAGTGTAGAGAAGTCTACATATTTTTATTGTCGCATAAACGGTACATATTAAACTTTCCACATCAGATATCCACTCAACTCGATTCGAAAGCCTAATACCCGATTAGGGATCGGAGCACTACGGCACTCAATTCAACCCAGCCATAGTAAATATAACCGAGCTGGTAATTTTAGATTTTCCGAATGTCACTCATGTGACAGTTTCATCACCGTATAGGCCTATATGTATCGGCAGAACATTTGGAAATGTAGGTATAGTGATCTAGCATCACACTGCGTGTCGGGGTATGGAAAATGTGATCCCTGACTTGTTGACCGTTGAACCGTTGAGGCTTTCCGGGCAAAAGACGTGAAATATATTTTGCTACATGTAAAGATGAGATTTGTATTTGCATTTGCTTTTATCATTATACATGGTGTAGTTACAAAGGGTTACCAGATTTTCAGATCTTGAAAAGAGGACATGTTGCGAGTTACCAAAACTGAAATAAAAACGGGGAGTTTATTGGGGAAATTATGATCGCAGGAAGCTTCACTTTTATTTAGTGAACCTTCGCGATAATGCCTGTGAAGTCCGTTTTTACGTGTAGTTTGTACCGGTTTGACCTTTCGTGGTCGTCTTCGCTGTCTAACCGCCTAAAAGTCAAAGGAAAAAAAGAGAACGAAATGCGAAAAAGAGGGTATTTAGGCGTCCCCGACGGATTGACTTTTATTGAAAAAATAGGATAAATCCTTCGAAAAGAGAAATATGGTAGCCTATCCCTAAACTACAGTACTTTGAGGTCTTTTGTTTGAAGCACAAGCATGATGGAGTCCGAAAACTTAGTGCAATATTGCCTATATTCTCCGGAAATAAAATGAATGCAAATGTAGCTTAACGACCTACCATATTTTAGCTTCTAATAGCGCAAATCGTTAATTTATTTTTAGGGCGGTGTGAAAAGAAGTGCGATGAATTGAAGCAGGCCTCAAAAGTACGGAGCTTGGGTCCACATAGCTAGAATTAGTGATGTATGGTGACGAAAATGTCACAACCATCTCTGTTGTGGCTAATCACTTTCTCATATTGCCATTATATACTCGACTCACATAAAATTAGTCGAGTCGTGGTCTGAATATTCTAAAATGAAACAGCGTCCATTAGTAGCGCAAGTACAGGGAATGTATACTGGAGCAAATATATTAAGCTAAAATCTTCGCTGTTCACCATTTCTCTCAGCAGCTATTGTACGGGAAATGATCGCTATTAGATAGCTTCCACGATAATATAATTTCTAGCTATTGTACTGATTTTTTTCATTGGTCTCAAGAAAATCGAGTGGCCTAAATTACTATTGATGGTGTCTCCAAATGTCACCGAATATACGAACTTGTAAGGTCAATGTATTCCCGATTATAGGAATCCGCACATTACTATTAAGCTAAGTCCTATAAATATCTATAAGATTTATATCCTGTTGCCTACGTACCAGAGCTACGTCGTAATCGAAACTGCGTGCCTCAAATTTCGGATGCAAATATACACTCTTGGGCTTGAAGATTTGAATATGGTTCGGAATCACAAGTCCCTTTGTCGGAAACTTCGTCATACCTGAAAAGTTAAAGCATCAAATATAATAATTAAGTACGGATTGATGTAAATAGGTAAGGTAGCAAGCCGGATAGTTGCCAGAAAGACTATAGTAATATATTTATAGAACCAGTATTCGCTTAGTGTGTATCGTGTTTCCATTTCTCTGCTCTGGTGTGTCACTGTCCCCTTCACTTGGCGGAAGCTTTCGAACGAATGAATGAAGTTGGCTAGGTAAAGCCTCCAAACCAGGGGTTCCCAACCTGGAGGGCGCCCCCCGTGAAAGCATTTGAAGGAAGGCGCGAAGAAGCGGTCAACTGAAACTTTTTTCGCGCTCTGCGCGATTTACCTCAATTTCACGCGTTTTTCTCTATATATAGACCGAATTTCATATTTTTGAATTCTTTCATCAACAGTATACAATTGAATAGTAGATATTCACATTGAAATAAACCCGAATATTTTCGGCTGACACTCGTCAGGGGTAATCGTCAGCAACTAGTAGAGAATTGGAAAGAACATTGTATATCAACAATCGTATCACAAAATATGACGTCACCAGCAAGAAATTACAAACGAGAGAGCGTTCAATGTACTATTTTCAGGTGGTACACGAACTCCTTTTGTTGACAGAGTTTGGGTTGGTGTATTTTGACTTTAATCAATTTTCCCAAGTTTCATAAGTTTTCATAAGTTTCATAAGTTTCATAACTTTCATAAGTTCCATAATTTACATAAGTTTCATAAGTTTCATAAGTTTTCATAAGTTTCATAAGTTTCCATAATAAGTTTCATAAGTTTTCATAAGTGTCATAAGTTTCCTATCACAAAATAAAGGCACCCGTTGAGAATCACTGCTCCAAACCTATAGTCACGCTTGAGCTCGGTACCTCTCTCTGACTATATTCATATGTGTACGTTGGACCCAAATCTACGCAGGTTATATGCATAAATATATGTATAATATTAAATATAATATACATATTTTTGGTAGTTTTAGTTCTAGCTCTAGTTGCGGATTTTGAAAATTGAGTCGTTCCGGTTCTAATTCTAGTTGGGGATTTTGAAAATTCGATAGTTCTATTTCTAGTTATAGTTGCGCATGTTAAAAACAATTAGTTGGTGAACAACTACAAAGTACGTTTCGTCGTTTTGCGTGAAGCGAGATACCGGTGATCTGTTGAATGATGATTGTGAAGCTATTGCTACAGCTCAGACCATCACTACTAATAGTGACGTAGCCAGCGGGTGAGTTTTGGGGGTCGAAATATCTCCCATTTCTCCATTTCAAAGTAGTAGCACGGCCCCCTTCTTGGCTTTTTGTAAGACACCGTTTACGCGGATGAGATGGCGAGGAGGAGCCTAGATAAACATCCAACACTTGAGTAGGCAGTCTGGCACTTATTGGTGTTGTAGCTGTGGATTATGCCACTACGCTATCTCGCCACTGGTTCTTAACATTTATTGACTTGGGAACCCCTACACCGCTGTGTGGGAATTTATTTTTTCTGAGAATGAGAAACAGGAAATATGTTAGTAGGCTAAGTCAACAGTTTGCACTATATTCAGCTTGTATTAATTTCCAATCATTTCTAAATTGAAAGCACTAAATTTCGTTGTTAGTACAAACTTCTGAGTAGATGTGTTAAACCAGAGGTCTCAAACTCAAATGGGTTCGCGGGCCAATTTCCTAATTTTGATGTCGCCGCGGGCCGCAGCCCTATTATAATAGGGGTATTCAATGTATAATATCCAAGTAGGCCTTATTTGACGGCACCTTGCAGCCAGGCTTCCACAAATATCGTGAAAATGTAATTTACTATTATGCTATTCACGCTTGACACGAAATTTTTTTCAAATATTTGAATAAAATAGATTTCCCGTGCCCCCTGTATGATTTCATCACAATTTCTGATGATACCTATATAAAAATCAGAAAGCCCATTCACATGAAATCGCGAGTAGCGCGAAGAATATTTTCCAGTTGAATAAATTTGCTCAGAAAATATTCCACAGCATATAGGCCTATTTCCACAATACATCTCGTACCCCCTGATGTGGTGCTTCGTACCACGAAGGGGCTACGGACCCCTAGTTAAGAACCCCTGGAATCGAAATGACGAATCGCCGAAGAATCCATTGGTGGTACAGTTGTGGAACGTACCACTACCTTACTCGCCCCCGATAATAACATGGATAGAGAGAACAAACAACACCAAGGATGTAACCAAATATACGTCACGGGGGCCACAGAATGCCAATGTTTTCCATACAGACCTGATTAGATATCTATATACCTTGGGCAACGCAAGCTACTGGCTTTTGAAATATTACTATTCCCCATGGCAGTGTCATAGAGTGTTGCGTCCGTAGGATTAACAAGTCACTATTCCGGGACGCAAGTCCTTCTCTGATTTTAACTTTTGACCCGACGCAACTCGAATAATCTTCAGTTTATCACCAAGTGAATCCAAAATCGAAAGGTCGCACCAAACAAAATCACGATTTTCAGTCACGAATCATCGACGGGTCGGTCATGTTTTATCATCATGAACCTGAAATGTGACGAAATAGCGATCTTCCCAACGCAGGGTAGATTTTAGAAGTGATGTGATAGTGAAGTAATTGTTTAGATTTCCGGTTTTTGTAGTAGTTTTAGAGTGAACTTTAAGTTCTTAAATCTAAGAAAGATATATGATACTGGAATATATTGTCGTACTTGAAATACTTGAAATTCCAAAATGTCTTCGCGGGCCGCACAAAATGATCTCGCGGGCCGCATGCGGCCCGCGGGCCGCGTGTTTGAGACCTCTGTGTTAAACTATTAGGCAATTAGGAAGTTAGAGTTAATGTACAAAAATAATATTTATCCCTCGTAATTATTCAAAACAATGGTTAACAAGAAACTCTTTTTAATCACACCAACCCCCAGACACGCCCTTCTATTAAAATATCAAAATGTATGGGATGTTACAGCTTGGTCACTGGGGTTGCATGTAATATAAAAATCAATTTAAAACATCATATTTAAAACACGGCCCTTGTTAAAAACATTTTTTAAGCCATGACGTCACGAATCTTTAGTTGTGCCATCACAGTAGATTGGCAGTAACAATCGAAAATATAGGGAAAATATAGCTCCTTCGATTAAACGGGCTTCCGACCACTGTCATAAACAGAGCAAAAATATCTTTAACCAGGACTACGTCGTTAAGCCGCATTTTTACGGTCGGCGGTCATCAAAGCACTGGTCTAGGTGAAATTATAAAACTATTGACGACATGGGCAATATATGGTCATTGCTCAACCTTGTGTAGGATTGAATCAGTATTCTATTTCATCGAACAGAATTGGATCCGTATCCCTAAACACCATAATCCGTACATGAGCATCTTGATGTGATGTGCAACGGCAAAATTACCGAGCCCTTATGCTCCAGGGGACGGATATTTCAATGAAGATTTCCTATTGTGGATCGAGCACCCATTGAGCAGATGAACACCGTAACACTCCAACTTGGCTTACTTAACCAGTGACCTTATTGATCTACGATCAGAGTTGATCGAAATGGCAGAGTTTTAACAGCTCGGAAAGATCATCCTCAATTTGGAATATCACTTCTCAACACTCCTGACCACCCAACTCTCTGTCAAAAGCGGTTTTCATCCTTCTTTACATGACCAGAAAAATGTTTACGACAACATACTTTCTGCTCTTGTTGATATTATATCCAAAAAAGAAATTTTAGGTCAATGTTGATGCGCTTGTGATAGGGTCGCTCGAAACAGGGGTACTGCCTTGATTTGCGCAACTGGCTGAAGAAATTCAACGGCAAGGTCGCACTAGAGAAATGATGAAACCTCATGTCAGTATAAATATTGGCTACGCATTTCGCATACTTTGTAGCCTTGCTCATCCATATTCGGATTAGGATTACTAATGATTCTTCCCATTGCGTGGAATGTGTATATGTCTAAGTTTCTAATTCGAGTAAACGGGTGTGCCATTGCGAAAAAGTTTGACAAGCACCGAATGGTACAAAGAATAAGTGATGATCGCAAATAAGTTACCTATCACTAGTAGGAACGTATTATCCCAGGAATTCTTCGCAATGTTTCTTGGAAAAGCATTGTTAAAGACGTGGGCTGCACTCAGAACCCATTCATCGTTGATTACAGATCCCCCTCCAAATCCACCAGCAGTGTTGTAGATCTAAATGAGTATTGCTATATTTATCCCATCCGTCTGTAATATTGGTTCTAAACCGGTGTTCCATGGAACACTAGTGGTTCTGGGAAGGAATATTAACGGTTCAGTGTGAGTAAAGACACACGCCCAACTCGTGCATATGATTTGTTACGTTACGTCCGTTTTGGTCACCATTGGTTCGCGTTCTATGTGCGAACCTCCAAAATTTAAACGTTCACGTTGACAAACGAACCTTGGTAGGTTCTGCACAGTGAACTTTTCCATATATTACAATTTTCACGTCATTATAACATCTTTGGTTGAAATTATTTGCATTTCAAATTAGGACCACACTATGCATGAGACTGGCAGTATAAAAATCAACACTAAACGAGCATGCACCTTGCCAATCTCAATAATTTCACTTGCTTTGTTCCAAAAGCTTTCTGATTGTGAATATTTAGTGACTCTCTGCTCTAAGCTTGACCCGCAATCACACATCATCAATAACGAAATACACTACATGTTGGCAGTCAGCGAATGGTGCTTATTCAACCAAGCAATGAAATTAATATAAAGAATAGGCTACATCGTTTTCTAATGTAACAAAATGCTCATGTTTTTGCATCATACAAACCCAATCCGTGCGACTGGAGTGTTGGCTATTGTATAACTTGTTTATAGGGTAATATCGGTAGCAAGTATGGAAACCGGTTTTACACTCTGCTCAATATCAATGTACCAATAGTCAGAAGCCGAATACATTTGCCGTTATATTCCGTTGCAAGTCCTCGTCGAAATTGTTGGCAAACCGACGGATGATATTGATTTTATGGGATTATTATAGCATTTGATTGCTACAGGTGATAAATATGGTGACGTTTAAAAGTCAGCATGTACTTCGGCATTATGGCATAGAAGTATATGATGTACATCTGATAAGTATAGTCTACTCAACTATAGGTAGTTTCAAAAGGTTGATCCAGCCGAGCGGTCGCATAAATTTTGCGGTTAATCGGGAAAAGCTACTTATGAACTCACACGATGCAGTTTCGCGACTGCCGCGACTGACTAGTGACCAATGGCAATACAAATAAGTGCAATTTATAATATATAATAATATACAAGTTTTTATGACTTTTTCAATCGTGAGGTGGGGCAAGTTTTTCCCTAAATTACTTTCTACCTTACCAAGGTCTATTAGGGTAACTTCGCAAAGATATCAAAACTTTCTCAATTTATAGCTGCCATTCCCTGATCATTCACAGTGGAATGCAAAAGAATTCGGGAAATATGTTACTAATATATCTCTAATATGTGCAAGCTGTCAAGTAACATTGTCATTATAACTCACGTATATCTAGTTTATATTGTCGTTCTCGTATCACCAAGTAGTCCAATTTTAGTTTCGTAACTAGAATGTCGTTTCGGCTCATTTTCGCATGCTCCGCGGCTAAAGTTTGGGTCGAGACAAACACGTTAAAAACCGTTGATTTGGTGACACTGCATTCCTCCGCTGTCGTTGAAATCATCGTGGAAGGGGCGGAATGCATTTAACGCCGTCGCAATCGATTATGAATAGAATTTCTTCAAAACCCCTACCTAATTGTCGTGATCGTCATTCGCGAGTGATTACAGCCGTTAACATAAAACTTTTATTTGTGTACAATTTCCCTAGTTTCCCGGTAAAACGACGGCTTCCGGGATGCAAAAGGAGGGCAACTTCAATAAACGAATCAAATCTTTCGGCAATTCTTGTCTCACCTGATCAACAGAGTATTCCCCGGAAAACATCAATAGGACTTGCCACGGCCATGCTCCCGGTTTTGCATTTGATCCTTTAGTAACTTTGCCGTGTGTCCAGTATTTCTTATCTTCTCCAGTTTGCCCGCAGGCGCTAAAAGCTGATGGAACCTTCTTCAGTCCGATATCCAAAATCATATATTATAGTTTTGCAGTTTAGTTAAAGGCATCGGACATTGCCAGCATCAGTCATATGTCATGCCAGGTAAGCCGTCCACTTCGGTCTAGGTCAGGGGTGGCCATCTGACCCACCTGCGACCGTAGAACGATGATTATGCGGCCGTCTACACGTAATTAAATTAGCGTGTGTCGGTGGCCGCCAACGTGCAATTTGAATTAAAGAATTGAATCATATATTTTTGATAGATATTAAGTCAACGTGAAAATTTTCTTCGCGCAAGTAATAGCGACTTTTTTCGTTATAATATGGTAATGTCCTTGCAATCTGATTCCCACCGTACAAATACGAACCGCAATTTAATCCTGATCGGAGATAAAAAAAAAATATAACTACATGCAAAAAAGTAATTAATAACAACCCTAAGATGCATCATCAATCGTATTGTGCCCAACATTTTTTAAGACAACCTTTCCATCAGCTCCACCGGTAGGCTACATCATATTCCGTGAGCTAAGAAAGGATAAATATTTACTGGTAATATGTGCATTTGTGCATCTACGAATATTACTCATTCATGAATTTGAAGATATTTTCGCGCTCGATGCGACTATAGCTGACGACTCCTAATAACGTTTTTGCAACATCAACAATTGCGATTTCGATGCGTATAGTAAGCCTGCTTCTACAATTAGAATGCATTATGCGCGATGTATTCCACAAGAAAACTAACAAAACACCACAAGGGCTGTCTGTGGTACGAAGTGCCCCAGTGGCCAATGTAACATTGAAATGCGGCCGTGAATAGCAAAAAGGTTGAACACGCTTGGTCTAGGTTAAGTGAGTTGTTCACGGAATCTATATCTGATACCGATAAAATTATTCAGTCTCGCAGCTTATAAGCCCGATACACACTGACTTTCCGATTCAATCATGAAGAAATTCTCCAATTATGTTGCGTGGTGATGAACACTGGCCTTTTTAATCGTAACGTATCCAGGGTACAAATCAGTCAATGCTGCTACTAGGGTAGAAGTAAAAATAACGATTTTAAAGGTTTGTCATATATACTTCAAGTAGAAGTGGAATATGAAGATAAGAAAAGTACCCAATTACGTAATTCCAAAATATAGATTTGAACAATGTGGTGATTTAGGTGTATCGGAGATGGGCACTTTCGAATTTGAAGTGCCATCACTAATATAGGTGCGATTTTCAAAAATATTTTCAGTGACCATGATTAAGGGGGCTCCTTCGCGCATCCATAATGACAATTTCATCGACAAAAGTGATAAAAAATATCTCAAATCTACTTTCTACTTGACAAAATCTAAAGTGGCAAACATGGTAGTCTTGCTAAAAAACTCTTTAATTAGAAGTTGTTGAAAAATACATGGTCTTGCGTAGGGGCGGGCAACTTTTCCTATCGATAGGCCTGATATGGGAAAATGAAATACTGAATCGAATCGTTAATCGAGTTTCTTGGCAAAATCCACGGGAAAATATTCACTGTAAATTTCAAGTCTCATTTTAACCGAAAACGAAGAATCTAAAACCCCGAGGAAAACGAAATACTAAAAAATAAATAACAATTACTTTTATTTGGGTCCGTTCCGCCTATGATTATTACATTAATCAGCACAAATTTCACGTTGAAACTTTGATCTATTTTCCGGCTTATGGCAAGGCATGAAAATGAAGAAAAGAATGGAAGGAACCTTTGTGACGGAACATAACATGCTTGTCACGCGACTAAAAACCGTAAACAAAGAATCGAAGAACCAAATAGAGCAGCGAACTAGAGAATAACCTACAGTCACTATAATTTCACGTAGTTGGAGTTTGCAGCAGACTGACCGCGGGTCACATTATCATGTATGACCGGATATTGTCTGCGGGCCGCGTCCGGACTAAAATACCGTGATCAATATTGACAAGCCAATATACTTCCTACAGCTGCATAGTTTATGCTGATTGTCGAAGTTTCGGTCAGGCTTGAAACCACTACCATATTCTATATCCTGCCACTACCATGCACGTCTAAAGCCCAATACCGAGTTTGTCAAGATACAAATCCACCCAGGGCCGTAACAGCACTTGGTCAGCCCCCCCCCCCCCCAAAAAAAAAAAAAAAAAGTTGGTCTTGGGCCCCCCCCCCATATGATGATAAACGTACCCCCAATCACGTTGTTCGCTTTTGCCACGAAATTAGCCTTACTGATTACTGAGCCAGCGCGAAGCGCATAAATTTTCGATAATTCATGATGAAATCGGTCAATAAGATCGGGAATTGCATATATATTGCTATTAATTTTTATCCTCTCTCTGCTCACGTAATCATTAGAGGTGAGTCAGCTGTATTTGAAAAGGTAGGACCCCTTAATAATAATTAAACATCTCCGGGCGTATACCCGTTGGCAGGAACGAAACAGCATTTCGCCAGGCCCCCGAAAAAAACTTAGGTCTTGGGCTCCCATAAGGTGATAAACCTACCCCCAATCACACTGTTCGCTTTTGCCACGAAATTAGCCTTACTGATTACTGAGCCAGCGCGAAGCGCATAAATTTTCGATAATTCATGATGAAATCGGTCAGTAAGATCGGGAATTACATATATATTGCTATCAATTTCTCGTCCTCTCTGCTCACGTAATCAGATTTACCAGCTGAGTTGAGTGAGGTGTCTTGGAAACTGTAGGGCCCGTTGGTATGACTCCGTAATATGATGTTATTTCGTCACCTCCTGTCTGCTATTAAAAAAATTTAGAATCGCCTAAACGTAGGCGACTAAACTAAAAGACCCACACGATTTCAAATTGGTATTTCTTCACTGGCATATAATTTTTCCCTGCGGGATGGTATTTGTCTTGTGAAGTTCAGATTGCCAAGACAGGAACATTCGGCGCCTGTCATTTAGGCGCCTATGGACAATTTAACCTATATGTATTTTGTCGGTCATCAAAAGGGCAGTCCTTTTCGGCCAAGGTTTTCTCGCCGCCGATCGGTCTGTCACACTTCTTGGAGTCGCATATAATAATATGTCCTAAATCGTTATATGTCTTGGTGCATCGTGATGCGGAAATGGCAAACGTCAATATTCCTATTTCTATAAATCTTGCGTATTTTTTCTTGGCGGAAGATTACCCAAAACACAAAATATCTGGCAACTTGAAATAGCGCCCGGCGCGAAAATTTTGTGAAAAAGTTGCATAAATTTTCAAAAAATACTCTATATTTTATGCTAATTCACGAAATAATTTTGAGCCCCCTTCAAGCTCGGGTCCCCCCAATTGGGGGGTTTGGGGTGCGGCAGTTACGGTTCTGAATGCACCATGCTATAAAGAAGAAATAATACTTATACAATAAATATATATGGAACGGCGTCGAACAGTCGAAACGACTTATCAAAGTCTACTAATCAAATAGATACCGATTTTAGTCTACTGGTGCTATTGTATTACCAGGCTAATCAATGACTAGGCTGGTGTTCGTGCGCTAATGTCGACGAATTCCATTATCTGGCCATATCACTATCAAATATGTATGTATGTATGTATGTATGTATGTGTGTGTGTATGTATGTATGTATTACAAAGTCGATCTCGGCGCTCTCTTTCGAGGCGTTTTGCTAAACGCGGTTGTTGGAGTTGGATACTGTGATATGTACTACCATATAATTTCAATTTGAATAGCCTCTACCGCAATGCCAGGGGAATTGCGCACGTTATACACGGAAAAATGACTGCCCGGAGCCAAATGACTAGTATAGACTGCGACAGCATCATCGAAGCTCCGCTGCACCATTCCCAAGTCTGTGTCGCAATCGAGCAGACTGTGTTGTGAGGCCATGTGCAATGTGCATCATATTGCCGCAAGTAGACGCGATGCCCTCCATGTGTCGTGTCGCGAGAGCAAGCGTGCCTCGTGCCTGGAGGCATGTAGATGATCCAGTGGAGTGCCGACGTGCGGCACGTTAGGTCATTCTAAGACTCAAATCTTGATTACAACCAACCGGCACGTTCTATGTCTCGCACTGTAAATCATGTTGCGGTGATTCTGTTACCGTGTTTGCAGATAAGATATACATGCCATGCATATCCCATTTAATTCGATTTGAAAACTAATTTCTACTTATTCGGTGAGCCATCCACATCGATTTACATAGAGTGTGAGGAAAATTGTATTCTTCTGATGACATACCCGTATAAGGTGCGGTACGGGAAATTGTTAGGGTTGTACCTCATAAAATAATTGTGCGAATAAATCCAAGTTTCCAATTATTTTATCCCTCCTATGCAATCTCAAAAATGATGCGTTAAACTGACAGGAATATCAATCAGTCAGCAGCAGACTAGTAAACAAATTACATTTACAAGATACATTTAATATAGATTACTTAGTTCTGGTATTGTGCAGTTAGTACGTTGATAGCGGTCTTGACAAAAGTCGTTATGATTACTCACGAACACATCTCGGCGCAACTCCAGACCAGATCTTGTCAGATCGGCATCTACGCGTAGAAGGACCAGTTAAAGTAAACCCGTCGTCACAGCCGTACGTAACCGTGTGTCCGTATGTCCGGCTGCTGCCGACGATATAGCCGTTGGCAGGGACCACGAGATCTTGGCATTCAGTATCTGGGTTCATAAAGATTAACCGGACTTAGTCTTCACGCAAAAATCGTTATGTTGCTGTTGCATTCAGAGGAAAACTGTACTCATCAGTCAGGAATTTCAATAGCAGCGGTGAACATACTGATATTGATGCAAGATTTTCCACACCAATCATCACATTCGCACTTTTTGAATGAACCCTTGCAATCTCTATCTTTTTTGCATTTCTTTCTGCATGTCCGTCCTTCTTCCACTCTTTTCAATTTTCTTTGACAGATAAATGCTAAAATATAACCAGTTGGATTGCTTGAGAATACCTGCTTAATCATTTGCAATCGCTTAGATCTGCATCAGTAATAATGTGAGTATTAGGCATTGAACTTGTGAACAATAATCATTAATTATAGAGACTGAATCGACCGTTAACAGGTAGTTCAAAACCGCACGACATCATAATGCTTAAAAATGTAGAAAATATCTAGTTAAGGCACGTGGAACGTTGACAGGACATATAGGAGGCATTAGCAATTTTATGAAATCAGAAATGTGGTAAAGTTTTTGTCGGGAGCGTGCATTTAAAAACTGAGGTTCTCATACCGTGAGGAAGTGAACCTCAATATCGCACCATCCCTAGTGATTATGCCATAGCATTTTTCTGTGACAGCTTTACACATGCATGATTGGCACACATCGATTCACACAAGTTTTTTAACATACAGTAAAGTAAAATAATATATATTCTTATGGTAATATCTCTACCAGGTTAAAAAAAAAACACTGGACACCAGGAACACCACAAATATTGCAGTAATTGCAGTATATTGAAATGATAATCGAGTCTAAAATTTGATACTATAGTAATTGTGAGTAAAAGAATTTTAAGTAATCGTATTTGTTGGTGCAGATTGGTGGAATGTTCAAAATTAGATTTAGTTAGCTTGACACAGGGGTTATTTTACTCGGTCCATATGACGATTGCACCCATAAAAGTGATGCCAAACTACATTCTGACGTACAAAATCCAAAATGAAAGAAATAAGTATTTCTGCCTGCAAAAAGGTTAAATGGAAGTGAAAATAGTCACAAAACAAAACCACACAGGTAAACAGTACAACTCAACTCTGCATATGCAGAAAAGGCAAAACCGCCTTGTTTACTTCAAAAAAGTAGAAGTAATTAATTACTGATGATCTCTGGCTATTTTCACCTTCTCTATTTGATGCACAATGTAAACGTACCATGTACTAGCATTATGGAGGTATTTGTTTCAGTGCGTGTAGCTAGGATCGCAAGATGTTTTAACGAACCTAAGATTTGGTTCGTGGTTGAATATGTTTGAGAACGACTTATGCCAAGTGAATTCGCCAAAAACGCCAGTACTGAACCGTACCATCCTTGGTTATTTATGAGCCAGCACTATATACGTATAGACTAGGGTTGCCATACGTCCGGAATTTCCCGGACATGTCCGGAATTTCACTGAAAAATCTGCGTCCGGGAGGAATTTCTGAAATTTGCCTGAATGTCCGGAATTTTGAAGGCTGGAAGCAGGCTCAAAAGTTTTTCGTAAATCAACATAAACAATATTATTTTCAAGCAGATTTATACTATTCAAAATTGTTCTTCGCGCCGCGCGCGGGTTAACGCAACGTATAATGATATTAGTATGGGCACCAGGCACCACCCTCGCCAAAAATGCAATCACAATGAATATAAATAACCATCATTTACTGAAATAAGTCTGTTTGTAATCGCAATTATAAGCTAACGGTATATTCGTAGAGTTGGTTAAGGCCGATTGAATGCTTCAATCACAGACAGTGGTTCCAAATCTTGGGGTCGTCAGCCTTTATCTGGGGATCGTGATGATGTTGGACGTAATCAGCTTCCTAGGCCGTGAGTAAGTGTGGACAAGCTGAATCGTTTTAGTAATCAGCTTATTAAGTTTTAAGCTTTGCCACGGAACATTTTCAAGTGGGAAATGAAGTCGCGACCATAAAAGGTTGGAAATCACCGGATGTGCAACCTATTGGTGCATTTTATAGCAGTGTTGGGATCAAGTCACTACCTTCGAGTCACGAGTCATTTCGAGTCAATGCACATTTTGACTCGAGTCAAGTCAAGTCAATCGATTTTCAAAGGTCACTCGAGTCAAGTCAAGTCACTCGATTTTTGGAGGTGACTCGAGTCAAGTCGAGTCAAGTCAAGTCAAGTCACGAGTCAAGTCACATTTCAAGTCGAGTTGCTTTTTCGAAGTATGTATGAGGCATGATTACGTCATTGCAATTTGCTAGCTATCTGAAATACAGTTTGAGTGGTCATTGATTCCGAAACGATGAACGAATATAGAGTTAAATATACAAGCAGTAAGGCGCTGTATCGCTCACATATACGTTGAACTGTTAAACTACGTAAATGCATAGCTTCAGTTTATAGTTACCAGCCAAAATGAAGAATAGAGAAACGAATTGACAAGATGGAATACATTACCCATTTACAAATAGATATGACACCATTCGAGCCTGCGACAATGGTTGAGAACAATATAAACTATATTCGACTTCAATTTCAATGAAACAAGATGAGGTGTGGTTAAGGTAAGAACAGGGAACAGAAATATACATATTGCTATTCTATTACTTTACTACCAGAGTAAGCTTCGATCACTTCGTGTGCGGTCAATTTATTTGTGACAGAACAATCGAGGCTCATTGAAACGCACGGCCATTGAATAATTGGTCGCTCTCACGGGTTATGCAAGCGTTTCGCGAACAGTCTGAACATATGCAAGATACAGTGATTGTTATCGACACCGATTACTTGATGACTTGAAATTGACTCGTGAATTTTGCTCCGAGTCACGAGTCAATCCACATTTCTGATACGCCGAGTCAAGTCAAGTCAAGTCATTTTAGCAAAGTGACTCGAGTCAAGTCAAGTCACGTGACAAAAGTGACTCGAGTCTGACTCGAGTCAAGTCATGACTCGAGTCATCCCAACACTGTTTTATAGTAGCCTATCGAAGTATCAATATTATTGACAGAATTCATACATAAAATTTAACAGCCAAATGCATATAGTAAGTGCCTAACAAAGTTAACAAGTTACATCAACTACCATATGGTGGGCCCAAGATTAGTGCTTTTTTTGGCGGAACGGGGGAGAAAAAATGTTGATTCACACCTAATTAAAACACATAAACAGATAGCCGCACCGACCTAACTGTATAGCAGCTGGCTGTCAAACACAATCCTGACAGGTCAGACACGGCCCGCCAGATGATTTCATCCGGCCCGTGGAGGAATCTATTGCAAACCCTAGTAAGTAGCAATCACCAGAGCTCACATTACAGATGGCCCAATTCATGACTTATGTTCCACTTCATTCCTGTATAGTGTATATACAGTCGATGGGCAATGCTTTGCGAGTGTGACGTCATATTGACGGTCAATGTGTTACACCTCATTTTGAAATCCGCTAGTGGGCGCTAAAGAGTGTCCGGAATTTGCTTCACAAAAATATGGTAACCCTAGTATAGACCAGGGGTACCCAAACGGTGGGGAATTCAATGGTCCCAGGGGGGAATAGACGCATTTGTTAAACATTAAATACAGGATAGTCTACAACTACATATTTAGATACACATGTGCGATTACCGTTACCAGTTAACTGCCCTGGAATTTATGTATCGAAAATTATATTGCAGGTTGTTCACAAAAACTCATTATAACTCTGGATAACAGGATGGCGAGATCGCGTATAGTGGTATAATCCGCAGCTACAACACCAATGGGTTGTGGGTTTGAGTCAGACCGAGGTCGACTCCAGAATTCCTACCTAAGTGTTGGAGGTTTATCTAGGCTCCTGCTCGCCATCTCATCCGCGTAAGTGGTGTCTTACAAAAAGCCTAGAAGTGGACCGTGCTAGGTGCTACAAGTCGACAGATACGGAATCAAAAGTAAGGAATTTTGGCGCAGTGTAAATGACCATAGTAGTCGACAAACACCATGAACAACAACAACTCTGGATAACCAACGATGGCGTCACAAACGCATCCAGCACGACCAGTATGACGTAAAATAACGCTTTACCTACATTTTGCGGGTTACCGGAATCGGTTCACAATGCGTACTGGTGTGGTTGTTTGTCTTGTGTACTCAAACTAGCAAATAGCTGCTCCTTAATGACATAAATTAAAAGAAAATACGACGATAGTTTTGGGTAGTGACGAATGAAGACTCGGAATAAATATGAAGTGGGAATGAAGACAAAAAGGTCAGGAACCACTGGTATAGACCAATACTTATGATGATAAAGCATCCCATTTGAAATGCGCGGAATCTTTTCCGAAATAATTAATTGGCCTCGAGAAGAAGGCAACAACTTTATTGTCGGCATTTGAATCCACTTGTATCTGCGAAATAATATTTTTTAACATGAGTTTTCTTCTTATGCGTCATCATTGTCTCCGTAAGGATTATATTTGGTTATACTTAAATTGTCTCGACATAATTCCCATACAGTGCGAAGCAAGAAAAAACAGTGGAAAGGGAACTCATAAAAAATTATTCATGTGACTGCATCCCGTGGTGTCCACTAAAATTAAAGCGGGATCTTAAGTAACATCATCAACTTTACAGGTTGATTTTCATATCGGATGGTTGCCGGTTTAAAACCATAGCTACAAAAATCTGAGGCACATATGCACGCATGCATGATATATTGCACAATGTATACAAACGACCGACGACTCTTGCACTGCACTAATGTAAGACAAATTCTGTATAGTACCAAGACTTTTAATTAATATTATGACGAGGATCAAAGATTCCGTGTAGTAAATCTTTCTCGTTGCATGTTAATACAGTGGTAGCACAATTGCGAATGACCCTAATTACTGTAAGAGTGTAGGCTACGTATATAGTGTGCGTGCAGTGTCGCATCATGTCATCTTTACTCTAAGGCCAATATTAGCGATAAATCCATTACATAATTTTACAAGAATATATACATATATTATGCTTTCTTCATTGATCAAACTTACTGATCTCACCTGTGCAATAAGGAACAGATCCGGACCATCTACCGTCGGCCAGACAGGTGATGCTCGACTTTCCTGACCCTTTGAATCCTACGTCACATGAAAAATTCGCCACTGTTCCAACATTGTATGGAGAGGGCGAGGATGTAGTGATATCCCCATATCTTATGGGATCGATCGATGGGCAGTGAGTGCCTGAATGAAAAATAAAGACGTAATTTACAGCAATAACGTTTTATTTACGAATAACACTGATATGTGATAATATTTGCTTGATCCCTGAAGAAAACATGATATCAACTGAATTGTAGGTAAAGTGAAAGCATATGACGTATGCAGAAGTCGTCAGTAACGAAGTACTTCTACTTTTAGTGGCACTCAACTAGCGCTTGCCTACTTGCATTACTTGTACAAGTGATCATTACGGCAAGTTTTTGCAACTTTTGCAACTTTGTTTTACAGCTTCCGGCAGCTTCTTAAATACTAGTAAGATATGTAGAATGCTGTTTTAAGCTGTTTGAAGTGCAACTTTTTGCAACTTTTGTCCATTTCTTTTCATGCAAGTTTTTGCAACATTTTGAAACTTTTACGATTTTTCATGAAAGTATTTTTGATTTTGGTGAAAAACACGGCCAAATTCGACTGAAATACTGTAAATCAGCACTGAAGTAACACTCTTACGGGTTTGTTTGTTTTTGGGGTATTCATGGTGTTTGTCGACTACTATGGTCATTTACACCAGGCCGATATTCTTCTTATTTTCCGTAACTGCCGACTTATAGCACGGCCCACCTCTAGGCTTTTGTAAGACACCGCTGACGCGGATGAGGGGGCGAGGAGGAGCCTAGGTAAACTCTTACGGGTATTTCGGGAGCTGAGCCGGAAAGTTGACTTTTTTTTAGTCAACCGAGCAAAATGTGGTCTTTTAGTGCAACTTTTGTGAAAAAATAAATGCAACTTTTTACTGCAACTTTTGTCGAAAATAAATGGTTCTTTCCACGGATTTAACTGCAACAAAAACTTGCCCTAGTGATCAGGAGTTGACATACGTCCACTACTAGGCAACTTAAACCATTTTAGGACGAAACTATATACTTTTACAACTCGAATTTATGAAAGTAGAAAGTAGTATTGGGTGAGCTTACATCGCTTTTATCGGTGAGATTGTATTACGAACGAAGTGTAATACCATTTGTATCGCAATATTGGAATATCTGCAGTCACCTTGCGTTATTCACGAAGATACATCATTCAATTTCGAAAGTAGCCTGATTTTTTCGACTTTTATTTTATATTTTCACTTGTTTTGACAGGTATTGGAAATCTCTATTTCTACGTGTAGTTAACAATATTAATCACTATAATATTTGACCTGCTATGTCAAAGAAATCGTGGAATTAGTAGCAGTAGTCAAGCAAGAATTAAAAAAGGCAGTTATTTGATCAGTGGGTATTTGATCGGTATCACTTACGAGTGCACGACTGCTCATTGCATTCTTGGGTTTCGGAGGACACTCCCGCGCATATCCGATCCGGAAGGCACGTTCTTATCCTTCTTCTTTCGCCGCCGCCACAAGTCGCGTCACACGCGCTCCATTCATTCCACGCGTTCCAAGAGCCTTGACAAGTTTATTTGGCGTTTAATTACAATTTGGAGACCTAAGTAGAGATTCGCGAAGGTGTTGCGGGGGTCTCGATCTGATCATCATCGTTGTCAATTTCCTATGTTAAGCAATGGATTTTTCGCAATATTTCAAATACGATTTTACAATAGTTTAAATTCTCGGTATCTTTAGTTCAATTTTCATTTTAGTTACGCGTTAACGCGAGAGATGAGTCCTATATATTCACAGAAAATCCATCCGCAAGCGACGTAGATCAGGCATATAAAAACAAGTATCTATACAATTCCGCACAGGAATCGAGGCGACGCGATGAGATCGTACGCAGAGTTTTTCAGTTTTTTGTAGAATATACACACAGTGAAGCAATGCCGTGATAATAAATATTGCCATATTCATAATCTATTCCACAAAAAAGAAATTTATATATATATACTTCAAGTAGACAGGTAGGAAATGTACAAGCTACGTAGTTTGAAGAGACAAAGCCACCAGATATCAATGTTTTATGTAATATATAAAGTGACCTCTGCATTCAAAGCCTCCAACCGGGCCGAGGAGCATAACTAATAATGGCCCACGTACTTTAGCAAGATTGCAACAGCACACGCATATCCGCGTAAGCGGTGTCTTAAAAAGCCTAGAAGAGGACCGTGTTCTAAGTCGGCGGATACGGAATCAAAATAGAGATTCTTATCGGCCTGGTGTAAAATGACTAACAGCTAAAACTCAATGGATACCAGATCAACGACAACGGTAACCGAGTCGAGAAGCAAAGCAAGTTATTGTGAACTTTCTAGCTTGCACGCAGCTAGTATAATTATTGCCGATGTGGAATGCGGCAAATAATGACACATGCCGTTTTTTCTTCTTCAAAATATGGTTGACAATATATGGACTCTGTTTTATAACTTTTGCGTTTTCCAGGTGAGAGTGGCTGTCGAACCACTTTGCGAACGTAACCTATCATCGTATGCCCGCTTGCACGCCAATACGTAAATTTGAATTGCATTATTAATAATAATAATATTATAAATCACGAGTTTTAAGTGGTGCGTGTCGCCTTTTGCGGCCTTGTTTGCCACGGTAAAAATATGTTATCTAGGATCGGATTTTCCTGCTATCAGACATAGGTTTATAATAAATTTATAACTATACATGCATGTTACATGAATTTTCATTGTTGACATTGTTGATGACCACATACGCAATACTGCGGCATAATTATTCATCGACGGTCCTAAGACGGACACACACAGTTGATTTAATCCAGGGGTATCAAACATGCGGGCCGCGGTCCAAATGCGGCCCACGAGAACATTTTGTGCGGCCCGCGTCGGAAGCAAGTCAGAAATGTGATTTTTATCGTGCCATACAGGAATTGCTACACAGTAAATCATATTTTCTCGAGGGTTGTGGATTTTCATTCTGTATGGTCCCGTCAAATAAGGCTTACTTGACTACTTTGAAAGACATTGAATAGGCCTACCCCTATTATTGATGGTGCGGTCCGCGGCGTCATCAAAAACTAGAAAATTGGCACACTAGCAAATTTGAGTTTGAAACCACTGATTTAATCTATTGCGTGTACGCCTCACACGAACGACGAACACAACCCATGATGTACCAGCTTACTACTCACCAATTCCACAGGTTCCACACATCTTCATACACGATTGTTTGACAAAAACATCTTTATCGCACTGGGATTTGGCAGATTGACACCAAAATGGATCAATGCAATCTCCGAGTAGTCCTAATTAAAACATAAAATGAGTTCGTTGTTTACATCTTTGTATTACGTATTACGATTCATATTCATATTACGAATGATTTGAAATGGAAAAAAATACAAATTATTGTTTATCTGATTATAGGGAAAGCATGAATTATAAATTGAATCAGTTTTTATAATCCTAAAGCTTCATTGATTACATTTTTCACACCATCCAAGGGAATAAAAATGTAGTAGTCTATGTCACATGGAACAGATTCAAGTGCATAATGGTCGTTACGGTGACGCCTAATCATTTTCAACGGTTTATGTGGCAAGTTCAGAGAGTAAAAATGATTAGATTTCATCAATTCAATATACTATCAATGTATTCCGGGTTCATACATGGACGACTATGTAGCCATATTTGCAATGTTCATGAATCTTCTACTAACCTTGTGCAAGTAAATCTTCCTGTAGGAATAAGATAGTTGAGATAAGAAACAAATTCCTTCCTCTTATTGACATCGTAACAAAGATGTAGGCCGAAGCGATTCTTCCTTGAATCAGATCAAATATGAACGTTGCAAAGCGCAGTATTACTGATGGATTAACGGTACTAATGACAATGAGTATTTGTATTTATTATCCTCAGGCGATGGACGTTTTCACAGAATGTACATGACAACGATCTATTTATGATTCATTGCACACATTCGCCAAGTCAATATGAAATGTAAGTTAGAAGTCACAGTATTTGAGGATCACCTACAGAGGCCATACCACCTGTTACAGTTTAATCCGTTGCAAGCTCAAGTCCAAAGTTCTCGGTGTTTAATTTTACATCTACATGGTCAGAGCTACGTGCGTAATTTCCAGATTTCAGGTAATTTCCGGTTTGCGGGATCTACGGCCTGACTATACAGTTCATGTTGAGCCCAAGTCTGTCCAGCAAGGTATGAAACACTGTAAAGATCCTTTCGCGGTACTTATATATTTAGTGGACAAATAGTAATAAAGATCATATGAAGAGCTATCAGTTCAGCGATATAAATGAGTCCAATTTTAGAATTTTCATTGTACAATGTACATTTTGTGCTTGGTTTGGTCGTACCCGCACGCCGCACCAATCATCAAACGTGTGTAACCATAAGAAATCCCGCAGCAGCACAAAGCGACCACACCGATATCCCCTTGTCTGACCTTATACCTGTATGGTTCCCAACCGTCGGGGAATTCCCCACTTCCCCACCCACTCTTCATTATTCATTTTTTCACTCTTCACTAATCAAAGGGCAAGCTTTTGTTGCAGTTAAATCCGTGAAAAGTTGCATTTATTTTTGTAAAAAGTTAAAAAGTTGCAGAAGTTGCATTTTGACCACATTTTGCTCGGTTGATTAAAAAAAATCAATTTTCCGGCTCAGCTCCCGAAATACCCGTAAAAACGTTACTTCGGTGCTGATTTACGGTGTTTCAGTAGAATTTGGCCGTGTATTTCACCAAAATCGAAAATACTTTCATGAAAAATCGAGAAAGCTGCAAAATGTTGCAAAAAGTTGCATGGAAAAAATGGACAAAAGTTGCAAAAAGTTGCACAATAAGATTCCTTCAAACAGCTTAAAACAGCATTCTACATATCTTACGAGCATTTAGGAACCTGCCGGAAGCTGTAAAAAAAAGTTGCAAAAGTTGCAAAAACTTGCCCTACAGTTGATCATTTGTTGATTCATGATATTATTTCTGAGGCTCCGTCATGGTATGGTATCGAATGGAATGGGAAATTCCGTTACTCCATACCGGCCGCAATCGTTCCATACAATACCAACGTTCATCACTTTTTCCCTATTTGATACTTTTTAGATACTTTCGCAACTTGTCCCACCTCTCCAGTGATATTATATTTTTGATTTGTGGAAATGTTCCGGCGTTTATATTCTACGTAGTTTAGATCAGGGGTGGCCAACCTTTTCAGCCAAAGGGACACATTTGATTGACGAACTATTGCGCGTGCCACTAGCCGCGCGAAGCGCGAAATTTTTTTTTCGAAGTTCATAGGTCAATAATATTGTCACTTGACTATATTGCGGGTCTGCTGTTTATCGCTGGGCTCAGTTTGCAAGGAATGGACTATTCGGCGCCTGGACATAACGATATCGATAGCTTCGACCAACATGCGTCAATCATTTTGTGGTAGGTTTCATAGTCGACGGCCTTTCTGCGAGCGCAAACGCAAGGTCGCGGATGTTAAAGGGCACTTTGTCTCGTAATCGCGAATATAGTTAGACTCAATCTGATACATTAGGCGTTCTTTCATTCTCACAAAGGGGTATCAATATTAAAAGCGAGAAATTGAGTGACAACATGTTGCGCGAAGCGTGTAAAAAAATTTTACTTTTGATAAACCTATCGCAAATTATTCTGCTTTATTGTAGTGTACGAAGATCTACCAAAATGTGACTGGCTCATGGATCTGCCCATGCGTCGGAACTGATATTTTAGTCATCACATATCAAGTGTGGCGGCCAGACTGGTCAACTTTTTGGTTGACCTTGCATGTTCACAATCTGTGCAATCCATTTTTGATAATATTACTAATTTCGGAAATGACCTCGCGGGCCACTCAAAACCTTCTCGCGGGCCACATGTGAAATTATCCATTTAAACAGGCCTGACGCACCAATGACATTCCAGTTTCCATATGTCGTCAGCTTTGTAGGTTGCCTAATCGCCGAAGACGTAAAATGTATGCATAACACATACACATATATACGTAAAATATCTACACACGGGATTATTTGAAAATCACAACGGAATCTCATGAAATGTACATCATAGTGTGGTAGCGCACTGCTAGCAGTAGCATCATCTACGAAATTACATAAAACAAAGGTATTGTCAAATTAAAAAGTGGTTCCCAGCATTCTTTTCATTACCCACAACCTGAAATCTTTATTTTCACCACTCAAAATTGCTACCTCCAATAAAATTTGGAAATACTTTTTTTGGTAAAGACTTGCTATCGGTGAAATTTAAGACCCCCATAATTGAGCAGTACGCAATAAAATTAATGATCAGTTAACTGGTAACCGTAAACGCAGCGTTACGCCTCAGTAAAATGTATGCAAGTGAACAAAACATAGGAAAAGATTTAAATTTTTCGAAATATAGCGAGGTAGACTCAATTTACATGCGTAAATGCCAACTAATTCCGCCGTCAGATAATGTCCTGATGTTGACGAACTTATCCGTATGGTAGATATAAGCCGCCATGAGCTACACAAGTGGCTCCCGAAGTGGGCGCCAGCGCCCCCTGTGGGCGTTGACGAGCGTGAAGGGGCGCTGGCCACGAAATGAGCGATTGGGGGGAGCTGGCTATAAATTGGGCGATAGGTGGGCGCTGAGAGCAAATGGGGTGGTTAAGGTTTAGGGGACATCTGCTGTGTAGTGTTGAAACGATTGATGAATCAATCAGCAAAATACGCAGTAAAAAATGCGAAGTCCATGGGTACGTAAACAATGTATATCCTGCTCATCAGTGGACTGATTCAGCAGTCAGCAGAATCACCAGAAAGTGTGGTTATATTGTGTGGGAGAATTACGATGTATTTGAACACGTATTGCTGCACAGTTAGGTGCGATGGCTTTAAAGAAGACTGCCTTCCGCGATTTTACTCTGTTTCAAACGATCGCGGAATTTTTACACTGATGCCACCCTGGCCTTAGTCAATAGTTCTGGTTGCGAGGAAAGATATCGCTTATAATTTACGGACATATTCATCAAGTTTTATGAGGGGAACTTATGATTTTTTAATAATGATGAAATCTGATCAAGATGAAAATGGCACTGTCTGGATTCAGTAATGAGCCCATGATATATCAGAGAGATATACTGAGACGTGAACTTCTCCCATTCTCAAACTTGCCTGAACTTGATACCTAAGCGTATCTGATTTTGACGTAGAAGCATACAGCAACCATCACGAAAAACAGCGCAAGGATGTGGTAATTTGATTTCAGGATACATTCCAATCAGAAGTTCCTTACTGAATAATCAGTCCATTTCGTGAAACTTCCGAGCATGAAATGATTGAGGAGCTGACTGCATTGCAGAACAGTTCAATATCTCGTACTGTCAATCGTTCTGGGTATACAGTTGAATCAAATAGAAATACTCTCCTTGGAATCGGATTCAATTTTTCCTCATTACCCTTCTCGCCTTATATTTGTTAGAACGTGTTTTAAGTGCCGCGACAAATCTTCTGACTCACAAGAGAAACTTACATATATATACATATATAGCCGGACGTGGAGATTTCAGATTGCTCTTATAAATCTCATCCCCAATATAATGATGAGGATGATGGCATATACAGCAGCTTCATATGTCTTATTGTTAATTGTCATATATGCAGAACAACTTTCGCTGCATTATTGAGATGTGGTGAGGGATCGGGGGGCGCTGGGACTTTATTCGTTGTCCAGGGGGGCAGTAGCCCAAATAAGTTTGGGAATCACTGAGCTACATTTTCGCAGACTGCTGTAACTCTTACAGAAATAAATACGTCACTTATCTGCAGTGTTGGGATCAAGTCACTACCTTCGAGTCACGAGTCATTTCGAGTCATTGCACATTTTGACTCGAGTCAAGTCAAGTCACTCGATTTTTGGAGGTGACTCGAGTCAAGTCGAGTCAAGTCAAGTCAAGTCACGAGTCAAGTCACATTTCAAGTCAATTTGCCTTTTCGAAGTATGAGGCATGCCTACGCCATTGTATTTTGCTAGCTTTCTGAATACAGATTGACTGGTCATTGATTTCGAACCGATGAACGAATATGAAGTTAAATATACACGTAAGACGGCGCTGTATCGCTTACATATACGTCGAAGTGCTAAACGACGCAAGTATAATTGCATAGCCTCAGTTTATAGTTACCAGCCAAAATAGAGAATAGAGAAACGAATTGATAAGATGTAATACATCACCCATTTACAAATGGATATGATACAATTCGAGCCTGCGCCGATGGTCGAGGACTATATAACCTATCTTCGAATTTAATTTCAATGAAACAAGAGGTTTGCTTTAGGTACAGAGAACAGTAATAGACATTTTTCTTTACTACTTTACTTTACTATACTAGTTTACGACAGCGTAAGCTGTAAGCTTCGATCCCTTCGTAAGCGGCCAATTTAGTTGTGAGAGAACAATGGGGAGGATCAGTAAAACGCACGATCATTGAATGATTGATTGGTCGCTCTTACGGGTTACACCAGCGTTTCGCGAACAATCCTATTGCAAGATACAGTGATTTTTATCGACATCGATTGCTTGATGACTTGAAATTGACTCGTGAATTTTGCTTCGAGTCACGAGTCAATCCACTTTTTTGATACGCCGAGTCAAGTCAAGTCAAGTCATTTTAACAAAGTGACTCGAGTCAAGTCAAGTCATACGAAAAAGGTGACTCGAGTCTGACTCGAGTCAAGTCATGACTCGAGTCATCCCAACACTGCTTATCTGTAGTAAAACCAGCTATACTATCAATTAGGGAGTCCGCGATCTCCCATGAATACATATTCATTTTGAGCTCTTATTATAACCAGGAGACTTCAATCACAACATTTCAATCATAATTTCCTCGTGTATCGTGCTTCGTCTTTATACCCTGTGTTCTGTTGTCTACTGGTCTTTCGTTTAACTATACTCTGGATCGTGTCGCTACCTTAAAGTTATTCTGCCGATAATATACTGATTTCATATTTCAACCTCGTCGTATGAGTTATTGTTCAAACAAGATCAAGAACATAACAATTGGTGTCAGAAGTCGGATTCATAGTTATTTCTGCAACGGTTATATATCATGGAATCGGGAATTTTGAAGCTTCTAGAGAAGCAGCAGGAAATGATGGCTGAACAACGCGCACAGCATGACGAAGCAATGGCGAAAGTGATGGCAGGGTTGGAACAGCAAAATTCTCACACAAAGAAGATTTAGCGCAGCAAAAGCTGCAGCATGAGCAAGCCATAACGCAATTAACGCAGAGGTTGAGTCCCGGTGCGTCAACATCTGAAGCTACCGCTCCCAAGTTTGATTCGTTTGTAAAATCAAAGGAGAGATGGGACCAGTATCTGCAACGATTCAACTATCACCTAGCAACTTACGGCATTTCCAATATGGAGTAAAAAAGAGCGTGTCTACTCTCATGGGTTGGACCCGAAACCTATTCGCTCCTACGTAATTTGTTTGGTGCTGCTGATGTCAGTGTGCAAACCTTCGACGCGTTGACTGAGAAGTTATCTCCACACTTCAAGGACTCCATTCAAGTGCAAGCAGCCAGGTACGAATTTTACAATTGCAAAATGCAACCGGGACAGTCGTACGCCGATTGGATCGCAACTCTTCGCGGAATCTCCATGGATTGCAACTTCACATGCTCAAGAGAAGGCTGTGATCAGAGCTACCTTGATGAGCTAATGCGCGATCTCATCATTAAAGAAACACCGCACGCGGATGTGAGACGGCATTGTCTAATACAGACCTGGGCAAAGTGCGGTCCGCGAAGCCATATTGTGCGGCCCGCGAAAGGTTGCTTGAAACTTATAACATTGATCTGGCTTTTTGATTATTGATGCCTGGACTAAAACCACAGGCTGTATCAACTGAACGGAAAATTCGTTTACTTCGTCCGTATAATCCAGATTCAAAATGAAGGCAATGTGGCAAAGTATGAGTAACAAATAAAGAAATCACTCTTTCCATATAGTTTAGGTCAAACCTATGTTGTCTTTGTCACATTACGCATTATACGGTATGTGTTTCAAATTGTTACGAGAGGTGTTTCTGAATCCCTAATTCGTAAAACAAGTTAATCAGTGCTCGCGATTACTATACGACTCATACCTATCACCCGTAAAGGAGTAACGGGCCGGGCATGTCAAAAGGAGAAAGCCGAAAGCTGAAATTCAAAAGTTTAGAGCACTAAATATTTGTATACTGGAGTTAGGGGTAAACCCGTCCTTTCAGTTTTGCCGATCATGTCGCCGATATTAAGGATTTTAATTATGACAAAACACTAAACACTCCATCAAGGGAGGGCGAATTTGAGAAAAAATGAGAACTTCACTACAAAATCAAGGCTATTTGAGCTTGCAGCTACCAAGACAAGCTTTGCACTATCCCATATACATTTCAATGCAGTGGTTCTCGCTCTGGGGGGAATGAAAGCATCTGAAGAGAGGCGGGAAGTCGAAGTTGAATGAAAATTTTTTCGCGCTCCTACCATCGGCTTATGGTATAGTTGGTTATATAGCTCTGTGTCATGTTCGACTTTGATATTACAGAATTCTCTCATCAACAAACATAACCTTTGATGCCATCAAACTATCCGTTAGGATTGCTTACATTCTGGTTGCTCTTTTTAATATGTTGCGATATCATGATTAGAGCCCGACCGATATTGGATTTCTGAGCCGATACCGATAAGACCGATATCCAGTACCTCCACGGGCTCCACCGATAACCCCGATATATTCAGCCGATATTCAAAAGATATGGAATCTAGCTCAAGGCCCATATTTAACACCCCAGAGCATTTCTTTCAACAACTTTACAGCCATTGATATGCTTGAACATGATATAAATGATCAAGGAACTATAAAAATGTATCAAAAGCACCAATCCAGCTGTTGCAGATTACAGTTCACGAAGCACAATTACTCGGCCCTTTCTCCAGGGAGTGAACTTCTGTGGTCTTCCATAGATGATGTATATAGTACTAAACACAGTGAGCAGTCTTTCACTTGGTAGCATAGTTAGTGGCACAGCAGGAAATCTTTCTTCATTTCGGTTCCACCGCTCCCTTGCAGGGGATCTTTCCTTCAATGGTTTAACCAAATATTGATATTCTTCTGACAATGCACCTGGAGCCTTCAGCACATCATTAACAAATAGCTGATGAGAATGTGCAAAACAACTCAAATTGTCCACGTCTGCAACTGCTCCACCCATCCCCCAGGCCCCATGGGCCTTTGACCAGCATTAAACAATCAATTGATCAATATTTTACACTCTTTTGTCAGAATTGGCCAATGTCATCATGGAATCAAAAATTTCCGTATCAATTACTGGCTTTTCTCCACGTTTGCTTGATTTTCTTGCCCTCTATGCTCGCATATTTCCTATCATGGTGGCCCCGCAGCCGCAGGCCTCAGTCAGACGACTTCATACATTACTGGTATAATTAGCTCTGTTGGTACCGAACCGGGAAATGTTTCGACGCGACGCTTTTCTCTATCATTACGAGGGTCAGTCCAGCATGATTGAAGTTCTCATTTCTCTTACTGATTGAATATTGAAATCTTCTGCAGACAACTATCCATCCAGCTGCTCTCTGTCTTTGGTGAGCGATTACTGCAGGGGGATTCCCACGAAGTCAGTGGGGCATAGCGGTGGTTAGTTATCAGAGATGAGCATGGATTAGGATTAGGTTTTGAAAAAACAGGATTTGTGAAATTTTGTCGGATTTGGATTGGATTTGGATTAGACATTTTTTTCAGAACGGATTAGGATTTGGATTGGATTGAACTATTTTCTGGGAGATTGAAATGTCGTGTGGCGAATGGCGACAAACTTTATTCAGATCAGTTATTAATGTACTTATGGTTACTAAGTTATCTTGAATCAAGTGAATCGTTGGTTGTGAAAGAAAATTTTCGAATCCCTCCATTGCATAAATTAATATTTTTTCTGAATTTCCAGTTGGAATCGGATTAGGATTGGACATGGACTTGAATATGAAAAAGTTATGGATTAGGATTAGGATTTGGATTTGAAGGTTCGGATTTGGATTGGATTAGGACATAGAAATTTCAAATCCGCTCATCTCTGTTAGTTATCTATAATAATTTTCAGATAGACACGCCTACTGCCCTGTATGCAGTATGCACTATATGCAGATTGGCCATTTATTTTTATAATTGACCGTCCTCACGTCTTTAATCGACTTCTCTTGACTCCCTACCACCATGTTGTGACGTCACCAAAATGGCCGATATTTTTTTACGTTAAATGGCCGATACCGATATTTCTCTCCAAGCGTGATATCGACTCGATATTATCGGCGAGCCGATAATCGGTCGGGCTCTAATCATGATAGGGGGGTGGCTGGGCGCGAGCGAAATTTTTCACTATCATAACGTGGTCATGCGTAAAAAGTTTGAGAACCACTGTTTTAGTGTCTTATTACAAGAACCTGGGTTGGATAGGGGTTTAAAGAGAGTAAAAAATGTATCGTGTTTAACATTGTTTCGAATCTTGACGGCAAATAGACAATTTTTAATAAACCGCCACTTTCTCATTACCTAACATCAACACATTCACTGAGCAGCATTTATTAACAATGTAATTTAGAAATAAAATTGAAATACGCTAGGGAATATAGCTAAAAAAATTCACTCGGCCCGCCAGCGTGTTTTCTTCTCATTTGGTCCGCGGAGGAAAATAATTGCCCGCCCCTGGCCTAACACAAACCTGTCTATCCCTTGACTACGTTCTCAAATTAGCTGCAACACATGTGAGTACGCTGGAAACTGATCCAGGGCGAAAGTAGTAGTAATGACACTTCCATCGTCAATAAAATGACGGGAAGTTATCAGAAGGGGAGAAAACCTTTAAAAATCCATCCAAGGCAACTCCCGGAAAGACTGAAATCCTGCAGCTGCTGTATCATCGATCACCAGAGAAAAGACTGTCGAAATGGACATGCAGTATGTCAGAAATGTGGTCGTACAGGTCATATCAAACCTGTGTGCATGTCTACCAAACCTAGTATCACGCAACAGGTCACATCCGTCAATTTCTGCTCAGTGCCGCTCCTCTCCTTCGACATCGATCAACTATATCGACGCGTAGGAAACCAGCTCTGGATCAACTCCATTATCAACGGCATTCCATTGCCGACACAGTGGGACACTGGTGCACCCTCCGCCATGGTGGGATTGACTGAGTACAAAACTTTGAGCTCTACGAAACTCCCAGCATACCATTGCTCTTTCGTAGCATACGGCGACAAGCCACTGAAAGTGAAAGGTATCTGCACTGTAACCGTGCAGGTGGGTTCCGAAGTTCGAGTTGGCTTAAAATAGGTAGTTCTCGACGAACACCGTAGGCAAAACATATTTTTAGTCTAGGTTGGAGCGATGTTTTCTCCGTGATCGCCAAGGGAACGTCTGCTTTGGATGCTATTTCCTCGCAGATGGTCAAATCGCAATCATGTAATACTATTGACATTTGTGATTCGAACGACAAATTGGTAGCTTTTCAGTCCAAATTTCCCTCCGTTTTCTCTAATGTATTAGGACTCTGCACCAAGACAAAAGTGACAATTCACTTGAAACCTAATGCCAAGCCCGTGTTTAACAAGCCACGTCCTTTGCCTTTCGCAAGGCAAATCGCTGTTCAAACCGAATTGAATTGAATAGATTAGTCTATCAAGGTATTCTCGAACCAATCAATTACAGTGATTGGGCAGCACCAATTGTTGCCGTCACTAAGTCTAATGGATCAGTACGCATTTGTGGTGACTTCAAAGCATTGAATCAACAAATCCAGATAGATCAACATCCCCTGCCCTCCTTAGATGAAACTCTTCATAAGTTACAGGGTGGTTGTATTTTCACGAAAATTGATCTTGCCGAAGCTTATTTTCAGCTAGAATTAGATGATGATGCGAAGCATATGTGAGTCATGGACACGCAATTCGGTTGTTTCCGTTCTCGACGCATGTGTTTCGGAGTCGAATCTAGTCCCGCAAATTTTCAACGCTGTATTGATGCCATGATCGCCGGCTTACCCGGTGTTGCTAGTTTTATCGATGACATAATCGTTACTGGCACTGATGAACGCGACCATTTTCGCAGCTTATCGCTACTTTTTGAGCGTCTCACCGAATTCGGTTTCATCGCCAACTTCGCTAAATGTGAATTTTTCAAAAGTAATATCGAGTATCTTGGTCACATAATTGACAAGGACGGCAAATGCCCGTCTAAAAAAACCGTTGAAGCAATCAAACAGTTGCCTAAACCTCAGGATGTTCGTTCGCCAGCTACAGGCATTCCTGGGCAAAGTCAATTATTATCGCGCGTTTATTCCTAATTTTACGAATAAAGCCGCTCCGTTATATCGCCTTCTTCAAAAAGACGCGACATTCATTTGGAATACGGACTGTGCCGCAGCTTTTCGCATTCTCAAAAACGACGTAATCGACGCTACGCAGTTAGCTCATTATGATGTAAACAAGCATCTCATTTTGTCAACGGACGCTTCTGAATTCGGAATCGGCGCTGGCGTCTCAATCGAGCACAATGGCGAAGAGAAACTGATCGCGCACGCATCAAAAACGCTTTCCGATTCGCAAAAATCCTACTCTCAAATAGAGAAGGAATGGAAGCTCTGTCAATCCTTTACGGAGTCACTACTAAATTTCGTCAATTCTTGTATGGTAGAAAATTTACGCTCGTGACGGACCACAAACCGCTTTTAGCTATTTTCTCGCCGGACAAGAAAATTCCCGTGATTACAGCGCAACACTTACAGCGATGGGCACTAACGCTCATGACTTACCAATATGACATTCGCTATAAACCGACCAATCAGCACGGAAACGCCGATGGTTTATCTCGCCTACCAAAGGGTCCAGACCCTGAGTTTGACGAACTGGAAATTCGAAAAAACGCGGAGATCGTTCACGCTATTAATATGGCATTCGATGGCTTACCGTCAAGTCGCAATGAAATTCGCGACGCGACGCTGAAAGGCAAAACCATGAAACTAGTAAAATTATCTATCAATTATGGTAATTGGAATCCAAAGACGCACGTTGATGATTTTACTAGGTTTTCGTCTCGCAAACATTCGCTCTCTCTGCACGAAAACATAGTCATGCTCAATATTGATGGTTTTCAGCGCGTAGTAATTCCGCAGTCACTTCGATCGCGAGCCTTATCACTGTTGCACGAAGGACATTGGGCTATCGCGAAAATGAAGCAGATGGCTCGGCATTACATCGCATGGCCTTCCATTAATTGCGACATCGAAAATCTCGTTAAGAGTTGCGACGCTTGCCGTAAGGAAATGAAAGCGCCTGATCATCAGTATCGCGAATGGCCTAAAGCAGTGGTTCCCAACGGGGGCGATTTGGCGGTCTAGGGGGGCGAAAATGACGAAGGGGCGAGAGGGGGCCAAAATGGACAAAGGGGGCGACAGGGGGCGAAAATAGAGAAGGGGGCGATAGGGGGCGAAAATAGAGAAGGGGGCGATAGGGGGCGATTGCGTGGCAACACGGCTGACCTTTTTTTTTTTTTAGTCAACCCGCTGGTAATTACAGTGTGTATGTCCATTTTTCGGTACTCAAAATTTGGGGGGCGATGATCGGTGTTGAGCTTGAAAAGGGGGCGATAGGTCGAAAAAGGTTGGGAGTTACTGGCCTAAAACTTCTGAAAGCTTTGAACGGATTCACTTGGACTGCGCAGGTCCAATAAGAAATAAGATGTTTCTTGTCATCGTCGATGCGCATTCGAAATATTCTTTCGTTAAAGTAATGAATGTCGTAACTACCACAACCTTGTGTGAAGTCAACGCTTTGAGGGAAGTCTTCTCTATTGAAGGCTTGCCCGTAACTATTGTGATGGATGGCGGACCGCAATTCACATCGAATGAATTCGATACGTTTTGATCGAATTTGGCAATCATCAGCCATATCGTATCACCGTCTTTTCACACTGCCTCAAACGGGGAAGCGGAGCCTTTCGTCCAGACTTTAAAAGCTGGATTGATAAAAAATTGCGACGGGGGAAAAGACTTCAACTTCGCGCTCCAAACACTTCTCGCTACGTACCGATGTTCACCGCACCCGGGCATAGACTGGAAACGCCTGCTGAGATTTTGCATGGTCGGCAGCCGCGCAATTTGTGAAGTTTGTGCTCGCCATTCGACAAATCGAAAACCGTTACGCCTAGGCAATCAGTGACTCATTTCGAGATTGGTTCCTCGGTTTACGCTCGCAGTTACCGACGCGGACCAAAGTGGGTTGCTGGCGTGGTGATGGAAATACTCGGACGTGTTGTGTACATTGTTAAGACAGATCATGGGTATTGGAGAGGGCACAAAAACCAACTCCAACCACGCTTGATTTCCATTGATAGGGATATAGCCACACAGGAAGTTGCTCAGCCTCAACATTCACAAGCTGAACAACCATAGGTCAGGAATAGGGCACAACGTCCTGTAGCTAGTCCTGCTCGAACGTCGGGCAGACGTTATGCGCTTAGAAATAGAAAACGGTCGTAAATTACCTTGTACTCCTAACTTACAGGGGAGGACTGTTATGTTCGTACATTTTACGTTGGTATCGTTTGTCTCTTATTTGTCTAGGATTAGTAATTACCGCCAATCATTATTTCCTCGTGTGTCGTGCTTCGTCTTTATACCCTGTGTTCTGTTGTCTACTGGTCTTTCGTTTAACTGTACTCTCGATCGTGTCGCTACCTTAAAGTTATTCTGCTGTACAATATACTGATTTCATATTTCAACCTCGTCGTATGAGTTATTGTTCAAACAAGATCAAGAACATAACATTCCCCACCAGAAACCCGGAAATTCCCAACAATTTGGGAGCCACTGCGTTAGAATGAATCTTTTAGAATATAAGTTTACATCGCTACAATCATTCTGCGACAGCGGATCATGTGTCCAATTTCTCCGCCAATCTGTGGGTCGCACTCATTAGCTTCATCAGTCAACATCAGGATGTTCATTGTTCTATCAGAGATAACCAGAGTTCATGAACTTACAATTGGTGCTGGAGGCTGGCATATCGTAATGTCGCTCCAAGACAAGCCACATATTTTTGAATTACAATGATGATTATGTCAAATAGATATTTCGTGATGATCATCAGACCAAAGCTCAGAAAATTATTTCCGAGTTCAACAAATTGATAAAATATTCATTTAACTGCGAAATTCTCAAGAGTCTAGGATTTTAAAACTGACTTGGTAGTTTATGGAGTGGAAGTTAGGATAAGCGAAGTGCAATTTGAAACGCGACAGCGGTCGAATATCATTCGTGTTTTTTATTGTATTACTTCATATACACGTTGAGCAACTTTAATGTCTTCAAATGATGTCGACGGGGGTGGCTGAATCATGAATCGCAATTTGAGATATGAACATAGGCATGAGCGACTTTCTTAAGCATGCAATCAATATGACAAATCCAAAGTAAATCATTGTCATGGTTCTGGCAAAACTGTCAAAGTATTGAAAAAATTCCATACCATACATAGGAAATGTCCATACCATACCATACATGCCCTGCTGTTAACCTTAACGATAGTTGCTACTCAAAATATACTGGAGTCTTCCACAAGTATACAAGTATCAGTCCCAACTAACATAAAAATTTCTTTGGTGAGATGTATGCGATTTTTATTTCTTGTTTCCTCAAGCAGTGCAATATTGTCCTCATGCGGGTCGAATTATAGTTCTATGGGCCGTACGTTGCAAGGACAGGCATATTTAGTGCTATTGCGACACCTCAAGACAATGGTCTTAAACACGCATGCGACCAGTGATAACAGTTCATGACATCCTAATAGATGATGGGAAGAAAAGAGCATTACGGGAATGCGAAACTGTTCGAAACCAGGAATATCTCGAATCGGACTGGAAGCCATTACAAAATCAACACATTCCACACAATACCTTGAACTCGGAATCGGCCCCCAACTCACTGACTTGGACTCGGACTTGCCTTGGTGGTGAATTGAAAATGACTCTGGAAAAGTGAGATTGACTTGTGACTCGGAACTAGGGCTGGGAAAAATCGAGTAGGCTTCGAGTCGAGTCGAGTATTCGAGTATCTCTTTTTATGACGTCACAACGAAATGTTCTATGTCAAAGTTCAAATATGTACGTTTTATGCCACCACAAAGAATATAATGCCTGTTACCCTTCACATAAAAGAAACTTCGGTATTTTTCGACCATACCGATTTCATTGCACTTCTTGAAAATGTTGTGAGATGATCATGAGTTCATGACTTCGGAAATGTGTTATTTCCAGTAACGTTCGTAGCTTTGTACAATGTCTCGTATGCTAGGACACGGCCTAAAGGTTTCAGGGCTTCCTCAGTGGAAAATAATTACGAAACTATAATTCTCGGCAGTAAATTAACTTTAAGTTGCGAGGAGCGTATAATTTCAGTACTCGACAAGAATCGTCATTTACTACCCTACTCGTATCATTAGGATTAATACTCGATTCAGATTTGAATATACTCGAATCTTTGTACCCAGCCCTACTCGGAGCATTGTGACTTGGTTAGAACCTTAGACTACACACCGGTCACTACGGACCCACCCAGCAAACACTCGATTTCAGTTGACTTCTGGCGGAATAGCCGCATGTCGTCCGGTACTTTCCTGGTGTGCAATCACTGTTAGGAACAAGTCACCACACCTTCGAGTCACAAGTCATATCGAGTCATTGCAAATTTTGACTCGAGTCAAGTCAAGCTAATCGATTTTCGAAGGTGACTAGAGTCAAGTCACGATTCAAGTCATGCTGAATTTTGCTATCTAATTCAAACACAGATTGAGTCGCCACTCCCTCTGAGTCGAGGCACGAATATAGAGGCAAGTAGGCTATATGCAAAAAGGCGTTGTATCGCTCACGCATAGGAATTCTAAATTACGTATGTAACTGTATAACGCAAGCCACATTTATATCAGCCTAAGCAAAGAATACGGACCCCTTATAAGTTGAAACATATTCATATAATGCAATACACTACCAACGTACGCATATGGGATACAATTTAGGCCTCCTCCAATTGTTAACGAGTAATACGAACGTATGAACCGTGGTGTTCTATAATGCTGTGGACACAAGAAAATCTCACGACTCACAGTGATTGATTTATGTGACACTTTCCATTTGGCCAAAGGATATTTTACGCTAATTTTTGACCAGCTTGCTGAGCGCGAAAATTGATTAAATGGTTATCAATTGAAAGCGACCGCGGTACTGATTGTGAAAATATAAATTTCATTTTGCCCCCCAAAATCAGCTTCTAATTTTGCATCGTAACAGAGTTTGGTATTATGACGCAACAATGCCGTCTGGAAGCACTAAGACGCAGCGCAAACCGCCATCGTTTTGGCCTTCGTTGCGCAAGCAATTGAGCAATGAGCATTCACCATCTTACTCTCGTGCGCACTTGCTCCTGAGCTGCGCCATATTATTCCAGGCGGCATTGTCGAGTACACGCTGGTAAAATACTCTTCTTCACGTTGATTTACAAAGATTTACGGAAATTTTAGGGATGGCACTTTTCGCCAACCCTGACTACGCCAAGGCGTCGAAACTCTAACTTTTCAAGTTACCAACATCCCAAATTTCTTGATTAGGCTAATCAGGCTAATCAATTGACCTTGCAAGTTCACGATAAATTACGTGGGGAATTCATTTTTGATGATATAACTAATTTCGAATATTACTGCGTGGGCCACTTAAAACCTTCTTGCGGGCCATGTGTTGGTCACCCCTGAATTAGATTAATACCCAAGTATTTACCAAACACAAAGTAAAGACACGTGATGTATACAATATATAATGTAGATAGACAGGGTTTTAATGACTCGAGGCGCGATTTGGTCATGAATATAGGAAATTAATCGACCCTCCTTTTGGATTGACTCGAATTGTACTTAGCATAGTCCGCATGACTCGACAGTAGGGCTCTTCAAAAATGACTTTTTTTCTCAAATCGTACTGGCTACTTGATAAAATTGTTAGGTTACCTAATTTAAGCCTACACACAAAATTTGGTTCAATTCCAGCCAGTAACCGCTTTGCTACAAGAGAAGGAAGTTTCTATTTATTATGTAAAAATATATCATAAAAAATTTGAAAATTTTCTGTTCACCCCATGAAAGTGTTAGGCTGTCTATAGAAACGATGCTCACCAAATTTGGTTCAATTCCAACCAGTGGAAGCGGAGTTATTGCCGTCGAAAAATTTGGATTTGAATAAAATAGTATTTACAGTGACCGATTCTTTGTTTATTTATTGTAGTTGTGCTCACCGTAAATACTATTTTATTCAAATCCAAATTTTTCGACGGCAATAACTCCGCTTCCACTGGTTGGAATTGAACCAAATTTGGTGAGCATCGTTTCTATAGACAGCCTAACACTTTCATGGGGCGAACAGAAAATTTTCAAATTTTCTATTATTTATCTTTATATCATAAATAGAAACTTTCTTCTCCTGTAGCAAAGCGGTTACTGGCTGGAATTGAACCAAATTTTGTGTGTAGGCTTAAATTAGGTAACCTAACAATTTTATCAAGTAGCCAGTACGATTTGAGAAAAAAAGTCATTTTTGAAGAGCCCTACTCGACAGTCATATGACACGAGCCATTCTATATGATTCGATTCAAGTCCTACCTAAGTGATGAAAGTTAATCTAAGAGGCTCCTCCTCACCATCTAATTCGCGCAAGCGGTGTCCTAGAAATGGGAATCAAAATGAATTTCAAGTTGCGGGTACTAAAGCCCGAGGAACACTCTCGCGAAGGTATGTCATGCCGTGTAAAACTGCTCGCCGCAGACTCTTGACTGCTATGACTGTACACTTCACGATATAATATTTTAATTGATGAGACATAACAGTGAACTGAACAAAGATTTGCGTTTCACCGCAGTTCAAAGTACACATCTCTCATGGCCCTGTCTCGAACTCCAGACGTTGCAGCGAATCGATCACGCATCATTGAAACTCTGTTACTCGAATCAGTGATCATAGGAACGTCAATATCAATACTTCGTTCCCGGCCACTTGGTCGAAGATATCTGAAATAGTTACAAAATATATCAATGGGTATGACTTGGTGCTTATAGGACAAGAAGGCATAAGTATGACGTTGATATTTGTCGATGGTGAGGTTCACCTTCGCGTTCTGTTTGTGAACCTCGGAAATTTAGAGGTTCACGTTCACAAACGAACCTCGGTAGGTTCTGCACTGTGAACCTTTTTCATATATTACAATTCTCACTTCATTATAACATCTTGGTATGAGATTTATTGCATTTCAACGGCGGACCACTCTATGCATGGCGCTGGCAGGATAAAAAGTCAACACCAAACGAGCATGAACCTTGACAATCTCAATAATTTAACTTGCTTTGTTACAAAAGTTTGCTCGAAATATCCAAATTGCCGTTTGTGAATATTTAGTGACTCTGTGTGCTGTGAGATCGACCCGCAATCACACAACATCAAGAGCGAAATACACTGCATGTACTCAGCGAATGATGCTTATTGATATCGTTGTCAGATGTAAAAAATCTAGCAGGCGTACGGAGTCAATCTTGACTTCATGAGTTTATTGTACCATAAAAACCAAATCCGTGCGATTGGGTGTTGGATACTGCTGTAGAACTTGTTCATGTGGCAATATCGGTAGCAAGTATAGAAACAAGTTTTACATTTTGCTCAATATCAACGTAGCAATACTCAGACGCCGAATACATTATCCGGTCTGGCCTAAACCGTTAAGGCGTAAGCTTATATTGCTTTGCTAGTCCTCGTCGAAATTGTTGGCAAAACGACGAAAGAATTGATTTTATGGGATTAATATATATAATTTGATTGCCCCATTTCATAGATTTGGCGACGTTTATAGCGTCAGTATGTACTTCAGAATTGTGGCATTATGTGGCCCGAGTCGTCGCCAGGTAACGTGTACAACTGTGCATTGATATAGATAGGCGATCAGTTCACTAAAACGTACGGTTAGAATTAACAATATGACGTCACGAGGTTCACGTTCGCGTTCACACAGAACTTTTCAGAGGTTCACACCATCCCTAATACTTACTTTATGCAATTTAAATTTTGAAAAGTAAAAGGCTGTTTTGGGATTAGCACCACTTTTATGAGTGAAATTGTCATAATCACTTGGTGAGATGGCCCGGCATAACGGTAATCGAATATTTCCTTGAACATTCTACCTATTGGTGGTTCCATTAGCTTTGCAATATCGGAATTAGCCACCTTCCATTAGCTGCGCTAAAAGTTTGCGACCCTTCAATCACATCTACTTTTGAAAACAACTTACTTTGGGACTTTAGATGCCTTTCATTTTCTATATCCTACAGGATTACCGGACCACGACCTAGCATATCGATCTCGCCTTCCGCCACCTCATTTTGTCGCTTGCCTTTTATATTCTCTCCTTTACTTTTCATTCAGTGTGCATGCCTCTTCTCTACTTCGAGTATACCAAGGTGGGTGTCTGATTTCAAAGACGACTCCAAGTCGTTTCGACACCTTACTATCTTTCCATTGTATCGCAGTTTTGTCGTGTTTTGAAATCATGAAAATATTATTAAACTGATACTGATATCCAAATAAAGAAGTTTTGACAAATAAGGGAAATGGCTAGTTGTACCTGTAATTGAGTAGGACACTGACCATACTTTGACCACCTCTGGTATGCAGCGTGTTTGCATAATTCCACAATGGCTTATTCAAGTTTTGCCACATGATGTGCTATCAGCTACAGTATGCCTAATATAAAGTAACATACAAATACTTCAATAATTCAGCAGAATACTGTCAGCAATCCATAGTTCGGAAACTTAAATGCATTATAATCAAATTATTTCAATGACGAAGGCGCAGCTTTCTGTTTGAAATGAGACATTTCTTACGCAGCCTTTAAAACAATGATGAAGCAGTTTCATATTTCTCAATATCAAATGTTGTCACGGCTTTCCTCACCACTTCAAATCCAATCCAATCCCGGAAATTACTTGAGGAAATGCCCAAATTCGTATCAAATATCACTGGGCAGTCGGTCAAGATAAGTCACTCATCTCTCCTCATCTCACGCCCAAACGTTGATCTGTTTTCGAAACTGTGATCCGAATCAGGCTATTAGTGTCCAAACTATTCACTTAAACAACCTCCCCCACCCCCCGTACAAAGAATTATGTCCTGACACTGAGGATACCATATCCCTGGCTACGGTCGGTATGTCAACCCAACACTGCTCATGTTTAGGAGAGGTATATACATTTTAAACTATACGGAAGTCAAGAAACAATTTTTTATAAAGTATGCCAGATCTGGTGCAGAGATGTCATGAAAATTGAAGCGCAAACGACAGCCGAAAATCACAACATTAATAGCAAACTCGACAGAATAAGTAAATAATAGAATTGCTAAGCACAAGGCACTCAATTCGCAGTTTGCAATTATTACGAATGGCAAAATTACATCATAAGCTACCAGTGTTAGTGTCATAAGTTATAGAAACCACAGCAGGGTCAGTATAGCGAACAAAATTTATATAATACTGCATGCAAACTGAACGAGATTTCCTCGACAACTTAAAGGCAGTTCACGATTGATCCTGGCTTTACTGAGTACATGCATAATTGCACATGCAGTAGAGATCGGGCCTCTAGACCAATTGAATGCCTGATTTATATACATTCCGGATGAGTGCAGTTTTAAACCAGGCTGCTGTTCCCTTCTCTGAAGAACATACACACGTGTCTGTGGTCGCTCGGCCCGAGTTTGTTAACCGGTTTCCACCCGGAAGTCGACTGCGTGTTGTTAGATCGAAGCGCATTGTCGTTAGGCACTCTGTGAGGTGTTAGCAAAAACGTAAAACGAAAAGAAGGGTTAATAAAACAAAGACAACTGACAGTGAAATGCAGCTGTAGCAAACCAAAACAAATAATCTAAATTCAGGGGATCGTTCGTGCTATTTTGTTCACACAGAAACGTGTACCATATCCACTGGTTTCAGGGAAGAAGCGACATCACAGGATAAAGTTGTATACTCACATTCCAGGAAGGTCGGCAAACTTTTCTTCGTTTTTAACTGGGATAACGAATAAATTTTGTTGCGGTACCAGTCCCGTTTTGTCTCGATAATTGTCTCTGTGCTTTTGACTGAGCTGAATACAAGATATATGCTGAATAAATTAATCAAGTTTATACCTCAACAGTAAAATGTTAGGGAGTTGATACCAAAACTGGTGTGGCTAGTTGGTCAGTTCAAATTTGGGAATTCTTGGATGCTTTCACCTCAGCATTAAAACTGACAGGGCTGAGAAGGAAATGGTTCTATTACAAATCACGAAGTCTCTTAATTACCATTATCAAAAATGGTGTTATTTTGTTATAGCCAGTTGAATAAGAAGAAATAAAATATATTATGGTTGCGATGCTAATTTATTTGAGATACAATCATATATATCTTAGGCTACTTTTCCTTGATCAAAATATCACGTGTTCTATAGTATCGAGCTCCTTAACTTCTATTCACTCCCGGTGGTAAAATGACCCATAATTGCCATTCATCACCCCCATTAGCATTAGCTTATCGTTTATGATCGTTACTATCTATTTATCTCGAAGGCCAAACCTTATAACATTTCAGTTCTAAACCAGCCCCAGCGCAAAACAAGACATATATTTCTAGTACATAAGCCTACACACAAACGATAAATAGGATGTGTAAATTTGTCGCGATGCTAACACGCGAATCGACAATTGTGCGAGTAAAATGCTGTTTTTAGATCGCTGGCTGCTCGCCAAGCTAATGATATAATATTCACCGCATCGAATGTGTCCAAACCCCGCGTTCTGTCGTAGTCTAAATTAAATCGCGACCAAGTGGCTGAAGTTCGATATTTTTCCCGCGTCCGTGATCTGTTTCCGATTACGAGATCCGGATCGTGCGTGTAGATGGTGGGGAACTGAAATTCAACGCGATATTATATATCTCTAGAGAAATGGTCATCAATAAATTTAGAACTCTCGATGACAGTAAGATTGATAGTACTGATGCGTTTTCAAGATATATATACTGTGAAGCAAAAGGATAAGTGCACCAAGTTATAGCATCAGTATACTATCCACATTACACATACATCCATTTCTGTCATCTCCGTACCGATGGGGAACCATACAGATGTATAATGTATATAGATAATGCCAGCTGTGGCCTTAATCAAGTATCTTATGCATTAGTTAGAGCAGTTCTCTTGGTGGACAACGCTAAAAGCTACGGATGGTGCGAACGTTCTATTCATGTTCCTCTTTAGTCGGGTGATCTTGGTAACTCAATTAAAACCTTACTAAAATGAACTTATAACGGTTCTGTCCTGTTCTTATGAAATTACAAATGATATCGGGGACTCCCGTGGTGCCAAATTATTCATGGGCTCAAAACCTAACCTAACCTAACCTAACCTCAAAACCTAACCTAAAAACACTGGGTGCAAATAAGGGGTTTGTGGAATAAAGATTGCAGTGGATTTGATTAAAATTTAACATAAAAGATAGACTATTATATAAAAATTATGGAACATTTGGAACATCGCCATAAGTGAAATCTTTTCAATGACACCAAACCAAGCGTAATCTGATTAATGACGACCAGGCCTACTCTGGCAATGATCTTTTCAATCAGGAAGGGAAAAAAAAAGATTTGTGTTGCAATTAGCATACGTACGTATTCACATGCGAGATCACAGCGATACTTTTATAAAAGTACGTCTTCACGTGAGCCCAAATCTGTTAGGCGTTCGTAGCAGCCGTCAAAAAGTATTAAATCTGACCAGCTCGGGATGGTATTGAACAGATATAGGCATTCAATATCCACTGTTTAGTAGCGAACTATATAAGCCACTATAGTGTATATTAAGGTAATAGGTGTGCATTGCAATGCCTCCAAGGGCAAAAATCAATTATTCCATGGTTTCGATTCCGGTTTCAAACACAATCATTCCAATCGATGCAGCAAACCCTCTTCCATAACACAAAGATCGATAACAATCCACTTGATTGATAGATCGTGAGTCCCGATGAATTCGTTTATACCAGTGGTTCCCAACGTGGGCGATATCGCCCCCCAGGGGGCGATTTGGCGGTCTAGGGGGGCGAAAATGACGAAGGGGGCGACAGGGGGCGAAAATGGACAAAGGGGGCGACGGGGGGCGAAAATAGCGAAGGGGGCGATAGGGGGACAATGACGCGTCAAAACGGCTGACCTTTTTTTTTTAGTCAACCCGCCGGTGAGTACAGTTTGTATGCCCAATTTTCGGTACACAAAACTTTGGGGGCGATGATCGGTTTTGACCTTGAAAAGGGGGCGATGGGTCGAAAAAGGTTGGGAACCACTGGTTTATACGAATAAGCTTATAAGCAGACCTGTCCCCCTTTCGCCAGAGGACTGCGACTCTGACTAAGCGTCTCGGATCTGAAGTCTTGAAAATGCTTCAACGTAGCGTTGCCGTATGTGTCTCCGTATTTGTACATGAGGTTCGGAACATATCCTCTGTAACTGTAACAGTACAACGACTTCCTTGATTAAGTTGTCTGGAACAAATTATAGGATAGAACGGCCCTCTTGTCTGATACAATTGATATGACTGAAATTTATCTTCATTTAACTATAACTTCACCAAATCAAAATGAGAATGACCAGGTTGCTGAGCAGCCGTAATGCGACACCTATGCATATTGGAAAGCGATATCAAGCAACTCGTAACGAATATATGTCATGTTTATAAATGGTTATGACTATGATCAGAACAGCTTGGACATCATTTTTATGATTATTATAATTGTGTTATGTACAAATTGTACATTGTATTGCAATTACGAGCGCCAGTGGTGGCCCTACGAATGGGGGGCCCTGGGCGAGACTTCCCGGAGGGGCCCCTATAAGTATGTAATCGTAACTTATGGGGGGCTCCCCCCCAGACCCCCCTTTTATATATGTTTTTATTATTATTATTTATCTACCACCACGTCAAGGTTTGAGCCAGGTGTTGGATTAGGCCATATCTACAATTGCATGTGTGCAAGGTCATAGACTACATCCAAACTATGGACTTCTACCGCATGTAGAGACGTGATGATTATCGGGATATGGGAATTTTCTAACAAATGCAGAGATTTGATGATCATTGACATATCTATACGAAAACATCTTCTTGATTGGTACACGGATTTCCACATTTATTCGCTATAATCCTTGAAAAAATCGCTTAAACCAAAGAGGGAGGCCCTTCGACCAGGGGGGGGCGACCGCCCATCTCGCCCACCCCAAAAGCCACCACTGACGAGAGCATTCTGTTAGAACCTGCTATTGTAGATCGGAGGTATGACCGATCAGGATGCCTGCATTGGAATACTGCAGGAAACTAATGACAACTCGAACCAGGATTCACTGACGTGAGTCAGTCAATGTTTGAGAGCCCCTACCATATATGGATTGCAATATTCGATTAAGGAGCTGAATGGTGATATCGCTGTGTCATAGGCCTATTTATTCCGAAAAGGCTGACGGACGTTATCCGGACAAAATGCGTCCATCTTATGAATATAAAAATGTCCGATATAATCGGGCTCCTTACCCCGGCATCAACGATGGTGGTGTATATGTCGCATTGTGGGTAGTGATCAGAGTACCTGCACTTCTTGACGCCATACTGGCTCAATCTGTGGATAATTGTATGAGTTTTCTGGAAGATAAAGATCACAGTCTTAAATATAAATATCGCGGATGACTCTGGTGTAGATGAAACATAGTCCCGTTGAGTTGAGCATTTTGCATGGATAAGCGCGGCTGGTGCTTCAATCAATCAGGACGAGAGCCTTAGACCTTGGAAATAGATTAATACCGGTAATAATAATATTTGGTTGACAATGTAAGTCACGATGTTCTAGTTCTCATATAGTTCATTGCGACAAAAATTATAATTAATCGGATATCCAGTTTCAGTATAAATGCCTCTCCATTTTGGCTGCATCTATGTCCAGTATGACTGACATCTGATCATATCTTACGTATATGTATAAGTAAAACTATCATGATGCATAACAATACAATCCCCACTTGATAAGTCTCCTACTTCTATCATGGTTACAATTTCTTCCTGCAACATATAAACTGTGAACGTAGTATAACATTATCCCTATCTCTGTTCTTTACTGAAATGCAATTCCTGATATTGGGTAGCACTAAGTCGCAGGCAGGCTTTTACTCTAATTCCAGCATTGTCGGTTTGCAGCCGTTCTATATGCCCTGTATCACTTGACCGGATTGTCCTCATGCTTTGAGGGCAGCTAACATATGTAATTCAGGACAATCAAAATATGACGGCTCTGTGCTCACCGTGAAATTAGCGCATCAAGTCAGTCAATATCACATGCATCAAAGAAGACGGGGTTTGCTATAAGATACGTAAATGAAGATAAAAGTGTTGCAGGATATCAAAGAATTGCAAATATCTTATTAATTTCTTCATTTAGCCCGTTTCTGCTCAATGGGATCACCGCTATAAAGTGGTAATTCACCGAAGACCTACTTGGATCAAACAAAGGGTCTTTGTTACGAGTGTTTGATTTCAAAATAATGGAACGCAATATCCCCGAAGACGGAATGTACCCTTTACACTAGATATAACACATAATTTTTATTTCATACAAGGTATACTTAGACTCAGACACTTTTACTTGTACTATCGATACAAATTAGCCCTCGATAATTTGACAAATCATTTTGCGGTTACACTGACGGCATTATATATGAAAATGTTTTGCAGTATCGGATTTAACATATAAGTAACCTATCGAAATCGCAAATGACCATGGGCAAATGTACACGATTGTATATGTGACAAAGAACACGGATTCTGACTTCGTTACTGTGTTTTAATAATACAAAAGGTGGATGCGAAGTAATAATGCCAGCACCGTGCATGTTTTTGATGTCGGGCGCATGCCAGGTCAAATGTTCAAGAAAGCAATGTCAAGAATGAATATTGAATATAAAATTATCATAGCACGAATTTTAACTTCCTTCGGAAACTGAAGGATATTACCAGACTCGACTATAGTCGAATAGTGAATGCTATCAGTGCGAGAACAATACGATTTCATACATTTCTTCTTTGCAAAAGATATCAAGCCCACCATTCTATGTCACTGCACTTTTTGTTGGGCTGATACCTATAATGCGAGTTGCTGAAATCCAATAGAGGTAGGCCTATAAGGCAGTATTCCTCTCACGTGTCGTTTCATACCAGCTAAGGAAGTTTATCAACTCAGCTACATAAGAATTTGCCATTCACAAATAACGAAATACTATATAGGCCTATAGTCACTGACGACGAAGAGCGCTTTTGATGATCGGTTAGGCTATTCCCAGCACATAAAGAAAAATACGTGCACATTTAGCCTCAATTGATAGCGAGCTAATGTGTCACTCGAAATGGTTGCTATTGAGATAACTCGTATGTATTGACTCAAGTGGAACTAAGTCCACACGGAACAAAAGCTTCAAGGCCTTCCATGCGGTTATTATGGAATAAAAGTTCGCCCTCTCGAAGGGGCTATAAACATCGATCAGCAACCCGAGAACATGCACCCAGAATAAAATCTTCGCCATGGTCAAATGCTTTAAAGTTCCACATAATTGTACTCACTTGCGCGCAAATGTAGACAACTACGCTTCAATTTCATTCGCATTTAAAATCAAGATGCTTTATCCGACCGCTGCTCTTTGCTTGTTTATTACGAAACAATACCCGTCAGCCACGGGAAGGACAACTGATGCCGCGATATAGGTTTTCGCAAAATAGGATCGGTAGGCCTAAGCGAGCGTGTGGGGAGCGGAAACTTCGTAATACATTGGATTTCTACTGTACTCATCATTTAAAAAGCAACTGCAGGGTAACCAACCTTATTGAAAGCAAGAGCTACTTCTTGGGTACTGATTATTGCGACGGGCTATATCACCACTCACTCCCACCGTTTATCCGTGCTCAGTTGGCTTTCTTCACTGACACATTCAGAGCACTGGACAGGGTTTCCACCCCTTGCTAAGGACAAAATACTCTCACTGACCGGGACTCACACGTGCGTTTCAGAGCTCAGTGCCGTCGCCGCACTGTGTGCCGAAGCGCCCATTTCAGCGTCGAGACGAGGAAATATTCCTGTTACGCGTCCGTGTGGACGAAGAGGAGCAACGCCCCGATCGAAAACTGCGTTCGACTGACCCACGTCCAACTGCTGTTCATAGAAGACCCTACTCCGCTTCGACTTTCAAATCTCTCATTTGAACATTTGCTACTGCGACTCATTTTATCCTCGCGGGCACCGCGTTGGTGACCCTGGTTTAGAGTGTCTGCTCTCAAACTACCGTTATATTATATATAGTTACTTTGACCAAATGACCATATTGACGTTCATTCACTCGTTTGTAATAGGCCTTTTGCAGGACTTCCATCACGTGACTAGATACGCATAGCAACAACAAATTGGTTAGCAAGCTACTTTCTCGCGCACCTGCTTCAGCGCTAAATATCGCATAGTGTACTGTTGATTTCTAGTTGTAAACGTTTCCGAAATTTGTTGTAGAAGTCATCAGAGATTCCCCTATGTTAGATGTCAATCCTGTACAAAGCATTTAGAATGATATCGTCAGAATTACGCAGAAATCCATCGGTAACGTAGTCGTATTACGGTACTCAACTCTGATCATATGTACTTAAATTTATGCATTTGAAGTAAAGCGATTGGCTTATATTCTAGTAAGAGTATTTGTTAGTTCAAGCAGTACTATTTGTCTGTTGTGGCGCCTGATTTTGGATGGAAGATATGGCTGAAGCAACTGGGACCCGCAAGGATCAGGATATACTGTCTGCTGGTTTGGGTGCTGGCGTGCTGCTATAAAACAAATGTCGCTGAACACATCGGAAGTATCTTTTGGGAGAACCTGCCGTCAAGACTAAGCAAATCAGTGCACTTTATTGTTGCCTTATACAATGCCAATTTTATTACCACTACTTCGCAACTGCGATTGAAGTGGATTTGGCAAATCACACTCGATTTTGATAAATAGTTGATGTCACATATGTGCGATATTTAGCGAACTAAGGGAAGTAACTATCATATAACTCTTAGAGCAGCTCAAACGCAGTGACAAGATCGGTCATCCTATACCGAGAAGTGGTCAACGTGGTCATTGTTGGGAACCGAGTAGAAGTAGCCTAATGCCTTAATTTATACTCCAGTACAAGTAGCACTAATTACTTCCAGGACATGTCCAAAGTACTTCAAGTGGAAGTAGAAATGAATTTCTGAAAAGCGGTCAAGAAATTCGTTACATGAAGTAGATTTGGTTGAGGGTCACTTAGTGTTAGAAATTGATACCATGTGACAACTGTAAACATTGCATGTTGCATCTTCTTGATCAATGCAAAAGGGTGATGACACCACAAATAAGTGCAAATTTCAAAAATTAATTTAGTTACCGTGGTACTGGGGCTATTTTGCCCAGTTGTTATGACAACCTCACGCTTGAAGGGGATGCAATCATGCGCCAAAGCTACTTTCTAGTTGACAAAATCCCAAACCTGACAAAAAAGTACTACCTAAAAAGTGTCAAGTAGAAGTGGAAATAGCCTAAACTCATAATGACGCTTGTACTCAGGTAAAATAGTACTTCGTTGCTGACCCCCTCTGTGTATTGGCTCAACCAACTCAAAAACATCCTCTAAAGACGACTAACATTGTTTCTTTCGCATTGACTCCGTAATATTCTGAACTTATGATATTCTTTGATTCATTGAATTTACAAATAAACTTGCAAAGAAGATCGATTTATTAATTTTTGTGCATTCGATACCCAGAGCATAAGAAATAGTTGAAGAAAAATGGATGTTAACCTTATCAAGTTCAATAACTGCCGAGACTGTTATGCCTATGTATTTTCCTCTACCTCCATAGCCACTTGTCTAGACATATTCATAGCATCCACGGAAGAGTGCTTGTCTTGCTGTACACAAATGAAATATCATTTTCAAAGCAGACATCAACATCGGGAAAGAAGTTCAGGACAGTTAGTCAGTGGTCAGATCATCTGCTGACATTTTCTGTTGGCACGAAACCACGCTGCCTTCTACCGCATGACCAAATTTTATGTGGTGATAATAATTGGCTCCAGGCTGAATTCTTGACGAGGGCATCATCAATTTCTTAGTTCCCTATGTTCGGCTCTCTTGGGATAATTCATCAGATCATTAATCTGAATGCATGTGGTATAGCCATATGTCTTGAAACTCAAGATATTTGCACTGTGCCATAGAGTGAAGTAATCCAATCCAGGCAATCAATCAAGTAATCCAGGCCCCGGGACAGTTTGTTTCACCCTCAATTGGAGCTGATGATCATTTTCCTTTGGGTAGTGGCACTTGGCAGCATGACAGAATGATCAATAACTTGTAATATAGGTGTAGAGGTCTAAATATTTTGAATTGTTTAACTGAGAAGTCATACAATAGCTTAGGATATTTAATATATATATGGTATGTAGCACATTGCATGAATTCATAACACATCAACGTACTGGCACTGGCAGTCATTGTCTCTTGGGCTTAAAAATAGCAGTATCCTATATATATTGCAATCGATATCAATCATCAAAATGGTGCAATGATTACCAACTACCGCTACAATACAACTATAGTATACTATCCACACCTAACTTAATGCTGCAATAAATATCACGCAGTCAATGTCCTGCAATGTCAAATTTTGTGTCATAAAATCATAGTTGACTACCAAATAACGGCTACAATGTCGATCATTTTGACGCAAGGAGTTTACATAGTTCATGAATCAAATACATCCAACATATTTTAATCCTTGCGCATCTCCATGACACTTGCGAACGTTTACAGCCCGAAAACGATAATATACTGTATCCGAAATACGGCTACGTTAACGACGGATTTCTGCGTAATTCTGACGATATCATTCTATGTGCTTTGTACGGAATTGACATCTAGCATAGGTAAATCTCTGATGACTTCTACAACAAATTTCCGAAACGTTTACAACCAGAAATCAACAGTACACTATGCGATATTTAGCACTGAAGCAGGTGCGCGAGAAAGTAGCTTGCTAACCAATTTGTTGTTGCTATGCGTATCTAGTCACGTGATCGAAGTCCTGCAAAAGGCCTATTATCTCTGTTTGATTCAGTCACGCTTTATCTTATTGTATAAGCTTACTTTAGCGTCTCATGTATTTTGGTTAGTTCATCATCATCATTGGTTTATTATCAATTTTATCAGTTCAATACACCACAAAAATGCGATACAATGAAAAGACAGGAAGATGTCGAAGCGACAAGGAGTAGTCCAAGGGCGTAGCCAGAAAAAATATTTGGGGGGGGGGGGCGAAAAATTCGATGACGTAAATGAGCCCCTCCCACCTAAAGATAAGGAAAAATGGGCTAAAACGATGGTCTTGGGCCCTTATTGGATGATTAACACAACATCTGAGGCGATCTTTATGCATATATTCCGCTCATATAAAGTGATGTGTGATTGTAGAAAACTGTGACGTCAATACTTTCGCGCGAAGCGCGCAAATTTTTTGGTTAAAGAATGAAAATTGTTTATTATATTGTTACTTGCATATTGCAAATACATTGTCATTATCAGATTTACCGGCAAAGCTGATAGAAGTGGTGTCATCGAACATTCAGGGCTAGTACACTTGAACTATGTTCATAACACACGGCAAGACTATTTAGAGCAGTGGTTCTCAACCGGTGATCCGCAAAGCCTTTTCAAGGGATCCACGAAAACTCCAAATTTGCAAAATGGTTGATAACCTAATAATAATAAACTATTTTTGGTTTGTTTTAAATTAGAGAGATGATGAAGCACTTATTCGCTTCATAACTGCTGAAAGTTCAGGACTCACATAAACAGAGAATGGCCGTCTGAGATGAAATATTCCACCGTGCAAAGTCATTTTAATTGCCAATAGCCTACTTATACGAACACATTGCTGTTTAGGGATGTTTTGCTGGGGTTTTGGAAATAATTGTATGCCGAGTTCCTTTTTTCCTATGAAATACACCGACCGCTATTCCAGAATAACTTCACTATGAGCTGCTAGATAGAAATGACTAGGCTGGAGGATATATTGATCCATGTATATGTTGCCATCATAGCCAAATGTGTCGTCTGACGCGTTACGCGTTATTATTACATTCGCCACCACCTATCTCTGTGGAAATGGATTCTCGGCACTCGTTCATATCAAATCGACGACGTGGATTTTCAAGACATAGCCCTGTATTTCAAGAAATGCAGCTACAGAATTCGCTTTAAAATAATAAAAAGTCGGTGTTATTTTCAAGAAAGGTCATTTCGCTGTTGTTTATCACTAGCCTACAGATAATAATTGCACAAGACAGATGAAGGTTGCATGATAATAGAGGCAAATTTGAAATAAGAACTGGGGGTCCACCGGGGTAGCCTACGTGAAGGTGCAAAGAGGGTCCGCGACGACAAAAAGGTTGAGAACCACTGATTTAGAGTTTGTATAGGGTGGACGCTGGACGGGACAGTTGTCATTTATTGCTGTTACTTCATGACTTGCGGAGAAAGCTGTCACCACTCAAGAGATCTCTCACACACAAGGTCGTAGCTAGAATTACATATTTTATTGCGGGGGGGGGGGGGGGATTTTTATGAGTTTAGGGAAGCTCTCCCGTGGGAACACCTCGCAGAACCGTACATCCTGCCATGGGCAATTTCATCACTATCCTTTATTCAAACGATTCTTAGACGCACGCACACACATACCCTATGGAAGCTTCCAGTTGAAAAGCAGTGTGCATTTCGGACCGAGTCGCCCGGAACGTACATGTTTGATCAATAATATTGGTGCGTGTATATGAGCAAGTGGATTACTTCGTTGAAGCATGGTTATTTAGTGCTGACATCTGGTAAAGATTGATGCTAGTTTAGAGATTGGAATTGCTGATATATATACCATACCAAATTACAAAATTTCTTTGATCAGACTCGTGCGATTTCAAATTAGCACTTTTTAAAGGGAGGTGGTGATATTTTCCTGTGCCAGTCGCATTCATGTCGTAGAAGTCTGATGGCAGGGACAGGATCATTAGGCGCCAGCCATTTAAGTACCCGAAAATCTATATCGAATACATGCGTCGGTTGGTCAATCATTTTGGGAGCGCACTTTGCGGAGTCGCATGTAACCTACTTTATATGTCTACGTGTGTCCCGTAACGGGAATTGTCGGAGCTAACAGTCCCCAATCCCCATACTGAACTGACAACCCTAAACTCAATCAACCCAACGACCTTGAGTTACTTTCGTGTATCTACTGGTACTGTTGTATTCTCATAATTAAGAATGCAGCTAAAATCAATAGTGGGTATTTGCGGAAGATTTTTTTTCGGGAGACCGATAATAAAATCAAGACAGTCATGAGCATGGACACTAAATCGCGCGAAGCGCGAAGAATTTTTTAGGTTGCATTCATCTGCCCTAAAATAATGTCATATTTATTGATTTTACGAAAAATCTTCCTAAAATTGGGGGGGGGGGCGATCGCCCCTTTCGCCCCTCGCTGGCTACGCCAGTGGAGTAGTCTATGGAATCTGACACCCACCTTGGCCTAGGCGATGTAAAGAGGAGGCATGCACACTGAATGAAAGTAAAGAAGATAGTATAGAAAAAGAATGCGACAAGAAATAGGGCGGCATGTCATGGGAAGCGAGATCGATAGGTCAGTCGTGGTCCGGTAATCTTGAGGATGGACTGTATTTATTAAGTAGTAATTGCTTGTATTTCGACTTGAATGTGGACAACTGGACATGCTCGTCGACTGTCGGATGGCCGGCGGGATACTGTTCCACACATCAGGTCCGGCATATTTGATGGAGCGATGATCTTTTCGGTCGATCATATGATATTTGGACGACGTGGACGCGCGTGTGTTGTACTTGTGCGCTTTTGATTCAGAGGTAAAGAAGTCATTGAAATATTCGGGGCAACGACCGCAGTGAAACTGATACATAAACTTGGCGATTTCTAGTTTCCGCATATCTTCATCCTTCATAGTTTATATATTTTTGTATTATTTCCAAGTTGGGTCACTTTTGCGCCTGATATGCTTCTGGGCATAGCCACCTCAGTTCTATGCCGCATGACACAACCGAGAATATGGAAACTTGTCATTTGCCACTCTTGCTTCTTCAACGCCGGCACACTAGCCAACCACGGGTGGTCAGTAAAGAGGTCGCTTGATTCAACATTTTCGGACTACTCAAGGTCATGCTTACTTTGACGCTATTTCGGCGAAACTACTTGACACATCGGATCGCCAAAGTAGGAAACAGTTCTCTGGTATGCCAACGTGACCTTTACTAGTGAAGGTATTATAACTGGGTGGAACAACCATTGCATCACAGTAAACGCGTGGATTTTAGATATATTGCACCTATTGGAAGGGCGGGAGTCATTTTGCGTTAGTCAGAAGGATAGCGACAAGATAACGTAATGGTTAAGCGTCCGGCTTCTTGATCGGTAGGTCGTGGGTTCGATCCCCGGCCGGGTCAGACCAAAGACCTGATTAGCAACACTGGTATCCATGGCTTCCCTGCTTAGCGCTCATGCATTACTGGGATAGCATGGAGGGGTGGTGCATGACTTAGAAAGCCGTAAAGGCCATATCTGCACTTCCTTGTCCAGCGGCATATGCACATCATGCACTCATGGTACACATATGCACAGATCGTATGTATGTGTATCATGAGTCGGTGTATATGCCGCAAAAAACATCAAGGACAAAAATAAACTACGTCCTTTCCTATTTTTTCAAATAACGTCCTCCGATTAAATGCTGAAAGCACGGGATGCATCGACCAAATCCACTTTAGTAAACTGCCATCTTCAGTACTTTACAGATTTCGATCAACTACTTCCACTTACAGTAGCTTGGAATGCTTTAGATTAGAATCATCACTTCTTGTGTATAAACCTATGACATCATTCCTGCTTCAGTGCTATTGCTGACTGCTTTGGCCACATCTGCTGATGATGCCTTTCAATTCCACAGTGCAAGTAATTCGTTAGAATATGCCTATTGCTGAGATGAAAAATGCAGTGAACCAGTGATAAACATGAATTAGGATCTGAATAATCTGACCAGACACCAGAGGAGGATGGCGATTTTTTTTTCTTTCTAGAATTGAATATGAACTTGGCAGGAATCTTTCAACTATTATAAATTCTATGCGACCTTTGAATAAAATCGCAGCAATCACCAGGTATGCCCTTGGTTGAATTTCAACATATCACAAAATCGATTCCAGATGTGGATTTGAAAATATCAAGTCTGCAACACCTATGGGTTGTGGGTTCGAGTCCGACTACAGAACTCTTGCTCAAGTGTTGGAGGTTAATCTAGGCGAGATTTATCTAGGCTCCAAGACGCCATGTGATCAGCGTAAGCGATCTCTTATGAAAAGCCTAGAAGTGGACCGTGCTACAAGTCAGTAAACACGGAATCAAAAATAGAGTATTGGCGTGGTGTAAATGACCAATGTAGTTGAATCACCTTGAATATCGAACGAACAAACAGATCAACCCTACAATCCAGAAGCAACTAACGCTATCAGACTAAAACCAACTTTTTCATCTACCACTGTGACATGCAATTTTTATTAAACTGCAATTCCGGCGACATAAATAGATCAATACTGAAAGTAGAAATGACGGTGACTCAATCCAAGCATTCAAGGCAAGTAGCAACTTATAAAACCTCTCTCGGAACAAACAGACTACATTTTCCATCCTCACAGCAGAACTGCGCGCGGTCTATATTCCAGCAAAAGTGGCTGCGATTTTGAGCGCCACCTCGTCGCCAGCACGAATTTCAAAGAGTGCTCTTTCCCCAGAATCTCGTCGTTGCACAGAATGTCAAGTTCCGCGTGCTGGGTGGGGCCCATGCCGATTTTTTTCGCCACATACTTTTTCAGTATCTTGATCGTGGCGTCGACGGAACACACCAGGTATGGCTTGCCCATGGTGTCCAGTTTGGTGTCTGTTCTCTGAAGAGATATCTGGACCTGTTCGCCGCTGCGGTGGTAGTCCTGTGCTTTTTCGTGGTCTTGTGTCGAATGCGTCTGAAATAAATTAATGGAAAATAAGACTTTATCACGTAATCGTCAATACTTTCTTCACATAACTATGACTCCAACAAACATCCCTGTAGATCTACTCACAAATGATATGTTTACTACATTTTAATTGCCGAGTGATAGCGAAACAACCTGTTCATTGAAATTAAAATAATTATGCACACTGAAAGAAATTAAGTATGCGAAAAACTCAACTTTTGAAACTGATTTCAGGACTGTGGAATCGGTTCACTTAGCCACCGACTCTAACAGAAACTTTAAACATTGATTTACCGCCCCCCACTGTGACTGCAATCTCCAAATATTTTCTTTGCAGAACTACTACTGCCATATTGATGTAAATCTACTCAAAAAAATGATGTTATTGATTATCATTGCCAAATGAATCAACCTATTTTTTAATTTGAAAACTTTCAAGTATAAGTATGGCAAAGTCGTAGCAACGCTTAAGGTAAAAACGACAGACAACTCGCAAAGCAAAGCTAACTAACGGGATATTTGTAAGTTATACAGAAACTGGGATTGGCCACTTGAATAATTGATGATTTCAGCACTTTCAAATGCAATGAGGATCCACTCCTTGCAACCACAGTGAACATGTCATCAACATAGTTTTGATCAGAAGTTAGTTGGATTTGCTTGCTTTGTTTTGCGTATTTTGTTTGTTTGGTCCCCACTACGCTACCAACATAATTGTTATTCAATATCATGACATGCCAATTATGGTGTGGTCCGACCTACAGACACCCCTATTTCGGGAAAGGCATTTCAATATTGTACGTCGTTCGATATCAAGTGTAAATCATTGAGACCGATTTGATTGCAAATAACTTCGACTTCTAATAATTGTTGCGCCAAATGCAGTTCCTGTGCATGACTATGTAAAACATTCCGCAAGCACAGATACCAAACACATTACCAGAATGCCACAACCTTCAAGTTGTCGAAAAATAGGAATTAATACCCTGTATTTGAATGCTAAACACAATACTATGATAGTTATCAAATGGGAGTAGACTCTCTCCAAGGACAAATTAATTGTGCACAACGTTCAAGAAAATGGCTTTGAGCAAGTCATTCAAGCAAGAGGTGTGGAGGAGTGAAGTCCCCTGGGGAACCAAGTTTAGTCTCGCTCTCCCTTGAACTAGTAGAACGCAGTGTCCACTTAAGATACCATCCTTAACCTCATGCATGGTGGTAAGTCCACAGTACCATTATCGAGAGTGTATTCAGGTAATGTGGATAAAGCAAATTTTAGAATCCAGATGCATTAGGTGCGGGAGTTTCCATCCTTATCAATAACTGCATAGGCGACTGGCAGTGCCAAACTTGAATATTGCTCCAGGATTTCAATTCAACGCAGTTCAATTTATTTAACTTGGAGAATTTTCGCATGAAGCTCACAGCACATTGGCAAGCATAATCAACAGATAATTACATGACATATAACGCCAATTTGACAAAGTATGGCATAGCAATGGAATTTCAAAATGAGCTCTAGTCAAAGTTAGATTCTCATAAATTTTCTTTATCACTACTGCATAGGTAGAGCTGACATCTTCTATAGATATTTTCAAAATTAAATCATCATGATAATTGGCTCAACTATGTAAATCTCTGTTTTTGTGCTTGTTATTGTGCCTAACTCTTGATAAGGCGCACCAGAAAAGTCCTCAAGCTAAATGAATATTAGCCTACTGCAAGGCAGGATGTCCTGAATGCAATGAAACTCACTACCGGGACCACCAAAGCACAATTTACAGCGTGTTTCACCTCTGTTTTCACATCGGGTTCCTCCAATCTAGGACATTTCATTCCCTTCATGTCGTAAAAATCGGACTCTCTTCTGAGCTCTCGTTTCTGCAGGTTCGGGACCAGTTTGTTGACTACATCCTGCAGAGTCCTGTCGTAGCCTGAGAAAGAGACTGGGCAGTCGAAACGTGTAATCGAAACGGCCTCGTATCCGGCCGATTTCAAGTTGAAGACGCAAAGTGACATAAGTGGTGATTTCAATTGTCCCTCAGGGTACCGAAATACCTAGTGAGCTTTGCAACACTGTGATTTATTCGCTGTATGCCCGGAAACTTAGAATTTACAAGAATTGAAGTTGGTATTTTCTAAATTCCACATTATAGATACTTGGAAGACAAAACTACAGGCTGGAGTTGAGCATAACGAGTCGTGCAGATTGTCAACCACTCACTGCCATTCACAATCTAACCGAATTATAAAAATAATCGACAAGTTAACGTTAAGATATATGCATATATAAATTGCACAAGAAGCACAAATTGAGGGTGGTTCAAATTCTGGGCCCCAGCGTGGTGAGTCACAAGATAGCGCCATTCAAAATTGCATGACAATGTAGTCGCTGTATTACGGTTGCAGAGTATAGGACTAGTCCAATAAGGATAACACTCGTAGGCTTGCGGCCATATTAGTCTTCGTGCATTAGCAAAGGTAATAGAGTACTTGTATATACTTTTTAGGAGTACCGTACTCAATTAGGTTTTGTCTACTGGCAATCTTTACTCAAGTGATTGTTACTTGACATACTTCCATGTCTGCGCATCAGTTATGAGATAAGTTTGCATCACTTTATCAGTTAATTTTTTACAAGAACAGCATGGTATATCCTCATGATTCGCAGAAACTGAATATTTTTTCAAAAATTCCACCCATATGTAATAGAGGTACTATCAGTCATTTTACATTAGTACAGAAGATGCAACTACCAATTTCGAATGTAGCCACCTACGATTAGCTGCTAAGTATGTGACCACTCGATCAAATCTACTTTTTGAAATTACTTACTCGTGTAGGCCTACTTTTCAGATCATCATTACCCTCTTAGACATGAAGTAGGTTTGGCATGTGCTGGAAACAGCTACTTCTTCTTGTAAAGTTGTTTGTTAGGCCTCCTACTGACTAGAAATTCAACCAGTTATAAATACTTCTACTTAAGTAGCAACACTGACTATGTCGACGGCATTTGAGCACAAGACAGGGCACACACCTTGCAATTTTTTTAAAGACTGACAAGGTATATTTGAAACGTGTTGTTCAACAATATACGAGTTAGCTCATCTTCTATTTTCATGTTTCACCACAACCCGGGGTAGTTCTGAAACGGCTCAGAAATCACTAATTCAGTTCCGGTAAGGCAGGGATAGCCAACCAGCGGCCGTATACGGAAATTTGTGCGACTATCGACACGTAATTCAATTACGTAGTATGTGTTGGTGGCCCGCCGACATGCAAATTCAAGTTACAAATTGTCTCCCGAATTCAAGTTCAATTAATCCTGTGATTCTCTTCGCGCAATTCAATGCGACTTCATTTTTCTATGATAAAATAGTACACACCCTTTGCTAGGCAGTAGAGGATTGAGGACATTAAGGTATCACTTTACTTGAGTACTGAGCATCAGTGACTTCTTCGATAGCCTCTCTTTCTAAGACTTGATACAAGCTACTGACAGAAGTCTAGAAATACCGCCATGTAGGCCTACTAACAAACACTAGCCTATATATATATTACCCATATTACCGTTGCAGCTCACGAGGCAATGGAATGTCCTCTATTTTGAATCAATTACAAGTAGAAACTTCCAAGATATGTCAAAATGACTTGGAGGGGAAGTAGCAAATGAAAGGTCAGAAAAGTACTCAAGTAAAAAGTCAATTTGGTGGATAAGTCTCGTACATTCAGCAGATAATAGCAAACGGCTACATTCGAAATTTCATGATGAATCTTTGCAACAGATACAAAATGATTAACTACACTACCAATAGGTATATTTCTTCATGAATACATCACAATTTCACTAATAAAAGTGCCGCAAACTAATCTCAAAACCACTTTCTATTTTTCAGGATTGAAACTTCAAAGTGTTCAAGACGAAATGGAAATAGTCAAACCATAACCACTCGAGACAGTTGTTCAAGCAGGAAAAACTTACTTGAGTAGCCTACTATGGAAAAGTAGAAGTTTCTTCGTTACTGAACAGGACCACCATTACTCACCGATATACTGCAAAGGGTGGCTGTGATGAATTAAATTCCCGCATCTCGGACAATTGTGTTGCTTCGCCTTCAATCTCTTGAGCAAGCAGCTCCTGCAGAAGGTATGCAGGCAATCCACGATCGTCGTGGCTTCGATTAGGTACCCGGCACATATGAAGCAGGTGATATGTTCGTTCAAGTCGCGAAGCAGCACATTCCGATTTAGTGCCGCCTCCATATCAGCAAAACAGCTGCTACACGAACTAATAAGGGAAGCCTGCGTCAAACGCTGAGAAAAATAATTTTGTGTGTGGGCGTGAGTCAGATGAGAAAATGCAAAGCACATTTACAATATTAACAAATTTACAAATTGCAAAGTTTATAAACTTCAACGCAACATCATGATTGTTGAGAGCAGCAGTAATATAAGCAGTGATCTTCATGTTGCAAATAACTTTCACAACATCGACGCAAGCGAAAAGGCGTCATAAATCTCGACTAGCGAGATTTTGAAACGGACACGATATGAAGAAGATAGCTCACAATGAATGCTAGTTTCGCAAATATTTGTAGGTAATTCAAGATGAGTTGAAAATTGCGTCCATTGTTGCTCAGAGAAGGAGACCCCGCAAGACATCAGAAATTGCGAAGAATTCGTACATATTATAGTAACTTCATCTTGAGTTTAAATATTTGGTAGCAGACTAAGACATAAAACAGGCCTAGGTTGGAAGACGCACAGGATTGCGCACATGCTTGACACACTTGTTTGACGACAGCATCACTTCAAGATAGGTTTTCATTAAACAATTATTGCTACTAAATTTCCGATGCAGACCTGATCGTGGACCAGTCTAGAAATCCCGGAACTTGCGTAACGCTGCTATTTCAGTGAAATTAACACGGGACAAGCAATATTTACAGCTACGAATACAATCGATTCGAAATAACAGCCGACGAAATACGACCAAAGGAAATAGTACAAGTAAGAAGTTCTCTCAACTTGACTGAATATGCATAATGTGCGGTCCTAGGGCTATTTTCAAACTAGTGCAGTCAAGTGTTCCGCCAATGCAAATATACAACAGCTGAGTTGATTTTGCTACTGACAGTGCTACTAGCGACATCTGCACTAAATTGCGAGATTCCAACACAGTAAACAGCGCAGTTCTGAAAGTGGGGATGTGTAGGCCTATTTGGAAGGAAGGTAACACGCACTGCCGCAAAATTCAGGTCACCGACGCTAAGCCACAGTGTTTTATTTCGTATGCGTACCTACAAATCAACAATTTTATAATACAGTAAAAACACAATGCAGGAATTTCTCCAATCTCAACGTAAACTTGCTACCGCGCTTCAACAATGTCATCATGAGATTCATGTTTACGCATAAAACACAGGGACCAGAATCCCGCAAAGGTGGGCACAGAGGACTACCGTATGTGTTATGTTGCAGACATACTTTTCGCGACTTGAATTTTACTTTGTAGATATCAGTGAGAACAACTGTCACAAGGTGATACAAAAAGTATAAGCTCGACCTCATAATTATTGTGGCATACTTCAAGATTCCATCACAGATGCTGGCACGTCTGGCTGGGTCACTGGGCCAAGTATTTGTTTCATGAAACGGATTACTTTTCATGTCAAACTGTCCACAATTAGATATCGACAGAAGGCTCAACACGAAATTACAGCAACGTAACTCCGATAAAATTCACTAGGGGGTGTTTGACATGTTCAAGTCAATGTTTTGAAAACTATTTATGTTTGAATAGATTCTTAGGGGTACAAAGCTTCAATATTCCATTGACTAGTCACTAGTGTATATCCATACCGAAATAAACTCGAATATTTTCGGCAGACACTCGCCTGGTGTAATCGTCAGCAACTAGTGGAGAATTGGAAAAAAATTGTAGATCAACAACGGTATGAATAAATATGACATCATGTGCATGAAATTTCAAAAACGACTCGAGCATACAATCTAGAAACACCTCATCCAAAGGCACGAGGTCTCATACTAGTGTCTGGTAATGACTTATCGAATTCAAGACCACATTTTCACAAAAAATGTTGCAATAAGCCATAAAGGTTTTGGACAAATGTAGTGTCATTGCTAAACAACATCTTGTCCACAACGCCGCATAACTTGGAAGTCTTAGCCGAGAATCAGAAGATGTTAATTAGATTAGATCTAGCTTTTTAGATCTAGCTTTTTAGATTAGACTAGATCTAGCTTTTTTCAAATCTAAAGTCGATACCAATGCATTGGAATTTGAGGATTGAAAGGACACAGATAAATATATAACTGATTCATCAAATATTTGTCATTTCAAGATACAAATGAATTCAGACTTCACCCAAAGATGACTCACTTTCGAAGCATGCCGCCCTGTGATCAATTCATTCCCAAAACAACATTCTTTCGCAATAGAGGGTGATGGCAGGCCAATAGTAAACCCCAATATCAATAATAGGCTACTGCTATTAGATTATCATCAGTTTGCTTGCGAAATATCACAATCAACTTTTACTAGGCCAAAAGAAGCACTTCAACATGATTCACATTAAAAACTATACAAACATAAAGCAACAGGTCTCTTACACAATAGTGTACCTAAGATGCAGTACAAGACCTAACAATTGTGCTGAGAGAACATATACGTCAAGGATTTCAAGCTAGAAACGACCAGGAAAACTTCATCAACAAGGCTTCATTGTGCGATTATTCTCTTACATTAACTTAACTTAATCAAGATCACCTGAAACAACTTAGGAGACGATTTATAATGAAGACAAGGCATTTCGAACCAGGTGGTGGTATAGCAAAGTACACTGTACAGACACCGGCCGGTACAGTCATACAGGCGGGTGGTCAGATAAAATTTTGCCTTTGAAAAAGCCGTTAGGCTGTCGGCACTCCGTAAACGTGATTGTAACCGACTTTGAAGTAATGTCCGTCACGATGATCTCCTTCTCGGTCCAATTAGGATCGGAAACACGCGACTCCGGTTTTTCCTCGGCCTCCGACAACAAATTGTCCTTCCATTTCTGGACTTTTGGCGTTACGCTAGTGCTGCCTGGGTTTAAACCAGATCGTAGCGCGTGCTTACGAATTATTTTTTTGCGCTTCAGCAAGCTTTTGGCGGACCGCCTCAAACCAAGAGATCCAGAAGCAATGTTGATGCCGCGTTTTGAGAAAGACTGCTTCACTCGGGCCAAACGTTCGGCCGTTTTTGATTTCGACTTTAATTTTCGTCTAATTCCGCTCTTTTTGCCTGCAGGACGGCCTGGTCGACGCGCCATCGTTGGCACTACGTACCTCTGTGGCACCATTATGTTTTCAGAATTTACAGTGTGTTCAACGGCTGTTTGCACTGGCTCCAGATTCTCCACGGTAGACGCAATTACAACACTGGTTTCCGGCTCCCCACCATTTTTAATCTCAACAACAGACTCATCCACAATGTCCGCATTATCATCAACAGGCTCAATGGGGATCACTGGGTCCTCCGCTATGCTAGTAGACGGATAATCAGCGATGTCTGTCACAATCGCCTTTTTCCCTTTCGATTTCTTCTTGGCTTCCGCTTCTTCTTCCTGCTTTTTAAAGATCTGCAAGAGCCTCGTGTCCAGTATGTTCTCCCTCGGCTCCCAAGTGTTGTATTTCATCGGCCAGCCTTTCCACTTCACCAAAAACTCCACTTTGCCCTTTTTCGTTCTCTTGCGAAGAAGCATTTCGGCGGCAAAGACCCCTTCGCCTACGTCGCTTAGTTCCATGATTGCAAAAGTCAGAAAGGCAAAGATGCGCCAAAGCTATACGGTATAGCTTGGTCAATGAGTCGCTATCAAGGCCGATGTGATAGTTCAGTTGCAATTTAATGCCGAGATTTCTACAGTTGCGACGTCATCGACCTTTAAACTATGTCAAGCTCTAGCAATAGACCTGCGGTAAAAATAAAATCATAAATAACGCGATAAGAAACAGAATTGTCGTTTTTACGAACATAGCAGCGGGATAAAAAGAGTAACTGCAACAAACGTCGGTAAGGTACAAGATCATTACAAATTCAGTCTCTCCATTAAGTCTAAAAGGTCTTCTCGCATTTTTTTAGACAGGTGCCAAGGACACTTGGATTTCGAGCGTCTGCGGGTGGCAAGAAGGGACATGGCCCCGATACATCAACAGAGCCCGTATAAACGTAGAAATGTCTATGAGAATTGCACATTTTTCGAATTCCAAAATATACCGTTAAGTTAACGTGACAAGGGTGTAACATATCATCCTATCAAACCGCATTCCACTAAATCGTCATTGACAGAATCTAAGTATTCAATAAAACTACCGTTATGTAAAACCGAGTTAACAATGCATTATGGTGCTCCCACCATCCTTTCTACAAATGATTCATAGGTTACACCAACAATAGGTATGACACTTTACATGCAATTCGTGACAAAAAGAGTTGCATATGCGGGCTGATTGAATTTGGAGTAGTTTTTAAAAACATGGTCTCTAGCAATATATAAATTCTTGAAGGATGACATGATATTAGTTTGTTCCTAATTTCAAACTGTAGCATTATTTTTATATTCTATCGTCATTGCCTCATTAATACTGCCTACTGATCCAAGAATTCGTGATTTACAAACACCCAAAGCCACAATGTAGGATGCCTCATGAGTCAGATGGGATTTCATGCCTAGAGTGACAAGGGATTCCTAACTACTGAATAATTGTTTGCAGTGGTAGATTATCCCAACATCGTTTGGTCAATTCAAACAGTAGAACAGAAACAGTCGGTAACGGCTGGCTTCCCGTAAACGTTTGATATACACATACATGCGATTCGAATTATAGCCAATTTCTTCACAAAATAAATTTACAGGAACACTTATGACAGGAACATGGAGAATGCCACATATTGGAGGCATAAATTAAGATACAATCATGATAGCAGAGTTGTTTTAAATATAGCAAAAATACGAAATAGCTTTTAAAAAGAGGTATAAAACTGAGAACACAGTACTTTAAAACTTCCAGGATAGGCGGAGGATAATGTTCTCCAGCTGGACATGATGTTTATCAAAAATAACAAAACTTATCATCACTTACACAACAACAGTCTTACTAACGATTGTTTTTCTAAGCATATCATGCAGAAAGAAGGATTCAAATTGTCGTCTCCCATTACAGCTATAGACAAAGTCTGAGATTGCGAGTGTAATTGAAGTAACATGAAATTCATGATACCTATTCATGAGATAGGAATGGATTCAGGATCATTGTATCAGTCAACGAACCCCGACGAATAGAGTAATGATACCAGTAGCATGTTCCTACTATAAGAAGAAACGAAATTGGAGAATCTTATGTTGACCGATTATGTCATGACAAATAATTAGTGGGGAAGGTCATTCGAAATTACCTATGCCTACCATTCTCAAAACACACAAGAGTTAGATCAGCGATGTCAAAATTCATCTCTATAAAACGGATCGGGCAGGGCACAAGGATATGAGTACTCGAATCCAAGTCCCATTTTTTGAGTAATGGCGACAAAAATATACTCTTCACATCAAGAACAATATTTTATCAACAAAAATTATAGTTCAGTTACTGTATTTCCAACACTCAATCCTCCAAACCTAGGTTAGCCGTAGTACAGCATTGAAAACCAACTCGCACAAGGCTACTAAATAATCATGGAACAATATTTCTATCACGTAGTGATTGAACCTGAAAACGGTGACAAAGCACCAGTCATGGTCCAGATATACAAGATTATTTTGGACGACATGTAACTGGCAACACAAAAGCATATCATCGCGACCGCCGACAAGTTGGGTGCCACAAGGAACAGCGACGGCATAAATCGCAAGAGAAGAAAACGCTAATATAAACAGGGTTGCCATAGCGTACTTATTTCTAAGATTTGTCCTTCAATTCAATGTCTTTCAAAATTACATGTTCTTATTTAAGATATTTGTCCTTATGACTTGCATCCTTAGTTTTTTCATCTTGGGAAAGGAGGCCGTGATTTGAACCGGGCGAAAGTGACGACGATATTATGACTGAGCAAGAAGGACTTTTGTTTTTAGCCGTCAATTACTCCAATTTTGCGGTATGGCTACCAAGTTTTAGGCTGTCGTTAGTTTTTGATCAACGTCGATGGCAACCTTGAGTATAAATAAAAGATCATTTGCAAACTACATTATCGAAAGATAATCCTATCGGCGCATGAAGATCATGGATTCGGGCCACGGTATGGGTTATGCAAGGCCACATGAGCGGGCAGACCAGGATACAAAGCCGACTGGTTTGGATAAAGATTTTCGGGGCGATACACAGCGGAAGAGTACAGCGCCGCCAATGGATCGGACGCAAACATAACGGGCGGTCGCGGAAACGCCGAAGCCGCTGCCAGACCGGGCAGAAGATAATCAGGCGGCCGGGACAGTTCCGTCATTCTCGCATGCCGGGACGCCTGTAGCGGGTCGGCAAGATACGGCGACAGCTGAGGCAGCGCTTGCGGCATTTTCGAATGCCCGGGCAGGTGGGGCTGGTGCGCGAGCAGCATGGAGGGCGGTTGAAATTGTGGAGCGGGCTGGACGTGCAGCGAAGGCGTGGTGCGCCGACCCAACGTGGTTTCGTCGACCCGACTTCTTGGGTAATGATGCAAAGGGGACCTAGACCTGTGATGAGTTCTAATTTGTTCTTTAGCAGACGAGGGCAGTGGGTTACGATGATCGTTTCGCCCACTATGCCCCAGTCCGCCAAAAACAGACTGTCCGTACCGGGACACATCTTTATGTCCCGGCGTTGAATGGGTGCTATGGAATGCGGTTCTTTGCACAACTCCCCTGTGGGACATTTCAAACTTTGCGTTCGGGTCAATGGCCAGCTTTCGCTTGTGCGCCAAAATTTGAGCCGCGACCGTCGCATGAGTCGTGCACCACTTGCCCTGCTTGTGCCGAAGCAGGGAGTTTGCCGGGGCAGAATGTGCTGCGGGCATCTGCTTGGGCTGAAAAGCCCCGGGGAGCTGCGACCGAAATGGCCTCTGCTGCAGTAAAGGATCCAAGTGGGACAAGCCTGTGTAGCCGGCCAAGGAACTATGCCCGATCACCCCGTATGGATTCGGGTGGTGACCCACTACCGATGGCAGAAGATCCACATAAGGTGCCGCCACGAGTGGGTGTGGCGGTCTGTAAGACTGGGGCTGTCTATGATACTGCGCCGGTAACGGCTGCCTAGTTTCGTAGGCTGGGGCAGACGGATACTGTCTCCGTTCGGGGTAGGGCTGCGCTGTGATGGTGTGCTGGTGTGTGTGCTGATGCGTGTGTTGGTGCTGGTGTATCTCGGCTCTAACGGTCTGGGGCTCCTCCCCTTTTGCGCTGGCAAGGAACCTGCGATTCAGCTCGTCTCTCATGTACGTTTGGGGGTCTGCGGAATGCCGCTGGTTGGTTGACTTGGCCGAGAGAGCTCGCAGTTTTTGATGCGAAGTGGCGTTAGTCCTAGAATTGGGCAGGGCGTGATGTGTCGGCCGGTCTGTGTTCCTCGAACCGGGCCTGATCTTACCCGGATGGGTTCGGGCAGACTTTTGAACTGAATGCGGGCTCGATTCACGACGAGGTTTCGCGCTCTCGTGGCGGACCGCTGATGCAAGAGGTGGGTCAAACACACCGGCGCCAGAGCCTCCTCTGCCTTGCAATTTTGACATGGCAGTAGCCGGCATGATAGCGTTAATCTTGGCGTTAGAAAACACGGGCGGTTTCGCTTTGGCTTTGAACAGTTCGTCAGAGGACGAGTTATTGCGGTACGGGCCGTCGCTGACCTCCGATTCGCCCAGGTAACCCTCCCCGAGACTGGACCGGGATGAGACACTTTCTACCGAGACGCTGCGCTTGGCGCGCCTTGTGCCATTGGTGGATTCGTTGCTCGAAGTTGGCATCTTGGGGTCCGGCGCTGATTTCGTGGCCGCGCAAGGTTCCAGGGCACGACAACCGACGTGGGCCTGCATGGCCTCCACGGTGGAAAAGGCGCGGATACTGAAACAGAAAAATGTGTCGGGTTATGGCCAACGAAATTCAATGTGTGTGTTGCAGACATGGGGTGATTACTTCATGAATGTAATCGATTGCGATTACGATTACTCCTGAATCACGCGATTACGATTACGATTACGATTACAGCAAAATCAGGAAGTAGTCGATTACGATTACGATTACATTGGAAAAGTAATCACGATTTCTCACGATTACATTTATTTTGCTTCTTCGAACTGATCTTACAAGATATATTGAAGACAATATAAGGATTGCGTCGAAAAGGCCTAATGAGATAACAACAACTTTCTCAATAAATGATGCGCTATTTGCTTGTTACGTCATAATGTACCCATTGCCCAACTTAATCAGGGACGATTTATCGCATCCAACGATTTGCATTCTTGCCAGGTCCGTAACTGCCGCACCCCAAACTCCCCAAATAGGGTGATGAGAGCGCTCGCAGAGGACTCAAAAGTATTTGGTAAAACCAACATTAATAATAGAGTATTTTCGTGGGATTTTATAAACTTGAAAATTTTTTTCGGGCTTCGCGATTTGAATGTCTCTTGATAGCTTGATTTTGAAATGCATACCTCTCACCCTCATGAAAAAGTATGCATAATTTACAAGAATAAGCATTTCGTTGCCGGTCATTTTCATTACCGAGTCACGACATACCAAAAGACAAATGCAGTTACGGCCAGCATGCGACTCCAAAAAGGGTATTACTAAAGAGAGACCTTGGTCAAAACTTTGAGCATGTGTCCATTGTCAATAGCCGCGCTGGGTGTGCGTGACTAATAATCCTATCCTTAAAATATGAGCCCATAATACAAATGCCACCCGGGCCACCCACAGAGGAATAAAGACAGGGCAATTATTTGCGCGTGCGTCTCACGAACGTTTTTCTTTTCGTCATCTACGTTTGGGTGACTGCAATATCTTTTGATGTTATATATAACAGACCGGAGGTCACGAATTAACAACATACAATAAAATAATTACAACAACATACCAGATGTTATAATTATGAATTACGTGCCCTCAGCTACACAGGTAAATCTGACTATCGGGGGCTGAGAGAGGCTTAAAAATGAATAGTAACATATTGCAATTACTAATATTATTGACAATAATTCAGTCTTCAACTTGAAAATTGACCACCTTATTCAGGCCCAAGACCAACGTTCGGAGTGCGGGACGAATTGCTGTTTGGGTCCTTATTTTAACTACAACCCACGCTATCATGGCATATAAGCGGATGGTTATGGTAGCAGGTAAAGAATTGCGAAATAATGATTGGCGCCCGTTTAAAGTATAGAGTCATATAAGAATAAGATAAAGTGACCATAAAATTCCGCCTTCTACTTAATACAGATACTGCACGCTGCCGTTACGAGAAACGGCAAAGAACGGTTCGGTTATTATATCAGCAACTGTTGATTTTAAATGCTTCGTTGTGGAAATTGTGATGCTTTACTGGGCGAGTGCAAAATTTCAAATCTTTGCTCGGTGTACATACGTACTAGGGATGGTCTGAACCTTATGACGTCACGTGACGTCGTATTTCTGATTCCAACCCTGCATGTTAGTGAAGTTATAGCCTATATTAATGTACACGATACCTACAGCGATGACTCGGGCAACATAATGCCAATATGCTAAAGTACAAATTGACGTTTTAAATGTCGGCAAATGTTTCAACTGGGGCAATCAATTGGTATGATAACCCCATAAAATCAATATCTTCCGTAGCTTTGCCAACAATTCCGACGAGGACTTGGAAGGGAATATAAACTTACGCCTTACCGGTCCAGGCCAGCCCGACAATGTATTCGGCGACTGAGTATTGTGACGTTAATATTGAGCAAAGTGTAAAACGGATTCTATATTCGCTACCGATATTACCCCATTAACAAATTATACAGCAGTAGCCAATACCCCAATTTCACGGATTTTGTTTTTATGATACAATAAACATATGAAGTCAAGATTGACCCGGTACACCTGCTATATTTTTACATTAGACAACGATATCAATTCCTTTGATTGGTCGAATAAGCATAATTCTCTGGCTACATCTAGACTAGAGCTATTTAGAGTATCTCGCTCTTGATGTTGTGTAAATGCTGGTCAAGCTCACAGCAGAGAGTCACTTAATATTCACAAACGGCATGCTGTGGGTTATTTCGAGCTAAATTTTTGAGATTTTCAAGGTGCATGCTCCTTCAGTGTTGATTTTTTTTTATGCTGCCAGCGCCATGCATTGAGTGGCCAGCAGTTGAAATGCAAAAAGTTTCAACCAAAGCTGTTATAATGAAGTGAAAACTGTAATATGTGAAAAAAGGTTTACAGTTCAGAACCTTCCAAGGTTCGTCTGTGAACGTGAACCTCTAAATTTCTGAGGTTCAAACACACACAGAACGCGAACGTGAACCTCACGTTCACACCAACCCTGGTACGTACTGCATAGGTCTGCTGCTCGCCAAACACCAACAGACAAATTGCGTTTGACTATAAGCATAACCTTTAACCAAACATCATACATAAGTTACCATGTGCAACTAGGCAGAATGGTGCTGCGAGGTAGTGGCGTCTGGAGTGTTGCGAAGACCTGATATATCGCACGGCAGGTGTTCTTACAATCACACTACAATGTACGTCGAATATCTATTTACATACAATGTGTGGATACTTCTTACGCAATCATGAGCGAAGCTATAATATTTCTGACATAATAATGAGCAGTGGTGATTGTAAATCAGACATTTGTGCTATCATTAACCTGGTATAATATCTTTTCCTTGTTCGCGAATGTTGAGTTTATGTCATAGTCCTTGTACTAATAAAAAGTAATCGCTCTTTCACAAATAAATCGATTAGATATGGGAAGTAGTCGATTACGATTACGATTACTTCGGAATTTTTTCGAATGTAATCGATTGCGATTACGATTACTTGAAAATGCTGTAATCGTCGTAATCGATTACGATTACTAATCGCGATTACCCCATGTCTGGTGTGTTGCAAGTTATCTTCGGCACCGTATCTAAAATGGTATTTTGAATGGCATCATCGAGGAAGATTGCAGTAAACAAAATCACCCAATGACCCAAAAATGATAATTTGAACAGAGCGATCTGGAAGGACTTTTTTCAAATTGATAAGAATTAATACTGAATTTTTTAATATTGTTTCATAACTATTCGATTAACTTTCACTAACACTTTCAAGTTTTACCAATCATTTTTGAGGACTGTTACAGTATTTAGTTAATTTGGTACATTGACTTCTAGAAACAATATTGTCATCATAAATGCTGTTGTAGAGCAGGCCTATAATACATTTTATTAAGTGTTAGCTACTCAGTGCAGGCCCTCTTTCAGTGAATGTGCAAAATGGAAGCTATTCCACAAACAGTAATTGTATTCCGCAGTCATTATTATAAAGAAAACATTGTTAAATATGTGTAGGTGAATAGGCCTATACACGCCGAAGGAAGTCCAGATAGGGGCACAAAATAAAATTCAATAAGTGTCGCGGTTAAATAGGCCCACATCAATGGAAACATCACCAAGGTTGCTAGGACCTTGGCACAGTAAAAAAATATGCAAAATTTCTGCCTTTTAGGATTAATCCATCATTCATCTCAAAGGTCTTGAGAATAATCAAATGGAAATTGAAATTTTCCTATCCGATAACTTATACGGTCGGTAGGCCTATTTGTTTTCGAAACTTGAGCTTTGACATTGATACACTTACCGTACATAATTTCAGCACGGTTGTTTTTTTCATAAGGTGTGCGAATATGTTCGTTCTTGACAATGTTTTCTACATATTGATTTTTTAGATCAGAAATTTGCCTATTCCTGCTTGGATATGATGAGAATTGAGAACGCTACATCATAAAATGAAAATGGATAATAAGGATTTTAAACAAAAGATAGAAAATGGGTCAGTGATGCATTAAGGTCATGGTCATTCTCACAGTACAGTGAACTAAAAATTAACAGTAATGGTCATTGGAATTCATACCAAGAGCTACTAGTAGCCTACCACATAATGTCATTTATCTTGCTCTTATTGCCTCATTAAAAATCCCATTGCAAGCCAATGCGGATGTAAATGATTTCCTTCAATATGAGCCATCACACAGCAGGCAAATCCGATTGGCAGGCAAAATCAGAAGAGAAAATTTCAAATCAGCACAATAATTCAAAGCTATGCTATGCTGCATAAAAACGGCTGAAACAAAGGAAGGAAGTGGCTCATGTACCATGTGAGGATGTTGGAAAATATCGACACATTCACATAACTGGCACCAAATATCCGTGACTAGCATTGCTTGGAATAAAAGTGGAATACTCAATAATGTCTGGTCCTAACGATTAGTTTTGTACTTTCTGGTCGGTAGCCTAAAGGCCTACCTGTGCTCAAGATCATTGCTTCGTTGACTAAAAACTAAAAAGGTGTCACAGAAGTCAAATTATGTGACTTTATGCAGACCCCATTACTGTCATCTTTCGATATTTTGCACACGCCGAATTTCTAACTGACCGGCAAGACAGCATAATGGTGGCGCGTCCAGCTTCTTGATCGGTAGGTCATGGGTTAAATGCCCGGCTGGGTCAGATCAAAAACCTGATTAGTAACACTGGTATCCATGACAATGACATCCTTGCTTGGCGCTCAGCAATATAGGAATAGCATGAAGGGGTGGTGCAAGACTTAGAAAGTCATACATGGCTAGTGGTATCTTGAGTGCACCTTTTCAAACTCCCATAAATCTTAAACCTCTGGATGGATTTCTGCGAAATAGATTTTCGTCGGTTTCAAATTGATCCATATTGTTTGGGAACGGCAATTGATGTACATTTTTTTAGCCTCTTCTGTTGACTTCAGCCTAACCAAGAATAAAAAGTACCTATCATATTGTGACATATACAGTAGCATAACGCATATCAGTCCTCTAACTAGCAGGCTAATATGATCAGGGCTGTCATGCCATACTAAAAAGAGAACTCCTCTGTTAAGGGGCTAAGCTACCCCTCGAATTGGTAAATCAGTCATACACCTATAACTTTGAAACTAGGAAAGCAATCTTTCTGAAATGTGCACACAATGTGCTTCAGTGGATATTCCAACTTTGGTTAAAATGTGGAGTGAAATGGCCGAATATGTTTGACGTTTACCGAGTTTCCATGATTTTTGAAAAAATTTTTGGAAAAAGTTCTCGTGGCAAAATTTTTCATTGATGTTTTTCAAAGGTGCTTTTCACAGATTCCAATTACTCCAAAATACAAACCTAAAAGGTTTTATGATAATAAGGGTTATTTTGAGGAAAAAAGTTTTTGTTCCAAAAATTGTGAAAAACAGACTTCTGCACCACAACACCATAAAATTGTTGCCCTTGGGAACATGAGCACGGCATGCTTGCTCCCGCAAGTGAGACCAGAGGTTCCCAACATCGCAAAGTGTGTAGACCTGAATGGCATGTATGTATAGATTGTATACTGTTTGGTGAGTCGTTTATTTTCCGATCTGGGACAAACTCACTGAACCCGAGAAGAATTGAGATCACCAGTACCAAAATGCCACCAATCAAGCATCAAAGGGTAGCTAGATATCAAAATGAGAATGCAATTCATTAAGAAAAATACGATTAACAAATTTGAAGACATGGACTATTACTCGTTTCTGTAGGATTTCAAAGGCAAGGATCTCATAGAGCAGCGGTTCTCAACCTTTTTTGACACGCGCCCCCCTTGGCAATAGTCAAAAAAATCGTGCCCCCCTGACCCCCCTTGCATTTATCGTCATGTGAAAAAGAGCACATCATCTAATACAGAGGTGGGCAACCTTCTTGCTAATCATGGCCGCATTTCGATTACTTATGTAGCCTAAGGCCACATTCCAGGGCATAGCCGCAATGAACGATCTGGACGCAAAATACCTATGGTAAACTGTCCAGTGTCCATATCCATTCCCAGTGAACTCCGGACTATTCTACTTTTCACAACGGCCTATTGTACGCACCGAAATCGCGAGTGGCAATGTTGTGAATAGTTGCTGGGAGTGCATATTGTCGCACCGAGCGCGAAAATTTTCCAGAGCCACGAATGAATTGTTATTTCTTGAGGATTCCCAATCCTGCTCCAAGTAAGAAGGGCGCTACTGCATCAAAATCGAAAAATGAAGTCTTGCTGAATTGCGCAGAGCGCAAAGAAAATTTCAAGATTATATAAAATGTCTCGAAAATTCGGGAGTGAATTCGTAATTGCAATTTGCATGTCTACGGCTGCCAACACATACTAATTAAATTAGGCGTCGACGGCCGCACAAATTCCCTTCTACGGCCGCATGCGGCCGTACGGGCTGCCCACCCCTGATCTAATAGTATACATTAGGGTGGAGTGAAAAAAAGAAAATTTTGAATTTCAAAAAGTGCCTCTGATATTTGATCCCAAATCAAAAATGAATAACTTCTATCATAATTTCAGGTTCTTACGCCCTCTAGTGGCCGAGCTAATTCACCAAACGAGTCGAAAATAGCTAATTTTGCCATATCCTGATAACCGCTTATGCTAGAAAGCCAGTTTTGGGTTTAAAATCTGCGGAAGCAACATGTTTCTATCTCACTTCCATAGAACTTTGTCCTGAAAATGTACAGAAAAAAAGTTACAAGCAAATTGTCGATTTTTAGACCGCCATTAAAAGTGTTGGATGGTTGTACCAAATTTGCAATGCCAATTAGCATGTGACTGTTTGTTACATTGCTGCTTTAACAACAAAATCTTGTTTGAAGGACTTATCAGTTGATTTTTATATCAACCTAGTATAATTTGGATAGTAGAGAGCATGATTGAACTTTCTTCATAGTTGCAAAGGAGCTACATGACCATTGGATTTGGTACAATGTATTTTCCATAAATGAGTTTCCTATCGCGCGAAAAGTCAATTAACTGATATTGAAATTTAGTCAACTAACTCAGTATCACAAGAAATGGAAACTACGTTCTTGCAAGATATTGATAAGCTTTTTGGCATCTTCTGCTGCGATAGCAAACAGAGAGATGAAATTTCACTCCACTATGGCTTAAGGATGGCACCGAAGGATTTGAAGGTCAAAAAGCAGAGCGCAAGGGAAATTGTTTGGTTGACGCTGTGTCTCTTTCATCAGCTGACAAAAGATTTCGAAGGCAGTCAAGCTCAATCCACCAACCCGGTTCTTCTAATGCAGGTGCCAGCACTTCTATTGGGCAATTCAGCTTTAATCAAAGTGATTCAGAGTCAATTCAATCTTAATCAACATCTTCTGGTAATGATTCAACTTTTATGGGAGGTGCTCAACCATCAAACCAAAAGCATGTATTGGGGATCAACAGGGCAAGCGTTTGTGAACGGTATGATGTATTGGACCTTACAGGAGCTGCTGCTCCAACTTGTGTATTGCAATATGTTGGAATAATCAACTAAAAAAGTGATTCGTTTGTGGTAGATCACGGCAAATAACGAGGAGAGAGAAAGGTGCAGAAAAGAAATTCAAAGAAGAGAAGCAGAAAACTTAAATCTTGTGTATGGACTGAAGAATTTGATGTTCTAGAATTCTTGTGATACTGAGTTAGTTGACTAAATTTCAACATCAGTTGATTGACTTTTCGCGCGATAGGAAACTCATTCATGGAAAATACATTGTATCAAATCCAATGGTCATGTAGCTCCTTTGCAACTATGAAGAAAGTTCAATCATGCTCTCTACTATCCAAATTATACTAGGTTGATATAAAAATCAACTGATAAGTCCTTCAAACAAGATTTCATTGTTAAAGCAGCAATGCAACAAACAGTAACATGCTAATTGGCATTGCAAATTTGGTACAACCATCCAACACTTTTAATGGCGGTCTAAAAATCGACAATTTGCTTGTAAATATTTTTCTGTACATTTTCAGGACAAAGTTCCATGGAAGTGAGACAGAAACATGTTGCTTCCACAGATTTTAAACCCAAAACTGGCTTTCTAGCACAAGCGGTTATCAGGATATCGCAAAATTAGCTATTTTCGACTCGTTTGGTGAATTAGCTCGGCCACTAGAGGGCGTAAGAACCTGAAATTATGATAGAAGTTATTCATTTTTGATTTGGGACCAAATATCAGAGGCACTTTTTGAAATTCAAAATTTTCTTTTTTTCACTCCACCCTAGTATACATGAGGTATATCTTACGCCAATTTTGAATCCGCATTCCAGTTGTTTAGTCTTTTACATTGCTGACAAACTTCCCCAAACTTGTTTGAAAATAACAAAAAAACATTGAAAAGGACATCAATTAATTTCAAAGTAGATTGCACTGAGACTAATCCTAATGCTGGTAGTGGCTACTGAGAGCACGTCGTCGTTCTGTCCTGCCATGCTAAATTTGATCAGTTTTGGAAATGAATTAAATTGTGTTGATTTATAGCCAAATTGAGGGCGAAACCGGGCAACCTATATTGCATCTAAGTCTGTCTTAGGCAGTGCAGTTCGCCAGCTATCAACAACAGCTACCTAGCACACAGAGATTTAGGCTACTGCCAAAGCTATAAAGTAATGAATGACTTACACGTAGGAATTTCTCTAAATCTTTAAAGAATATCAAAAATTTGCTCAAATGAAGTTGAAGTCAGCCTATACTCCGTTGAGCGAGACTGCTGGAGTTTGAGTTTGGCAAGCTTTCTAGAATACGAATTAAGTTTAATCTTCAATAATCGTCTCTTCAGAATGGTTGTGAAACACATGTTTAGTCACAATTTATACAGACATTGACAAAATTGACAAAAATTTCTCGCGCCCCCCAGGTTGAGAACCCCCTGTCATAGAGGATCACTACACAAGCTCTGTTTATGCCGTGCCGAGGTCAGTATACTGTGTAGGCCAATTCAGATAATCTAGAAACAGGCATTGCTTGGGGAGACGTAATCTATTACCAGTCTTGCCAGCTATGAACTTGTACAGTAATAAATTATGGATGCATTCAACTAACACTTGTATATGGTGATTCCTAATTAATCTTGTGGGTCCTGGGAGACCTTTCCCAAGGTTTTGTAGAAAACTCAATTCCCTACAGACCTTCCAGGCAATTGAATGATATATAATACAGCAGCTATCTCATAACCTATTGCGAAAGGTCTGCATACAAAATGCATTTGGAAGATATTTTACGCCTGTATCAAACTCCCAAGGGATGACCATGTGATTTGAATCATAATGTTTACATGTACATCAATGTTGAAAGCCAAGTTCCAGCCAACTTATTTCACTAAAAATTACACGATGACAGGTTTGCTTTATATTTTCTTCAAAACGATGATAGATGATATGACAAAAAATAATTCAAGTGACAATTTTATGAAATCAACTCAACTTAGTAGTCTATAGAATATAGAATGACAGAAGTACCATATGACGTTATTGAACTCATAGGCAGTGACATAAACTCTACCAAAGCAAGACATATTTTAGAAATGATTCAGACCATGTCTGCCATGTTCAGTAGGCTACCACGCAGGAAGTAACAAATGACTCAAGGAATAATAAATTGATTCAATTCCAATAATGAAAAGTATTTACGAAATATGCATTCATGCCAAATTTGAACTTGGGGACAGTGGTAGTAAATATATCACTGTATTGCGTAACGACTGGCCTGCAGCATTAACAGTCAGTTCAGTTACTAGAAAAATAGATGAAAAGTAGTGTTGAGATTTCTCCGCATTAGTCTTGGATACAAGGATTAAATCATCCACATGAATAAGTGAGGAGCAAGTACCCACCAGTTTTATTGCAATACTAGCACAGCTTCTGCATATTGATATATTCCCTAGAGAGCACGCAAGCCCATGCATTTGCGATTTATTACAACAACATAATCGGATTGTGTAAAATATTCATTACCTACCATGCAAAACCATCTTGTATATGTAAAACCATAGGGTTAAACTGAGTAGCAAAATATTTGGATTGAGAATGAGCTCGATCTATCGCTTGGTCAGTGGCTGGCAATTTGATTGAAGATCACTAGAGCTTTACTCTTTGCTTGCTATTTGGTTGAGAATAAAGCTAAGTCAACTTCTATGAATGCCTAGTTAGTATGTAGGCTACCATTGGTGATAAATCAGGCTATGTTTGAAATCCTATCTGACTAAAATAAATTGACCTTCACTACAAAACCGAAATCATACAGAACATTCTAAGACTACTCAACTCTACCAAGCCTCACATACAAATCAGCTAAAAAAAAATGTAAATTTTTCACTCTGTATCTATGTCAAATAAGAACCGAAAGCACCAAACACTAGCCTACATTGTGGCATCAATAACCGGGAAAGTATGGTGATCAGCAATTTTCTAAGATGTAGGAGAATAGTAAGCCAGGGGTGACCAACTTCTTCATGCAGGTCGAATACAGAGATAATTCTTGAGCTAGGGCTACAAACTAAATAGGTGACCCATTGAGACAGTATAACTGCTGCACAGGTGAGGTAAGCATATATAAATGTTATGGTGTAGAAAAAGAATTACATTTGCACGACATCATAGATCCATTTTTATGGTGGTGCATGGCCTACTACTAGGCCTACTACTAGTACTACTACTACTACTAGGCCATGGGTGGTGATTGGTGGACATGGAGACTTATGACATTACAATGACCAATTAGTAAATGGCTTTGGGGGATCGCATTTCGTTCCCACTACCAGTAGCTGTATTACGGATATCCAGTTTTTGGTTGTCCAGTATCAAGTGAAATCATAGCTTCTCAAGCCAGACTTCGAAATCAAATAGGATCACAGCCGTTAAATCCATTGCCAAGGCACACACACTCCTACTTTAATGAATTCCACTGCATCTTAGCAGGGGAAACTCCATAAATTTATTTAGGGAGATAGCTTGGAAGGCTGCAAAGCCATTCTGACTGGTACATAGTTCAGTGGATTCAGAGACAGATACCGCAAAAAGACAAAAGCAACAGTCAAGTTCAACAGATTTTAGCTGAAGGATGGTCAATGGTCAAATTGGAGCACGGGCCATTCACACTTACATTATCAGAACTCGATGAGTTCATCTGTTCATCCATTCCTGTTTCAAGATGTATATTCAACAACAAAGTACAGGAATTCTACAATGCTTTAAATAACCAGGCCTTAAGCTTTGACAGTTACACTGAACAAGCAGGCTCAAGAATATCAATTAAACCAATTGTTACTTAATAGACTCTCAATTCAAGTCAAATTAGATTTGATTTCAGTAACTTCCAACAGGCCTATAAAAAATGCTGAAGTAGGCTACATAATTGAACAATTTGTGATAAATTAGGTCAGAGGTCTGCAACCTGGGCTGGACAGCAATTCATGGCAAACCCAGTCATTCGCATCACAGCATTGATTCTTCAATAAATACTGCTGTGACCCTACTCACATGTCATAATATGTTTCTCAAAAAAGGAAGTACAGACAAATTGGTTATCGTTCCACATGGTGGAAACATACTATTGAAAATGAGCAGAGCACGTAACATGTCAAGATATCTACTTGAGCAGGTCTAACATGCTTGGAAATGCGAGAATGTAAACGACTCTTATCCTTAGAATCACAAATCTCCACACCACTAATGATCTTGCATTAGTGGTAATAAAAAATACAACAGCCAACACACAGTTATCGTAGATGCGGCACAAAAGATGGAGACCAGATTTAAATTGAAAAAAAAATCCCAAAAAAATATTGCGACATGTGAAAATTTGAGTTGACCAGCATTGGGTATTGGACATTCAATCAATTTCATTAGCTACTGTAATAATTTTTTTTTTGAAATAGAACTATCAAACTTTTCCTCCACCACTCAATTTTCACTAGATGCATATTCGTTATCTATTAGAATTTGATGCTGCAATGGACAGTACTACGAAAGAATTCTCAAAAATTGACAAGAGGCCAATAATATAAGGAAAGGATAGGACGTTGTTTTATTTTTGTCCTTGATGTTTTTGCGGCATATACACCGACTCATGATAGACATACACACGATCTGTGCATATGCATACCATGAGTGCATATGCATACCATGAGTGCATATGTCGCTGGACAAGGAAGGTGCAGATATAGCCTTGTACAGCTTTCTAAGTCTTCCACCACTCCTCCATGCTATCCCAGTAATGCATGAGCGCCAAGCAGGGAAGTCATGGATACCAGTGTTACTGATCAGGTCTTTGGTCTGACCCAGCCGGGGATCGAACCCACGACTCACCGATCAAGAGGCCGGACGCTTAACCACTACGCTATCTTGTCGGTAGCCTATTTAACCAATACAATAGGGCAGGCTAACCAATATTCATACTTCTATCACCGTGTTTTTTTAGCTTGTACAGCTGTAGTCACAACTCACCAGGTGAATGAATCAAATGATATAAAAATTCAATGTTTGCTCATTGCACTAGAATTCTACTTGACTGGAGGTTCCTATTAACTAATGTACCATTTCCTGTAGGAAAGGAAGTATAAAAGGACGCTATACGTTAAGCTTAATAAGTCGAGGTACAGGCATGCTTTCTCAAAGCCAATCACAGTACTGCAATCACCTCATGAAACCACACTGCAGTAGCCTATTCACTATAAGGTCTAGTATTGCTGTCCTTGAAATTTAAAAAGAAATCATTTACGAATAAGAAAGTAATACTCCCGCCAAAAACTTGTGTATTTTGAATATTCTTAATCTGGAAGTAGAAATCAATTACTCCGCCCATCCTGCTAAGTACAGTCAGCAACAGCAATTCGTCCTGCAGAAACTTCAGTAAAATGCGTATGACACATCTAACGTTGACCAGTTTGTTATTGAAGGATCGACAGTCCGGATATTTATTTTGATGTTTTACAGGTTTGCAAGGTCAAAAGGTTGAGAACCACAGGTCTAATATCGACAGCAACACAACAAATTAGTGTTCCACATGAACACGTCAAAATTGATTGCGTTTATAATCAATTGGGGTCGTGGTATCCTAAAATTATAGTCGGATATTAGGCTTAGGTCTGAAGTAACCTAAAAACGAAACTGTTGAAGGGGAGGTAGGGTATCGTAAAAATAAGATTACGGCTCTCATAAATTAGGGCCTTGGGATCTGAGGTATTATAAAACTAGGATTAGGGTTGAGGCGATATGCCCTGGAAGGATAGCTTACGAAAACTTCATTTTCAAATACACCCACCTGAAACCATCGATGATCTCCTCATCAAGCTCGGCATTTTCCTGTGCCTTTACCTGTGAAGCATCTTCGTTACTGGCATGTGGTTTATCAGGTTTCCGCACGCGTCGTTTTTTCCGCAGTTTTCGTCTCTTTTTTACTTTCGCGAGCGACTCCTGCTCGTCGGAAGAAGCGTGATGGGGTCGTTTCGCTTCGATTTTCGAACGGGCCTTTTTTTTGCGAAGCTTTGATTTCTTGGACTTTGGCTTCATCTTCGATGTCAGGTAGATAAGGTCCACAGGATTTATAGTTTGGCCGCAGGCAGAAATCCTATTACACGCGTGATTTCAAACATTGCCAGGCCTACATCAGCTCACACATATAGTAAAACATTGTATACGGTTCTGGAGAACATGAAATTCATTTTAAAAATGGTCACTGTACCAGAATCAGAATGTTGTGTGAAAATGATAATCCATAGGGTCAATTGTAGAAATCATGTTAAATAAAGTATGGTGAATGAAAGTTCAGCATTGCAATATTGATTGGCTCATACTGTTGAACCAGACCAGGAGGGCTAGTTTCATTCAAGACCTAACAGTTGAATTTGAGCACAAGTACTGCATTGAGTTTTGAGATTGAAAAATTAAAACAAAAAGGTATTTATATACGTACAGTTGGTGTAGTGATCCCAAAAAATAGTTGCTCTGTCCTTACTTGCAATCGAGCAGTGCCAATAACATTACACAGAAGTACACACTCATGTGGCCTTCATTACAGTTCCGGTGGCCTGAAATCTACTGATAACTGCCTGTCGAGATTTAAAATGCGGGATTAGTAATAAAATCGGGATGCCTGTGATGTATAATACTACATGAAATAGAGTCACTGTTGAAATTGACATGTGAACATGTTGTAATCAAGCCATATTGGGTAAGGTAATTTCTGCTGAAGCCTGAAATGTAAGACCTGTTTTGTTTAATTTTCTTCATCAAATAAGGTGATCTATCTTCACATGCTTAATTTTAATCCTGATCAAATCAACAAGATAGGATATAGTCTACTCCAAAAATAGGACGACAGACATCTTAATAATAATATCCGCTGTTTTGGATATCCTCGGTCGGCACCACCATAACAACCTAGTCGGGTCTGCCCCCAGCTTGTCACTCACTCACTTGTCAGTTGTCAACAACCCACAACTTTTGTTTTGCACTAATCATCAAGCAAGCGCAAGCTTAACACGAAAGACAAACTGCATAAATACAGTAGCGCTGTTTGTTATGAAATATTTTTCAAAACGTAAGCCGAGTGATCGAAGCATTTACATCCAAGATTTTTGTCGACTACACAAGGCGCTGAGGGTGAGCGCTAACAAGTTTCACACCAAATTAATGCTCTTACGATTAATTGGCGCATTATAGGTTTCAACGATTGCAATATTACTATAATCCATTTAATTGAACATTCTTCAAACCCCGACTAAATTTTATCGGCACCACATAAAATTATAGATTACTAACCTCCGTAGGTTAGTAATCTATAATAAAATAATGGTCGAGTATTTCTCATGGTCGCATCATAGTACCCATCAAATCCGGTTGATTGTCGATCCGAAAATTCTAGCACAGCATCTTTAAAGCAAAGATATCAACCGTGACAGACCATAGTTGTGATTTTCTACTCTTTATTTACGTTACAGAAATCAGGTATTTTGTTTGTAATTAAGAGGGCTGTAATGGTTGTTACTTTAATAATACAGGTCGATATCCGTTATTTTGATTATTGATCTACTTTTTCGCTTTGCAAACATAGGCGAACAATACAAGGAGGAGGAGCTTATCGATAAACCCCCAACCCTTGGATATATTTCCAGTATCATTTGAGGTCGGTGAGATGGTTTAGTCTTGAGGCGTGCAACTTGCTGGTGCGAGATTATTATAGGCCCCAGCATTTTGGCGCCGACCACTTCGCCCGAGAGTCAGAGACACACTATGAAGTTCCAGTCATCATGAAGCTATACGACTACGGAAGCCAAAATATCAGTGTAGATAAAACCGTGGCCCAAAAACACCGTCAGATGGTGATCGAGAGTGTCGTGACCTTTGACAAAGATCTGTCCGGGCACCGAAACGGTCGGCGTCGACTAGTCCTGTCCTTCAATTTCATCTCCGCACTGCCAGAGGACCTCAGGTATGGAAGAGTGACTCGCCGGCATTCCAACAGTCGTCGAGCATATGTCCACATTCAAGTCCAAATACAAGCAATTTCTACCGAATACTCAAGATTACCTGACCACGACCTAACCAGATGTCGATTTCACCTTCCGCCACACGTCACTTCAATTTGTGACGCGTCATTTTATATTAATTTCTTTTATATTTCATTCAGTGTACACTGTGCAACTTGGCATGTCTTCACTTAACACCGCATTGGCCGAGGTGGATATCTAATTTCAAAGACTGCTCCAAGTTTCGACACCTGCCTATCTTTCCATTAGTATCGCAATCTTGTGGTGTATTGATCTGATAAAATTGCTAATAAACTAAACTGAACTGTAGAAATGTTATATACATGTAGAAGAAAATAATGAGTCCCGTGAAGAATTGCGAATTTCGGATGCGTCTCGTGGAAATAGCTTTTCTTGTAGTTTGGTCTGGTACGTTGTGAATGATGAACAATATTATCTGAATAGAGTAGCATCAGTCTTTCCCATAACAATGCGCAGATCGAAGCTAATTAACTCGCGAATAATATATACTTGCGTCTTCTCCGTGTGGCTAGAAGAATTACCACACTATAACAATTAGGCCTGTGCCATAAATTTTCGAACTCATCATCTTCATCAGCTCACACCTCACACCTGAATATGATGACGTGAGTTGAAACAAAAACGAAATATTCAGTCGAATCCGCTTAATTCGGACGATGTAAAACTCGGTCAAAAAGCATTATTCGGCCAAAAGGCTCAGCAACGAACAAAAGTAAAATTTGCAAGTACAAAACTCGGTTCTCCGCCTAAATCTCACCAGGGATATCCCAGATTCGGACACAGGTTCGCAATTTCTATCGTTAGCGTTATCTTATCACACAATTTAAGCAATATATGGGTATAGGTTACTCCGTTCGTTTTAACGCAAGGGTCTCAAACACGCGGTTGCGAGAATATTTAGTGCTGGATGTGGTATATGCTTGTTTTTGTGACTAAGGGTAGATTTCGGAATCTTCAATGGCATTCCGATTAGCGTACGGTAGGGTTACCATATTTCCGTGACTCAAATTCCGGACACTCTTTAGCGCCCACTAGTGGATGTCGAAATTAGTTATGAGCACAGTGTCCGTGAATATGACGTCACACTAGAAAAACTTTGCTTCTCGGCCAGAGGTGGTCACTGGTCACGATCCGGTTTAGGAGTATGTCACTGTGTTGTGTAACCAGGACGGAAACCACATTTTTTCACCCCTAACGTATTCCGTGGCGCAGATCAAAATTTGACGAGCCGATTACAGAAAGAAGTCAGCACCTTTGCCCAGACTTGCTCACGGGCTATTTTGGAAGCTGATTACGTTCAACATCTAAGCGAACCCCAGAATAAAGTCAAACTATAGAAATTAAACATGGAACGGCAACGACCGATTTTGCAGCTTCGTTCCGCTTCGCCGAGGCTGGAGTGGAGAATTGTTTTGCGTAAGCGACTGTAGGATTTCTGGCAATCCAAAAGCTATCTTCCCGAGCGCAGAAATTACTGAATCTGGTCTTGATCGAAAGCTACTGTTGCACCGATTCCGAAAATATAAATTAAAATAAGGATCAGGCACTGATCCACTTAGAATCTGTCCTCCTAGTCTGAAATATCGGCATTGTTCAGAACAATCGGGTAACCGCAACACAATGGCCATAACAATAACCCGTTGCGACTCTCCGATTGTTCGAACAATGCCGATATTTAAGACTAGGAGGACAGATTCTAAGTGGATCAGGTCCTGATCCTTATTTTAATTTATATTTTCAGAATCGTTGCAACAGTAGCTTTCGATCAAGACCATATTCAGTGATTTCTGCGCTCGGGAAGATAGCTTTTGGATTGCCAGAAATCCTACAGTCGCTTACGCAAAACAATTCTCCACTCCAGCCTCGGCGAAGCGGAACGAAGCTGCAAAATCGGTCGTTGCCGTTCCATGTTTAATTTCTATAGTCAAACTACCTTCGTGTTTAGAGCCACTATCTTGGAAAAAAGCGTTTAAACGACCTTCACCGTCTCAAGTAGTTTCATGTAGCATAAATATTCCCAAAAATGATGTTATTATGTTGATTTACGAAAACATTATCAGCCTACGTCAAGCCTTCAAATTCCAGACGTTTATAGGCATATTTTAGAACTTCTTTCCGGACGCAGGTTGAATAGTGAAATTGCAGACATGTCTGGAAAATTCCGGGCGTGTGGTAGGCCTAACCCCAACCTACCCCGCGTACGCCATTGCACACGCTGCACCACCAGAACAGTCACATGGGCCGCGCCTGCAAATAATGATTACCAAGACGATCGTATCATCACAAATCATATGTATGAGTTTTGTGCGTCATCGCCTCCTGCTGAACTCCTGAGACTGGCACGCGGAGCCACCTGGTGTTCCGTGAAACAGCGGTGAAGAAGTGAGAAGAACCACTGCTAGACCAGTGGTTATCAACCGGGAGTTTTCGTAGCAGTTACCAGGGGTACGCAAAACCGCTAAGTTTGCAAAATGATTGGAAACCTAATTTGTATTTTTATAATCTGAGAATTCACGGGTCAGTTTTGCTTCACAAAACTTGCTTATACTTCAGGACTCAAATCAACCGCTTGGCCGTCTGAGATGAAACATCCTACTGCACAAACTCATTTTAGTTCCCAAATTCCCATTAGCTTAACTGATGCAGTCGTTTGAAATAGAAATTCATGAAGCTTTTTTCCGAATCTGTCCAAATAATGGGATTGAAACCTCGCCACGGAATCCATTTCATGCTGTGATACACAATACAAAACCTCTCCAGAATAACTCAAGGTGAGCTGTTACATAGAAAGGACTAGGCCAATATGAGGGCCATATATATAGGGTTGCATATAAAACAAATCGGTTTTGAAAACACTGTGTTTAAAACATGTTTTAAACATTGTTGTAAACAAAGGCCTTTTTAAAAAAAAATCGTGTTTTTCAAAGTTGTAAAATCGTGTCAAAAATTGAGTAAATACTTTACAAAAAACATGTTGTATGAGCCAACAGACAAAAATTACCAGTTTACCACCCGATATATAGCCGATATCGGATGGACGGAAACCTCAAAATATATAGTCGCTTCAACAGCTATAGTACGTATAGATATTTCGTCAAATGAGAACGCCACAATTGAATATTCGTGACGTCATGACTTACAAAAAAAAAAAGTTTTACACAAGGGCCTTGTTTTAAACTGTTTGTTTCAAATTGATTTTTGTTTTAAATGCAACCCACATGTATGATGCGATCATACCTAAAGGTGTCGTCGGAAGCATTACACAATAACATTACATTCGCCACCACCTATCATTGTGGAAATGGATTTCGGCACTCTATTTAATATCAAATCCAAGTCGCCTATATTCAATACACGACGGCGTATTTCCAGTCTACCCAACTTATACATATAGTAACCTATGTTATTTTCAGCGAAGTCATTTTGTTGCTGGTTAACATGATCCTATACAGTTAATATGACGCTTGCACGATAATTGAGCTACATTTGAACTAAAACGGGGGAGTCCGCGACGGTCCATGACTGTGCAAAAGAGGTCCACGAACACAAAAAAGGCCGAGTACCAATGTTATAGACTAACCCATGGCTCTTCAACTGGGTGTCTCGTACCCCCCAGGTTGTACCATAATGTTTCTTTTAAAGGATGTACCACTCATGTGGGGTGTACTGGGATGTAGCCTACCAGATGCCGCATTACAATAGATTCAATGACTGGCTATCACAAAAAAGCTCATGCTTCACAGCAGGTTGACTGGATGTGCATTTTTGTATCTTTCCGCAATAGAGAGTTCATGGTCTACTTTTAGCGTACTTCGCAATGGTGTAAGTGTTATACGAAATTGTTTAAATTGGCCTACAATTCGTCTCGGACAAGTTATATGCGAAAGCTACATAAACTTTAAAACAAACTTCGTTAACTTTCGACATTGCAATCATGTGACATTTGGCAGTATAATACAGTCATAGCAATAAGTGGCGAGATAGCATAGTGGTATAATCCGCAGCTGCAACACCAATGGGTTGCGGGTTCGGGTCCGACCGAGAACGAATCAAGAATTCCTACCTAAGTGATGGAGGTTTACCTAGGCTCCTCCTCTCCATCTCATCCGTGTAAACGGTGTCTTATAAAGCCTAGAAGTTGGCCGTGGTACAAGAAAATGGTCTGGTGTAAATGATCATAGTTGTCGACACGATGAATACCACCAAACGAACAAACGATCACACCAAATAGCAAAGTCCCATTTCTTTCAAAGGATTCTGAACAATCACAATTATAGTTTAGTGTTGTTAGCAGGAATTCCCGAGCTTGCAGAAACTTGAATAAAAACCACTTACAAACAGCTAGTATCACAACGGCACCATTAAATGGAGTTTCCGGCATTACAAAAAAGTTTCATGGATTTTTCGGTCGACTAAACAGCATTGATCAAGTGCAATGAGTCACATGCGCCCTGTTGAAGAGCACTGTTCTAGACAAGAGCATTAGCGTAATCGTTCGCCATGTAATCAAAGGTTCAGAATCACTGCTCCAGTACAATGTAGGTTTTACGCACATTCCTCTATATCAGGGCTTTGGAGTCGGAGTCGGGGCAAGAGGCCGCGGAGCCCCGGATTCGAGCATTTTCAGCGGAGCAGGAGCTGGAGCCAGAGCTCTACATACAATTTAAGAGGAGCCGGTTCTATGAACAGTAGCTCCGAGTTCGATGTATTTCATAAGATGCTATATGCTTTTATTACAGACGGCTTGGTTCACACAACTTTACGATAATAGTTCAAAAAATTGAGAATTGTTGCCTTGTTGGCAACACTTTTCTGACTAAACAATAACGATGTTTAATTATTTATACACATGCGCGGTTTGAAAAATAATGAAAACTATGCATGTCACAAAACGGGATTGATGCTTATGTGAGATGAGCAATATACCTAATTAGTAATGAGACTAATATATAAGCGACCCAATTGGGTATAACCATGACATTGCTGCACAGCACACGTTTATTTGGAGGCGAGCATGCCGCACGCCGAGAATCATATTGTATCCTTTCTGAATTGGACGAGCAAATGCAAGTTCTTCGTTGATAGTTTTTTAATCGAATCACCAAATTGGATAGTGTGTTATTGTTTTTGCCTATGAATTGAAATTCATTCGGGCGCATGATCGTTTACTCCAGTAATGAATTGCGAACGTAAATAGGGAAATGCATCGAAGCAGTCCAGATCGATATAATAGTATGCATTGCATAGCCTACAATTGCCGCGATGCGAGATAGTTGATACGGTGTCCGAACCCTTCCATGGTGTTGAATATAAGAGGGTAATTAGTGAGTGGATGCGCGCTTTCCAATTTCTTATCACCAATTTTGCGTATTCATTCTTATTTGCTAGGGATGGTGTGAACGTGAGGTTCACGTTCGCGTTCTGTGTGTGAACCTCAGAAATTTAGAGATTCACGTTCACAAACGAACCTTGGTAGATTCTGCATTGTGAACCTTTTTCATATATTACAATTTTTGATGTCATTATAACGTCTTTGGTTGAAGTTCTTTGCATTTCAACTTCGAATCACTCTATGCATGGCGCTGCCAGCATGAAAAAAATCAACATTAATGGAGCATGCACCTTGCCAATATCAACTATTTGACGGGCTTTTTGTTACACAAAAATTCGTTCGAAATATTCAGCTTTCCGTTTGTGGATATATAGTGACTCTCTGATATCAGCTTGACCAGCTATGACACAACACCAAGAAGGAAATACACTACATATTGAGAGTGGGCGAATGATGCTTATTCAAACAATCAGTGAAATTTATATAAATAAAGAATACATCGTTGTCTAATGTGAAAAAATCTATCAGGCGTACGGGATCCATCTTGATTTGATATGTTTATTGTATCATAAAAACGAAATCCGTGGGATTGAGGTGTTGGCTACAGTACAACTTATAGTTATTGATGTGGTATTGTGGATTGCAAGTATATAGAACCCCGTTTTACACTCTGCTCAATAGCAGTGTAGCAATAGTCAGACGCTTAATACATTGTCAGGTCTGGCCTAGACCGTTAAGGTGTCGGCTTATGTTTCCTTCCAAGTCCTCGTCGAAATTGTTGGCAAAGCGACGGAAGAGATTGATTTTATTATAGCATTGATCGCTCCAGGTGATACATTTGGTGTCGTTTAAAACGTCAGCTTGTACCTAAATGAGCGTTGTGGCTTATCTGGACTGGAATATAGGGCTGGAATTGGCGATATGACCAAATTTGTTGAACATCGTTTCATAGACAACCTAACACTTTCATGGGGTGAACAGAAAATTTTCAAATTTTCAAATTTTCTGTTATTTATTTTTATATAATAAATAGAAACCCTCTTCTCCTGTAGCAATGCGGCTATACTGGTTGGAATTGAACCAACTTTGGTGTGTAGGCTTAAATTAGGTAACCTAACAATTTTACCAAGTAGCCAGTACGATTTGAGAAAAAAGTCATTTTTGAAGAGCCCTATTGTACAGTGCACGTTGAATTAACTTCTTAAATATCGAGGCACCACCAGATTGTCAGTGACACTAATTTCCAGTTTATGTTGAAGGGGAACCTTCTATACTCCACCAAGGCTGAACGACGACGGACGGACTGGTAACGAGCGCACCAATATCGAATTTGAAGCCATTTGGTAAAAAGTGGATTTCTGCTGATAAGGTCGCGACATGCGCTCATTTCCGCAGTTACATATGAACAAATCGCACCATTTCAGGATTGAATTGGACTGTATGGCTTGATAATAACGAGCGCAGTGCCGGTATTAAAACATCGCGTCACTGTTTTAATGGAGTATCACGTGTACAATGCACATTGCACAAATGCACATGCAATGGCATGGAGTAAATTGCGTCCTCGTGCGGATATGACGTCGTCGACAGACGATACGAAGTAATTATCACGTCACAGGACTTTGCATACCCTCACAAAATGATGGTTCCTTGCGACGGCTGCAGCCGAACCATAGTTGCCAGAGCCAGAGAAGTGCTATCAATGAACCCCGGAGCCGGAGCTGGAGCAGTTTATAATTTACGACTGCTCCAAGGTCCTGCTCTATTAGCCATAGCAATACAGTTTCAAGTCGATAAGATTTGTTTTCAGGTTCGATATTGTATATTGCTTTAAGATAGACCTATACCGAGCAATATCTGGAACTTGTTTGTGGCAAATATTGATTCGAATAATATAGCAGTCCGACGTGACCTTTGTTTATCTATCCAGAACATACAGCTCACACTGTGTGGTAATTCCACATATTTAAACGCACCAATTCACAATGTAACAAAGCTGGCGGTCTAGCAATCATCGTCACTCGGACACAATGGAAAATCAGCTGAAGCCATTGATATGCGACAGATTTAGTGAACACAGTCTAGCATTTCAATACGACCAATTCCGATGTGAAAGTTTAGGCTGTGACAAGTGTGTTTAGTCGCGCTAATTACCTTGAACTGTTTTCAGTTGAGTTAAGTTTCGGTTCAAGTTATTTACACTGTGGACATTTTGACTGTGACTACGCAGTAAATATATTGTACATCAGCAATCTGCCCTCGCTGTATTTATCTGCAGAGTAGATATCGTATAGAAGGGGTGTCAAACTATAATTAAGTCGCGGGCCGGATTCAACGCTTCAAATCGCCCGTGGGCCGAACCAGTCAACTGATTCCAAAATGTTACCTCGTACTCACGCTTTTCACTTCAATATCTTATTTTCAAGCGTATAGGAATAATAATCGGCTCACGTGTGTTTTATTCGCGAACAATGGAATTGGAAAAATGTGGTGATTGTCTGGTTGAATACAGTGAAGAACCGATAAAACAGTGGCGCTAGCGACGATATAAGTTGGCATATTTCTATGCTCCCTTTGCTGTAGTCGTAATCTGGCATAAGCCCGGCGTATGCGCTGTGAGGAATACAAGATATTCAACTGTAAACGCGGACGTTGGAATTTTTATTATTATTAATAAGTCGCAAATCAGGTTTCTCATAAAACGGGGACCTATCGGGTGGGAACTGACACATGTGGAACTAATATATCTTCTATATAAACTGCATATAGTGGTTTCGTATTGGCGTTTTCGCTTCTGCGAAAAACTAATTTTTGGTCCATTTTTCCATAAAACTCTGAACTGAGTGTGCAGCTTTGCAGTAGTGAGAGTGAAATCACAACGCCGTATAGTCGGGTCGTTATAACGTGGCCTACGAACGTACTCGACATTTGATGTCAAGATGGAACATACAATGAAAGTATTTCCTGCAACAAATCTCAACATTTGTTACAAATGTGGTGGATGATATAAGAATTTTTCAATCAACCCAGAATTGCTTCGCGAGTCGGATGAAGTCGTCTGCTGGGCCGAATGCGGCCCGCGTGCCGTATGTTTGACACCCCTGTTGTATGGTATGTAGGGATGGTGTGAACGTGAGGTTCACGTTCGCGTTCTGTATGTGAACCTCGGAAATTTAGAGGTTCACGTTCACAAACGAACCTTGGAAGGTTCTGCACTGTGAACGTTTTTCATATATTACCATTTTCACTTTATTATCACATCTTCAATTGAAATTTACTGCATATCAACTGCGGGACACTCCATCAATGGCGCTGGCAGCATAACAAAATCAACACTAAACGCGCATGTACCTTGACAATCTCAAAAAATTCACTTGCTTTGTTTCAAAAGTTTGCTCGAAATATCCAGCTTTCCATTTGTGAATATTTAGTGACTCTCTGCTGTAAGCTTGACCCGCAAACACATAACATCAATAGCGAAGTACACTACATGTAGGTAGTCAGCGAATAATGCTTATTAAACCAATAAATGAATTTGATATAGTTGTCCGTTGTAAAAAATCTAGCAGGCGTGCGGGGTCAATCTTGATTTCATATTCATATTGTATCATAAAAACCAAATCCATGCGATTGGGGTGTTGGATACTGCTGTATAACCTGTTAATGGGGTAATATCGGTAGCATTCACAGAAACACGTTTTACACTCTGCTCAATATCAACGTGGCAATACTCACACGCCGAATCCATTGTCCGGTCTGGCCTATATCGTTAAGGCTTATATTTACTTGCAAGCGACGGGAGATATTGATTTTATCGGGTTATTATTTCATTTTATTGCATCAGTTGATACATTTGGCGACGTTTGAAACGTCAATAACTACTACTTCAGTATTGTGGCATTATGTGGCCTGAGTCGTCAACTGTACAACAGTAAATTTATATAGGCTATCACTTCACTAAAATGTAGGGTTGGAATATGCAATATGACGTCACGTGACGTCATGATGTTCACGTTCGTGTTCACACAGAACCTTTCACAAAGGTTCGCGTTCACACGAACCTGAACTATTCAGAGGTTCACACCATCCCTAATGGTATGGTATGATATGGGATAGTCTGTTGTTGGTTCAGTCAGTTCAAATTCAAGCAGTTTCTATTGTTTTAAGATTGTCGGATCGATTCCTGGTTTAGAGAGCTCGCCTCTACCTCGTTCGTCTGTTTATTGCCCACTTTTTATTTATCATTGAGTGTAAAATGTGCAATTATTGACTTCACCAAATTGTTTCGAATCCTGCCTTTTTTTGGTATTGCGATGCTTGTCATGCCTTGCATCGATAACAAAATTGATAGTTGACTGTTAGTTCGCGATGCGCTATATCATACGCCCCAAACGCAAGCTTCTGAGCAGGGATTTGGAGCTGGCACATATTTAAAACTGCTCCAGCTCCGGCTCCGGAGCTCTCTTCTATGATGAATTAGCTCCGGCTCCAGCTCCGGCTCCCGCTACGTAAACGATCGAATGTTTCAGTCACGTAGTCAATAAGCCCATTTACATGGCCGTTTGGGTCAGCTTCGAAGCTGACTCGTCAATCCGACTCTCTCGTTTTTGAAAAAGAGAAAAAGGCAGACGGATTCAATCTGTCTTGAGCTCAATCCGTTCCGCAGAGTCGCTTGGAGACGGCTTGAACATTACCGGTTCTTGAAAACGAATCCAGACTACAGCGACATACCAACATTTCATGTTCATATTTCACGAAACCGGCACGTATATCAACTGGGTGAATGTGAAAGCTCTATCAGTACATGATACTGCTTTTCTAATATGCATGTGGTCTTATTTGTTCAGCGTCACAACTTATGAAGCGAGTACAGCCAACAATATAACTTACACAACTCACTATCAGAAAGAATATATACACGGTGTATTTGGTCATTCTAGAATTGTGTTGAAGTATTTCCGGATATCTCAACTGCCGTAGCATATTCCCGAGCTGAATACCAAAGTGCTGTGTATCACTCGAGCTGCGATAAATATGACCATGTAAACTCGATCACTTTGACATGACGTAACTCCAAGACGACTTGGCTTCAAGACGACTTGACCATGTAGATGGGCTTAATAACTACCGTTGCGCCGAACCGTTATTTTGTGTGGGTATGTCCAGTCCGGTGACGTCATAATTACTCTATGTCGACTGTCGAAAACGTCATACTCGCATGAGAAATCACTCTATACGACATTGCTGCGTACCACATCAAAACACTAACGCGACGTTTTAATACCGGCGCTGCACTTGATCGCATCAAGCCATACTGTTGACTGTAATCTTGAAATTGTGCGACTGTTCAAGTCAATCAAGTGTATCCTGCAGCAAGCGCCACATGAGCGCATGTCGTGACCAGAGATGGCCACAGTCCGGTTCAGGAGCCGGAGCCGGAGCAGGATTTCATTGAATTTTTACCTGGCCGGACTGGAGCCGGATTTTGAATTTGCGGTGATGGTCGGATTTTAGCCGGATTTTTTGCTGCAATATGATTAATTAGCATTGTTATGGCAGGATTTTTTCGGATTCCAAGCTGGACCTTCAACAGCCGGACTCCGAATCTCACATTTCCAGCCGGATCCGGATAGATTCGGATCCCGAAATTTGGGAATCCGCCCATCTCTGGTCGTGACCAGAAATTCGCTTTCTACCAAATACTCAATGGGTTGAAATTCGATATTGATGCGCTCGTCTGGTGTCGATCAAGTTTACTGAAATATAGAAAGTTTTCCTTCAAAAGAACCAAATAAATGCAGAACTAGTGCCACTGAGAACCTGGTGTGCAGTGTACCGTGTCAGTAACGAATTAAACTATACAGGCTCATTGCAAGACAATTCAGGACTACGACTGTTTCAAGCAGACAAGAATAAATGCACAAAACCGATGATTACATGCGGGAAATCTCACATTCAATCACTAATTCCTATGTATTATTATATCAAACAGCATGAGGTTCGGGCATCGAAGTGACTAGCTCGCATCGCGAAAATTGTTCCCGGACTATAACGGCGTTCTGGGATGCGTTTCTCTATTTACGTTCGCAGATCCTTACAGCAATACACGATCATGCCCTGGATTGAATTCCAACTCGCAGGCACACACAATAACACACTGTTGAATTTCGCCGTATGATTAAAAATCTATCACTAAGGAACGGGCATTATTTGCTCGTCCAATTCAGAGAGTAGACGGCGTGTACGGTATCTCTGCGTGCGCGCATCCAAATCGACATGTGCAAGTGCATGAAGGTCACGCCTGTCCTCGGGCGTCGCTTCATTTAATTCAGTGTTTCTCAAACTTTTCCCCATCGCGCACAACTAATTTTTTTTTACCACACGGCGTTCCACCAACTTGTTTTTCACTACAGGTCGCACCACATGAATTACTTATCTTACTTGAATGTACCGGTGTTTGTTGGTTATTCCTGTTAGTACTGTACCGCAACACCAACGGAGAGCAAGAAAGCACGATTTAATGAGATAATTGTAACTGTTTCTGATGCAGAAGCCCGCCAATCTGAGGTACCACATTGCTCACAGCACTCTTCGCGTACCACCTAAGAAGCTCTCGTGTACCACTGTGGACTGTGGTACACGTACCACACTTTGAGAACCACTGTCTAAATACTAGGTCAAGTTTTTGCAACTTTTGCAACTTTTTTTACAGCTTTCGACAGCGTCCTAGATACTCAGAATCTATGTACTATGATGTTTTAAGCTGTTTCGAAGGATTTTATAATGGAACATTTTGCAACTTTTCACTATTTCTTATGCCAATTTTTACTGCAACTTCTATCAAATATTGCGTACAGATGTAAAGGAGTGATTTAAAAACATGCTATAAACTATTTCTAGTGTGGTTCTATTGCCTTTGATTGCATAACAAAGAGATATATGATGATTTAGCTGCATATCACTGTTGTCTGTGACACAATGGTTTGTAAGCAAGAAGTTCAACTACCCCTGCCAAGCACGACGGTGCCCGAACAATTTGAAAATAGATCGCTTTTTAAAATTTGTTGTTGAAATTTGAAATAGTTTCCCATTTCACGAACGCCCAGGCGAGACCGCCGAAAATTACATTTTCACAGGTTCACGTTTTTCAGGCTATTGATTTTTTTAAAGTCGCCAGGGGATAGTTTTTCTCTAATGCCCTGGGTCAGGTTTGCAGATTTATGACGTTTGGGGTGTGTTATTCGACTTGGGGGGTATCGCTATCCTGTTTGGCTTTTGGGGGAAAGTTATTCCCGCATTGCGTAATTTTCTTACTTTGAGTCGGGAAAAGGGTAAATTTGACGGTTTCGTCAGATCGTTAAATGGTGAGGTAAAAAATTTGACAGCTCTGCAGGAACGAGGTTATACAACGGAACCTTTCGAGTATTTTATACCCTAATAATTCCACAGATTTTTTAAATGCAACTTTTTACTGCAACTTAATTCCTCGCGATTTTACTGCAACAAAAACTTGCCGTACTAATTACTCATCAGTTAATTTGCTCAGATCACATGAGCACCAGCCCCATTTTGTGAAATACATAGTGATCGCGTTATATATGAATAGTCTGAACATGCTTAGTTTGAAAATTGTGGCGCCAGAAAAGCAGCAATTTCTAATATATTGAACGATTACCGTAAAATTTAGCGAATTCAGTCAAAAGTATTAGCATAGCATCTTATAAAATACATCGGAGCCGGAGCTACTTTTCAAACAACAGGCTCTAGCCCCAGCTCCGGCTCCATCAGAATGTTATTTAGAGCTCCGGCTCCAGCCCCGACTCCGTTGAAAATACACGGCTCCGAGGCTCCTTATTCCGGCTCCGGCTCCAAAGCCCTGCTTCGGAGACAACAAATTGCAGTAATAGATACGCTTTATTTAGCTATGGGCTAAATATGCAGACGTTTGTGATAGTGTTTACACTATCCTAGAAATGATATATCTCTTGCTCGCAACTCACGAAATTAACAGGTATATATTAAGTATATTATTGCGAGGCAGTCGCCGGTCACCACGGATTTGACGAACTTGTAAATTCCGTTTTCATGAGATATCATTATTTTGCGATAGATGTGAGAATGTTTCTACGAATAAATGTTACATCTCATTCTGTATTTGTCGTGAACATCAATAGATGCGCGAAATCAGGCGATAACTATTACTAATTCGGAGATATCGGAAGCACAAGAGACTTTTCTGATATGGCAGAAAGACTTGGCCCCAAAGGTAGGTCACCTGTTTTCATTCTTCGTAATTAATGTCATTTTGATGCTCTTATACTGAACTCCGTTGAACTACATTCTTGTCATAGTTTCATTTTGGTTATGACTCTTTTTGATCAACATGGGGTACCGTACTGAATCGCCGTGTTTCAACGTCCGTATCGCTCGCTCCCGTTAAGTTTAGAGCGCAACCAATTAGTTCAACGGGTACAATATCTTTTCACCCGTTTTATTCAACCTCAAGTTTTTACGCGTCTGGTTACATGCAATTAACTAAAAACGGAAAGTCTCGATTTTCATATTGACACAAGATGTCACATTAATTCACAGATATGAGTTTTAAAAGTCCAAACCAGTTAGTTGTGGGTATTTTAGGAATTCGTGGTAAATCAGAATTAGACTGACAGTGTCCACCATTTCTCCTTGTGCAATAATATTCATATTAATGCCATGAAATCCCTGCCATTGAAGGAATTAGTGACAAAATGGGGACGTTAATATCAGATTAGTGTACTAGACTATACTTATCGGTACAATAATTTTCCACGAAGCATATCTCATTTGGCAAGCATAGGAGTCTTCAATTGATATCTGATCATCATGAAATTCCAACGATTCCAACGAGCAGTACGACACCACTCATGCACGCGTACATTCGAAACGCATATTTTGTATTTAGAAAAACACCTATTGAGGAAGTTCACGAAGAAGGTAAACGAGTATACGTGGAAAACCATTCAAAGCAACGCAGGATTTCACAAGCAATTTCTACAAAAGAAGGAGTTCAACCCGCAAATAAAGGTGGGAATCAATTTGTACAGCAAGGTAGACGATTCACAAGATGGAATAATCCCCCTTCTCCGCCCGAAATGTGGTAAAATTACGACCCTTCGAGAGTATTTGGATATCGTCCAGATAGCTCGTCCCAAAGCGAAAGCTCTCGTGGGAGAACCTGGCAGCGGTAAATCTGTTTTGTTGGCACGAATGGCAAGATATTTTCTTCTGGCAAATGGCTATTTAAAAAAGGGTAAGCTGAAAACGCTACGCGACAAATTCATGAAGGATTTCCGCCCCAGCAATAACAACGACGCATACCATGCCGTTTTTCTCATGAATGTTAGAGATATCCCGCACCTTAACGATGTCACCCTCGCTGAGTGTATTTTCAACCAATCCGTCACTGGGATAACACCCGAAGAAGCGCGGTGCGGCGTGCAAGCAATTGTGGACAAAAAAGTAGAAATAATCGTATTCTTCGATGGGCTTGATGAGGCCGGCTGGAATCCGATTGAAGACCACAGTGCCGATGAATGGACCAAAACCAGTACCGCTGCAATATTCGGCAATATCCTATCTGGACGCGTGTTGTATGATGTTCCGATTACAGTTGCTTCAAGGCAATATTCCGTGACTGCCTTGCCATGGGATCTACGTCCCAAGTACGTCGCCGGCCTGGTGGGATTCAGCGCAGTCGACTCGGCAGATATATATCGCAGAATTCTACTCGATGACGCCAATGCAGATTGGCATACAATGTGTACTTCATCCACTCGTTACATGTGGCTTAATCCGTTGTGTCTGATATTATACACTGAGACCGCGAAGGAATTTCGGGAGACTGAACCAGAGTATGTTTCAGAACTGTTGTGCGCAATCATAGGAATACTATTCCGAGACATATGCGACGATCTTACTATCAATGTCAAGCAAATTGCGTTTAACAGTGTACTGGAGGGAAGGGAAGTATTCTCGCCAGAATATCTCGCAGACTTCGGAATTCAACACGAAAGTATCTTGACTCTGACCAAAGAAACGTATGGGTTACATATTCTGAGACGAGTACACGTGAATGATGACGTAATCAGTTATATGTTCCTGCATAAAGTATTGAAGGAGGTACTAGCGACTTTGTATGTTGCGGAAATGGATTTTGATCAGTTTAAGAAAACTGTGGATGAGGAATTCGGAAAAGAAAATTGGTCGATAGTACGAATTTTTGCGTGTGGAATATTAAACAATGATCGTACGAAGAAAATACTAGACAAGAAGGCTTTGCAGCAACGTTAGTACCGATTTGGCATACACGAATCCGCTCAATGTGCTGTTCAACTTTGCGTTTTGATTCAGATGAAAGGGAAGCGAAATCCGAATATTTGATGCAACATTTGAAAAATCAGTACTCGTCCCAACTTACGTCGGCACAAAAATTTCACATCATCTGCGCTTTGCACGAAGCTGACATGATGGGCCACATCGCCGAATTCACACGAAATCTCGACTTAGCAAATTTAGTTTTCACACCGGCGACAACGAATGCTTTCTGTTCTGCTGTGAAAAACCTCTCAGACATCCCTTCTCTTTCGCTGACGTTTTGTGGGGTCGACGATACTTTTTTGAGCATATTTGCATCGCGAATGAGAGGCTCGGGAATTAAGGTAAGTGCAAGGGCTACTGCAAACAGCACGAACAATGTGTCCGGCATATTCGTTGACTAGAGACTGTAAAACAGCCGAATGTGGCCATTAACGAATTACCTATACTTTTCCAAACTAATCAAGTAGGTTTAGTCTAGGGCTATGTAATCGTCTTACTTCACGACCGACTCCAGCTTGGACGATAATATTTTCTAAGCAGAACTCCTACTCTAATATTTCTTTCAACTACTCGGAGATTTATGTGTTTGTTTCGGTCTTAGTTCAGAGTCAAGTGTACCTGTTTGATGCTGGTGTGATCAGACTATAGATGACCTTCACGGTCTTATCGATCATTCCTATCTAATACCGAATACTGTGCATGCATATTTTCTGTACCACCACCACTGCCGTGTGTTATGTATTTTGGTTTGATGAAAATAAAGACTCTCTCTCTCGCTCTCTCTCTCTCTCTCTCTCTCTCTCTCTCTCTCTCTCTCTCTCTCTCTCTCTCTTATTACCAAGTAAAACAATCAACATTTTCTTAAATTGAAAGAAATTTTGCTCACAGGAAGAGATAAGTTTATTAAAGCTCGCTTTCGTGAAAAACGTAATATCTTCTTTAACTGCAATGACACGTTTTAGTTACAGTAGAGAACATTTGACCCTGTGTTAAAGTAGTCGGATTCTCACCAAATCTAGCCAGTGTGTGTTTGCCTGACTCCGACCCATCAAGTGAAAACTGATGAAACACCGACTCCACAGCCTTGGTGCATATGCATTAGGGGTGTTCAAAATGACTTTTTCATCAAATTGCACTGGCTATACTTGATAAACTTGTTAGGTTACCTAATTAAATCCTGTACACCAAATTTGGTTCAATTCCAACTAGTAGCCGCATTACTAGTTACTACAAGAGAAGTTTTTTTATTATATCAAGATAAATAAATAAATTCAAAATTTTCTGTTCACCCCATTAAACTGTTAGGTTGTCTATAGAAACGATGCTCACCAAATATAGCTCCATTTCAACCAGTGGAAGCGAAGTTATTGCCGTGGAAAAATTTGGATTTGAATATAATAGTATTTACGGTGGCAAAGTCCATAATTTTATTTGTTACAGGTGTGCCCAACGTAAATACTATATTATTCAAATACAAATTTTTCGACGCCAATAACTCCGGTTCCACTTGTTGGAATTGAGCCAAATTTGGTGAACATCCTTGATATTTTGTGAAATTTTACCCCATTATAAGCCGACTATTTATTGTACTTGTGCATCATCCGTGACAACTTTGGCCACCTCTGAAAACAGACTAACTTGCAACCTTCAAATCAAGATGTCGATAGCGAAATACGTAGGCTAATTTCAACCATTACCGATTCTATTTCCCAGATCGCAAGACTCAGTGTGCGAGACCATGGCGACTGGACGAATTTTGAACTTTGGAGACAGATAGTCGATAACGTTTCGATTTCAACATGCTACTTCGAGATAATCCGCAACAATAAGGTGACTTCAGTCTTCATGTATTCGCGCTTTCGAATATTCCGGCTCCAACCGTATAGATCGCATTCTGAGACATGATTCAATTTCGGAGTGCCCACGGCAAAAGTTTGTCGATCTCGGAATGTTGCTCAATGGACCTGAGATTGTGATACAATAACAACACAGGGAGCAGCCGAACCGACATGTTGCGGTCATAGTCGCACACCCACATCAGCCTCTTATTTTTCCCTGACGCTAAATGTTCCAGTCAACTTCGAAATGCTTCGCTGCAACGCCCGTGATACGTGGACTCGTTTATCCTTCGCGAGTAAACTGAGACAGCTGTAAACAAATATACAAAACGACGCTGCGAGCAGGGTTCGAACCTGCGCGGGAATATCCCATTGGATTTCAAGTCCAACGCCTTAACCACTCGGCCATCGCAGCTGAGTGCTACAAATTGCTCTAGCTTAATTCCACATCAGGAAAGGACAAAGGTGAACGGATCCTATAGTCTGCATCTCACCGAGAACGACTGACTTACTGCATGATGCCCCTAACATCTATACGAAAATTTACTGGTGCGGCACCACAACTTGCTGTAAATGAAATGATGAATTGTTCAGATTTCGCCATTGCTTAGAGCGTAAAGTATGGTTTGTGGCGCTTTCTGCTACCACATCACGCTCATACTAGTTTCTGTGAATTAGCAACATACAACCATCCTTACGATCAACCATCTTTATGATGCAATGCATAGGTTCTGTTCCATGTACCCCACGAACAATGGGAGAGAGGCAAGGTAATGAGCAGCTATTTCACCCCGTACTTATTTACATTAACTGTTATGGGTGCAAATATTAATTTTTATATTATTGTCTGCTTATGCTCCATATAAAGTGCGCACCTGCAATGATTTTCATTGATTTTCAGTTCCAAACGGATATAGACACTGTTTCGAAGACTCTGGAATCAGTAGGAGGACGCGTCGAACGCTTGCAAATGGCGAGCTTCGGCACGCTTGAACTGGATTTGCGACAAATTCGCGTTTTAGTCCAATCCAATGTCGAAACCACGGTATGAGATTGCTAAAGTAGTCGGCGAATTAGAGATAGAAGTAGAAACATTTTTCCGAATCGGATTTCCAAGACATTGCAAAATTTCTTCAAAGCAAAGTCAAAAATGAAAGCCTGAAAGGTAAAGGAGTAACTATAGTTCGAAGAAGTAGATTTGGTCGAGAGATCGCATACCTTGAATATTTAATCGCACGTGACTTATTTCGGAATGGCAATGTCGAATGTGCTCATTATCCACATTATAACTGTCCGACAGTTATGTTGCTTCTTCTCTCTGGTCACCATTGGTATATCTGTGACATCGATAACAAATTGCGTGGAGGGAGAAAAACAGTTCATAAAGCGTTTTCCAGGAAAATAGACCAAAAACCATAGCTGTAGCCTACATAGAGGCGAAAGATCGAGACTAAACCGTTCTAGGCAAGTTATCGTGAAATGATTTAAAAATCTGTTGTCACCTTGCCATATAACTGTTGACTTGATAGATATACAGACTTCAGGGCCATTATATACAATTCCATCCATCAAGTGTGTGTTAAAGGTAAGTCAGTCGAGGTAAAAATATTTTCTTCACATCTCGCAGTCATTTAGTGTGGTGAGTATACCTTAAGTGCGGCGGTCGAAATCGAATCCATAGAAACTAGGACGTTGATTGAACATTCAACACCAAATTAAAATGGCCTGCGTTTACAGCTACAAGACTCGGCAATTCCGTTGTTTTCGAATGCAGGTGTGACCAATGAGCTACTGTGGCGCTGAGTCAATTTTGAAGATATGCGTACTTCGGGCGTAAAAATAGCATAAACGAAAATCTGGTAGACAGCCTATAGCATTATAGTAGATAAGTAGAAGCATGCAAGTTTACAGAATCGTATTGCAGAATGCAACGTCACTATATTATAGGGTTGCCATACGTCCGGAATTTCCCGGACATGTCCGGAATTTCACTGAAAAATCTGCGTCCGGGAGGAATTTCTAAAATATGGCTAAATGTCCGGAATTTTGAAGGCTGGAAGCAGGCTTAAAAGTTTTACGTAAATGAACATAAACAATATTATTTTCAAGCGGATTTATGCTATTCAAAATTGTTCTTCGCGCCGCGCGCGAGATAATGCAACGTATAATGATATTAGTATGGGCACCAGGCACCACCCTCGCCAAAAAATGCAATGAGAATAAATATTAATAACCATCATTTACTGAAATAAGTCTGATTGTAATCGCAATTATAAGCTAACGGTGTATTCCTACAGTTGGTTGAGGCCGATTGGATGCTTCAATCACAGACAGTGGTTCCAAATGTTGGGGTCGTCCGCCTTCATCTGGGGATCGTGATGATGTTGGACGTAATCAACTTCCTAGGCCGTGAGTAAGTGTCGGCAAGCTGATTTTTTTTTAGTAATCAGCTTATCAAGTTTTGAGCTTTGCCACGGAACATTTTCAAGTAGGAAATGAGGTCGCGACCATAAAAGGTTGGAAATCACCGGATGTGCAACCTGCTGGTGCATTTTATAGTAGCCTAATATATCGAAGAATCAAAATAATTGACAGAATTCATACATAAAATTCAACAGTCAAATGCATATAGTAAGTGCCCAACAAGTTACATTGATCGACTACCCTATGGTGGGCCAAGATCAGTGCTTTTTTGGGCGGAAGGGGGGAGAAAAAATGTTGTTTCGGACCTGATTAAAACACATAAACAGATAGCCGCACCGACCCAACTGTATAGCAGCGCTGTCAAACACAATCCTGACAGGCCTGACACGGCCCGCCAGATGATTTCATCCGGCTCGTGGACGAATCTATTGCAAACCCTAGCAAGTAGCAATCACCAGAGCTCACATTACAGATGGCCCAATTCATGACCTATGTTCCACTTCATTCCTGTATAGTGTACACAGTCGATGGGCAATGCTTTGCTAGCGTGACGTCATCTGGACGGTCAATGTGTTACACCTCATTTTAAAATCCGCTAGTGGGCGCTAAAGAGTGTCCGGAATTTGCTTCACCAAAATATGGTAACCCTACTATATTATAACCCTGTTTTTGCTATCATGGCATATAGGCAATTAGGCATACGATTGAAAATCGCTTCATTGCGAATCACGCCAATCTAATTTTGGAATGATGATTGAAATCAAATTTTTACGTTTTTGATGTCTCAGACAACTTCACGGCTTGTCGAAAAATGGCATTAACTTATTTTGCAGATAAAAACAATGCGTATACTGCATCAGACCCCGCTTTCTGGTGACGACTGGAGACAAATAGGATTAATAACGCACAATTGTGACGTCTCGCTTGCTTGGCACGTGCAATCCGAGACTCTGCCAGACTTACGATCGATGATAGGCAGCCACAGCGATGTCAAGGTATATATTACGCCGTTTCCCAACCAGAAGTTCGCTTCCTTACTTGCATGCTTCCCGCACTCTACAGCCTCGTCGACTTACAATCTGGGCTCTGAGACGTAGCGAACTCTTTTTTGAAAATAATGGAAGTGTAGCAACAAATGAAAAAGTAAGGAATAGGCCAACGTTTATGCAACAGGCAAGAAGGTTTCTTTTTACAGAGAAAGGTTATGTCGGTAACAATGTGTAGCGATCTGTTGTGGCGGCACCCAAAAGATCTGGGGCATCTGATAGCTGACTGTGAATTTGATGAATTGGTTCTAACTCCGCAAGGAAGGTTCCTGTCAGTTCCGGCCCGGTGGGATATCGACGTTGAATCGCTAGCGTCTGGGCTAAACGGGTTCAAGGCAAGAGTAGAGTACACTGCTTATATTTCGAGACTGCTGTAAACGAAAATTGATTATATTAGACTGATTTATGCCGTAGCTTACGGTGCATACCCGATCGGGGACACTTTATAGTGCAGACTTACGCTTTCATGCCCGTTCAGGGTGATGATTTTGAGTCAAGTGGACCAATGCATTTGGACATATCAATCAATCAATCCGTTTTATAAAATATTTTCATCGTTTCAAAACACCACAAAACTGCGATACAATGAAAAGATAGGAAGGTGTCGAAACAGCTTGGAGTAGTCTTTAGGATCCCAGGTGGTGAAAGTGTTTTGATAACATTACCACATTTAGAGGTGGTAGTCCGCACTTTTAGGCTAACAGTGTATCTCTGTCGGATATGGCGTGTCCTTTGATCGAAAATCAAATTACAAACTTGAACAACGTACCAACGCCAACTTCAGACCCTGACTATAATTGTATACTATAACATGTTAACTACACGTTTTTCATAGGCCTACTGTAAAGGCAACCGTACATTCCGTTAATTTCCACCATAGCATATTATATAGTGTGAAAATCAGAGCATCGACACATTCTGGTACAAACTTGCGCTCTGACTTCGATGTTAGTTGGTGAGATATACGAAGATTCAAATGATTTTTTTACATGTGCCTCTAGGCTGCATGGGGATATACCGACACCTGTCTAGGATGTATTTACACATGAACTGGTGTATTTCGCCAACTTTCATCAACTGGAAATGGATGTGACAGCAGATCTCTGTACCAGAAAGTACGGTTGACCTGAATTCAAGCTTCCGCAATTGAGGAAATCTCTACAAATAAACCAAACCCGTCTATAATATAATATGGAGAATTCACGTGGATTTCTTTCAAATAGATCGGACTGCTTGCTGTGGAACGTGGCTATGGTGAATCTCAACTTTCCGACATTATGCGCTGTTGCGATGTACAAGAATTTTACATTTATAAGGATGTCGTCTCACGGAATACCCTGGAAAAACTGCGAAAACACACCTCAGTGACTATACTACCCAAAGTCGAATGGCGTGATCGATTTTTGAAATGATTGCGATAATATTCACGAGAAGACATCCAGTGTATCTGTGCCTTTGCCCAAATTTGTTTCCGTTATTTCGTCACATAACCAATGCGTTACGTTGGCCTGTCGCATGTCAAAATGGCCGTTTTAATATATTTTGCAGATTCCAGGTTGTAATTTGGCGGGATATCGTTTTTGACGTCGGAGGTTGGCAGCGTCTTCATTCGGTACCAGTGATGATAAGTTAATAGATATGATAAGCAAAATGACTCGTAACTGTCCATCATTAAAGGCGAGAAGATCACTAGCAAGCATGGTACAGGAGGACATAATGAATTACACTATTGCTACAGTCCTATACAATTGAGAGTCAGACGATACCAACGTTATTGCACCTCTACAACACCATGTACGAGTACTTATACCACTTCTGAAATCAGGCAACCCCGAAACCATCCATTTAAGACATTGGTTTTTAAAATGGGCGCCAGCGCCCCCTGACGGCGTTCGAGAGCGTGAAGGGGGATCCGGTCATGAAATGGGCGATTGGGGAGTGCTGGTTATAAAATTTGGCGGTAGGGAAGCGCCGAGAGAAAATGGGGCGGTGTAGGTTTAGAAGGCAACTGTTGCGTAGTGTTGAAGCGATTGATAGATAAATCTGCAACAAATACGCAGTAAAATGCGAAATCGATTCAGTCAGGACAAATTAGGGTAATTCGTCTATTTATTAGGCTGTACCGGAAAAACACACTGTTACTTGACAATGTTAATCCTGCCTATGAATGGACCAATTTAGCAGTCGGAAGAATCGCATGTGTGCTGTTAGAACTACGAAGTATTTGAGCAGGTATTGATCACTGCAAGTTGTGATGGCTTTTTTAAGAGAAGCAGTCTTTCGTGATTTTAATCCCTATGTTTCGGTAAACATTCGATTCGACATGATCCAAAAGATCACGTTATTGGGCACTGTGTATATTCTTCGGAAGGCCTTGAATGCACCACTGGAATAAAATTACACTAGTGAACAGTGTTGGGATCAAGTCACTACCTTCGAGTCACGAGTCATTTCGAGTCATTGCACATTTTGACTCGAGTCAAGTCAAGTCAATCGATTTTCGAAGGTGACTCGAGTCAAGTCAAGTCACTCGATTTTTGGAGGTGACTCGAGTCAAGTCGAGTCAAGTCAAGTCAAGTCACGAGTCAAGTCACAACTCAAGTCAAGTTGCCTTTTTGAAGTATGAAGGATGATTACTTCATTGCATTTTACTAGCCGTCTGAAATACAGATTGAGTGGTCATTGATTTTGAACCGATGAACGAATACAGAGTTAAATATACAGGCAAGAAGACGCTGTATCACTCACATATTTGCATAGCCTAAGTTTATAGTTACCAGCCAAAATAGAGAATAGAGAAACGAATGGATAGGATGCAATACATTACCCATTTACAAATTAATATGATACAATGGTTGAGGACTATATGTAAACTATATCCGAATTCAATTTCAATAACACAAGAGGTTTGGTCAAGGTATAAGAACAGAGAAGAGCATTTAGCTATTGAATAACTTTACTATACTAGTTTACGACAACGTAAGCTGTAAGCGTCGATCACTTCGTTTGCGGTCATTATATTTGTGAGAGAACAATGGAGGCTCAGTTAAACGCACGATCATTGAATGATTGGTCGCTCCCACGGGCTACAGCAGCGTTTCGTAAACATCCGAACATATGCAAGATACGGTGATTTTTATCGACACCGATTACTTGATGACTTGAAATTGACTCGTGAATTTTGCTCCGAGTCACGAGTCAATCCACATTTATGACACGCCGAGTCAAGTCAAGTCAAGTCATTTTAGCAAAGTGACTCGAGTCAAGTCAAGTCATACGAAAAAGGTGACTCGAGTCTGACTCGAGTAAAGTCATGACTCGAGTCATCCCAACACTGCTAGTGAATCACAGCATCATTTCTGTAATTTAGATTCTTCATTTTCAATCATCTCTACCTCTGCTCTGTAACCCTTGCCTTCTTCATCTAGTGCAATTCTGTAATCTGACTTCTCCATGTATTGCATAGGAATATCAATTTGACTGTATTACTGAAATTTTAAAAATTTACTCCAAATTCGCCATTTTCCTTTGGGTGCAGGTCGCTCCCCGGATTATGTGTGTATTGACCAGTTTCTTACTGTGAATAAAGAATATAATAATAATACACCAGCTTCATCCGTCTCGTTATTAGCTGTAATAAATGCAGAACAATTTTCGTTTTGTGATTTAGGCGTGGCGAGGGGGGTCGGGGGGCGCTGGCAGTTTATTCGGTGTCCATGAGGACGGTGTATCTTTAAAAATTTTCGGGAACACTGATTTAGGATGTCGGTTTCGAAATAGGTATGCTAATGTCAACAGTTTCCTGTTCTATTTCCAGATCGCAAATCCCAGTGTACAGAAATTGTCGACCGGGCAAATGATAAATCTTGGAGACAGATCAGTGAACACGTTTCGATCTAAACATGCTGATTCGGGATAGTCCGAAAGGAATGTGTTTCGTGCCTATCTCTATGTACCTGCGTTCCGTAACTCCAAGTAAAGTTTGCATTCTCGGCCCGAATTTAATTTACTAATCGCTTACCACAGAAAGTCATCATTCTCCGGATGCTGCACAATTGCCCCAAGATTGTTGTACAATCAAAAGATAAGGATCGAGCAACCAAAGCGTTCTATGTATTAGTAGCTAGGGTTACCATATATTGGGATCAGTAAAGGGGGACACTTCTTACTAATCACAGAAGTCAGATTAAAGAACTTGAAAGCTGCAAATTTTATATCTTTACGGGAAATCCTTTTGTGTTAACGAGAAAATGTAAATCTTTGCATTCCTACTCCCGAAAGACTCGTTCGAACATCCACATTATAGATTCCGCATCATTTATGCCGTTTTTTTTAGTTGTGCATGTCCATCAACCTGGCTGTCAAGGCTGTGAAGGAGGACTAACTCCCAAATAGGAGGAAATTTAGGGTGTCCTCAGAGGACATTTTAGATTTCCTGAAAAAGGTGGGAAAATCCTCCTAAAGGAGGGCGTATGGTAACCCTATAGCCTATACCCAACTTCGGCTGTATAAAAGTTTCGAACTCTAGAATTTCAGTCAATGTACCGATCGCTACGTGGCACCGCCCTCACGAGAGTACGATAGGCTACATTGGATGTTCAATCGCTCATAAGTGTGTTGTGTAGAATAGAATAAATAAAAAATTCAGCGCTGCGAGCAGGGTTCGAACCTGCGCGGGAATATCCCATTGGATTTCAAGTCCAACGCCTTAACCACTCGGCCATCGCAGCTGCGGCTATCGAGGGTGCTTTCTCCTGGTGTAACCGACAAAGAGAAAATTATCGGATATGTACAGGCCTGTTTATTTTTGGATTTCTCCAAAAATAACAAAAATAGCTTAGTTTCGGATGTTTTCAAATTTTATTTTTGGAGAATCTCCAAAAATAAGAAATGAAGGTGTTTTTAGCCCTAATACTACTAGAAAATGTCACCGAAAGTATGTTATTATCATGTTTTCATGTCCTCCAACACATCGACAATATCTCTGATCTTGATCTAACTTTCCAATACTTTCGTCATAAAGTCTTTGGCCTGGAAAATGCCCTCCAAAGAAAAATCAGTGAGCGACGCACGGCCGAGACCATTCTCCCACTTGATTTTCGAGAAATCGGCTTCGACCATCGCAGTTGTGGGAAATATCGGGCCTATGTGGGTCTAAATAACCGCCGGATGGCTTCAAACTCTCTTCAATCTTCCAAGCCCTTTGCTCCTGACAAGCGCACGTAAATAATGAGTCCGAAAGTGACGTCCATTTTGTATCAGAGAGACATGGATTAGAATTGATCTTCAATATTATGTATCTCCTCCAATTGTTCGACAGCCGACCCTGGTGTTTGTCGATCAATTCACTGAGCTGTAAATGAAGTAGTCTATATATATATATGTATCACTGTTGTTTATATTATTAGAATCTAAAAGAGGAAGTCGTGTTTGTCGTGTCCTCTCACTTAGTGCCCGTGAAGTTGCACCACTTGGTGTGGTAGACAGAGCGGGTCCCTTTCATTGTCGGCAACTTATATTTTCTTTATGACGTCGATGAGCCCTGCAATGACGTTCCCGGCTGCCCCAAACTGCTGAACCTCGAACCTCGAACCGGCTGCTTCTCCTATTCATCGATGTTCCCGATAAGACCGAGGACTGCAAACCCCTGAATATCCACGAAGCTGGGTGCCTCAGGGAACTTGACAGCCCAGCACAGCACCCTCTGACATTATCCCAGTCCTTAGCTGGGAACAGAGCTCGAAGGCGTTCGACCAGGCGATGGAGCTCCTCATGTTGCTCCACAATCAGAAGGCCAAGTCCCTGAAGCTTCGTGACGGTGGTGCTCAGCTCTCCAGCTCTTTGACCATGCGATCGACGGTGATCACTTGGATACCCCACTGCGGCAAAGGTGCACAGGCCGGACCTATCCCATTCATAACCTCGAGAAGTGTGGTGCGGTGTCCAGTCAACCAAGCCGTCACCTTCTTCATTGACAACCATAACGGCTGTCAACTTGGGGCACGTACTTTTCATCTCCTGGATCAAGTTCTGTTGCCGTCTGAGGTAGCCATTCAGTCCCATGATCGTGTGGACAAAGTGATTGTTGTACAGAGGTGGCGGTATACGGCCTGCGATACAAGGTCCAATGGTGCAGCCCGCACGACACTGGCACGATTTCAACCGTACCTCTTCTTCAACCCTTGTCGCCATGCCTCTGATCCGTCTAGCGAGTGGAAGTACTTTTAGCGTTTCGGAGACCCCCTCCCTCACACACATGTTGTTTATGTGTGTGTGTGTATTTTTTTATGAGTTTCCAGGTTGTTTCAGAAGTATTTACACTGCTCTGACTCGTTTATTCCACGAAAAAACTTGAAAAAACATCATAGAAAAAAAGCTTATTTTTGGATGTTTTCAAATCTTATTTTTGGAGAATCTCCAAAATCAAAACCTAACATCCAAAAATAAACAGGCCTGGATATGTAACGTGCAAGTACAATCAGACATGGGGTAATCGTGATGACCGAAACTGCATGTCATGATGTGTCGTGGTGCGGTAATGGCCGCATACAGTAATTGCCCGAGAAGCTACATCGATTACCCTATGGTGAGCTCAATTTCAGTGCATTTTTTCAGGCGGAAGGAGGCAGAAAAAAATGTTGTTTCGGACCCGATTAAAAAAACACACAATCAGATAGCCGCCCCGACCTAACAGTATAGCAGGGCTGTCAAACACAATCCCGACAGGCCAGACATGGCCCGCTAGACGATCTCATCCGGCCAATGGAGAAATCTATTGCAGACCCTAGCAAGTATCAATCACCATCATATTACAGATGGCCCAATTTATGACCCATGTTTCACCCCATTCCTGTATACAGTCCTTTGCCAATGTTTTGCTAGTGTGACGTCATATTGACTGACGGTGTGTTATATCTAATTTAAAAATCCACTAGTGGGCGCTAGAGAGTGTCCGGAATCTGCTTTCCAGAAATATGGTAACCCTACACTAGTTCGACATTTTCAAATAATCGAAATCGCAATCGAATAGCCTACATAACAATTATATTCGAAGTAATCGTAATCGACTATTTCGCAAATCTAATCGATTTCTTTGTGACAAAACGATTACTTTTAATCTATACAAGGATCATGGCATAAACTGAACGATGAACATTCGTAAACAATGAAGATTATTGATAGCAGAAACGTCAGATTTTCAAATTTTGCACTCATCAAATTAAATATGACGATTTTCACATCAAAGCATTAATAATCAACGGCTGCTGATAAAAAAATCATAATTGAGCAGTTATTTGCATTTACTCGTATAACAGGCAGCTCGCAATATCTGCATTAAGTGGAATGTAGGCGGAATTTTACGTTCACTTATTCTTATTCTTATATGACCCTATACTTAAAACGAGCAACAATCGTTATTTCGCGTTTCTTTACTCAACATTTGGACCTGCCACTATCGTCATCCCCTCATACACCACGACAGCGTGGGATGCAGCTAGAATGAGGACCTAAACAGCACTTCGTCCACCCTTAAACGGTGGTGTTGGGCCCCATAGAGTGATCAATAAGGGCGAAGTACCCCAGCCCCCTTTTTCGCTCAGGCTTTTCGCAACAACTGGAAGACACGTTTTGGTGCGATATAGATTCGCTTTGCAGTCGCAGCCAAGCGCGCAAAATTTTTCAAGCGAATGACTGAATTTCGTCTATATTAATAGTGATTGCATATATAATATATATATATATTGTATATATATATATATATTACTATTCATTTTTGATCCTCTCTCAGCCCCGTGGTCAGATTTACCAGTTGAGCTGGGGAAAGTGGTGTCTTCGAAAATTTATGGCACGTAAGTCATAATCACTACATTTTCTGGTGGGCTCGTTGTTAAATTATACTGTATTTTATGTTCGTAATTCGTGACCTCCCGTCTTAATCACTACATTTTCTGGTGGGCTCGTTGTTAAATTATACTGTATTTTATGTTCGTAATTCGTGACCTCCCGTCTTCTACAAAGTCGAAAGATATTGGAGATAGCAAAAAGTTATAGGTAGATTAAGAATAACAAAAGAAAGACTTTCGCGAGACGCGCACAGAAATTGTCATTTTTGCACGAAGCGCATCATTTTCCTCGGTGGGAGCCCCGGGTGGCATTTGTATCGTGAGGCTCAGATTGAGAGGACGTGACCATTCGCTGCAAACATCCATCGCGGCTATGAACAATGGAACCATAAAGTTCTGGCTGAGGTCTTTCTTTGGTAGTAAACTTCGTGGAGTCACGTGTTGACCGAAACTGCATGTCATGATGTGTCGTGGTGCGGTAATGGCCGGTATAAAAATGCCTATGTCTATAAATTTTACAATGGGTACATTGGGACATAAACAGCAAATGACGTCATGACATTTCATTTATAAAGAAAGTTGTTCCCTCAGAGGCCTTTTCATCGCAATCGTTAGATTGTCTTCCAATGTCTTCAAAGGTAAGCTTTAAAAAGCCAAATAAATGTAATCGTGAGTAATTCCGATTCCTTTTCCTAAGTAATCGTAATCGTAATCGACTACTTCGAGTTTGCCCAGTAATCGGAATCGGAATCGGAATCGCATTCATGAAGTAATCACATGACAGCCATGGGGAAATCGCGATTAGTAATCGTAATCGTAATCTCTTTGTGAAAGAACGATTACTTTTTATTTGTACAAGGACAATGACATAAACTGAACATTCGTGAACAAGGAAGAGATATTATACCCGGTTAGTGATAGCACAAACGTCTGGTTTTCAAGCGCCACTGTTCATTATTACGTCAGAAGTATTAGCCTTGCTCGACATTGCGCAAGAAGAGCCAACACATGGTAAATAGATATTCAATGTACATTATAGTGTGATTGTAAGAACACCCGACATGCTGTACATTTGGTTATCAATAGCCTACCGCCAGTACCTCGCAGCAAGATAGGCTAATAATCACCACTCTGCCTAGCTTCAAATAGGAAACTTTATCTAGATGTTTGGTTTGGCTTAAATAAACGCAGTTTGACCGTTGCTGCTTGGCGAGCACCGCACAAATATTTCAAATTTTGCACTCATCAAATGACGCATTACGATTTCCACGACGAAGCATAAGAAATCAACAGCTGCTGATATATATCATGACGAAGCCGTCCTTTGCCGTTTCTCGTAACAGCAGCAAGCAACAATAGCTGTAGTAAGTGGAAGGTAAAATTTCATGTTCACTTCATCTTATTTTCTTATGACTCTACTTGAAACGGGCTCCAATCGTTATTTCGCAATCCTTTACTCACTATGTGGACCTGCCGCAATAGCAATCCGCTTATAGGCTACGCCAGTGGTCGGGAACCTTTTTCGACCGAAGAGCCATATTGATCTAATATTTCCAATTGTAACTCCCTAAGAGCCATTATAGATAACTAACCTACGGATAGATGGATTAGATGCGCATCACGTGATTCACGGTAGAATGATGCTGCAGGCGCAGATTTGTTGTCGCTTCGTAGCATGAAACGGCAATGAAATCAATCGCTACTCCCATAGATGACGACCCGAGCGCTCAAATTTAATAAACTAATAAAGTTGATCTTATTTGAAAGCTACAGTCGCGCTGATTCTGATAATATACATCAAAATCTGATCAGGGCAATGGAACCCACCTCGAAATACCGCTCAAAGTCTGAAAATCGGCATTGTTCTGAACAATTACAACCACGCAAGGACTATTGTTATGGTCATTGTGCTGCGTCGTTGCGATTGTTTAGAACGATGCTGACTTTGAAGGCGATTTGAATAATATCAACGTTAATAAATTTGAGCGCTCAGGTCGTCATCTATGGGATTAGCAATTACGTTGCCGTTTCATAATATGAAGCGACAACAAATTTGCGACAGTTTAAAATTAGTGACGTATTGGTAGCACCAATATATGGGATTCGTAATGTGCGCCATATTTTTCTGCCCACATGCGACATGCGTATGTGGAGCCAAACCACAGCGTCACATAGCCTGCCCACTGCAGGCTGTGATACGTCAGTGACGAGGGGTCAGGGGAGGAAACTGAGACAGTGCCTCACATGTCGTCAGGGATGAGCGAGGGAGAATCGCGAAACCTTCAATGATTATTGGTATTTTTTATCGATGTTTATGAATCATTAGATTTTAAACATTTCTATTACCAAAATCGCGGAATTTTCATAGTTATTGATCGATGTTCGTAAATAAAGCGAGAAAGGATTCTTAACGCACAGATGGGGCACAATGGCACATACGTACCAAGCCGCACCTGTGATAGCGCAACTCATCGTAAATACCTTAGAATCTATCATCCCATCACTGATATTACTCAAATGAAATTGTCGCGCTGATTCCGAAAATCTACATATTGATCGACTTCTAAAGTATTCGGCGTAATATAACGCTGCACACCTAGATTTTACGGCGGTCCTAGAAAGCTGCTGACCTTACAAATCAAAAACGTGGATAGCTATGGCGTTGTTTTTAATTTGAATTTGTAATTGTTAAAGTCACTTCATAGGAATTTTATTTATCGGCGCAGATCAGGAAGACGATGTGTATTTGAAAACTGCATTGTCCTACAAGCGTCGCCATTTCAAGGTATCAATCAAGGTATCGTGCAATTCAATTTAAAGGCGCGCAATGACGGGTAGATCGAATTTGCCAGTGGTGTTAGTCGCTGGCGCGACAGCAAGTTAAATTTAGGGATTTTGAAATGGGGTGTACGAACTCCTAACCCAGGTCACCCACTGCCTTGACCCCTCAGAAACATGTTTATGCTGCAACGAGAATAATTATTCGAGCCATCATGAAAATTTACTAACAAGTTGCTGCAATATTGATAAGTTTAGTACAAAGTTAAAAATTTGCCAAAGAGCCACATCTTATACCCACAACAGCCATTAATGGCTCACGAGCCATAGGTTCCCGACCACTGGCCTAGTCCCAGGTGGACCTTCCTATCTTTTCATTGTATGGCAATCTTGTGGTATATTGATTTGATGAATTTGCTATTATTAAACTAAGCTAAACTGCTTGGAATTGGATTTCCATTTATAATCTGGAACAAGATTAGGATTTGAAAGCATTAACTGCGCTCATAACTGGTCTGTGACGAAAAAGCAGGGTTGACTCGTTTCGCACCATCCTATCATTAGGATAATTTTCAACAATAATGAGACTTGTGTTTCGGATAAATCCTAGTCATTACCGGATTTGCATATGATTGGGGATGAACTATGTATTTAAACTTCAATATGAATCCAAAACCCGGCAATGAATTTGAAGTTACAAAAATTAATACGCTGAACTGTGTTTGGTCTCAAGCCACAATACCTTCAAGAAGAGTATATAGGCTAAATCTTCGTAAAAATGGATGACAAGATGTACATCTGATTCTCTTGGTCATTCAAGGCGACAGGAAGGAGTCAACTTTGCTGATTAACCTATAGGGCAATCCGCTCCAAAGACTACGAATGATTGGCCTGAAGTCCTCTCCTACTACATAGCTGTTCCCACGACGTCTAAACACAAAGTTCAGACAACAGATCGGTGAATGGCAAATGATGAAGAAGATCACCAGAAATACATCCGAAATATTGAGACCGAACACTGTTTCATGGGAAATTAGGTCAAGGTGGATGTGGATTTTAGATAAATACCTCTGACTTAATTATACTACTCGACTGTAATACATGGTCGGAATTGACAACATAACGAAACGTGCCATCATACGATCGCCATCACGTTCCCGTTTACATAGCAGTGTTGGCATCAAGTCACTACCATCGAGTCACAAGTCATCTCGAGTCAATGCCAAGTGTTACTCGAGTCAAGTCAAGTCAATCGATTTTCGAAGTTGACTCGAGTAAAGTAAATTCCCTCGATTTTTTTGGGGTGACACGAGTCAAGTCGAGTCAGGTCAAGTTAAGTCACAAGTCTAGTCACAGTTTAAGTCAAATCGAAAGTCAAATTCAAGTATGAGGAATGATTCGAAGTCATTGCATTTTGTTAGCTGTTTAAAACACAGATTGATTCGTCATTTATTTTGAATGAAATAATGAATATAAAGTTTACCATAGATTCAAAAAGACGTTGTAGCCTATCGCTCACGCATACGCAGAACCGGAACTGCTAATAAAATACGAGAGTAACAGTATCAGCCGAAGTATAGAGGATCGAATACGAAACCTCGAGAAGCTGGAACAAAATGATAATGCAATATACAATGAATATACTACGCATCCGTGAGCTACAATCCAAGTCTGCTCCTGTTGACGAGGCATAGACTATATTAGCTTGATCTAAATCAGAGATCTCAAACTCCAATGTGCTTTCGGGCCAATTTCCTGCGTTTTGATGGCGCCGCGGGCCGCAGCACCAATAATAGGGGAATTCAATGTAGTTCCGACCAGACATGGGGTGATTACTTTATGATTGTAATCGATTGCGATTAGGATTACTTATGAATGACGCGATTACGATTACGATTACGATTACAGCAAAATCAGGAAGTAGTCGATTACGATTACGATTACATTGGAAAAGTAATCACGATTACTCACGATTACAATTATTTTGCATCTTAGAAGCTATGTTGGAAGACAATATATGGATTGCGCTGAAGAGACCTAATGATATAACAAACTCCCTTTAATGGAGATGCGTCAATTGCTTGTTACGTCATAATGTACCCATTGCCCATTTTATAGGGGTCAATTTATCGCGCCCAATGATTTGCATTCTTGCAATGCCATAATTACCGCAGCCCAAATTTCCCAATACCGTGGGGAGCGAGCTCGAAGGGGATTCAAAAAGTATTTCGTAAACCAACATAAGTTATAGAGTATTTTTGAGAGATCTAATTAACTTGAAAATCCTCTCTAGATCAGTGATTCCCAACCGCGGCTCTGAGAGCTCGATGCGGCTCCGAGCTAGCCTACTTGCGGCTCCCATTGACGTTGGAAAATCCAACAAAAATATTATAAAATCAATTTAGAACAAACAAAAAATTGATTTTCAAAAATTACACTTGTTTGGCTTGAAATCTGGAGTTAAAATTAAGGGAGGAGACCAATTCCTTTGCTGTCGAGTAGCGATTCTCTACTCAGCAACGATTTCGTTACTCAACTCAAGTCAAAAAGTATGCTCACACTCAAATGCGTTTGGATCGTCACTCAAATTTAAGTCTGCTCATCGTCAGACTTAATTAAGTGCAGGTGGTGTCGCAACACGTTTTACAAAGGTATCTGACCATCAAACCAATGGATCATTTGACTTGATTGGTAAGTTCAACAGCCGCATTGACGGAATGAATGCTTTTTTCCCCATGATGAAAATGTTTTCAAGTCCTATTGTAGTTAATGTCGCCACTGACCCTGTTAATTTACAACTTGAGTTGCTAGACATGCAGTCAGATATAAAGACATGATAATTTGTTTGTGCGTCTCACGAAAGTTTTTCTTCTAGTCTGCTACGCTTGAGCCACTACAATATCGTTTGATTATATAACAAACCGGAGGTCACGAATTAACAACATACACTAAAGTAATTATAACAAGATACCAGAGGTTATAATTATGAATTACGTGCCCCAGCTCTACATGTAGGTAATTCTGTGGCGAGATAGCGCTGTGGTATAATCCACGGTTACAACGCCATTGGGTTGCGGGTTTGAGTCCGACCGAGGTCGACTTCAGAAATCCTTTCCAAGTGTTGGAGGTTTATCTAGGCTCCTCCTCGCCGCCTCATCCGCGTAAGCGGTGTCTTACAATAAGCCTAGAAGTGGGCCGTGCTACAAGTCGGCAGATACGGAATCAAAAATGAAGAAAATCGGCCTGGTGTAACTGACCGTAGTAGTCGACAAACACCAAGATTACCTCAAACAAACAAACTCTACAGGTGAATCTTACCATCGGGGGCTGAGAGAGGATTAAAAATCAATAGTAATATAATGCAATTATTGACGAAATTCAGTCTTCAACTTGCGATTACCCCCTATGGGGGACGAACTGCTGTTTTGATCCTAATTCCAGCTACAGCCCATGCGAACATGATATATAGGCCCATGGCCATGGCGGCAGGTCCCAATGTTGAGTAATGATTGGCGCCCGTTTCAAGTAGAGTCATATGAGAATAAGACGAAGCGAACATAAAATTCTGCCTTCAACTTCATACAGATATTGTACTGCAAGCTGCCGTTACGAGAAACGGCAAAAACGGCTCGGTTTTGATATATATATATATCACCAGCTGTTGATTTTTACTGCTTCGTCGTAGAAATCGCAATGTTTTATTTGACGAGTACCAAATTTCAAATATTGATGTACGTACGTACTAGATAGGCCTACTGCTCGCCAAGCAGCTACGGTCAAATTGCGTTTACCTGAGCATAAGCATAACCAAACATCATCCATGAGTTACTATTTTAAACTAGGCAGAGCGGAGATAAATTATCCTGCTGCGGGGTAGTGGCGTGTGGAAAGTGTTGATAACCTGATATATAGCACGACGGGTGTTCTTACAATGACACTAATGTGCGACGTATGTACAATTGTACATCGAATATCTATTTAGTGTGAATACTTCTTACGCAATGACGCGCAAAGCTAATAGGCTGCTTCTGACGTAATAATGAGCTGTGGCGTTTGAAAATCAGACGTTTGTGCTGTCACGAGCCTGGTTAATAGCTCTTCCTTGTTCAGGAATATTCCGTTTATGTCATAGTCCTTGCAAAAATAAAAAGTAATCGTTCTTTCACAGAGAAATCGATTAAATATGGGAAGTAGTCGATTACGATTACGATTACTTCGGGATTTTTTCGAATGTAATCGATTGCGATTACGATTACTTGAAAATGCTGTAATCGTCGTAATCGATTACGATTACTAATCGCGATTACCCCATGTCTGGTTCCGACTAGGCCTCATTTGACGAGACCCTGCAGACTGACATTTCACACGTATCTTGAAAATGTGATTTACTATTGTGAATTCATGCTCGGCACGAAAAAAATGACATTTTAAAATATTTGAATGAAATTGTTGCTGTACTTGACATAGTTGCTGTATATTTAGTTGTAGACACCATGCGAGAGTGCAAATGCATCACGACATCGTAAAAGCTGTCGCGTAAGAATTTTGCATAGCTAGCGGACATTTGACGTGTCACAATTATAGGTAGAATATTTCAGAATTTTACGGAGATTGATCTGATATCAGAGCATTGGAGCAGTACAGCCTAATTCGGGTTTCGGGCATACTCCTGATAACAAGACTATATTGATGATGTCATTACCAAAGCCAAATTAAATCAGTGCTAGATTTACCTTCGAATATTGGAACAGATCTATAACAACTTGAATATAATAATTACAGTACTGTGCCATAGCAACAGAATTGTCTAAGTATTCATTGATCTTGCACTGCGTGGAAACTTTTGAAAGTGGTGTAATAGTGAAGCTTGATAAGGAGTTTCTGGCTTCTGGAGTAGTTTTTGGGCGAATTTCCAGTTTTCAAATTAAAAAAATATATTTTGCAGTTAAATATTGTCGAATACTTTGAAATCCAAAATACCGTCGCGGGCCGCACAAAATGATCTCGCGGGCCACGTGTTTGAGATCTGTGATGTAAATCATACAAAAGTGTTGGTAAAGGTAAGCACTGCGCACTGTTAGAACTTCGAAGTCTGAGGAACAGATGTACATTGCTATTAGATTAATCTACTACTAGTATGACAACGTAGGCTGTAAGCTATGATCAATTTATTTGTGAAGCGGTATTGCAAACAATCCGAACATTCACAACATATAGCGATGTATATAGTCGACACCGATCACTTGATGGCTTGAAATTGACTAGTCAATTTTTATCCGAGTCACGAGTCAATCCACATTTCTGAAACACCGCGTCAAGTAAAGTCAAGTCATTTTGCAAGATGACTCGAGGCAAGTCAAGTCATGGGGAAAAAGTTGACTTGTGTCTGACTCGAGTCAAGTCATGACTCGAGTCGTTCCAAAACTGTTACATAGTAGGCCCTACCTTTCAAAAAGGTCTGCGTTAATGCAAACCAGAACCTTTCAGGGATTACGACTATTCCTAATCAACACAATGACTCAAACGCGGCCTTCGGATTCGGCCACGACTAGGTGGTAAAATGAAAATGACTCGACTTGACTTTTATATCAAAACTGTAAAAATGAGTGACTTGCTGGCTACAACCCTGGGCAGAGCACATTTGTCGTCCATATTACCGACGAGAACAGTTCGACATCGTAGGTATAATATTGGCAGATTATCTTAAAATACCAGGACCCTTTCCATAAGTCTAATCCCACCCACATCAATTAGAAGAGATTAAAGACTATAATTGGAAATGATAGTGACCTCGCAGAGAGAAGAGTCAAAACTATACATATATCATGCAATCTTAGTGAATTTTCCATGTAGATGTGTTATGCATTCTCAGATCGCCGATGTTCAAGTAAATAGCCTATGTGAGTTCACGAAAATGCTATTCACTACGGATCGAATTTTTCTTGTCGTGAGATTTTTTATTTCACTACTATTTGTTGCGAGAATCGGTGAATCTGCGAGGATGAGAAGGGTTACCACAAGGACCGTTAATGTAACCGAAAAGCCTGCGAACATTACCGAGGCGGCAGAATTGAACGAAAAATTTCATCTTCTGATTCCAGCGGTTAAACCAGACTTCTCCAAAGGCAGCGAGGAATCGAGGTACAAACGATGGATGGCATACAACTACTTTTGATCAGCGAATTGACTCACCTTTAAGGGATGGCCTGGTCCACATAAGACATGATGCAACGCACCAAAACAAATTATTGAAAAAAGAAAGACACTTAGGCTTGGTATGGTGATTTAGTATTACAGCCTTAAAGTTTTCTAGACGTTTACACAAGCATACCCGTTGGTTGTCTGGCCGCCTGTGATCTAGCAAGTACCAGAGAATCACTATAATTGCATGGCACGATCGCATACCGACACGTTTTTATGAAAAGTTTTTATAAGATCCGCATCAGTGTTTCATAACCTTGTCGTCAGCGCCCCCCCCCCCAAGAAGTGATTTGGATTTTGAAGGGAGCGGAAACGCTCAGGGGGGATATGGAGGCGCTGAAGAAAAATGGCGTCGCGGTAGAGGGTGCAATAGGGATTTATGATTATATAGTTGAACAACAATTCTATATATTCATGAGTTCTCATTGTCAATTATCATTCGACAAAATCGGTCAAATCCCAGAAATTTTCACGCACTACGCGCGAAATATTTGCCGACGATGTTTGCAATATGATTACATGGTGAATAAGTGGTTTATTATAGCTCATGGAAAATTAATTGCGCATACTTTTAGATCGCCAATTCCCCGTTAAAATACTCCTGTCACGCTATTTCGGGTTATTTTTCACAAAATGTTTCGAATTAGATAGTTTATCCCGCAGCGAACAGCGTGCCGAAATCGAAGAAAGAGGCACTGTACCACTTTTAAGACTGAGAGCCCTTTGTACGCAAAAGATGCTTTGAAGCTTTTTGGTCAAAATGATTACCTAAATTTGTTTGCATTTGAGAGCTACAAAATTAAATCTTCAGAATATTTCTCCATCGTATCCTAAGGAATGATAGTGTTTAGTGTGATCCACAACCTCACATGAATGTTATATGGATAATATGGATTGCTTTGTTTGAAAAGCATTCAGATTAAAGTTAAAACTATGGGTGCAGTACTAAATTCAATGTGAGCATTCTGAGCAAGCATATATCTCTACCACAATCCCAGTGGATTTAACATAGTCCCACAAAGCAATAAAATAAAACCCATTAACTTTCCAGTATTACCAATCGCAGATGTGAATTCGAGATGTATACATCGGGCTCGAACCAGATGGTATAAGAGCCCGTACCCGATGGTTGTTGTAACAGCCTTGATTCGATCCCGAGTATAGAACACAGAGTTATTATATCGTTAATTAGTCGAGTGGCTCTCGCGCGCGATTCAAACTCGAAATACTTCAAATAGTAAAATACCAACCCGAAAAAAACGACCGGACTTGGACCTCTTACCCACTGTATTTTTAGTACAATCCTTAAAATGTGGAGGGGGGGCATACCTAGGCAATTTTTGAAAAGGGGCGCTGGAGGAAAAAAACTTCAGAACCACTGATTTACATTGACGAATGTAAATAAATAAATTGATTGGCAGCTTGTCCTAATCCGCCGGATGTATTTTAACTTAACCTGAAATCTGGTCTTTAGCGGGTACCATTATTACATGAAAATTAATATATTCTTCTTACAATCGTCATGACTGGGGCGATTATCTTTAACCTAAAAAACCTAAAATTTTGTTCTAAAAATTTATGATTTTTATATTTTGACGTAATTTTAACATATGAAAAACTAACGTATTCAATTTAAGCAATATTATATAAAATTCCGACATTTATTGCAGTACAACTAGAGATATTCTGCTATATTTAATGATAGTGAGTCAGTCAATCAATCATTTATTGAAACTTTTACGATACAAAAGAACACGAAGATTGCGATATAATCAAAATCGTAAGAACTGCCTGTCCTTAAGAAGTGGCTCGTCAAGAATAGATATAGAACAGTAGCAGTAGTTGACTTTCAGAACTGAATTTCAGCGTATATTGCTCGTGACGCACTCTGATGCTTCATACTGACAATGTTGTCTACATCGCAGTTGTTCATCTTGAGGTTTTATTTATAAGACCCGATATCCACGCGAACTTGTTTCCAATTCAGATTTGAGATGCTGGAGTGAGCTTCTTTAATCGTATATTGGAAGCTGTCAATCATTTTGCGGGAGAGATTGATACCATAATCCTCGCAGTGAATTAGGACCTACGTTTCGATATGTGCTGATCACCACGCCATATCAACCTAATTAATGTTCCCTAAACGGCTTATATGATACACAGTAAGTTGGCAATGTACTATATACAATTGTGTAAAGTAGGGTAAAAGGCGTAAAATGCAAAATGAGAAGTTCCCAGACAGTGCAATTTCTTCGACACAAAGGCAATTCGGCTTGCAAAAATATTTTGACTGTGTTCGCAATTACGGTAATTTTGACAAAATTTGGACTTATTTGGATATGTCAAGCAATAATCGCCCTTACAGTCATGACTTGACATTAAATGGGATGCCCTGTAAAAGGGAATATCAAATCATAGTGTCCTATATGGTCTGGAAACAAGCAAATCTCACGGCTCAGTGAAATTGGTTCACGCCACACTTTCCATTTGGTCAAAAGCAAATTGACGGTAATTTTTGACCGGCTTGCCGAGCATTAAATTTGATAAAACGGGCATCAATCGAAACCTATCACGGTGTTGACTGCAAAAATATAAATTTTGTTTTTCTCGTGGTCCTGGAACCCCCAAATCAGCCTCGAATGTTGAACTGTAACGGAATTTGGTATTGTGACGTAACGAGCAGCAGCGCAAACCGCAAGCAAATTGGACATTGTTGCGCAACCGATTGAACATTCACACTGTCACTCTCATGTGCACTTGCTCCTGAGCTGCTTATACGGCATGGTTGCGTCACAATACCAAACTCCGTGATAGTGCAACATTCGAGGCTGATTTTATGGGGGTTCCAGGACCACGGGCAGATTACAATTTATATTTTCGCAATCAGTACCACGGTAGCTTTCGATTGATACCCGTTTTTATCAAATTTAATGCTCGGTGAGCTGGTCAAAATTACCGTCAAATTTCCTTTGACCAAATGGAAAGTGTGACGTCGACCAATTTCCCCGAACCGTGAGATTTGCTTGTGTCCCAACCATATAGGACACTATGATCAAATACTAAAAAGCGTCCGTCCAAAATTTCCATTTCCCCTGCACGTCTTTAAACTCCACTGAATTGAATACAGGGTAAAATGAGATAATTTGTACTTGGAACTTACTTTCTCTATTGTCGAACATACACCGAAGAAATGTCCTTTTATGCTTCAGATACCATAACGACCTACCGCCAGAATGGGGCCGAAAAAAGCGGAGAGCAATACCCGCTGATAACGAAAATGAAAAGGACCTGATCCACGGTTAATTACCCCGGGAAAAGGCAATGGATCGCAATAATCTCTAAGAACATATAAGGACATAGTGGAATCCGATCACTAATGCAAATGATAATTCACTTTTGGAACTGAATCTTTGAATCCATGTATGTTTAATCATAGAATTCGATAATTTAAGCGCTCGTTTTCCTGACATCAGGACGAAGATACTTTTGAAATGTTTACCATGAAGCGAGAGCTCCGTTTATTGCGAGCGAAAAGAGTAACTGACACGTTTACGCGTCAACATGCATGCATTGGAAAGGGATGCGGAAGCATTCACAAATTGCTAATCAAATAATCCACACGATCGACGAGCGCGCCTTGTAGATCCGCTACACCATCCCCCTCCAGCGACGGGAATCCTCAGCAACCGTAGCGAGATGGAGGATGCCTGTTGCGTTTCGATCTTCTTGCATTTTGAAAATCGCACGGGTGCTCGATCTCACTTGCTTGCCGAGGTGGTCTGCCCCGTCTTGCAGGTTGTGCTACTTCCCCTGGTTCATTTAAATCCATATACGCCGGCTTTAGACGATCGACAGACACCACTTCTGCTCTGCCGCCCATGGATAGCGTAAATGATTTCGCTGATTTCTTCAGAACCTTGTACGGTCCGTCGTAAGGTTTGGTCAACGGTGGTCGGTGTGCATCCTTTCGAATGAAGACGTATGTGCATTCTTTCAAACTTGGCGGAACTGCGGTTTTGACCGTGCCGTGTCGCGACATAGGACGTGGAAGGAGGTTGCGAATCTTCTCCTGTAACGTTGGCAAATCCCGATGTGCGCTCTCTCCTGAAAAAGAAACAAAATCGCCCGGAACCGTCAATGGAGCAGCGTACACAAGTTCGGCCGAAGAGGCGTCCAAATCCTCTTTGGGTGTTGTGCGGATGCCCAAAAGAACCCATGGTAGCTCATCCAGCCAGTTTGGACCGGTGAGTCTCGCCATAAGGGAACTTTTCAAATGCCTATGGAAGCGTTCCACGAGGCAATTGGCTTGTGGGTGAAAACTGGTCGTTCTGTGTAGGAGAACGCCTAATAGCTGATTGAGTTGTGCCCACAAATGCGAAGTAAATTGCGGTCCCCGATCGGAAGAAATGTGTGCTGGAATACCAAAGCGTGCCCCCAGTTGGCGATGAAGGCCCTAGCGCACGTTAATGTTGTCGAGTCCTTCATTGGTATCGCCTCCGGCCAGCGAGTGAAACGATCTACCACTGTCAGCAGGTACGTTTTACCTTGTGACATTGGCAATGGTCCCACGATGTCAATGTTTACCGATTGAAAACGAGAAGTTGTGGGTGGATAATTCGCTAGCGGCGCCCGAACGTGTGTGTGTACTTTAGCCCGTTGACACTGAACACATTGTCTTGCCCATATTCCGACCTCTTTCTTCAACCCATGCCATACAAATTTTGATGCCACCAGTTTTCGGGTTGTTCGAATCGAAGGATGCGAGAGTCCGTGAACAACTTCAAAAACTTTCCTTCGCCAAGAGCGAGGGACTACTGGACGTGGCGTGCCTCTCGAAGTGTCGCAAAGTAAAGTAAGGCCGGCCGTTCCAAGCGGAACGTTTTCGATACATAGATTTGATATTGCAGTGCGACATGCTTGTACCTCCGGGTCAAGCTGTGCTTTCGCCATTGACTCATAATCAAAGTCGAGTAATGGGCTCTGAACGTTAGAAATTGCAATTCGTCGGCTACGCGATTGTTTTTCCCATGAATGTGCTGAATATCTGTGGTATACTCAGAGATTGCCGACAGGTGACGTTGCTGACGCGCCGACCAAAGGCTCTGATATCTTAGCAAATGCAAACGTCAGTGGCTTGTGGTCGGTAAAGGCTGTAAAAGTTGCGGCCCTCAAGAAAATACCGGAAATGACGAAAGGCAAGGTGCAGAGCCAACAATTCCCGATCAAACGCACTGTATTTGAGCTCCGGTGGTTGGAGGTGCTTACTAAAAAACGCTAATGGCCTCCAGCGTTGGTTTATGAATTGCTCCAAGACTGCGCCAACGGCGTATTGCGAGGCATCGACCGTCAAAGCAGTCTTTGCCTCTGGTAAAGGATGATGGAGAAGTGTGGAGCTGGCTAGAGCTTCCTTTGCTTTTACCATTGCAGTATCCATCTCTGTTGTCCAAAGTAGCGTTTTTGGATTTCCAGAAAGAGCGCCATAAAGTGGCATCATGATTTTCGCTGCCCCAGGTATGAACCGATGATAGAAGTTGATCATCCCCGTAAATTCCTGAAGGCCTTTTACCGTTGTGGGCCGGGGGAATTTCAAAATCGTGTCTACCTTTCCGGGCAGTGGTTTCGCACCGTGATTATCGACCCGGTGGCCGAGGAAATCTATGGCGGGTTTGCCGAACTGGCATTTAGCGATGTTAATGACAAGTCCATGTTTGGATAGCCTTCCAAAGAGCTCTTGAAGATGTCGTTTGTGTTGTGCGAGTGGTTCGCTCGCTACCAAGATGTCGTCGAGGTAGACAAAGACAAAATCAAGTGACTGGCAAACCATGTCCATCATTCGCCGAAATGTCTGCGCTGCGTTTTTAAGCCCGAATGGCATGCGTAGGAATTCGAACAAACCGAATGGTGTGGTGATGGCTGTTTTCGGAATGTCATCAGGGGTTACGGGAACCTGATGGTAGCCCCGCACCAAATCGATTTTAGAAAATACATTTGATCCCGCGAGGCGCGCGGTGAAGTCTTGAAGGTGTGGAATGGGATAACGGTCTGGTTGCGTGGCGGTATTAAGACGCCTGTAATCTCCACAAGGACGCCAGCCTCCGGAACTTTTGGGCACCATGTGCAAATGGGAGGACCATTGGCTCGAAGAACGGCGGATGATTCCCAGCTCCAACATCTTATTGAACTCGGTCTGTGCGATGGCGAGCTTATCAGGGGCAAATCGCCTTGCACGTGAATGAATAGGCTGTCCTGTTGTTGAGATGAGATGCTTCACGTTGTGCTTGGGCTGTACATGCGTAAAATGCGGGGTAATAATCTCGGGAAATTCAGCTAAGATTTGCGCGTAGCAAGACCGGCCCGTACTGACAGAATTAAGACCAAGCGAATCGTGTTCACTAATACGAAGAGGAACGCTGGTCAGGGAATGCAAATGAATCAGGCGACGGTGTTTGACATCAACCAGCAAATCTTGCGCCCGAAGAAAATCTGCTCCTAGCAAGGGCTGAGACACGTCAGCCAAAGTGAATTCCCAACCATATTTGCCGGACGGAAAAACCAAAGAAAGACGCTTGGTCCCGTACGTACGTACGTATGATGCTTCCGTTCGCAGCCGTAAGGAGCGGACCAGAGGTTTTGTGTCTCCGTTCGAGCCTGGTGGGTGGGAAAACGCTTACTTCCGCCCCGGTGTCGGCAAGAAAAAGTTAGACCTCAGGTCTTGCAGGTAAAATAATTTTTTGCCGGTTGCCCCGTTTACTGCGGACAACCGGCTTTGTCGTTTTCCTGTTGCCAAGCACAGGGAGGGCAGCATTGTCGTGCTTTCTTACCAAATCGTCGATGGTAGAAGCAGAAGTTTGAAACCGGCTCAATAGTATAAGGGAGGGTTACGTTGCTTAGAAATAAACCGTTTTATCCGTCGTCTGAAGAATGTTTCGAGAGTCCTAATCAGAGCAGGTCGTATATATGAGACCCACAACCGTCTTCGCAGAATCGATATTTGCGATATGTCGCCATCCTTGCTGCAATTATACCAACTGAGAGGCTCTTCAGTCTTCAGTACTTATGAATCGATTCATGAGGAACATAGAAGCTATAATCTGGTGAATGTGTTGAAAAGTTTGTTGTTGGAAGTATATGAGTAAAGGCTTCTCTACACGGCAAGTCGCCGGTCCGAACCAAACCCAACGTAATCGTGGTTTCTATCTACACAGTTTGCTGTCTCCGGTCCGATGGACCGTGATGTCGTGTTTGCGCAGTCTAGCGGATGATCAAACTTAGCTTATCAGTCGACTTTGTAAGTGCGCGCAAAATGGACACTGAAGAAAAGCTCGTGTTAACTGTTCAGGAATACCTAGGGTTACCATATTTCAGCAACCCAAATTCGGGACACTCTTTAGCGCCCACTAGTGGATTTCGAATTGGATTATGACGTCACACTAGCAACGTTTTGCTCATAAGACCCGAGGTTGTCACGGTCCGGTTCACGAGTATGTGGCTGTGTGTTGCAGTATAGAGTCATACTCTATAGTTGCAGAGATGAGCATGGATTAGGATTAGGTTTTGAAAAAACAGGATTTGTGAAATTTTGTCAGATTTGAATTGGATTTGGATTAGACATTTTTTTCAGAACGGATTAGGATTTGGATTGGATTTACCTAGTTTCTGGGAGATTGAAATGTCGTGAGGCGAATGGCGACAAACTTTATTCAGATCAGTTATTAATGTACTTATGGTTACTAAGTTATCTTGGATCAAGTGAATCGTTGGTTGTGAAAGAAAATTTTCGAATCCCTCCATTGCATAAATTAGTATTTTTTCTGAATTTCCAGTTGGAATCGGATTAGGATTGGACATGGACTTGAATATGAAAAAGTTATGGATTAGGATTTGGATTTGAAGGTTCGGATTTGGATTGGATTAGGACATAGAAATTTCAAATCCGCTCATCTCTGGTGTGTTGTGTACAGTGGTGCCACAGCCACTCCTAGTGCGGTTGCCAGTAAATTCGCCCCAAAGTAAATTCGGCCCGTCGAATTCGGCCCTCGGACACTTTGACCGTCGGTGAATTCGGCCCTCGGTAAATTCGGCCAGGGCCAGAGTAACAACAACAGTAACAATACCATTATCTAACCTGAACCATAACCTTAATCCTAACCTAACCCTAATCCTAACCCTAATCCTAACCCTAATCCTAACCTAACCCTAATCCTAACCCTAATCCTAACCTAACCCTAATCCTAACCGAACCCTAATCCTAACCTCATCCTAACCCTAATCCTAACCTAACCCTAATCCTAACCCTAACGCTAATCCTAACCCTAAACCTAACCCCTAACCTCCAAATCACTTGATAATATTATAATTATGTAATATAATACACATTATTAGTTCGTAATACAATTTCACACAATGTTCTCCGAGGGCCGAATATACCGATTGAATTCGGCTGTCGGTAAATTCGGCCCCGTAAACATCGGCATATATATATACATATATATATATATATTTATACGCATACCCTGTTCTCCAAATCACTTGATAATAATATAATTATGAAATTAATTCACAATAATAGTTGGTAATACATTTTTATAAAAAATTCTCCGAGGGCAGAATTGACCGAGTAACCAGTGAATTGACCGGTGAATTCGGCCGTCGGTAAATTCGGTCCCCGTGAATATCCGCGCTATCTCCCGTGATTACGCGATCTACGCATACCCTGACATCCAAATCACTTAATAATAGTATAATTATGTAATTAATTCATGTTAACGGTTGGTAATACATTATAATACAATATTCTCGGTGGGTCGAATTTACTGATGTAATGGCCGAATTTGCCTGGGCCGAATTTACTTTGGGGCGAGTTTACTGGCAACCGTTTTAGCACTAGATCTAGTGTTTTTTCGGTCGTCCTAGTGTTCTAGTGTTTTTTACGCACAATTTTGCTAATCTAGTGTTTTTCGGACATTGTGCAAGCAATGAATATCTTAACATTAGACTACTAAATTATACGCCAAATTTATCGCTAATAAGGCGACTTGGTGTCTCTGGATGTGTTTGTTTTCAACAATTCTATGTGGTGGTGCAGTAACAAGCAATTATTACGTAACAGGGTGCGCTGTGAATCCGTGCTCACTGCTCATGAGCGAAAGTCTTGGAAAAATGAAGAGCGATTTCGCTCTGATATTCTGTCGTGACTTGTTGATAAACTTGATGATTTGTCTTGTCGGAAGAATCGGCTGCTTTGACAAATTCGCAAAATGAGCTGCAGGTCAATGCCCTCCAACAGAAATTTTACAAAAATTGAAATCCGTGCCCAATGGATTCGGTGAATCAGAATTCCCTTTACTGGGGAAGCTCGTGACAAATCTCTTGGCATTGCCACATTCCACTGCATGCGTGGAAATGAAGTATGCTGCACAGGGCTGTTAAAAAAATTCCTTCAGATTTCACTTGTTACTTGATAAAATTGTTAGGTTCGATAATAAAACGCTGTACATTAACTTAAGCTCCATTTCAACCAGTAGAAGCGAGATTTGTGCAGTAGAAAGTTTTGAATTTATGATTAAAAAACGAAAAAATTAAATTTCAAAATTTATTACCGATCCCATAAAATTGTTAGGCTGTCAGTAGAGATGATGCACACTAAATTCGGTTTAATTCCAACCACAAGAAGTGAATTTATTTGCAGTAGAAAAATTTGGATTTGAATAAAATAGTATTTACGGTGATCAACTCTTTAATTATTTATTATAAAATCATGGAATTAGAAATTTTTCTACTGCAATAACTTCGCATTGCACATGGACACCTCCCCATTGTTTGGTTGTAGATGCACGGCAGTGAGCAAGATACCACACGAAAGATACTTATGTTTGATGGATGGTGTACAATCGAAACATAATTTTTATGATGCCGTACAATTTGAAAGCGACAATATTTGATTTTTTCTTACTCTGTTGAATTCGTTTCATTAATTTTCGTTGAATAATCATGCAGTATATCATACATTATGTATCGAATTCATGTGTGGAACACTTCTTATCTATGGATTTGTACCTTGGTCATCATGATTACTTGGTAACGGCAAATATTTCCTGCAATTTACTAATCTAGTGTTTTTTTCGGCAATGTGTTTTTTCACGACATAATCTAGTGTTTTTCCAGGAACCTAGAGTGGCAACATTGGTTGTGTAACCGGACCGAAAGCACATGTTTTAGCCCCCTCCCGCCCAAATAAACAATGATTTTGAGCCCACACTATGGGGTAATCGATGCAAATTCTGGGCGACTCCGCCTCCAATTTGAAAATGTTCCGTGGCCCAGATCAGAATTTTACGAGCTTATTACTAAAAGAAGTCAGCACCTTTGCCCAGACTTACTCACGGACTATTTTGGAAGCTGATTACGTTCAACACTGGAAATACTACTTTCGTGTTCAGCTACAAATCTATTGTAAATAGACGAGCTTATTATCGGATTTATTTTACAACTGCCACCAATTACACTGGCCAACGAAACCATTTCGTCTTGGAAGGTTAGTATGATTTTAGGGTATATCAGATCTCGAAAATGGCATTTGTTTCCGCAAATCGGCCCGAGTCTTCAAGATATCACCTAATTTAGACAAATTTTGTTTTATTTCAATCTATCTATCTAAACTAGGTCACTGAACGAATATGCTGTGCTGCATAAATCCATTTATTTCCTTATATCCAACACAAAAATGCCCCATTTATTCGTATTTTCATCGGATCCTCCAATCATATTGTAATTTGTGACACCAAGCTTCCTATACGTATAAATGTGCATACAATAAGTCAGGGGTCGGGAACAACCTTTTTCGTCAAAAGAGCCATATTGGTCCAATATTTGCTGTTGTAATTCCCAATGAGCCATACGACGATGCCAACCAACTTTTACGTCATAATTGAATATTGGTGACGTCATGGGGTACGATATGGACGTTCCCTGCATGGAATTCGTTATTTGATGTCACTACATCAGCACTAATCGATCTGGTTGCCAAACATTTAGCCAGAATGACTGTAGTAGGACTCGAGTCGCGATTTTCTGATGACCCGATTTGACTCGAATCTTTTTATCAAAATACGGAAATGACTCGACTCGAGTCAATATGTGTAGATTGACTCGACTTATTCTCGAGTTATTGCGCATGACTGGGATCAAGTCATATGACTCGAGTCTCCGATGGCCAAGTCCAACATTTCATTGTAATTTCGAAGAATAGTAAAGTAACCACACTCTTGGTATTTCGCCTAGAGATACTGGTACTTGTAAATGCGACCAGAAACTGTTAAAAGTGAAGAAAAGTAGCATATTTCAGGCGCAAACCATTCAATATCACCAAACAGAGTTATAAAATGGCTTGGATTGCACTAGATTCTGAACTTTCTTTTATCACACTTTGTCAAACTATAAAAGAAGTGACGCAGTTAACTATAGCTCATGTCTTCGTATTGAAGATGCAGTATGGCACGTAGCGTGAAATAATAGAATAGCGATATAATAGGGTCACCATATTTTGGAGATCTGAAAAAAGTACACTTTTCAAAATTTTCAGAGTGATAATGCTGGAGTAAAACCTGGAGAAATTCATGAATTTTTGCCGCGTTTGTTGTTGGTTGACCAAAAAAAGGTCATCTTTCCGGCTGAACTCCCGATATACCGGCTTGGAATGAAATTTTCCGTTGGTTGACTAAAAAAGAGGCGGAGGTTATATGTCTGGCTCAAGGCCCGAAAAACCTGCCGGACCGTTACTTGAGCGCTGAGTTCCTATATCTCAGTCCAATTTCCACGTATATTCAACCAGAATTTTCAAACAAGAGGTCATTTAGCCGTCCTCTCAGGATACGACACGACACGACACAGTCAAAACCAATGTGATTATTACAACAACACGACTGCTCCCTTCAACACGCAAAGACGTTCTCCCTGCACTCCAACAAAGTAATGTAGTGTACGAATTTAAGTGCCACTGTGATTGTGGCTACGTGGGAAGAACGTCAAACCGTCTGCAGGAACGCATAAACCAGCATGTCCCCAGATTTATCAGAACACGTGCATCACGCTCAGTGAAAAGCTCACCCTTAACTCATCCGCTTAAGATTGGTGGTGACCGAACAAAGGCCATTAATTCTGCCATCGGCAAACATCTGTTAGATAATCCGATTTGTGCGAATAATTATCGAGACGACCGTTGGGCGGGGCCGTTCACAATTCCATTTGTGTGCCTTGGAGTCGACTTTCATCAACATACACCAACCAAAACTCTGTCAACAAAAGGAGTTCGTGTACCACCTAAAAATAGTACATTGAACGCTTTCTCCTTGATGCTGGTGACGTCATATTTTGTGATACGATTGTTGATATACAATGTTCTTTCCAATTCGCGATCTCTACTAGTTGCTGACGTCTGACGATTACCCCTGACGAGTGCCAGTCAAAAATATTCGGGTTCATTTCAATATGAATATACTATTAAAAAAAGAAAGAAAACGCATTACTCTATCAAGTAGGCATATGCCGGACCCCAATTGTGGAACAGCATCTCGCCGACTAGGCCTATCCGACAGTCGTCGAACATGTCCGCATTAAAGTCGAAATACAAGCAATTTCTTCTAAATGAATATATAGTCAGCCTTCAGGATTAACGGACCACGCGACCTAACATCGACATCGCCCTCCGCCACATGCCACCTTATTTTGTCGCTTGCGTCTTTACATTCGCTGCATTACTTTTCATTCAGAGTGCATGCCTCTTCTTTACTTCGCCTAGGCCAAGGTGGCGGTGTCAGATCTTAAAGGCTACTCCAAGTTGTTTCGACACCTTCCTATCTTTCCATTGTATCGCAGTCTTGTAATGTTTTGAAACGATGAAAATATTAATAAACCTGATTGATTGATCTGTTGGGGGGGCTGCCACTAAAACTGCACTCGAGCCACTGCAAAAACTACAACATAACGTTGCCTACTCCGTATTATAGCTAGGGCTCCATAGGGGCCTGGTTGTCCATCCAACAAAGTCGCTGCTGAAGAGATTCGGTGTCCTAAACATAGAAGATATGCCGAACTAGAAACCGCCAAAATTATGTATCAGTACATCTGCGGTCATTGCCCCGAATATTTCTTCGACATATCTTTACCTCGGAATCAAAAGCGCACAAGTACGACACACGCACGTCCAAATACCACATGATCGACCGAAAAGATCATCGCTGTATCAAATATGCCGGACCTGACGTGTGTGGAACAGAATCCCGCCGGCCATCCGACAGTCGACGAGCATGTCAAATGTCCATTTTCAAGTTGAAATATAAGCGACTTCTACTAAACGAATAGGCTACTAGTTCGCCCTCAAGATTACTATACCCCGACCTGACATATCGATCTCGCATTTCGTGACATGCCAACCCATTTTTGTCGCTTCCTTTTCTGTACTAACTTCTTTTACTTTTCATTCAGTATGCACTCTGCAGTGTGCACTAAGTTTGCAGTGCATGCCTCCTCTTTTCAAAATCGCGTCGTAGGCCAGACCCGCGCAAAGTGCGGCCCGTGATGCGGTTTTGAGTGGACCGCGACGCGATTTTGAGTGGCTCGCGAAAATTAGCCTGTAATTCAGTACATAAAACCTACTTTTGCATGTTAATCCGTGGACTAGAATAGTAGGCTGTAGAAACAGAACCGAACATTCGTTCACTATTAGGCCTGTTTATTCATTTGCCGCTATTACGTAGCGACGTACGTCATACGATTATAGAGAGTCGAAATAGACCCAATGTAGCAAAGTGCGCCGTAACAGTTGAAGAAGCCAAAAGTCACTGTTTCCATAGTGTCGTTCCTTCTTTGTAGCCAGTAGGTCAAATATGCACATTTGCACAATCCGTGCTTCGAACTGCTTCGTGATACGTTTCCAAATCCCTAAAACAAGTCAATCAGTCCTCGTGATGAAACGATGAACGGGAAGCGATGTTCCCTCTAATTTTTGACGATTCTGCGCGGACTCACCAACTCACTGCGTGGTCCTTGGACAACAGTGCGCAACGACTAAAAAAAGGTCATCACATCGGATTTTTTGTGTGCAGCTGAGATTGTCTGTGCGCAGAGACCGTGTCAGCACTGCGCAGCTTATAGGGGACATTGACGGGAAGGCATGTAAAAAAAGGTGACGAAGACAAGCTTTGTAGTATCCCAAAACGTGTCTCTGGGTTCAAAAAGTGTCTAAAATGTATCATGCCACCATTGTTTGGAATTATGACGACTACTAAGCATCATTCTCGGTAATTAACTGTCACTTTGTCATTGCCTAATTTCAATACATCCACTGAACGCCATTTATTAGGAATGTAATTTCACTGCTTACAATTTAGAAATACAACAATTTAGAAATACAATTATTACGCCGCAGAATATAGTTTAAAATGCTGACTCTGCCCGCCAATGCATTTTCTACTTTCATTTGACCCGCGGGGAAAGCTAATTGTCCACCCCTGGCCTAGGTGAGTTGATTCCAAAGACGACTCCAAGTCGTTTCGACACATTCCTATCTTTTCATTGTATCGTAAGCGTCCAGCTTCTTGACCGGTAGTTCGTGTCCCTGACAAGGGATTTAGGATTAGGTTAGGATTTAAACCACCATATGCTAAGTCTACTCGTTCAGATTAGTCATCAGGTCGTCGGAATGAATCCTAATTCTTAATTTAACGTATGAAGTTGAGTTATGAAGATGACGCTATCTCAAGTAGATTCGATACTTGGTCACCGAAACAGCGCTCACCGGCCTTTCTCACTACAGCATCTCATTTCGCACAATAACGAGCCTCCATTCGACACTGCCTCGTCGGCGCCATCCAGAATTACTCGCCGCTTCGAGGACGCTCCGAACACGAAAGATCATCTGGTCGTTGTCAACAGCGAAATGTGCCCCGAGTGATCGCTAACCATGATTACGTTGAACGGAATGATAGCTCGTGGAATAATGAACACTCCAGCAAGTCCGCAATCGTTATCGACCGCAAGCGTCAATAAATTGCAAAGATACTAATAGTTATGAGATGCAACTCGCATTCATTTCTTGGTGGGCGCATTCGGTTTCGAACACTTCAGGCCGTTCTCACTGTCAAGACGTCAACATGAGCGGTGTTCGACACTGGATTCCGCTCAACCCAACCATTCAAAGTCAATATTCTAAAATTGAAAACAAAAATTCTCCCCACACCACGAATGAATTGATGGTCGCGTTTCAAATGATCAAAACACAGGCATCGGTCATTTATCAATTCCTTCTCGATCATCTTGAGCATCGTTCCGCGACTTGACATGTTCGCTGCATTAGCGTTAATCACGATCGCTCACAAACGAACTGCGAAACATAACGGAGCATTCGCGCTGTCACAATTTAACCCGGTCAGATAAAACGGAGCAGAAACATCGCGCCACACGTAAGGTCATGTCCATCTCCAACTCAAGAGTGACTCGATCTGGTCCTTTTCGCATCCCGGACAGCTCGGTTTGGTAACTTTCGTTTCAGTCCGCCGCTGTTCGAGTCCGAGTCGACCGGCATGTCCAAAAACCTCTGGATGGTTCGCAACTGATTGCACTGAAACAAACGAAAGTGGAAACAAGATCATTCTGGTTTTCTAGATGACAGCGAAATGCCGGTAATATAATTGTAACATGATTTGTGAAATGTATCTGTGATCACATCCTAACTGTAATTTGAAAATGCTACAGAACCTTACCGTGTCAAACTCATGAGCATCAAGTTGGGTTACCATACGTTTTCAAGAAATCGAAAATTAACACCTTTTCGGCAATTCGTCCTCCTTTATAGCTTTGACAGACAGACAACTGCACAGGGAATACTAAAATATGCCACGAATGACAGTGGTTTTCAACCTTTTCGACCTCGCGGCACCCTTTGGAAATGGTAAATAGTACGCGGCAGACCAGCACAGTGGTTCTAAACTTGTTTGGGCTTACGGCACCTGCAAACTACCAAAATACTTAGCAGCACCCACAGTAGTAACGCAGACTAATATCACCGCCTCCGCAGTTGATCCAAGATGTTACTGTATGAAATTGAACAGTTATAGCGAAAACCAAACAAATTATTGAATTTCATCACAAACAAATTCAGTTCGAAATTTGCACACGCACCAGCGGTGTTTGGACCCATATTTGACAATGCTACTGTCATCTGTTTTTCCATAGCAAGCAATGTCTCTTTTTGCGGTTTTTATGTTGAACAGAACGGAAATGTGGTCTCGCACAGATACGAAGTGAAAAACGAAAGTAAAATCACAATTGCCTTTTCTCCTATGCAAGGATAGTCCTTCTGGAATTTAATCCAAAATGTGTCGATGACCATCTAATAACCAGAACTTCAAGTCTACGTCATCAAGTCTCCGTCACTGCAAAGTTGACGGAACATTCAAAGCACAAAACCTCACAAACCATTTCCGTGATTCTCTCATCCTGAGCTTTGACGACGTCCCGCAGTTCGTTCGTTCTCTCTTTGTGACGTTTCAATCGAGACCGGAGCAAGTCGATCGACATCTCCTGGCTCTTCACCTGAAACAGAAACTATATGAGTTGCGTGACGTCACGCGTCAGATATTAAGCCGACCGCACCTTTCTCGTGACGTGGGCGAGAGTCTGATTGGACGGTTCGTTCTCCTCGCATGACGTCACCAGAACGCAGCGGCTTCTCAAAACGCCTGCAGTCAGGATACAGATTGATCAGGATGAGAAAAAATATGGATGATAGTAGATGCGACCTTTCGCGCAGAAATTCTGTTCTCTGTCAGGTGTGAGGGTCGGTGCGACATGGTCGTCGAAATGCTCGATCGCCATCGAAGACAGATCGCGAAGTTCCTGGAAAGACATTTTGGGTTGGATTTCAGTGATTCGGTGCCAGCTCATGTAGCACTCATGTCATTTCCATCCGGACCTACCCTAAAATATGGTCTGCAATGCCTACTCACATAGCCTGCGTTGTAGTTGGTATTTATGATGTTTTTCGACTGCAATGGTCTTTTACATCAGGCCGTTATCCAGGATTGTGATGACTCGAGTCATGATTTTCTGATGACTCGACTTGACTCGAGTCAATATCTCAAAATACGGAAATGACTCGACTCGACTCATTGCGGATGATTCAAACTAAGTCATATGACTCGAGACTCAGACTGCCAAGACCAACATTACATTGTAATTTCGAATAATAATAAAGTAACCCCACTGTTGGGATTTCGTCTATTGGTACTGGTACTTGAAAATGCTACCAGAAACCGCTAAATGTGCAGAAAATTAGTGTATTTTATAGGTGAACCATTCGATATCACCAAACAGTGTTATAAGTGGGATTAACACGACTTCAACTGGAAACTGAGCAGTCAACACAATGACTTGGACTCAGACTCGAGTCATAATACCATGCCTCGGACTCGACTTTTGCTTGCTGACTTGGTCTTAATTCGGTGGTGAATTGAAAATGACTCGACTTGACTCGAGTCAAATCCATAAAAGTGAGATTGACTTTTGACTCGGAGCCTTGTGACTTGGTTACAACCCTGCCGTTATCCTACCTTAGGGGTGGCCCACGAGACGATTTGGAGTAGCCCACGAGATGATTCTTGAAATTAGCTAAAATATCGAATAAATTAATTACCCTGGTAATTTATTGTGAACTTGCAAGGCCAACCAAATATTTGTTAGCTCGACTGCAAAATTTGATGAGTAAAATATCTGTTCCGATTTCGACGCATGGGTGTAGCCATGGGTCAGTCACATTTTTCGTAGATCTTCGTATATGACCATAAACTAGAAATTTAGTGGCAGATTTGTAAGGCTTGACATTTTTCTTAGCACTTCGCGCGATTTCTTGTCACTCGATTGCTTGACTTTTAGTATTGTTACCCCCTAAAAATTAAACATACCGTACGCCTAATCAACAGAATTGAGTCTAACCATATTCGCATCGCAATTATGAGTGAACGTGTCACCTAACATGCGACTTCGCGTCTGCACTCGCAGAAAGATTTTGGTGATGAACCATTTTCACAAAATGGTAGACGCATGTTTACCAAAATCTTCTATATTTATATGTCCAAGCGCCAATTAATCCTGTCCTTGCCAAATGAACACAGTGGTGTACATCTGCGACCCGTAATATGCGAGTAACATTATTATTGACCTGATTCATTCATTAACTTTGAAAAAATTTCGCGTTGTGAGCGGCTGGGTCTTGACTGCATACGGCTTCTTCATGGCATAATTGTTATCCATGTTGATGCGCATTAATATTAGTTTTGTTTTCACCGTTACCTAATGCTGTTAGCTCCTATCGGAATACTAAACAGATCATCAACGTTCAAATGGCCCGCGCAATGGTTCGTAAATCTTGTGTGGCCCTCTGGCCGAAAAGGTTGGCCGCCCCTGTCCTACATGATCATTCCATGTCTGCCGACTTGTAGCACGGCCCTCTTCTAGACTTTGGTAAGACAACGCTTATTAGATAACGAGCCTAGGTCGCCAACTTAATCAGCTGACCTTTTAGGTTTTAAATCTTTGCGAATGTTATTCCAGCGGGATCTGCATCCCCAATCATGAATCTAACCCTGATTTACTACATTCTGTACAATTGCAATGGCTAACAGGGCGCAGAGAAAATGCTCTCGCCTATCCCCTTTCTCTTGCTAGCTGCTGGTGTTATTCACATGTGTGTGTGTGTGTGAGTGAGGGGGTCAGTGCCTAACCAGCCATGCACGTCATTGGGGAAAACGTAGTGCAACCCTCGTTATTAACTGTTACTGACAAAGAGTTTGTCATTCAAGTTTCGAAAAAAAATGTTCCTTTAACATACTCATAGTGGAGGGGTCCGTATTTTTCAATTCTACCCAAATCTAACCCAGCGTCAGCACTGATTGTGAACCCACCTGGAGAAATCCGACGCTTCCTGAAATATGGAAGGGAATCTGTTTGTCCTGGTCTCGAATGATGGCGAGAATGCGGAACAGCTCATCCAGCACCTGGACTGAAATTGCTCACCCGATCTGGAAATCGAAATACGAATGAAAATACCTTGCCGGGAATGAAGCAAGCCGTCCCTTCCGCAATATGGCGGCTGAACGTCATTGCGAGCAGAGACAATCTCGTGTCGATCGATTGCAGCATCGTGTGGCGCAGATTTAAGCGGTGTTTGCTTCTCTCCGACTCCCGTTTCGGCAAGCTCTCCTTGATCTAAAAATCGACAGTTTCACCAAAAATCAACGGCGACCTGCGAGTGAACCGACCTGCTTCATGCTAGACTCGTGCAAACCTCGAAATCGACGGAAGCCGGCGTTCAACGCGCCACCGCACAACCTGTCCATCCGTTTGCATACCTATGAACAGAACAGAATTGCGCCGATTTTGCGGTTAATCCCCAAGAACTTTGTGCGACAATTTCGTTATCTAGTTACTAATCCTCAGGAATATTTACATTTGAAAGTAATCTTATAGCTAACAACCCAGTCACACATTCGACAACCCCCGTATTTCTGAAAATAGAAATCATGTCAGCCTCAGGTTGCCATCTACAAGGTCTGTACTTCGATGGTTCACTGCCGACGAGTTGTTTTGCAACCTCTGTGAATAGGGTTGGGCAAACTGATTCGAGTACTCGAATCTGAATTCAGCATTAATTTTAATGATTCGAGTCGAGTAGTAAAAGACGATTTTTCAAGTACAGAAATTAGACGCTTCTCAGCACTGAAAGTTAATTTATCAACCAGAATTATAGTTTCGATACTAATTTTCACTGTTGAAGACTTGAAACCTTGATTGGCGGTATCGTAGCATACGAAACATATACTACAAATTTAAGAAGTTTACTTGACGTAGCACATTTCCGAAGTCATGATTATCCCACAACATTGTAACGAAGTGGAATGAATTCGGTGTGGTCGAAAAATACCAAAATATCATTTATGAGATGGATAACACGAATATATTTTTTGTGGTGGCATAAACGGTACATATTTGAACTTTGACGTATTACATTCTGTTATGACGTCATAACGAGTGATACTCGACTACTTGACTCGACTCGAAGCATATTACGTGATTCAGAATCGAATCACTCAGGTACTCGATTTTGCCAAGCCCTAGATGTGTCCACCTTTTTGGCAAGTTGTTCTCTTTTTTAGCGTAAAATGGTCCAGAGGGCCATGAAAAAAAGCGAAATGTTGCCCTAACTGATATACGACGGGTATTTTGGGAGTGGAATCGGATGAACGACCTTTTTTTCTGCCAACACTAATAGTAATACTCAAAGCGAAAGCTAGTAATTCAGGAGTCAAATCGGAACACTCTTCTATTTTTTTATTTTTATTATTAGTGAACACTGATAATCAGGGAGATTGTTTTGACCTAAAAAACCGAAGATTTTAACCATAAAAAAATAGATTTTGACAAAATTTGTATGTATGTAAATTAGGTGTATGTAAATTAGGTGCTTTCCCACACAATGTTACAATTGTAGTACTTATACGCGCCCGGGAGGAATTTCTAAAATATGCCGAAATTTGAGGTCATTTCTGATTTCCCGTACATTCAGGCTAGACCGCTGAAAATTATATTTTAACAGGGTCGATTTCTTCAGGCTATTGATTTTGCTGAAGTCGCTATCACCGAGTTTTGCTGCAGTGCCTTGGATACGGATCGATTTTCGTTTCGCATACCCTAATAATCACCAAGAACTTGTCCATAAATGCAACTTCCTAGTGCAACTTTTTACTGCAACTTTTGTGAAAAATAAATGCAACTTTCCACGGATTTGACTGCAACAAAACTTTGTCCTATTGCTCAGATGATCAAATCTTGAGCTGGGACACGGGAGCATTTTCAAATTAGAAATGGAGTCGCGACCATAAAAGGTTGGTGTTTATACAGCTCAGTCATGCAGTGTGCACCGGCATTAGGCTGATTATTAATCTTATCGGTGTGACATGAACATGACTTAACGATGTACAATTACACTCATTGCATTTTCAAAGTCATCGTTCTTCCCTATCTCTACCGCTAACTCTGATCATGTGGCCGGGGTGAAGAGCAAAATTATAGAGTAATATGAGGAAGAACCAATATTATTGACATGATTCATTCATATCATTCAACAGTCGGATGCATATAGAAATTAGAAACCAGATGCATTTAGTAAGCCCCAAGAAGTTGCATCGATTACCCTACAGAGGGCCCAAGATCAGTGTTTATTTGGGCGGTAGTGGGCTGAAAATATTCGGCTTCGGCCCTCGTTACAGCTTACAACCACATACTCCAGAGCCGGATCTTGACAACCTCTTAGGCGATAGACAAAGCTTTTCTGCTGTGACGTCATACTTATTGACAACGTGCTCAAACTTAATTTTCCGGATCGAAATAATGATGTAAATAAGTTTTCGACTGGAATTTCAGTATGTGATAATAAGCAGTAGCGGTAGGCAGAAGTGGTGTAGCATTCAAAATCCGAAAATTACCGTCCCTCAACTTCAACTTACATTATAAAGTTATAACCTTACTGGCGACTTTATAAACATCTTACAATTTCAATTGACTTACGCCAAGTCCAAAGTAAACCACGAGTTCACAATTTTAAAGTTCACTACATGACAACTATGAAAAGATAGGAAGATGTCAAAACGACTGTAAACTTGGACTTAGAGTAGTCTTTGAAATCACCTGGGCCTTATAAGGTCCCTGCATTGCGCTTGAGAAGCACTGCATCACTGTGTACAGATGACTACTAGCCATATGATGAGGACCTACCCGTATACTACATAAAAGAATGGTTATTTTTCTGTAGGTTGTAACCTTTCAATACCGTTACACCAACTAGCAGTCTAGCACGAGCCGAAAGTAAATAAATTTAATAGCAAGATTCTAGCCGAAAATACCCTTCCTGGAAGTTTCCGGATATACGATGGTTTGCAGATTAGCTGTTGTTCGATTAGGGTTCGCCAGTTTATCGAACGTCAAGAGCCATTAGAGAAAAGATAATCATATCATACCATGCGCAGACGACTGACTTCGTGAAACGAGACGTAGCTGAGTATCTGAAGGACACAGTCGTCGGGAAGATCCTCCATGGTCCGGAATTTTTCCATGCGATGAGTATATACAGAAAGAAATTCCCAATGGCAGTTGCTCAATGCGACATCATTTCAGCTGCGACAAAAATGAATACAGATCGCCACCGTCTTGCAAACGGTTGCCAGTAAACTCGCCCCAAAGTAAATTCGGCCCAGGCAAATTCGGCCATTACATCAGTAAATTCGGCCCACCGAGAATATTGTATTAAAATGTATTACCAACCGTTAACATGAATTAATTACATAATTATACTATTATTAAGTGATTTGGATGTCAGGGTATGCGTAGATCGCGTAATCACGGGAGATAGCGCGGATATTCACGGGGACCGAATTTACCGACGGCCGAAATCACCGGTCAATTCACTGGTTACTCGGTCAATTCTGCCCTCGGAGAATTTTTTATAAAAATGTATCACCAACTATTAATGTGAATTAATTTCATAATTATATTATTATCAAGTGATTTGGACAACAGGGTATGCGTATAAATACATATATGTATATATTTATGCCGATGTTTATGGGGCCGAATTTACCGACAGCCGACTTCAATCGGTATATTCGGCCCTCGGAGAACATTGTGTGAAATTGTATTACGAACTAATAATGTGTATTATATTACATAATTATAATATTATCTAACCTGAACCCTAACACTAATCCTAACCCTAATTCTAACCTAACCCTAATCCTAACCTAACCTAACCCTAACCCTAATCCTAACCTAACCCTAATCCTAACCTAACCCTAATCCTAAACCGAATCCTAACCTAACCCTAATCCTAACCTAACCTAACCTAACCCAACCCTAACCTAATCCTAACCCTAACGCTAATCCTAACCCTAAACCTACTAATAACTAATAACTAATAATGTGTATTATATTACATAATTATAATATTATCAAGTGATTTGGAGGTTAGGGGTTAGGTTTAGGGTTAGGATTAGGGTTAGGTTAGGGTTAGGATTAGGGTTAGGTTAGGTTAGGATTAGGGTTAGGCCTGATTGGAATCTCCGTCCTTTTTTTGAAATAAATCCTGCGTGATAGAAGCTTTTTTCGCGTGACAGGGTCAACTTAGCGGCGTGACAAGCAAGGTTACTGACTTCAAATGACTGTGTTAAGCCAGTGACAGGAGATCTGATGCTAATGGTTAGCAACTGGCAAGGTGCAAGTACTTTACCAACAGACAGTAAGCAACAGATCCTGGCTAGAGGATTCGGCCAAAACATTATATACCACATACTAACTGGAATATAGCATTTGGGGTGGCTGAGAACATTGACTTTTTTTTCAATTTTTTTTTTTTTTAATTTTTTTTTAAATGAAATCAACGACCCGTGACGGCGTGATCGCGTGCAACTGGCGACCAAGTCGGCGTGATCCTGCGTGCCTTGGACACCGATTCCATACTGGGGGTTAGGTTAGGATTAGGGTTAGGTTAGGATTAGGGTTAGGTTAAGATTAGGGTTAGGATTAGGGTTAGGTTAGGATTAGGGTTAGGTTAGGATTAGAGTTAGGTTAGGATTAGGGTTAGGATTCAGGTTAGGTAATGGTATTGTAACTGTTATTGTTACTCTGGCCCTGGCCGAATTTACCGAGGGCCGAATTCACCGACGGCCAAAGTGACCGAGGGCCGAATTCGACGGGCCGAATTTACTTTGGGGCGAGTTTACTGGCAACCTTGCAAACCTATCTCCTGTGTGCACTCTGCAGTGCAATATTTTTGTTATTTACAACAGACAATTATTCATTGAAAACAACGAGGTGCACCCTGTCAAAATAGATATATTGACAACTTGGTCATTTCGGTTCGGTTTATAGCAATTTTTATCAGTTCAATACACCACAAAATTGCGATACAATGAAAAGATAGGGAGGTATCGAAACGACTTGAAGTAGTCTTTGGAATCAGACACCCACCTTGGCCTAGGCGGTGTATAGAGGAGGCATGCACATTGCACATTGCACTGAATGAAAAGTGGAAGATAGTATAGAAAAAAGCAAGCGACAAAAATGGGGTGGCATAGCTCAGTGGGAGGCATGTCACGGAAGGCGAGATCGATAGGTCAGGTCGTGGTTCGGTAATCTTGAGGACGGACTATAGTATTCATTCAGTGGAAATTGCGTGTATTTCGACTTGAATGTGGACAATGGACATGCTCGTCGACGGTCGGATGGCCGGCGGGATACTGTTCCGCACGTCAGGTCCGGCATATTTGATAGAGTGATGATCTTTTCGGTCGATCATATGATATTTGGACGACGTGGACGTGCGTGTGTTGCACTTGTGTATTTTAATTCTGAGGTAAAGAAGTCATTGAATGATCGGAGCAATTTCAATTTCGGTCAACTAACTTTTATGAGTTGGTAAAAGGGTCCTCCTCTCCCAATTCCAAAACATAGTAAACCTACATCATACCCTCTATTTACATTGCAGTGTGTAAGTCAGCTTCGAGGCTGACTTGTAGATCCCAAAGAATGTCCTTCTACTTGGTCGATCCGAGTGAGCCAAGCCTCGCGAATTCGATGAAGAGAAAGGCAAACTGCTTCAAGTCGATTCGGGCTGCTGCGGAAGTGATTTTCTATCGGCGTGTTCTCTGCGGGATTGTGTACGCCAACACTTCTGCTCTTCGCATTTTCAATTATTGTAGAGAAACTGTTCCAGTGGGGTAGCAGAGAATGAAGCTTGAAGGCTTTTGTATATACCATAATTAAATATGTTTCTGATGACATTCATCGAATTTTATTGGAACAAGGTAGGCGACAACAGAATGATGGATTCATCAACAGACAACCTTACCGGAAATGAATGGGTTCATCCGAGGGTTTGCCTATAGTTTGATATATTTGACTGAAGTGGTCCTGGCGGAATTTCGGCGGAATATTTGTGATCACGTGAAACACTATTTTCGCGAACGCAGAATATTAACCCTCAACCGATGCACGGCAAATGTCATATTTCAGGCTGGATACGAAAGTGTACCTCACCTAATTAACACATCATCGGAAAGAGCGTTAAAATTACTTTATTTAAAATCCATTTCTAGATTCCAGATCGTCCTGCTTAATTACGAACACGAGGACCAAGGCTACGTTATATTGCGCTGTCGGGCATTGTTGGCCGCCATTTCAATTTATGGCAAATTCCACATTCAAGGCCGGATTTAAAAGTGTACCTCACCTACAATTCAGATAATTAACACATCATCGGAAAGAGCGTTCAAATTACTTTATTTAAAATCAATTTCTAGATTCCAGATCGTCCTGCTTAATTACGAACACGAGGACCAAGGCTACGTTATATTGCGCTGTCGGGCATTGTTGGCCGCCATTTCAATGTATGGCAAATTCCACATTCAAGGCCGGATTTAAAAGTGTACCTCACCTATAATTCAGATAATTAACACATCATCGGAAAGAGCGTTCAAATTACTTTATTTAAAATCCATTTCTAGATTCCAGATCGTCCTGCTTGCTTACGAACACGATGACCAAGTTACGTATATTGCGCTGTCGGGCATTGTTGGCCGCCATTTCAATTTATGGCAAATTCCACATTCAAGGCCGGATTTAAAAGTGTACCTCACCTACAATTCAGAGAATTAACACATCATCGCAAAGAGCGTTCAAATTGCTTTATTTAAAATCCATTTCTAGATTCCAGATCGTCCTGCTTAATTACGAACACGATGACCAAGTTACGTATATTGCGCTGTCGGGCATTGTTGGCCGCCATTTCAATGTATGGCAAAATCTTCCTGACTAATTACAAATGGAATAGGATAATTCATTTTCCGTATTATTCCGCTATTGTACAGTGCATGCTGCGTGTTTTTGATGACTCAATTTTAAAGAATTATGATTGTCGGTATCCCTTTCATCTGATGTCAGTTATTCTCCGCTGGCAGCAGGATACTTTGCTAGCTGTGTGAACTATCAATGGGACTACCGGTCATCCACCAAAGTTTCCCTATTTACGCACTATTGTTATTTCGAGATATGCCCCTAAGTGGCCCCGGCTCTGATAAAATCTGACCCTTTTCGGCAATTTGTTCGGGCAATTCCGCTATATGCATCCCACATTCTGATAGGCGTGACTGCGATGTATAGGCGGATGGTGTACCTTCGCGTGAGATTGCAAATAGTACAGCAAGTCGCCTTCGTCGAATTCAAGGAGACTTTTGCAGGATTGGTGAATTGTAGGCATCTATATTGAGACATTGTAGTTGAGGTTTTAGAAAGTTTGTAGTTCTAGTTCTAGTTCTAGTTGCGCTTTTTGAAAATCCAGTAGTTTGTACAAGTCTGCGCATTGCTATTTATCGCGTATTGCGAGTGATCTATATTCCATCGTGTCTAATGGAAATGTATATTTTTCTATTTCTGGATGAGTGAATTTAAATTGGGGATAAGCAGATTAGTAGTGTTTTCACACCTTTACACCGGAGTGATCGTTTTCGCTGTGCAATGCGGATATAGGCGTGCCAGGGTTTGGACCACGATAAATTATTATATATTTCCAGTCTTCTCCCTATAAGAAAATACGTCCAATCTACATCATACATAAAACATACGATTAGGATGTGAATATTAAACTTTGACAATAGGTAGGTTATAAGACGTAAGGATGATGTGAACGAGAGGTTAGCGTTCGGGTTCTGTGTGTGCCTTGCAAGTTCACAATCTGAGCAATTCATTTTTCGATAATATAACAGAATTTCGATAATATAATAAGAAATTACCTCGCGGGCCACTCAAAGCTGCGGGTTGGCCACCCCTGATATAGACAGACCCATTCGATAGTTTTCAAAGCCGGAGCAGTGGTAATAATGCGGAACTTTTCAAATAGCAGGTTTGCGTTCACACGAACCTGAACATTTCAGGGGTTCGCACCATTCGTTATTTGTCAGATCTCCATATTCCATCAGACAATATTTCCCTATACTAACGTTATGATTTCTATAATTGAAGTTCGCAAAATAGCAACAACTTAATACCCTCAAAATGGCCACGATGTGATAAAACGTGAACTCCCCCGTAGAGGTTTTGTTCTTTTTGTCTAATTTCAGGTACCTCTGATTATGCGTATATAATACTAATGCATATTTAATATGACTAAACGGAAACTAGACAAGAAGTCAATCGCATTTTCTTTGGCAATTTCTCTGGATGACATTCCTGGACCACATTCGACCCCTAAGCATTCAGAGATAGTAAGGTCGTGGAAAAGACGTAGGAGAGCTGCGTCTGCAAAGAATATAGAGATTGTCCGATGTCTGTGGAGGAATAGCTCCGAATTCAGGGCCAATGTGATTACGTTCTTCCGCCAACATCATGAATTAAACACCGACAACTCTATTTCTTCGAATGAGTCACCTGAAGTTCGTGGAGCAGAGAGAAATTCAGAGCTGACGTCGGATGTGATGCAAAAGACACCCATACAAACACCATTTGCGGACAATGATTCGAAATACGATGAAGTCATGGAACCTGTTTTTTGTTATTGCAAGCGACCGTATAATGGAGAGTTTATGGTGCAATGCAATGATTGCAAATTGTGGTTTCATCCTGCATGCGCTTTCCCATCGGACAGTAAAGAAATCAAATTTGATCGTAATAAATGGCGTATAACGTCTTTAGCTTGTGGACGTGGTAAAGACCATAACACCGGCAAAAAAAATCGCTGGGTTTACACTCACGTACCGCAGCGCGCACACTGAAAATCCGAATGTCGACAAGGAGTTATTTCCCCCCAAGTCTCCTAACGGTGCAGGAGTCACAGAAATAGATGGAATGTTAAATCCTTCAGATGATGTTTCTCTGAATCCTAATGTCACTGAAAATGACGCCATGGAAAAAGATGGAATATTGGATTTTTCATATGATGCTTCCCTAAATCGCAATATCACCGAATATGATATCACAGAAAATGGTGGAATATTAAATCAATCCGATGATGCTTCTCTGAATCCTAATGTCACTGAAGATGATGCCACGGAAAAAGATGGAATATTGCATTCTTCATATGATGCTTCCCCGAATCGCAATATCACCGAAGATGATATCACAGAAAATGGTGGAATATTAAATCAATCTGATGACGCTTCTCTGAATCCTAACGTGACTGAAGATGATGTCACCGAAAAAGATGGAATATTGGATCCTTCATATGATACTTCCCTGAATAGTAATGTCTCTGAAGATGATATCACAGAACAAGACGCATCTGATCATACAAAATCGTTTCCAGATTCCCGGATGACGTCGAATTCTAAACCAGTCGCGCACAGCGAAATTAATGAAGCATGGGTGAGTGATTCCGCAATCGAATCGATTGAAGAATGATATCGAAGATATCGGACAAGATCGAAGAACCTGATGAGGTGAACTTACGAATGTCAACTTCAATCACCGTACAAGAATGGGAAAGGGCCATTAAAAATCGCGGCCAACATCATTTTGACAATAATTCTCCGTACAGAACGACACTTATACGGGCTCTTCGGCAAGTTTATGATTCATGTGTGCCTATGATAAAAAGTAATTATTTGCGTGCTCCATACAAAGTGACAGAGATTACGACGGAATCTGAGCGATATTACGAAGGCAATGTCATACTGTACTGCGGTCATAAAACATGTTGCGAATGTACGGTCAATATCCATGCGCAATTTTACAGTATGGTGAATTCGATGCAAATCGACTTTCTTATAACTGGAGACAGGCATCATCGTCACGAATGTACTAAATCAAGAAGAGTTAAAGGCGAACAGCGGCTGAAACTGAAAGAGGAGCTTAATTACAAAACCCCGACTCAAGTGCATCGGGATTTATTTGATACATTGTCAGAAAATGAACGGTTTTTTGGTTCACATACATTTGCACCTTCGACTGACGTTTTGAAAGACATCAAAAGAGATGGTTGTCCAGTGGTAAAATATTCTAAAAACTGGCTATTCTGCATGGAGAAATTGGTGAAAATTTTCACGAATGAGAAGAAAACTAATTTTCTGCGTGCGTGGTCCGCGAATCCCCCAACCGTAACTATGTACAATGATGGGCAAATAAATATCTATAAAGAGTTGTGTCGCGTGGACTTCCTTTTCATCGATGGCTCAGGAGGTGTTGTGCGCAGCAGTAAGGGCTTTGAAAATTTCCAAATCTATGTGCTTTTTGTACGAAACCCAAGAAAGGGTCGGCCGGGAATGCCGGTGGCAAGCAAGCAAGCAGGACGATCTGGAATCTAGAAATGGATTTTAAATAAAGTAATTTGAACGCTCTTTCCGATGATGTGTTAATTATCTGAATTGTAGGTGAGGTACACTTTTAAATCCGGCCTTGAATGTGGAATTTGCTAGGGATGGTGTGAACGTGAGGTTCACGTTCGCGTTCTGTGTGTGAACCTCAGAAAATTAGAGGTTCGCGTTCACAACAGAACCTTGGTAGGTTCTGCACTGTGAACCTTTTTCATATATTACAATTTTCACTTCATTATAACATCTTTCTTTGGTTCAAATTTATTGCATTTCAGTTGTGGGCCACTCTATGCATGGCGCTGGCAGCATTATAAATCAACACTAAACTAGGGTTGCCATACGTCCGGAATTTCCCGGACATGTCCGGAATTTCACTGTTAAAACTGCGTCCGGGAGGAATTTCTAAAATATGCCTAAATGTCCGGAATAATTTTGAAATAAGCTCATAATTCTTCCTAAATCAAGATAAACAGCATTATTTTCGGGCAGATTTATGCTACATGAAAATTTTATTCGCTCTGCGCGCGATTTAGTATCATATATATTGGTTTAAAAGTGGAGACTACCACCCTCGCAAAACTGCGATCAAAAATAAACAAAATTAACTTTCAGTTACAGAAATGAGTCTAATTGTTATCGCAATTTCAAGATAACGGTATGTTCATAAAGTCGGTTTAGGCCGTTTGGACATGACTTAACGATGCACAATTACGCTCCTTGCCTTTTCGAAGTCATCATCCTCCGCGCCTGCTCTACCGCTAACTCTGATCATATGGGCGGAGAGAGGATCAAATTATATGATTCATTCAAATCATTTAACGACCTGATGCATATAGAAACCAGATGTATTTACATAAGCCATATATTAAGCTCAAGATCAGTGTTGATTTGGGCGGGAGGAGGCTGAAAAATGTGGCTTCGGCCCTGGTTACAGCCTACAACACACAATCACACACTCTTGCACCGGATCGTGGCCACCTCTAGTCGATAGACAAAGCTTTGCTAGCGTAACGTCATATTGATCCACAATGTGCTCATACCTCATTTCGGAATCCGCTAGTGGGCGATAAAGAGCGTCCGGAATTTGGATTACAAAAATATGGTAACTCTACACTAAACGAGCATGCACCTTGACAATCTCGAAAGTTTCACTCCAGCTTTCCATCTGTAAATATTTAGTGACTCTCTGCTGTGAGTTTGACCCGCAATCACCCAACATCACGAGCGAAATACGTAGTCAGTGAATGATTCTTGTTCAATGTTCAACCAATCAATGAGATTGATATCGTTTTCTGATGCAAAAAATCTAGCAGGCATTACGGGGTCAATCTTTACTGCATCATTATAACCTAATCCCTGCGATTGAGGTGTTGGCTACTGCTATATAACTCGTTAATGGGGTCGAAATTGTTGGCAAAGCGACGAACGATATTGATTTTAAAGGCAGTATTATGTCCTCTGATTGCTCATTTGATACATTTAGCGACGTTTAAGACGCCAATATGTATTTCGGCACCGTGGCATTATGTGGCCCGAGTCGTCGCTAGGTATCGCGTACATTAATGTAGGCTATCACTTCATTGAAAGATAGGGTTTGAATCAGCAGTATGACGGAACGTGACGTCATCAGGTTCACGTTCGTGTTCACACAGAACCTTTCAAAAAGGTTCGCGTTCACACGAACCAGAACCTTTCAGAGGTTCACACCATCCCTAGAATTTGCCATACATTGAAATGGCGGCCAACAATGCCCGACAGCGCAATATACGTAACTTGGTCATCGTGTTCGTAAGCAAGCAGGACGATCTGGAATCTAGAAATGGATTTTAAATAAAGTAATTTGAACGCTCTTTCCGATGATGTGTTAATTATCTGAATTGTAGGTGAGGTACACTTTTAAATCCGGCCTTGAATGTGGAATTTGCCATACATTGAAATGGCGGCCAACAATGCCCGACAGCGCAATATAACGTAGCCTTGGTCCTCGTGTTCGTAATTAAGCAGGACGATCTGGAATCTAGAAATTGATTTTAAATAAAGTCATTTGAAAGCTCTTTCCGATAATGTGTTAATTATCTGAATTGTAGGTGAGGTACACTCTTGAATCCGGCCTTGAATGTGGAATTTGCCATACATTGAAATGGCGGCCAACAATGCCCGGCAGCGCAATATACGTAACTTGGTCATCGTGCAGGACGATCTGGAATCTAGAAATGGATTTTAAATAAAGTAATTTGAACGCTCTTTCCGATGATGTGTTAATTATCTGAATTGTAGGTGAGGTACACTTTTAAATCCGGCCTTGAATGTGGAATTTGCCATACATTGAAATGGCGGCCAACAATGCCCGACAGCGCAATATACGTAACTTGGTCATCGTGTTCGTAAGCAAGCAGGACGATCTGGAATCTAGAAATGGATTTTAAATAAAGTAATTTGAACGCTCTTTCCGATGATGTGTTAATTATCTGAATTGTGGGTGAGGTACACTATTAAATCCGGCCTTGAATGTGGAATTTGCCATACATTGAAATGGCGGCCAACAATGCCCGACAGCGCAATATAACGTAGCCTTGGTCCTCGTGTTCGTAATTAAGCAGGACGATCTGGAATCTAGAAATTGATTTTAAATAAAGTCATTTGAAAGCTCTTTCCGATAATGTGTTAATTATCTGAATTGTGGGTGAGGTACACTCTTGAATCCGGCCTTGAATGTGGAATTTGCCATACATTGAAATGGCGGCCAACAATGCCCGGCAGCGCAATATACGTAACTTGGTCATCGTGCAGGACGATCTGGAATCTAGAATTGGATTTTAAATAAAGTAATTTGAACGCTCTTTCCGATGATGTGTTAATTATCTGAATTGTAGGTGAGGTACACTTTTAAATCCGGCCTTGAATGTGGAATTTGCCATACATTGAAATGGCGGCCAACAATGCCCGACAGCGCAATATACGTAACTTGGTCATCGTGTTCGTAAGCAAGCAGGACGATCTGGAATCTAGAAATGGATTTTAAATAAGTAATTTGAACGCTCTTTCCGATGATGTGTTAATTATCTGAATTGTAGGTGAGGTACACTTTTAAATCCGGCCTTGAATGTGGAATTTGCCATACATTGAAATGGCGGCCAACAATGCCCGACAGCGCAATATAAAGTAGCCTTGGTCCTCGTGTTCGTAATTAAGCAGGACGATCTGGAATCTAGAAATTGATTTTAAATAAAGTCATTTGAAAGCTCTTTCCGATAATGTGTTAATTATCTGAATTGTAGGTGAGGTACACTCTTGAATCCGGCCTTGAATGTGGAATTTGCCATACATTGAAATGGCGGCCAACAATGCCCGGCAGCGCAATATACGTAACTTGGTCATCGTGCAGGACGATCTGGAATCTAGAAATGGATTTTAAATAAAGTAATTTGAACGCTCTTTCCGATGATGTGTTAATTATCTGAATTGTAGGTGAGGTACACTTTTAAATCCGGCCTTGAATGTGGAATTTTCCATACATTGAAATGGCGGCCAACAATGCCCGACAGCGCAATATACGTAACTTGGTCATCGTGTTCGTAAGCAAGCAGGACGATCTGGAATCTAGAAATGGATTTTAAATAAAGTAATTTGAACGCTCTTTCCGATGATGTGTTAATTATCTGAATTGTAGGTGAGGTACACTTTTAAATCCGGCCTTGAATGTGGAATTTTCCATACATTGAAATGGCGGCCAACAATGCCCGACAGCGCAATATAACGTAGCCTTGGTCCTCGTGTTCGTAATTAAGCAGGACGATCTGGAATCTAGAAATTGATTTTAAATAAAGTAATTTGAACGCTCTTTCCGATGATGTGTTAATTATCTGAATTATAGGTGAGGTACACTTTTAAATCCGGCCTTGAATGTGGAATTTGCCATAAATTGAAATGGCGGCCAACAATGCCCGACAGCGCAATATAACGTAGCCTTGGTCCTCGTGTTCGTAATTAAGCAGGACGATCTGGAATCTAGAAATGGATTTTAAATAAAGTAATTTTAACGCTCTTTCCGATGATGTGTTAATTAGGTGAGGTACACTTTCGTATCCAGCCTGAAATATGACATTTGCCGTGCATCGGTTGAGGGTTAATATTCTGCGTTCGCGAAAATAGTGTTTCACGTGATCACAAATATTCCGCCGAAATTCCGCCAGGACCACTTCAGTATATTTTTGTTATTTACAACAGACAATTATTCATTGAAAACAACGAGGTGCACCCTGTCAAAATAGATATATTGACAACTTGGTCATTTCGGTTCGGTTTATAGCAATTTTTATCAGTTCAATACACCACAAAATTGCGATACAATGAAAAGATAGGGAGGTATCGAAACGACTTGAAGTAGTCTTTGGAATCAGACACCCACCTTGGCCTAGGCGGTGTATAGAGGAGGCATGCACATTGCACATTGCACTGAATGAAAAGTGGAAGATAGTATAGAAAAAAGCAAGCGACAAAAATGGGGTGGCATAGCTCAGTGGGAGGCATGTCACGGAAGGCGAGATCGATAGGTCAGGTCGTGGTTCGGTAATCTTGAGGACGGACTATAGTATTCATTCAGTGGAAATTGCGTGTATTTCGACTTGAATGTGGACAATGGACATGCTCGTCGACGGTCGGATGGCCGGCGGGATGCTGTTCCGCACGTCAGGTCCGGCATATTTGATAGAGTGATGATCTTTTCGGTCGATCATATGATATTTGGACGACGTGGACGTGCGTGTGTTGCACTTGTGTATTTTAATTCTGAGGTAAAGAAGTCATTGAATGATCGGAGCAATTTCAATTTCGGTCAACTAACTTTTATGAGTTGGTAAAAGGGTCCTCCTCTCCCAATTCCAAAACATAGTAAACCTACATCATACCCTCTATTTACATTGCAGTGTGTAAGTCAGCTTCGAGGCTGACTTGTAGATCCCAAAGAATGTCCTTCTACTTGGTCGATCCGAGTGAGCCAAGCCTCGCGAATTCGATGAAGAGAAAGGCAAACTGCTTCAAGTCGATTCGGGCTGCTGCGGAAGTGATTTTCTATCGGCGTGTTCTCTGCGGGATTGTGTACGCCAACACTTCTGCTCTTCGCATTTTCAATTATTGTAGAGAAACTGTTCCAGTGGGGTAGCAGAGAATGAAGCTTGAAGGCTTTTGTATATACCATAATTAAATATGTTTCTGATGACATTCATCGAATTTTATTGGAACAAGGTAGGCGACAACAGAATGATGGATTCATCAACAGACAACCTTACCGGAAATGAATGGGTTCATCCGAGGGTTTGCCTATAGTTTGATATTTACGGAGAGAGAGAGTCTTTTATTTTCATCGAACCAAAATACATAACAAACGGCAGTGATGGTGGTACAGAAAATATGCGTGCACAGTATTCGGTATTAGATAGGAATGATCGATAAGACCGTGAAGGTCATCTATAGTCTGATCACACCAGCATCAAACAGGTACACTTGACTCTGAACAGTCTGGCTGTAAAAAATATCTTTAGTTAAGAAAGGAAAATAGAAAAAAAAATTAAACAATGGTGTAGCAAATGATCAATGAAGCAATGTCTGGGCGAGGTAGGGCAACAGTGTTAGTGTAACGACGGCTTCTAATAGCTATGATAATACCTAATTTGCACTTGCTCAAATGGAGAATATGTTGTGTAAAGTGATTTTTTTTAAATACTTTATGAACCTCCGATAGCCTTCACATAATCGCCTTGCATTATCAACAGAGCGAAAAATTTTAATATAGCCTCGGCATTATAATATATGCGCCAATGATAACAGGCTTGACAGGTATGATTGTCGTTTGCTGGAAATACAGAAGCTAGGGTTACCCCTTTTCCAAAAAATTCCGACTGACAATTGTGGAGTAACATTCGGAAAAATTGGTAAATTCTTCACGACTCTTTGTGGCTGGTTGACTAAAACAAAGATTGTCTTTTCGGCTCAACTCCAGAAATACAGATTTTCTGAGACACTTTACGTTGGTTGAGTATATAAAGGTCAACTTTCCGGCTCAGCTCCCAAAATAGCCGCCGGAGCGTTTACTTCGGTGCTCATTTACTGTATCTCACTCGAATTTTACCCTATAGCCTATTAAAAAAAATTCTCAAAAAGAGGAAAAAATCTCAAAAACGAGGATATTTGGCCGTCCTCTGAGGACACTTTCAAAATAAATTATAAAAGAGGGATGATCCTCTTAAAAGAGGACGTATGTTAACCCAAACAGCCCGCTATTTTTAATGTTGGGTCACAATGCTATCCATTTATACTTTTCGGGAGACTTGCACTTGCTCTATTTCAGTGGTTCTTAACCTTCACTCACCCGCGTAACTGTTACGCTGACCCGTAACCCCAAATTTTTGATGAGTCAAATATAGGCTTACCATATTTTGGAAATCTAAAAAGAGGACACCTTTTCAGAAATTCGAGACTTGCAAAACCGGAGAAGAATTCTCAAAAACCGGTGAATTTTTCCTACTTTGTGGTCGGTTGACTAAAAAAAAAGGTCATCTTTCCGCTCAGAGCTCAAAATACCGTTTTTCTCTCCACATTGCTAGGTGGATGGCTAAAAAAAGGTCATATTTCCGCTCAGAGCTAAAATCACCGTTTTTCGCTCCGAAATATACCCACCGTAACGTCACTTCTGTGCTAGTTTACGGCATATCACTCGCAATTTGCTCTAGATCTGACCTAAATTTTCAAAAAAGATGACAAAATCTCAAAAAAGACGACAAAAGGGCGTCCTACGAGGACACTTTCAAAAAAGTCAAAAAAGAGGACAAATCCTCTTACAAGAGAACGTATGGTAACCCTAGTCAAATAGGCTACCTTCCACAACACACATATAATACGTTACCATAGATTACAGTGTGTAACATCATAGGGTTACCATATTTTTGTGAAGCAAATTCTGAACACTCTTTAGCGGCCACTAGCGGAATATATAATGAGGTAAGACACGTTGTCTGTCAAGTTGACGTCACACTAGCAAAGCTTTGCCTCTCGACTAGAGTTGGTTACGATTAAGTGCTGCCAATTGGCGCATTTGGAAGCCAAATTTAAGAATTTTCGCTCATTTTTATGTTGGTTGGCATCGGAAGTTTGAGTTCGGCTCGTTGGCACTATTTTGGTACTTTCGACAATCTTCAACTATCACAATCAAACTTTATTAACAGCACATTAGATCAATATCAAGTGCTGTTTACTAGTGTGCCCAAGGAAGTATTTGATGTTAGAATTTGAGAAAGATGAAATTGCAGTAGGCATATATATGTGGCTTGCGTCCTATGAATCGTTATCTTGCATTGTCGTACATTGGAATATTGGGGCGCGGGTAATTTATCTGCTGTCAATGTCAAAACCCTGTTTGGAATGTCAACTATCATTCACCAGTTAGGCTACTAGACATGCTTTCCCTTTCTTGGACATATGAACCCGGGCCAAGACTAGATCGTTGAAGGACATATATAATTCGTGATGCCACAAAACGAGCTAATCCATTCGATAGTTTTTTCGTCTTCGTTCCGGTTTTGTTGTAGAATTGTGGACATATTTAACTTGACACCCCTATGCAGAGGAAACATAATTCCACCAAGATGTCCATTGTCCAATTTCCCTTTCGCAGCCTAATGTAATTATTCTTTATATATACGGTCATTTCGAACACTGAAGATAATTTGGCACTTTTTCAGTCAGTTTGGCATTATTTTACGAAAAACTTGGCTCCCTAAGGCTCTCGCCAGTTGGGAACCCTGGTCAGGATACGGATCAGGAGCCGCTATGATGTTAAGTCGGTGCATTTATGTGGTTGTGTGCTGTAACCAGGACCGAATCAACATTTCAAGCCCTCTCCCATCCAAATAAACACTGATCTTGAGCTCACCATGGTAACCGATGAAACTTCTGGGGGGTTACCATATAGGCCTACATCTGGTTTCTATATGCGTCTGGTCATTAAATTATGTGGCAGAAATCTGTCTATAATATTGGTTCTTCCATACATTACTAAAAAATGTTATCCTCTCTCCGTGCACAAGAACATAGTTAGCGGTGGAGTTGGTGGAGGATGATGACTTCGAAAATGCAGGGAACATAGTCATACATCGTAAAGTCGTGTCATGTCTCTCGGAAAGACTATTTTTGAGCGTAAATGCCGGTCAGCACCAGCAAGCTGCACATCCAGTGGTTTTCAACGTTTTATGGTCGCGACTCCATTTCTAATTTGAAAATGTTCTGTGGCTCAGCTCAAAATTGGATAAGCTGACTACTGAACAACGGTCAGCACCCTTGCCCAGACTCACGGCCTCTATTGGAACCTGATTACGTTCAACATCTTCGCGAACCCCAGAATAAAGGCTAGCGATCCCCGGGTTTAGAGCCACTATCTTTGACTAAAGCATTTAAATGGCCTTCACCGACTCTGGAGATATACCGTTCGCCTATGATTGCGATTACATTGCGACTTATTTCAGTAAATGGTTGTTATTTTTATTCATTTTGATTGCATGTTTTGCGAGGTCGGAGGTGGTCCACATATTAAAATCAATGAATGTGGCACGAAATCGCGCGCAGCGCGAAGAAAAACTACGAGTGACATCAATCTGCAGAGAATAATATCGTTTATGCCGATTTATGAAAAATAAATTGATCTTACTTCAAGCCTTTGAAATTCCGGACATTTGGGCATATTGTTCTAGAATTTCCTCCCGGATGCCGTTTGAACAATGAAATTCGGGACATGGCCGGGAAATTCTGGACGTATGGCAACCCTTCTATTTCTGTACCCTTGTCCAGCGGCATATGCACATTATTCACTCATTGTATAAATATGCACAGATCGTGTGTGTGTGTGTGTGTGTGTGTGTGTATCATGAGTCGGTATTATGGAAGAACCAATATTATTGACATAATTCATTCAATTCATTTAACCAGATGCATATAGTATGCCTCCGAAGTTGCATAGATTTCCCTACTGTCAGCTAAAGATCGGTGTTTATTTGGGCTGGAGGGGCCTGAAATAATATGACTTCGGCCCTGGTTACAACTTACATCACACAACCACACTCTCCTGAACCGGATCGTGACCATCACTAGTCGATAGACAAAGCTTTGCTGGTATGGCGTCATATATATTCACGATGTGCTCATGCCTAATTTTGAAATCCGCCAGTGGGCGCTGAAATTGTGTAACAAAAATATGGTAACCCTAGGTTATAGCCTTCCGCGGCTTTCTAAGTCTTGCACTGCCCTCCACGCTAAGCAAATGCGCAAGCGGGAAGTGATGGATACCAGTGTTACTAATCAGGTCTTTGGTCTTTGGCTGGGGATCGAACTCACGACCTACCGATCAAGAAGCCGGACGCTTCACTATTAAGCTATCTTGTTGGTTATTTACGCTATCTTGACGCTATCTTGTACAAATGTACATCCTTTAGTCATATGTCCAAACGGCCTAAACCGGTGATTCCCAACAGCGGCCCCCAGCTAGCCTTCTTGCGGCCCCCCAAAAATTTCATGAAATCGAGTTATGACAAAAATAAAATTTCTATTTATAAAATATACTTGCTTGGCTTGGAGTCAGGAGTTTTTAATTAGGATTGCAGAAAAGTCGTGAGTAGACTGCTATGATTACGTCACTGCTGTTTAATGCAATGTGCCATGACTTTCCAGTTGAACGAGCAGTAGCTATAGATATAGGTAAAGACGGGACCATAACTGCCGCGCGCCACACCCCCAATGAAGGGGAGGGGGCGAGCTTGAACGGGGCTCAAAATTATTTCGTGAATTAGTATAAATTATAGAGTATTTTTTTGAAAATTTATGCATCTTTTTCTATTTTTTTGCTCTAGGCGTGATTTCATGCTGCCAAATATCTTGATTTTGGAGTACTCATTCCCAAGAAAAAAATGCGCAAGATTTATAGAAATGGACATTGGGCATATCGGCGTTGGCCATTACAGCGCCAGGACGCACCAAGACATATTAAGTTTTAGGCCATGTAACATGCGACTTCAAGAAGTGTGTCAGAACGATCGGCAGCGAGAAAACCTTGGCCGAACAGGACTGCCCCTATGCAGACCGAAACCTTCGTTATATATACAAAATACTGTCATGGCAATCTGAACCTCACATGACAAATACCATCCCGCATGGAAAAAATATATTCCAGTGAAAAAATACCAATTCGAAATCGTGTGCGTCTCTTAGTTTAGAAGCCTACGTTTGGGCGAACGGGCCCCACAGTTTCCAAGACACCCCCCTCAGCTCTGCCGGTAAATCTGATTACGTGCGCAGCGAGGACAAGAGACTGATAGCAATATATATGCAATTCCCGACCATATTGACCGATTTTATCATGAATTATCGAATATTTTCGTGCTTCGCACTGGCTCACTTAACAGTACAACTAGTTTCGTGGCAAAAGCGAATAAGGCGATAGGGGTAGGCTTATCACCCGATGGGAGCTCAAGATTCAAGTTTGTTATTATTATTTTTTTTGGGGGGGGGGAGGGGGGCTGACGAAGAGCTGTTTCGTTCATGCCAAGAGTATACGCGCGAAGATGTTTAATTATTATTTGAGAGGCCGTACCTTTTAAAACACACATCCCTCGGCTCTACCTGTAAAACGGATTACGTGAGCAGAGAGAGGATAAAAATCGATGGCAATATATCTGCAATTTCCGATAATATTGACCGATTCAATCATGAATTACAGAAAATTTTCGCGCTTCGTGCACTACTTTATAGGCCTACCGTTGTAGACGGCCCATTGTCTGCTCATTGTGAATCACAAACATTGAAATGAAACTAATAGGTTGACATGGTGTTAGGCTCAACGTACCGCAATATCCCAACTGAAGCAAGACTGCGTTGTCATCGCATGGCTCTTATAGTTATATCAAGAAGCGCATGATGACCATTGCCAGAATTAGGCAACACGGTGTGTCACGCAGTTTTGTTAGTCCACAATTGCTGCTGTTGAATGTTCCTTCTCCAATCTTGGCAAGCTACTTAGTAAGGACAGACACTTTCTACCCGAGAAAGTAGGAAAGTATCTTTTGTTGTACTACAATTTTTCTAAATTATTTCCACCTTAATGCGTAATGTAACTAAAGGTATTCTTCATAGGGCCAGATTTCGTTGAAATAAAGTTTTTTCACCTAAATATTGGTCTGTTTTGAGGCAATTTTTTAATGCCAAACTACCTCGTAAGGACAGACAGTTCCAACCACAAATGAAAATAAGTAGTAGGCTACAATTCTAAGATTATGTGGAAAAACACCTAATTTGCATACGTTAGGTCAAATTTGGTCAAAATTAAGATTTTTATAGTAAAAAATGTGTCAAAACGTTGATTTTCTAGGTCAAAATCTTCATTTTTATAGGTCGCCCTAGTAACCAGCTTCCAAAATAGGCTGTGAGTAAGTCTGGGCAAACGTACCGACCTTTAATTAGTAGTCAGCTCAACAGATTTTCAGCTGTGCCCCGTAGGGGAGACCGGGGACAATTGTAACACTTTTTGGATTTTCCAACATTACGTGTTTTTCTCGTGGAAATTTCACTTCCAAAGTTTTATATTAAGAAGCCAACGACTCGATAGTTCATATAAAAACTAAACTGGAACTCAATCAATAATCAATCATGGAAATTTTGGGTCACAAAAATCGCTGCTCAAATGTTACAATCGCCCCGTACCCAGGGGCAATTGTACCACCCTCCCGGGGCAATTGTAACAGTGTTATTTATAACTAAACACAAACGAAATGAACAACGAAAACGGAAGCACAAATTGTATTATTGCATGAAACTAAATGAAGAGACGTTTGAACGCCTCCAGGCTACGCCCCATCGCATTTATGGCATTTGAATGCAGTATCTCCTCTCGTGTCTTGTTCAAGCTTAAAGTGTACAAGAGACACATTCATTCCACCATCTCCCTAGCAGAGGTGGGCAAAGTAGTCAAGAAAGTTACTCAAGTAGAAGTAGAAGTAGCGGCGAAAAAATCTACTCAAGTACGAGTAGAAGTACTTCTTCAATAAGCCACCTAAAACTACTTGAAGTAGAAGTAGAATTGACTGAATATAAATCTACTTAAGTAAGTAAGTAGTTTTGAAAACAGTCTTAATTCGTTCGCATGGACTGTCAAAAGCTGCACATTGAGCTATGCGGAAGGTGCAGAGAGCTTGATTCGTATTGGTGCACCCCAGGACGTATCAATTTTCGACAGGATAAGCATTTTTTCGCATCATGTGATGCAAATTATAGTATTGATATGAAAATGCGATACTAACCCTTTGTTTACTAGCAGACGCCATTTTAGAGAATATCATGGCATGGCGCCCTATACCTTATATTATGAGGCCCCAAGTTTAAGCGAAGAGCAATACGGAGAAGTTGTATTGGATACGGTTCCAACACTTTGCGTGATTAGTATACGTTAATAACAAATATTGTGGATCGTGAAATTTATATTCAGTGCAGCTTTATTTTCGGAAATTAAAGGCATTAGGCTAGTCCACTTGCTTTTATGCTTCAACGTGTATGTTCTGCAGACAAAAGAACTGAAAGTAATTAGAACTCAACGTATGATACTCGGAATTGAAAGTAAAATATTAATACCACTTATGGAAAGCGGAAAATATATTTCATGTATTTTGTCCATAAAGCTTCAAAGGTGATCTGCCAAAACAGGTGTGACGTTAAAAAATGCAGATTTTCCAGATTAGCAGGACGGGACGCTAGATTACGATATGATAGGTAATTGCTAGATTGCGAAATGGTAGTTTCAAATCTTATGGTGGGCCATATTTACTGTGATGAAATATTTGATATGGGCGACAATCAAGAAATCCGGTACCTAAATAATATTCACTGATACTTTCGTTAAAACATATTTGTCACTCCATAACTACTGTGCGCGAAGCGCAACAAAATTTCTGTGCTTCACTTGACTTTTATGAATATTAAATGTTGGTGCTCCGTGAAAACAGCCCCGAAACTCCTCAGGCTATCTTTCGTATTGGGGGATTAAACTACTTCTACACTTGACAAACCGAAAATAGCGAGAAGTAAGTAAGTAGATCACGAATATTACGAAGTAGAAGTAGAAGTAAAGGAAATCAGATCTACTTGAGTAAGTACCAGAAGTAGAAGAAAACTACTTGAGTACTTCCAAAAAGTAGAAGTACTTCGTTACTGACCACCTCTGCTCCCTACACATATTCGGCCTCTTCTACTAAGGTTCTGTGGTTCAGCGTGCATAATGGGTTGGTCATTAGGTCACCTGCGAAGGTACGAAACCGACCTGGCTAACATATCTTGGTTGAATGGGCCGATGATAGTATAGCAAAACGAGGACGCAAGATTGTGTGGCGTCAAAGCTATAATGACATTGTTCTGTGCTGTACAAAATTAAAATAAATTGTTCACATCAAATATCCAAATGTAAGTGGGCCATGATCAAAGTCAGAGGACGAGAATTCAGTCATGACCATCGAAGTTCGACACACCAAAAGTCGATCAACATGAGAAAGGGTGGTTGAATCACGAAAATACCCGAACCGTCAGATTCACATTACCACTATTGTATGGTCGTTTAGACAGATGATCATGTTAGAATTGGTATCGCAAGGTAGTATCTGTTTGGTGAACTTCTGGCTGTTGCAAGATTATTCTGCAGTAGATGAATGGTAATACCAACATATGAACATTGAACAAAGACATTCAGAATTGATAACATATTGTAACGGGGCAAAAGTGTTACGATTGCCCCTACCACGCTCGACCATGATTAGTGTCTCAGTATGGTACCTTCTCGGCGATGCAAGTCCTATTCTTTCTATTATCACGGTAGACTATAGTAACATTGTTCCAGCTACATATATTACGTTGTAACTACTTGAGGTACTATTCGACTAGACAAATTATTCCAGACCAGAAAAACTTTACTCAAGGGTCAAAAATTTCGTTTTTTGCAAATTATTCCGGGGTTTCGCATCGTAGCTCAACGTAACTCCATGTATAATAGGAAAGATAACTACTGCATGCGCACTTAAAATATCAAGCTGATTTCTCCATCCTACTAGCGGTGAGGTCGATTGTTACATTTGCCTCTAGTTACATTTGTCCCCGGTCTCCCCTAGCATTTTCAAATTGGAGATGGAGTCGCGACCATAAAAGGTTCGAAACCACCGGAAGGCTGGTGCTTATATAGCTCAATGATGCAGTGCGCAACGGCATTGACCTGATAAATAAACTTAACGATGTATAATTACGCTCCTTGCATTTTCGAAGTCATCATCCTCCACCAGCTCTACCGCTAACTCGGATCATGCGGATGCAAACAGGATCAAAATTATATAGTAATGTTTGAAAGAGCCAATGTTATTGGCATAATTCATTCACATATTTTGACGACCATATGCATATAGTAAGCCCCCAGAAGTTGCATCGATTACACTATGATGGGCCCAAGATCAGTGTTTAGTTGGGCGGGAGGGGGCTGAAAAAATGTGGCTTCGGCCAATGGTTACAACTTACAACACACAACCACATACTGCAGAACCGGATCGTGACCACCTCTAGTCGATAGACAAAGATTTTCTGGTGTGACGTCATTTGATCGACAATGTGCTCACTGCTCACCTCATTTTAAATACGCTAGATGGCGCTGAAGATCGTCCGGAATTTGTGCCACAAAAATATGCTAACCCTATTGTATAGTCGCCCTTCGCCGTAGATTTCTTTGGATAGACTCTGGTTGATAAAAAAAGCAGCGCAGGAGACCAAACAACTAAACGACTAAACAACCTCCTATGCTGAGAAACTTGCTACAACTGAGACTCGAACAGCAGTATCTCTTGACGAAGTCGATGGATGAATTTACCGAACTCCACGAACATCAGATTGCGAAATCAGTTCCTGGCGGGATTTATAGATGGTGGTGACATGCACCAATTGGATATATAGGTTATTCGAAATGACCAAGAGCCCTGCTGCATATTTTCAAGTTTTCAGATTTGTATTTGATTCCGCCAATGAACTTTTTATTTATTTTTCTTTCTAGAACAAATGGTGAATCAATCTGTTTTTAAAACAGCTAGAAAAATGTAATCGACTTTGAATCATCCCTCATACTTCAAATTTTGATTTGACTTGAATTGTGAATTTACTCGTTACGTGACGTGACTTGACTTGACTTGACTTGAGTCAAAATGTTTATTAACTTGATATGATTTCTGACTCGAAGATAGTGACTTAATCACAACACTGATAAACAATCCCCCTGCTAGGGCAACAATTCGACTGGACCTCTTACCCAGGCGACTCTAACCAAGTCATACTCAATATCACTTCCAGCATCAACAATCGACGCAAGAGCTGCCTTGATTATCACCCGTCATATTATAGAGTTCTGTCTAATGCAAAATCATTGTATGCATCTGAATCTGAGTGTAAGCATCAAAATCTGGAGCCAACTCTATTGCAGTCTAACCGGGTTACTTGAAACCCACGGTAATTGCTTCGGTGATTTCTGAGTCTCGTTGCTATCTTTATCGTTTTTATTTGTGGAGATGCCGGAGTGGAAGTGCTTAGCAAACACCGTCAATGATTTGTAGATATGAATACTCATTGGAGCAATTTAGTATTCAACCAATACTTATAGGTTTTCTACGTGGATATACCTGTATGTATTTGTTTTTCGTTCAAACAAAAACAGAATTATTGCATGTAGCGGAGACCGGGGACAAATGTGACACGGGGCAAATGTCACAATCGACCTCACCTCTAGTAGGATGGAGAAATCGCCTTCATATTCTGAGTGCACATGCGGTAGTTATGTCTCCTAATATACCTGAAGTTACGTTGAGCTACGGCGCAAAACCCCGGAATAATTTGAAAAAAACTAAATTTTGGACACCAAAGTAAATATTTTCTGGTCTGGAATAATTTGTTTGGAAGAATGATACATCAAGTAGTTGCAACGTAATATATGTAGCTGGGACAATGCTACCATAGTTTACCGTGATGATAGGAAAACTAGGACTTGCATCGCTGGAAGTTACCGTACTGAGATATTAATGATGGTCGAGCGTGTCAGGGGCAATTGTAACACTCTCTTACTTTTGCCCCGTTAAAATATCTTTTCAATGCTGAATATCTTCGCACACATGTTGTAATTAACATTTATCTACTGCAGACGAAACTTGCAACAGCCAGAGTTCAATACCAGAACAGACACTAACTTGCCATATCAATTCTAACATGATCCTCTGTCGGAACGGCCGTGCAGAAGTGGTGATGTGAATCATAGGGTTCGGTTATTTCCGTGATTCTACCACCCGTTCTCATGTTGATCGACATTTTGTCTATCAACCTTCAATGGCCAGTTTAGAACTTGCCCATGACTGAATCCTCATCCCCTGACTTTGAGCAAGTCCCATTTACATTTTGTCGTTTGGTGTGAACAATTTATTTTGATTTTCAACAAAACAGAAGAATGCCATTAGCTTTGACCACACACAGTGTTGCGTCCTCGTTTTGCTACACTATCATCGGCCCATTCAACCAATATATTTAGCCAGTCCGGTTTATTCGCATCGTATGCACGCTGAACTACAGCACCTTGGCAGAATATGCCAAATATGTGTAGGAAGATGACGGAATGAGTTTGTTTATTGTACACTTAGAGCTCAATGCAGAAGGCACGAAGGATGATACTTTATTCAGATGCCAAAAATATGATAGGGCGTAGCCTGGAAGCGTACAAACTTTTCTTTTTAAGTGTAATGCAATAATAGTATTTGTACTCCCGTTGTTGTTGTCCATTTCGTTTGTTTATAGTTATAAATAACACTGTTACAATTGCCCCGCATGGGCGTTACAATTGCCCGCCGCACATGAGAAATGTTGCTTTAAAAAATTTATTTCCACGCAGTAAATAAATGGATGTTTCCGTTTCTCCAAACCTATACGACTCATCATCATTACGCTAGATTTTTCACAGCCCACAACGTAGCCACCCGGCTGCTATTTGTCATCTTTACTCTAGCCAAGAAAAAATGCAGACTGCACACAAAAAATGGAGCCACGCAGGCGTGTAGGATTGATTGCGACTTACAGTGAGCTTGGTACATAATGCAGCAAAGATATGTTATCGCACTGCCTATAAAACTTCTGATCAAAAGACCTAATCCATTCAAAGCAAGTTACTCTAATTCCATCTATCAAAGGCGCCCTTTGTTAATATATCAGTTGCGATAAAATGATCAATGTAGCCTACTTGATATAAGCCTACCGCTGTAGACGGTCCATTGTCTGCTCATTGTGAAACATCAACGGTCAAATGAAACAAATACGCAGACATGGTGTTATGGTGAACGTATACCGCAAGAGGATGCATGTCTCACCACACCATGGAATAGGGTAGTGCACTTGGTACCTTTTCTGTTGTGAATTGCAACATAAACACCTTATCGTATCCACTTTTCAGACGCACAGCTTACTGTATGCTTGATCTTAGTGTTTATGACGTCATAAAGCACACGATTTTTCCATCTGAAATTTCTTATTCCGCATGATGCCATAATATGCCTAGGTTTAATTTCAAAATCTCTTTGCGTTGCTCTTTTTGCGTTACTTTCGCTTTAAGACCAGATGAAGGAGCGGCGCTCCGAAAGTTCGTGTAACTAGTAAAGTTATATTAATCTAGAAGTGAACGTTAAATAGGGTGTGGAAGCTACCAAGATCATATAATTATATATATCGTCTGCTATCGGCGAAACAAAGTATTCAGCACAATTTCCGTAATTTCTAGTCTACTCTTAATTTTCAATCATGTGCAGAGGTGGTTAAAGTAGTCAAGAAGGCTACTCAAGTAGAAGTAGAAGTAGCGAAGAAAAAATCTACTCAAGTACGAGTAGAAGTACTTCTTCCATAAACAACCTAAAACTCCTTGAAGTAGAATTGACTGACTTTATATCTACTCAAGTAAGTAGTTGCGGTAACGATCGTAATTCGTTCGCGTGGATTGTCAAAAGCTGCAAATTGAGCTATGCGAAAGATGCGGAGCTTGATTCATATTGATGCATACCAGCAGGTATCCAATTTTCGACAGCATGAGCATTCGTCAACATCATGGGATGAAAATGCTATTATTGATATGGTAATGCGATACCAATCCTCTGTTGACTCGAACAGCCTGTTTTAGAAAATATGTTATGGCTCCCTCCCCCATATTATAAGGCCCGATAGTGTAGTCGAAGAGCAATACGGAGAAGTTGTACCGGATACGGTACTTTGCGCGATCACTAAACGTCGAAAAAAATTATGGTGGATCGCAAAAATGTCATATTGTGTAGCTTTATTTCCGGAAATTATAGGCATTACTACACTTGCTTATACTTCAACATGTATGTTCTCCAGACAAAAGACCTGAAACTAATTAGAACTCAAAGTATGATATTGGGAATTGAAAGAGAAATATAAATACTACTTCTAAAAGCGAAAAATATATTTCATGTCTTTAGTCCAGACAAGTTTCAAAGGTGGTATGCTAAAACAGGTATCGTATAAAGCTTAAAAAAAGTGAACGGAACCACGCAACCCCGCACCTAAATTGTAGGCGTCGTTACTTTTATGAAATCATACTGGTCACTTCATATTCACTGAGCGCGAAGCGCGACAAAAATTCTGGGTTTTACTCTCAATTTCATGAAAGTTAAATGCTGATACTCCGTGAAAACAGCCACAAAATTCATCAGGCTATCTTCCTGCTAGGAAGATTAAACTACCTCTACTTGACAAACTGAAAATAGCGAAAAGTAAGTAAGTAGTTCACAAAATGTTACGAAGTAGAAGTAGCGGATAAAAGGTCTACTTGAGTAAGCACCAGAAGCAGAGGAAAAGTACTCAAGTACTTAAAAAAAGTTGAAGTACTTCGTTACTGACCACTTCTGATCATGTGCAGGTGTGCAGTTGTGCACCTATGCCAGCTTTCTCAATTCTTCATCTAACGCAATTCTGTGAACTGAAAGCTTCATGTATTGCATAAGAATGACAATTTGACTTTATTTCTGAAATTATAGAAGTTTACTTCAATCTCTCCATTTCCCGTAGGGCAGGGGCGGGCAACATACGGCCCGCGGGCCGGATCCGGCCCGCGAAGGGATTTTGTCCGGCCCGCGGACAGATTTCCGTCTTATATGATAATGTGGCCTGCGGCTACAGTCTGCCGAGATTCCCGCTACTTGCTTACTATACGTCAAATTTTAGTGAATGTATCTTATTATATACATGTATGCGCAGTGCGCGCTGCGCAGCGTGCGGGGGTGGAGCTTACGCGTAAGTTCGTCGAAGCGGGAAGACTTGCATTATCGGCATTTACGATGTACTCAATCCTAATATCGTTTGTGGTAATCATGGTGTTTGCCGACTACAATGGTCATTTACACCAGGCCGATATTTCTTATTTTTGATTCTGTAGCCGCCGACTTGTAGCACGGCACACTTCTAGGCTTTTGTAAGACACCGCCTATGCCAGGGGTCGCCAACTCAAAACGGGTCGCGGGCCACTTTTCAATTGTCGTAGAAGCCGCGGTCTGCATGAATTCAATATCGAGATGAAATAGGCCACACAGTTGAACAACGACGCTATCTCGTCACCAACTCAGCCCTAATGAATTGATATCTTGGTAAATTTGGGGTACCGGGCTTATCGAACGCCTTGAAATCTTAATTAGTGATTGAACCATGTGTTGATTGATCAGAGAGAAGCAGACATGACAATGACAATGCTGTTCTCAAATCCACGTTGTCGGCGAGAAATGGCTTAGAAGGGACATTGCTGTCAATAAAATACATTCATTAAATATGATTTACACCTTGTATATGTGGATAAATGGGCAAATGATGTATCGATTCAGCAATCCGGCCCGCCAAGTACCTAATTTTTCTATATCCGGCCCGCCGACTGGAGAAGTTGCCCGCCCCTGCCGTAGGGGGTAGGGTGCCACCCGGATTATGAAAAATGTGTATTTAATAGTTTTACTGTGAATAAAGAATATTGCAATGGTTCAATTAGATTTTATAAAGTTATCCAGTTAATTCTAAATATAAAGAGAAAACACGTAGGCCTAGTGCATTTAAACACACGAAAATGAAAATGGTTCAATTCCCGTTTCTTTTAGTTTCGAACGCTTTGTCATATTGAAATACGTTATCAGTATCATTTGTTATGTTAATGTATTTTCCGCGTTCTCAGAAACTGGTTTTATAACCCCCAGTTTTGAAAGCTCTGACTTATGAAGATGCATCCATTGTTTCATACGACCCTCAGAAGAATGTTATAGGTAACAGGCATTTTTCTTATGGCCAGAGCTGCCTGCATGCAGCATAAAAAATAAAATATCGGCACTGTTAGCAATATATATTCCGTTCGTTAATAGAAGTTTCACATGACAAATAGGGCCGGCAAACTCGAGTAGCTGAGTGACCCGATTATGAATCTACATATATACAATTGTGTTTGAGCATTACCAAATATGGCGTCATGAGACCACAAAGAATATCAATGTTCTGGTTTGATCATGGCTTCACAGGTATGTGGTTTTCGCTCGACCAATCGTGGTTCACGGCGTTCTACAGTGGAGATAGTACTGAAACTATATTTTTCGTTGATAAATAATATCTTGGTGGCTATAGGAGCGTATAATTTCACTACTAGTAAAAATTATCTCTCAATACAGTCGACTCGAATCCTAAAATTTTTTCCTTGATTCAGATTCGAGTTCGCGGATCATTGTGCTCAGCCCAAGTCAGAAATAGCCTTCAATCTGTGTTTTGGCCTTCTCAACTTAACAATTGTACAGGTTGGTTTCTCCTCATTTAGAACGACATAGATCAGTGGTTTTCAACGTGGGCTCGTATAGGTGATTTGGCGAAAACGGACGAAGAGGGCGATGACGTTAAAACGGCAATTGGATATCCGGTCGGATTTTTACAATTTTGACCGGACCGGATCGGAGCCGGATCAGTACTTTTTCTGTTACGGCCGGAGCCGGATCGGAGCCGGATCACTACTTTTTTGATCCGGCCAGAATCTTTAATGATAAGCATGACTTCTATAACTATATAACTACCAACCAACCAACCACACGTAAGTAACCAGCAAGCCAGTGTGAACATAAACGAGGCATATTTATCAATTCACGGAACCTCCGTACCGAGTAGGGCCGGATTTCTGGCCGGACTTTTTCATTTTTGGGCAGAACCTGATTGGAGCCGGATCAGTACCTTTCCTGATACGGCCGGAGCCGGATCGGAGCCGGACCAGAGAATTTGTCGATCCGCTCCGCACTACCCGACACACACCAGAAATTATTCGTTGGTTCGAGTAGTACCTCGGGAAAATCGATTTATTTTTACAAGGAATGATATGATATGGGTATTTGTGCCCATCTGGCATAAGTTTTGACCTTGGTGTACATTGCCCCGTTCAGGTGTTTTGTGACGAGGAGTATTTCTTTTTGCATCACCTTTTTCTATCCCTTATCCGTCCACATTAGTTTTGCGTCTATTTCTATCAACATTTTCGATTCTTATCTTAGATCCGTTCTATGCGGCATGTTGCTGATAAATAGTTTTCTATTCCATCTCCTGATAGTTGAACTATAGAGAAACTATAGTTGAGCTATAGTTGAACCAATACGTGTAATTTGCAGTCGTGCCAAAATTCGGTTAGCTCATATAATTGAGGGAAAATCCAAATTTGCTATCCATTGCATATTTTCATTTTGGTTTCCATATTCGTAATTCATTTTGCATAATGCTATACGCACGTAGTACATCTCATCAAAAAACGTCTCCATAACGCATCGTTTACCAAACCTTTACGTCGAAACAAGGAAAACGTAACGGGATATAGGTTTTAACAAAAGAACTGCCCAATGAAGCGAAGCGAATTTTCCGGATTGGTCGGTATACAATCGAATCAACCATACAGTACTCGTACTTCTCGATGCAGTACAACCAAGGAGGGAGGCGATATTACGATTTATTGGTGAACAAATACAGTAACACTCAACCTAATTATTAAGTTTCGGAATACAATAATAACGTGTATAGGCCTAGTAGTCAGCTAGATGTCGCTGCGACATATAGCTTACTGATTCGCCGACATCTGGTGAATTCAGATCATTCCAAATGAGGACAAAGTACGTTGATGAAAGTGGATGCATACCATTGGATGATGACAATTCTATTACAGATCCAATGTTATTTGTGACTAGAGATTTGCACAATGATTCGAGTACTCGAATTTGAATCGAGTCATAATTTTATTGATTCGAGTCAAGTGGTGAGAAATTGTTGTTTCGAGTACTGAAGTTATACGTAACTTCTCACTGAGAGTTGATTTCCCAACGATAATATGGGTTTGCATAATATATTTTCCATGGTGGAAGCAAACACCGATTCCTCGTATCGCGGCATGCCGGACATGTAACACAAAACTACTCGCGTAAGTGTAACCGCCATTGCTGTGAAGTCTGGATCAACGTACATTGTTGTCGTAAAGAGAAATGAAGTAGGCATGGTCGAAAAGATACCAAATTACCTTTACTGTATAGCACATGTAATATATATCTTTTTGTTAGCATAACACGTGTATTTTCGAACTTTCCGCATCTTCCATGGTGTCAAGACATTATAATAAGTGATACTCGACTACTCGATTCAATTCGAAGTCGATCTCTTGTTTTTGTTGTTCAAAAAGTAAGGTACGGCCATACGAAAAATACCTATCACAGAGCACAATTTTCCGGTGGTCATATCACACAATCGCCACGACATGACACGATGGAAGTCTTTGAAATCAAGGGTTTTCGAATCTGTAATAAGTGGAAAACTAAATTTCGGCGGACGCGGAGAGGACGGGAACTTGATACAAATGATACTGAGAACGTCCCTTCAAGATAGGATTTTCGAAACTATGAACGAAACTTGATTCCAACCAGTTTCATTTTCTCGCTTTATATTTAGCCTGTTCTGGGTAACTATAAATACCTGGTTGCAAAATTATCAGTAAGTTATTCGTCGCAGTGAGTTTCGAGTAGAAAATATGTTGTTCCTGCTTGCGTGCGCTCTTTCAGCGGTCAATTTCGTCGCGGCTGTGGAGGGTAAGCTGAATTCTCGGTTATAATATGGGGATATGTGTGCATGGGACAGGGGTCGGCAACACGCGGCTTGGTAGCCGCGTGTTATTTAAATCAAATTGCCTATACAATGCATGAACAATAATTTATATGAATTAATATTTCCCTTTAGAGCACTGGTTCACAGCCTCCGGTCCCTGCTAAGTTCCCCGCCTATCCGCGAGATATATTGAAATTTATATATCTCAATAAAAATATTAGAACTTGGAAGCTTTTCCATTAATTAGAGACATGAAAGATAAAATTTTAAACTGATTGGAAAGTTCGCAACTGTCCACGGTCTAGACCTAATTTGGACGTACGTTACCATAGTGCAAGTGTTATGGGAAATTGTATAAAAGTAGCCAGCAACTCGTTTCGCACTAGTTATATGAGAATGCTGTGGATAATTTCAAACAGACTTCTTTACATTTCGACAGTGCAATTTAACGGCATGAACAGTATAACGGAGGTTTTGCAGCAAACAACAAAGTCTCATTTTTTTCGCCTTTTCGCCTGTCATTTATTTCGTCTGCGATTTCCTATGTAAATTGGCATGCGATAACTGAAGTGTACAACTGAAGTGTAGAACGTACAGAGACAAGAATAGGTTAATACGAATGTTATTTTTCAGATACCAGATTTGAGGTGACTGGTGGAAACCGTATTGCGGGCGATGGCCGAATTGTTGGTGGATCACCCGCAAGTGACGGTCAATGGCCTTGGCAGGTGGCAATTTACACGAGTTTGTCCCAAGAAAACTATACCTTCACATGTGGTGGAAGTCTCATCAGCAAAAATTATGTACTGAGCGCGGCTCATTGTTTCAATAGGTAAGTGTTTAGTAAACAGAATTGGCTACATATGTGTTGCTACTAGTGACTACGCATGTGCAAATCGAGTACCCGGGTGATTCGAATCTAAATCGAGTGTATCTTATTATGATGTCACAACCGAATGAATGATAGGAAGGGTAACAATATGTACTTCTTATGCTACCGCAAAGAATACAATGCCCTCAACGGCAATTTGAAGCTTTGTAATGCTGCATGTTTTCTAGGATATGATACGACGAATCAGGCTTTCAAAGCTACCACAGTGGAAAATACTATCGAAATGATAATTTCCGTTGATAAATTAACTCTCAGTGGTATGGAACGGATAATTTCAGCACTATAGTCACTAGTCATGTCCAAATCAAAATCTAGCTCTAAAATAATTTTTATCCATATTCAATCCAAGCCAGGCAAAAATCATCAAATCTGTTCAGCTTGCCAATGTAAATCCATACTCATCACTACCAGTGACGAGGGGGTGAGGTCCATGGCTGGTGAGGCACTGGCCCATTTAGAGCAGGAGGCCAATTTGCTTGCTAGCGGTGGGTCGCGAAGTAAATTCTGGTGGCGCACGAGGAATTTTTACATGTTAGTTATTTTATTTAACTAGCCAAATCTGCCAAACAATTAATCTTCTCACGATTTAAAGGACAGATGCCAGCAGTATTCCACCCCTGAATTAAATTATTTTTGCGACCACAGTGCGGTAAGGTACGTTCCCTTGCTCACAGCCAATGAATCAGATTTTCGCGACAGTCAATTAAAAAAGAAAGCGAAATTGGAAGGGGTGTTTTTGCGTAAGCCTTGAAATTGAAAATAATTCATTCCTCTCCTCAATGGCTTTGACGAGCGTTGATTGGAAAATTCCATCCAGTGCGATTGTAATCAGAAAACAATTTCTCGGGAACCTTTTTCTAACCAAAAGACGAATTAATACTTGAACACGCGCTTTCTCCTTTGCAATCTAATGCTACGGATATTCCTGTCTGGTTGATACACTAGTATTCTCAAATGGTCTCTTAATTTCACTTGTTAGCGTCTAATTTAACTCGTTACTGATACGACTCATTTTACGCGGAATTACATTACGTTCTTATACATTCCATTCGGTCATATCTCATGGTGGGTCGCACAATGAATAAATGCATTAAAAATCGGTCGCGGACTGAAAAAGGTTGGGAAGCACTGCGGTAGGCAACACTAAATCGAAACATCCTTTTATTCAGACCTAATATTACTGGCATATTACTGCGAATTGGAGTTCACGGTCTTACCAATCCGAGCTCCAATACTGTGGAACGGTACACCAACTCATATCGAATTCACGAGGGTATGCGCTTACAGATAGATTCAGCCTGTACAGCCTGTAAAACCTTACGCTATAATTTATCTCTCATAGATTACAACGCAAGCACGTATAAGACTGACGTAAGTCTCATATATTTCAACGATATTGTAACCTACAATTCCTATATCCAGCCTATCAGTTTACCGGCGGCAACAGTCACCGTGTCTGGGGGCGAATCTTGCGTTATTTCAGGATTCGGGGAAACTAATGGTGAGCACCAAGAGCACGAAGGTCGCAATCGTCTAAACTATATAGGCCTACCTTTCCTTACGAAACAATTAATTTAGTACAGGGTTTCTCCAACTTTTACAGACATGTACCCCTTGAAGATAGGGAAAATTGAGCTATAGTCTTGCCTTATATATGAAAAAAATATTAGACTAAATAGCCTACATAAACTCATAGCTAGAGCATATAGCTTAGGCTTACCAAATTTTGAGAATCTAAAAACAGGACACTTTATACAAACTTTTAGATTTGCGACACCGGAGAAAAATCCGGAAACATTGCTAAATTTACTTCAAGCTTGTAGTCGGTTGACTGGAAAAAGGTAAACTTTCCGATTCGACACCAGAAATACAGTCTTCCTTCATATTTTTTTATTGTTTGACTTTAAAAAAGCTGATTTTTTTAAACTTATTCCCGAAAGACCCGCTGATTCATTATTTGAGTAATGCGCCCTCAAGTTTACTATCTATATGAGTTGAATTTTCGCATGATCGTGATCTCGATGCGTGCAAAAAATCGGACTGGAGCTCCAGCAAATCTGTAAGTTAATAGCAGGGTTATAAGTAGGCTGGGAAAAATCGAGTACCTTAGTGATTCGATTCTGAATCACGTATTATGCTTCGAGTCAAGTAGTCGAGTATCACTCATTATGACGTCATATCAGAATATAATATACTATCCCAAAGTTCAAATTAGGGTTAGTTCGGATATCAATAATTTTCACTGTCCGGATAACGGTTATATCCGTATATTTGGAATTTAGCTAACCGGTTAACCGGATAGTTAATGCTAAGTGAGATAATCGATTTCACGAGGTCTGCATGACAGATGGATCGCAAAATCATTATGCAGTGTTTCTGTAGATTTATACGTACACGCGCATCAGTCAGTACGAGCGAATAGGAGAAAAATCACGCAAATTTAATGTTCGCTGCTTCTGCAACTCCCTCCTGATAAAGTACACTGCATCAATAGTGGCATCCTGTAGTCGGGGCCGGAGTTTTGTAACAAAGAGTCCAGACGTATTAAATGCCCTTTCTGCTTCCACAAAATGGGGATGAATATAGTAAGCAACGCTTCCTTTTTGCCCATTCTTCTGTTTAGGTGTCCAGTACTGGAATGACGAGTAGTTGATACTGGAATTGAGGCCGACATGATTGCTGGCTCTAATTCCTCCATGGGAAATTCACGTGATCAGGCCCGTAGCCAGCCCAAAAATAAGGGGGTGTTTTAAATAAAACGAGGGGGTTTCGATTTTTTTTAAAGAATTTAGTATCAGCGGAAATCAATTACGCTTGCACGCACGAACGTGTTTGCGAAATGCGAACATTCGATGGCATTCAGTTTCGCGATGTCACTCATTAATCACAATCGCTGATCATAATAGTCTTACCGGCATATTGTCTCCAAGCAACCAAGATATAGGAGCCAACGCATACCAGGCTCGAGAATCGATGGTTACGCCAGCGATTATATCGTTCGTACCATGCCTATTGCAGATGCGATTGTGTAGGCCAGCGATAATATCGTGAGCACCAAGCCAATGCAGATGCGATTATGTAGGCCAGTGATAGTATAAAGTCCAGAGCCTATTGTAGATGTGATTCTGCCAGCGAAACTATAGGCTTGTTGAAGACTCGAAAAATCAGACCAGCAACGATAGCCGAGTTCGCGGCAATCAATGACCTAATTTGGCTATCTTCTCAGCGGGAGATTGCGTCGCGTTACACACTGCATTGACGTATCTCGCTTATTGGCCGCGCGCAACACTGATAATACGACTTATTGAAGCTTCCTAAAAGTGTAAAACGCATTATTAACGATACTATTTTATCCGTTTAACCGGCAGATATATATCCGGATATCGGATAATAAAAATACCTGCGGTTAACCGGTTAACCGGTTAATCCAACTCTAGTTCAAATCAGTGATGAGCATCGGAGCGGAGTCGGAGTGGATTCGGAGCGGAGTTTTGCCGATTTTGTGACAGTCGGAGCGGATTCGGAGTTTACTACCGATATTTTATCGGATAATTTCGGAGTAATGTAAATTTTGTCTCCGATATCTTTGGATAGCTCTGACCAGAATACACTATTGATTATGATTACAAACCAAAACACAGACAGTTGACACCTTGTAAAGTTGTAATATGACGGGTAACATGCAAAAATGATTGCCAAGTGCATAAAAATCAGCCATCTGCACTGCAATTGGGGACTGGAGAGTAAACAATACTATGAGGCCAACCATATTATCACATGTACCATGTTGTACCATGTGTACCGTGTACCATGCTTGCCACAATTTCGGATACTTGACGAGATTCACCGGAGTATCTCGGAGTCTGGGATTGAGCTGTTGGGAGTCGGAGGGAGTTTTCCTCAGACACTAAAGTTGTCGGAGGGATTCGGAGTCTCGAAAACCACTATCCGCTCATCACTGGTTCAAATATGCACCTTTTCGGTCACCACAAAGAAAATAATGCCTGTTATCGATCAAATTAAATCTACTTAGGTATTTTCGATCATACCGATTTCATTGCCCTTTGTGATAAATGTTGTGGGATGATCACGACTTCGGATATGTGTTATTTTCAGTAATGTTCGTAGCTTTGCACTATTTGTCTCGTATGCTTCAATAATGCCAATCAAGGTTTCAAGGCTTCCACAGTGGAAATAGTATCGAAACTATAATTCTCGTCTCGAGTCAAGTCCATGTCAATTAGCGACGGGTGGAGTCCGAGCACAGTGTTTACTGTTTAGTATCCATTCAGCATTCAACTTCAACTACTTTTGGGTGACATCGAAGGCCTAGGATTCATAATAGTCATTATATGGTCATTTGTGTCATGCCAAACATGTTTATGCAAACAGATAAACATAATTTCCGGTCCTATTTTTTCGTTGTCGGTTTTGATATACGAGTCTTTATTAATTCATATTGATGTGTCGTGTCGAGTAATTTACCATTTGTGCGAAAATGACTCGAGTCAAGAGGAGACAACGTGGAATACGACTCAAGTCATGAATCGAGTCATTACAGCCATGTTAAATATCGTTCTACTGTTTTATTATGGTTTGTATCAAATGCAGGAACGGGACAGTCGATCGCTCAATTGCGTTACGCCAACGTAGATATTATCGATACAACCACCTGCAACAATTGGTATTCTGCAGACAACATTACGGTTACCAATGATCAAATTTGCGCAGGGTAAGCCGCCTTTTCTGTAACCGGATAGTATGTCTTCTTGGCATATGGCCCAGAATGAAAACTTCAGGGGAGTGGTCGGAAATTTCTGGAAGCCGCTATTTGCTCTCACAATGACATATTGGAGCCCACGAAAATGTAGTCCTGTTTAAAGATATTTTTGATCCATTTATGACAGAGATCGAAAACCTTTTTGCCATATGAGTTTACATGTTCTTCTTTTCTTCTTGGTCCACATGTTTTTAACAAAATTCCTATTTTTTATTTAACCTATATACCTATTGTAGCCAAAACGTGTAAATGTCAGCATTCCCGTTTCATTCACGTTTCGTTGTTTCGTTTTTCCTACTAGATTTGAAGCAGGCGGAATCGATACTTGCCAAGGCGATAGCGGCGGTCCTCTGGCTTGTCGTGTATCGAACAGCAGCGATTCGCCCTACGTCATTCAAGGAATAACGAGCTTCGGGGTCGGGTGCGCGCTTGCTCGCAGGCCAGGTGTTTACACCAGCATTCAAAGCTACGTTGACTGGATCGTCCAGCACACCATTTCGGAAACAGGAGAAAGAATACCCTTGATATCTGATCCAGGCAATGGTGCTATGTACCACGGACTCGCAGTTTACTCATGGCTGTGGCTTCTAGGACTACATCGTTGTGTACAACTTATTGTCGAGTAGGCTGTGCTAAGCATTCTGTTATTCGTGTTCAGTGTCCAATCCATTGTATTGGTTTCTAATTTGTACGTTAATAATAGTTTGAAACCTAATCCACATATATATATAGAAAAGGCCGCTTCAATTCCCTCTGTATTTGGAATAGCGATTAACTTACTAACGAGTGGTGTGTGACCTGTAGGTCACTAGCCTAAGTGAGGTCACAACTCGCCATATTCAATTTATCGCCGTTTCAGTGTGATATCGGTGAATGTTCGACACTTACAGTTCTGGTTCGCAACCTTTGCGTGTGTTTTGGAGTACAGCTTGCTACGTTTCGTTACTAATTGCGAATAGTTGCTGCAGAAGGCTTGACCTCTGTAAATTAAAATGTAGCAAACGAAAGTATTCACGATGATAATTTCCATTAAAATTATCGTATTCAAGACACTGCCGCGAGGATATTATTATTAATATATTTATTCACTGTAAAACTGGTAAATACACACACAATCGGGAGAGCAACCTGCTCCCCATGGAAAATGGCGACAGTGAAGTAAACTTTGAAAATTTCAGTGGTCAAGTTACAATCTCATTCCTATGCAATACACGGAGAAGTCAGATTACAGAATTACGGTCGATGAAGAGTTGGTACGGGTTGCAGAGGTAAAGATGATTGAAAATGAAGAATCGAAAATACAGAAATTATGCTGTGATTTTCGAATAAACGTGTTATTTAGTCAGGTGGTGCGTACAAGGCCTTCCGAAGAATATGTCCGGCGCCCAATAAAGTGATCTTCTCGATCATGTCGGATCGAACGTGTCCCGAAATTTTTGTGGTTGCATCGCCACATTTTCTCACATTCCATTTCGCGTTCTGCGTATTTTGATTGTTTTTCTGATTCCTTTTGTGATGTTTTGATCAGCTGGGTCGGCCATTTCAATAAATAAGCATTCTCTTTTCTTTTGAGCTTGATCATCGTATCTGGGCGTTTGCTCCTGATTTCACGGTCAGTTATGACTGGTACATTGGACAAATTTTTACTTGGTCGTTTTCCCTGACTGGTGCTGGACTATAGTCGTACCAATGTTTGTCGTGATGGTGATGTTGAAATGTTTGCATAGTTCAAGATGAATGTAGTGACCCATCCTGTTGTGTATCGAGGTGTATTCGGTTGCTGCAAGTGCGCCACAGGCAAACGTGAAATGTGCTACAGTTTCATGTTGGTTGTGGCACATTCTGCATTTACCGTCTGTGTATTTCTTCAGAATTCGTTAACGGTAGTATTTCGTTGGGAGCGATTTGTCCTGTGATGCGAAAATGAATGTTTTGCTTGCCGGTGTCAGACCAGAGCTGGACAGCCAGGTCCATGAAAGCTCGTCTACATAGAACTGTGAAGTTACCTTCTAGTGCTGTCCAGTGTCCACGAAGAGGCATCGACTCCCATAATGTTTCCCTCATTTTGAGCGGTGCGTGTTTGTATTGAACTCGCGATATTTTTGCAATTGTTGTGGGTTTGGCTATCGAATGTAAAAATTGAATGGCAACGATCGATTTCGCAGCTTTTATCCGACGTCCCATGAGTCGAACGGGGGTAGTAGGTGTGTTTCGGGTACCGAAATTCCGAAAATCACCAATTTCAATTCGATACTAATGATATATATGCAGAGTTCGAGGCCTTTCAAAATGTGTTCTACCAGCCCAGTTGATTCCATGGTGGCCAAAATGATATTTTTGGCCGACGTCCCAAGGGTGTGACAGGGGACCGGCGTTTGAGTGACTATCGAAATTTCGAAAATGATTAATTCCAATTCGATTCTAATGATATAATGTAGACTGTAGAGTCTGAAGTCTGATTTTATTATAAATCTGTTCTCCTAGCCGTCTCGATCATACCTTGAGCCAGAAGATGATTCTTACAGCCGCTGCGGGGCTCAAACCAATCCCTCACTCTCGAAATTCACTTCTTTCCCATGAGACATGGTCTCTAGAGCGGTATCATCGATACATTTCGGACAAGTTCCCTGCGAATTTTTCAGTGAATTGTTTCGTTGTAGGTACCTGTTTTTCTGCGAGAAATTGTTCTATCATAATCATGACTGGAATTACACGCGAAAACAGCAGTGTATACCTGCATTTTCCGCATTATCAAAGAAGAAATTCGACATAAATCGACGCTTTGTTTGATTCACACCACATTGGCGCTTACCGCCTATAAGATCATTTGCGCCCAGTACATTAAGTTCAGTAATGTCAGATGTCTTTTGCTTATGCTCTTTCAACTTGGTCTTTTGCTGTCATCTTTCTAGAGTTCGGCTCTCTCTTACTCTGGGCTTTTCAAGGGGCTGCATTTACAGCGGGATCGGCGATGAGGAGCCCAGATAAACCTCAAATATATATAAACATGGCAGAGCCCACACTCGAACCAGCATCCATTGGTGTCGCGACTGCAGTGTTTAACCAACTGCGCCACTCGCTTCCCCACGTAAGTCGACGTAAATCTAACAATCTTCCATGCTCTCTTGTTTCGATGGATATTTATATCATCTCGGTGATGTTACTCTAAGTCTTAGTGAAGACAGAGGTAGACCTACATATAACTGAAGAATGACTGCTAGGGCATTTCATGGCTCTTATATCGAGAAGCGCATGATGAAAAATTGTGATGTAGAAAACATTGTCAAAATGAAGCAACACGGTGTGTCACCAGCAGTGTACGCAAAACTTCAGTGTTGTCAGCCAACAACTGCTGCTGTTGAACGTTCTTTCTCCATTTTTGGCAAGCTACTTAGTAAGGACAGACACTTCCTATCCAAGCATGTAGGAAATTATCTTTCGTTTTACTATAACAAATTCCAATTATTCCTACCCTAATACGTCGTGTAATTATATTGGAATTCTTCATGGCTAGATTTTGGGGAAATAAAGTTTTTTCATGTAAGCATTTGTCAGTTTTCAAGTCAAAAACCTTTTTTTTTTCAGGCCAAACTACTTCGTAAGGACAGACAGTTCCATGAGTAGTACAATTTTTTACATTATGTGCGAAAACCCCTAATTTGCATACGTGAGGTCAAAATTTGGTTAAATTAAGTTTTTTTTGTACGTCAAAAAAGGTCAAAATCTTTCGTTTTTTAGGTAAAAATATCGCCTTGATCATAACGATATCGCTCTTGGGCGCTGAGCATCTCGAATAGAATAACGGGAGCATAGAGTTATGCCAACTTATATCGTATTCTCCTCGTGACTCGGGGTTGTTAGCCACTATATTTTAGGGGATAGTAGATGAATTTAATTAGTCAAACACTGTATTTTGTCAAATCATTTATTGGCAAATAAAGATATTGTAAATAAAGGTTAGCCCTAATAACGCATAAGAATGCCTATTAACTATTATCGACTATAATCATTCAATTTGATGCATATACTTTTTGATGAGGGGGAAAATGGTGCACCGACTGCACGGTTATTTCTCATCATGACGCGAGAGCGCCTTACATAGTGAAAAATTAGATTTACCGATACTAAGCATTGCCCGTATCGAATCGATACAATGAATGCTCGATTCACATTCGAGTACTTAAATCACTTAGCCCCGCCCCGCTCGTGGTAGTGTAACTTACTGCGTACGCTACACGCCATTTGAAGTACTCGAACTGCTATAGGGTGCCACGAACTATTTACCCCATTGAGAGGGTGCCTTGAGGTCAAAAAGATTGAGAACCAACGGCCGTTAGGCGATAAGTGCCAAATCTTTTTGTTTCATAAACAACAACAACAACAACAACAACAACAACAACAACAACCAACGGCGAGAAATTGCCGCAGCCCTGAGTGTACCGGTGAGTAAACATAGCATGAACAAGCCATTTGCGTCACAGAACTTCAGAATTACGCTGAACAAGAACGACATATTGTAAATTTATTCACTGAAAGCTATTCGAAGAGCTTCTTGGAGGTACAGAACTTCAATATACAATTAAATAGTATATTCATAATGAAATGAACCCGAATATTTTCGGCTGACACTCGTCAGGGGTAATCGTCAGCAACTAGTAGAGAATTGGAAAGAACATTGTATATCAACAATCGTATCACAAAATATGACGTCACCAGCATGAAATTTCGAATGAGAGAGCGTTCAATGTACTATTTTTAGGTGATACACGAACTCCTTTTGTTGACAGAGTTTTGGTTGGTGTATTTTGATAAAAGTTGATTCCACGTCTGCAGGACCGCATAAACCAACATGTCCCCAGATTTATCAGAACACGTGCGTCACGCGATGTGAAAAGCTCACCCTTAACTCATCCACTTAAGATTGATGCTGATCGATCAAAGGCAATTAATTCTGCCATCGGCAAACATCTGTTGGATAATCCGATTTGTGCGAATAATTATCGAGACGACCGATTTCGAATCGTAGGTCGAGGCCGTTCACAATTCCATTTGTGTGCCTTGGAATCAACTTTTATCAAAATACACCAACCAAAACTCTGTCAACAAAAGGAGTTCGTGTATCACCTAAAAATAGTACATTGAACGCTCTCTCATTCGAAATTTCATGCTGGTGACGTCATATTTTGTGATACGATTGTTGATATACAATGTTCTTTCTAATTCTCTACTAGCTGCTGACGATTACCCCTGACGAGTGTCAGCCGAAAATATTCGGGTTCATTTCAATATGAATATACTATTTAATTGAAAGCTATTCGAATATCCCATATTCTAACGTCAGTAATGCGGTGAATGAAATTCGAAATGTCGTAAATATTCTATCCACGTGACGTAATATTAACAACCAGGTCAACCAGTAGACTTGCCAAGTGTTTAAGGTCTATCTAGGCTCCTCCTCGCCATCTTAACCATGCACGAGGCGGTGACTTACTGAATCCTAGAAGGAGGCCGTGCTAAAAGTCAGCAGTTATGTGCTCATTAGGGTAAGTTTTTGTTGTACTAGAGTCATGAGAATGCTGGACTTATAACATTAACAAAAATATAATAATAAGGAGGAGCATTTTTAATTCCATAGAATTATGAGGGTATGAGACAGTGTTGGGATGACTCGAGTCATGACTTGACTCGAGTCAGGCTCGAGTCAACTTTTTCGTGTGACTTGACTTGACTCGAGCCAATTTGCAAAAATGACTTGACTTGACTAGGCGCTTCAAAATGTGGATTGACTCGTGGCCACAAATTTTCGAGTAAATTTCAAGTCATCAAGTAAACGGTCTCGATTAAATGACTGTGTCTTGTGCATGTTCGAATTATACACGATACGCCAGTGTCACTTGTGAGAGCAACCAGCTGATCCTCCATAGTTACATCACAAATAAACTGACCGCAAACGAAATCATCAGAGCTTGCGTTGTCGTAATAGTAGTAGTAGATTAATCTAATAGCAACGTATCGCTGTTTGTTAGACGGCTCGGTCCTTACATTGTACAGCGCTCACCTTTACCAACCCTCTTGTACGATTTAAATCGAACGAATATGGTTTATATTCTCGCGGATGTGTTGATAGTTAGTGGATTGTACGATATCAATTTCTTCAACTTCTCGAGGCTTCGTATTTGGTCCTCTATTTGGGCTGATATTAACAGAATGTAGCAGGTAGCTCAGAGTCGTCAAACTCAACTGACGTCGCGGGCCGGATTCGAATATTCAGATCACTCGTGGGCCGCACCAGTCAAATGATTCCAAAATATTACCAACTTTTAACACAATATATGCACCTTTTCGCATTCTCAGAATTGCGTGTCAGTGTCATCGATTTGCTTCTGACGATGACTGTATACAGAGGTGGTCAAAGTAGTCACCCTCGCTACTCAAGTAGAAGTAGAAGTAACGCCGGAATTTCTACTCAAGTAGAAGTAGGAGGGGTGGTTCACAAGTAACTAAGTAAGTAGATATTTTGCGCTTATTTTTGCCTACAGAACTGAAAACTGACAGGTAGAAGTAGAAGTAGTCAAAATCATAACTACCTAAAAAGTAGTTTGAGTAGGCAAATTCTACTTCAAGTACTTCAAAAAGTAGAAGTACTTCGTTAATGACCATCTCTGACTGTATATCACAACTCCGCTTTTGGGTGGCTATAGTGTGACTTATGAACACACTCGACATTTGCTATCTTGATGGAATATTTATTAAAAGTATTTCTTACTACAAATTCGAGAAATTTGCAGCTGGATAAAATACACGCATTTTTCAATCTATACTCAGAATTGCTTCGCGGACCGGATGAAATCATTTGGCGGGCCGTATATTTGACACCCCTGATGTAGCTATACAATTACTGACGTATTTTATTGCCAGTTATACGTGGGCGTGAGCGATACAACGCATTTTTGCATGTACATTTAATTTTATATTCGGTATTTGATTGAAGATAAATGACCAAATAATCTGCGTTTAGCACAGGTATTAGCAAAATGTAATGCTTTTGAATGATCAGTTGATCACTCATACTTCGAAAATTCAATTTGACTTGAATTGTGACTTGACTCGTGACTTGACTTGACTTGACTCGACTTGACTCGAATCACCTCCAAAAAACTAGTGACTTGACTTGACTCGAGTCACCTTCGAAAATCGATTGACTTTATTTGACTCGAGTTGACACGTGCAATGACTCGAGATGACTCGTGACTCGAAGGTAGTAACTTGATCCCAACACTGTTACAGTGTAATCAACTTCCCAATCATTTCATGCTCGGAAACTTCACAGAATGGATTGATTATTCGGTGAGTAATTTCTAATTGGAATGTATCCTGGAGTCTAATCAACATATCTTCATTCAATTTTCTGAGATGATTGATTTATTTTTCTCCGTCAAAAACAGGTATTCGAGCTGGGCCGGTAGCTCAGGTAAGCCTGAGAAGGTGATAGTGCCATTTTATCTTTATCAGGTTTCATCATTACTAAGAACGGATATTTTTTACTCATAAATTTTGAAATATATTCCCGTGAATTGGAAGCGATATCGAATCTCGCAACCTGAAACGCCGTGATCGCCATGGTCGCAGCACTGTGGTAAACCCACGATCGTTTGAAGCAAAGTAAAATCACGCATGCCAGTTTCTGTTAAAAGCCACCACACCTTGCAGTGAGGAATACCTTCTCAAATACTTCGTAGATCTCACAGCACACAATGAATCACGCTTATCCGGGATAATGCCGTCTGCTAAATTAGTCCATTGATGGGCCGGATCAACATTGTGAAGTGAAAATGGATTTTCTTGGTACAGTTGAATAAATAGATGGATGACCCTAAATTGCCCTGGCTGAATCGATTCTGCATTCTCATTGAGAAGTTAGCTGCCTTACTTATCAATCGTTTCAACACTACGCATCAGATCCCTTCTAAACCTACACCGCTCTCATTGTTCTCAGCGCCCCCAATCGCCAGCTCGCTAACGCCCCCAGGCGGCGGCGGCACCCATACACTTTGGGAACCACCGTTGTAGATAGTAAAATCTCCACCAACACAGTTCGATCACACTATATAGGGGTTTTCCTGACAAAATATTTCAAACATGTTATTATATATATTGCCGCAAAATGCGTTTTGAAATCTGGAAGCGTGGTTCTATACCACTTTTGAGAGTGAAAGCCATTTGTACAGAGGACATAATTTGAAGCTTTCTAACCAGAATGATCAACTAAATTCTTCTTTACGAGAGCTACTTACTACAACATGGATGAGCAAACTTTTGAGCTCGCGGGCCGCATTCAACATCTGAATCGATTCGCGGGCCTCACTATATAACATGGGATAAACCAAAACGCAATATTGGTAATTGATTATGTACAGTGATGACATGGAGATATTATATGTGCTTATTTAAAACAAACCAATCATTGCTTTGATGATATCGTACACGCGTGAGAAAGATAGTGGCGAGATTTCTTAGGCTGGTCGACCTCGATAACCGATTTGTTAAAACTATACAGATGGAAGTCGGTTGTCCCGATTCTTAGAACAGGATTGAAATTTAAATCTGTGAGCAGAGCAGCAATCTGTTCTTAAACTTTTTAAGACATGCCTTATGATGGTGAAAGATTTCCAGCCCCCTTATCGTCATATCATAAAACGCAACCAGGTTGCTCGCAAACCTAACGGATAGTTTGATGGCATAGAAGGTAACGACTATATACGAGAGAAATTCAGACTAAATACAGAGCAACAATTACAAAATTGCTGGTAAATCGCGCGGAGCACGAAAAATTTTTCAGTTGAGCTCAGCTTTCCGCCCCACTTTTGATGCTTTCACGCTCCCAGTATGAGAACCACTGTATTAGAATTATCATGGTGAAATATACAAAGAAATAGCTTAATCAAGTCCCTGCATTATTTCGATTTTTACTACGCATTTTATCAATATTTTAAAAAAGTTTCTTTAGGCTCTCGCGGGCCGCACAGAACGGTGTTGCGGGTCGCATGCGGCCCGCGGGTCGTAGTTTGCCCACCCCTGTACTACACGGAGGCGGTCAAAGTAGTCAACGTCGTTACTCAAGTAGAAGTAGAAGTAACGCCGGAATTTCTACTCAAGTAGAAGTAGAAGTGGCGGTTCACAAGAAAGTAAGTAAGTAGGTATTTTACGCTTATTTGTGCCTACAAAACTGAAAACTGCCGAGTAGAAGTAGAAGTAGTCCAAAATCATAACTACTTAAAAAGTAGTGTGGGTGGAAAAAATCTACTTCAAGTACTTCAAAAAGTAGAAGTACTTCGTTACTGACCACCTCTGGTACTACAACGTTACAGATTGGAGTATTTGGTTGTATCAAGTTTGATTGGCTTAATTGGATACTAATTAGTTATAATTACTGGTTGAAAGCTGTATGAACGCCTGAAAAGTTACCATACGACGGAATTAAAGCTGTGTGTGAGCTACGCCTGAAAGGTAGCTACATACGACGGAAGAATTGGACACTGTTTTATCACTAGTTGTCGTACACTGGCATCTCTCCCTGACAATTTGCAAGTGATAGCTGCATATGATAGAGGAACTGAACACTGTATTATCACAAATTGTTGCACACTGGCACCTCTGCCTGACAATTTATAAGTGATACTAAAGATATAGGTGACCCTTATAGAGGGCATTGTGTCTTCACAATCTATACGTAGCTGTCATAGCTATATATTCAGGTGTAAACCCTGTAAAACCCCACAAACGTCACAAACTGCTTTTTTGACAAAAATATCTAGCACCAGGTCATGTTATTATTGATAGAATGACCGAGAACGACATGAGGGTTCTTCATAGTCAATTATCTATTTATGCGCAGTATAAAAAAAGAAAGAGCTGCGATTTTTCTCCTAGGAAGTGAAATATTCCATGGTAAATACAGTGATTTTGTGCTTTTTCAGGGGTGTAAATTAGGGTTACCATATTTTGGATCTGAAAAGAGGACACTTTCTCAGAATTGTCAGACTTGCAAAACCGGTGGAAAATCCTGAAAAAATGCTTAATTTTTCTCACTTCGTAGTCGGTTGACTAGAAAAAGAAGCTCAACTTTCCCGCTCGGCGCCCAAAATACGGTTTTTCCCTTCACATTTTCAGGTGGTTGACTAGAAAAAAATTATGTCAACTTTCTCGCTCGGCGCCCAAAATACATTTTTTTCCTTCATATTTTCAGGTAGTTGACTAACAAGAGAGGTCATCTCCGGCTCAGCTCCCGTAATACCCGCCTGAGCGTTATTTCGGTGCTGATTTACGGCATCTCAGTCGATTTCGGGCGTAAATTTGACCTAAATTCTCACAAAAGAGGACAAAATCTCAAAAAAGAGGATAAAAGGGCGTCCTCCGAGGACGCTTTCAAAAAAGTCAAAAAAGAGGGCAAATCCTCTTAAAAGAGGACGTATGGTAAGGTAACCCTACTGTAAATATCTTCTGAACAAGACCCAGTCTGGCAAAATAATGTGATATTGGTAATCAGCAACCTCGAAAACCCCAGAAACGGCTCTAAATTTTATTTCTTCATTTTGTTGACCAGTGTAATTATGTAGAGTGTCGACAGACTAGCGAAAATTGAGTTTGAGAATCATCGTAACTTATTTTTCCAATGTGCCGTGGGACATATACCTACTGACGAATCATTTGCTGCTTAAGACCTGCGACTTTGAGTAAGTGAATATAAAGTAAAACTTGGAACGCAGCTTCGTACTGTAAATATTCAAGTTTTCTGATCAATATGATCATGTTAACATGCCCCCATGCTATCCGATTTGACGTGCATAACATTAATTATTAGCGGTATCTTGAATAAAACACATGTCCTACGCCAAATTATGTTTGACAAATCATTAAAATTTAACTTTGTAAACGTACTGTGAAAATCAGTATCAGAGTAATATACGCATATACGCGTATTTCTTCGAATCTGAGTATATGGGCAATGTGGCAAGGTCAGAACAGATATGCTTTGCTACCATCGCGTTGACTTTGAATCAATGTCGTAACGGTTATGATACATTTTAACTCGATTATCATTTAACTCGATATCATTTAGCGGAATCGAGAAATGCCTGCATTCTGCCTGGCAACGCTTGCACGTGCCCTGGCCGTACGTATGATATTTGCGGGTTATTGCTTTATATCTGTATGGCGGGTTGTGGTCGCGTACAGCGATCAAAGATACTGGGCTCTTTTGCTGCTGAACCTTGGCCTGTTGGTGGAGAGTTACATTACTGCGCGCGAAAATAGCGGAGGGGAATGGAAATGGTAAGAGAATTGGTTAACACTTGCGTTGCGTTAATCTTATAATGATGATAGTTGTTGTTTGGTATTCATGATGTTGCGCAATCGATGTATTCGGCATTTTACACCAGACCGGTATTATTTCTTATGATTCCGAAATTGTCGGTCAATATTACACAGCCGTAGACGGTGTGCGGCTTGTTCAGTAGACCTATATCTCGGTATTGTTGGGATCTAGAAAGTAGATTAGAAGGTGATAAACCAGAGGTGGGCAAACTACGGCTCGAAGATCACATTGGCATGTTTGGCAAAACCTTCGATAAATATGTCAATTGTCATGTCGCCGAAATAGCTCGCGCCAGTTCATCATGCCGTTGAAATTTGACTCCCGCGGTACAAATGCGACCAGCAGAGGAAAATATTAAGCTCCATGAAGAATTACTAATTGGAAATCGCACGTGTCTCAGCAATGATTTTTTTTAGTTTGTTGTGGTACATGTGAGCGATAACAATAAATTTTGAGTGACAGCAATTTATAATGGAGGTCATAAAATAGCAGTATGATTCAACAAAGTAATCAATAATAATTGGCTCAATATATGTCAAGAAGACTAAATACGTGTCCTAGATATTTGAATACACCGGTTCATCAGCTCTATACCGGTAACTGTGACAATGATAACGTAAATCATGTATGCAATATGCAGGTAATACTATTATTACCCAAATTCACTAAGTACCTGCTGGATTTTTACGCCATAAATACCACAGCATAGCATTATTTCTGTGAGTGAAATTTATGCAGAATTGCGCAAGAATCCCCTATAGGGTTTGTTAACCACCCAATAGATGCCATAACGTCGTTTTTTACCATGTGTTACTGTATCTTTTAGGGGAGTATTCTGTTAACTCATGAACATTTTGCGTCGACCAATTTTTTCAGGCTACACAACTGTAGGTATTATCTATCTGTCTTCGGTTACTTCATATAATCTAATAATAGCTTGCGTTTCGGCTTATAATTACGATTTTACTATAGTGCTGCCCACGACTGGATTCAGATGTTTCTTGCGGCCCGCGAGCTGAATGGTTTGCCCACTCCTGTGATAAACTTGTGAGCACCATTGCCCTACGGTGTTACGATTTCTGCGAGGATCTACGAAATGCCACTGAATCCATTTGTTCAAAATATTGGTCATCCATATGGATATAAATCCATTTTAGATTTGCAAAGCGGTAACATTCATTGAAATAATGATTTGTGACCGCGTATTCGTATTTTGTTTATGTTCATACTGCCGAAATTCAGGCACAAACGATTTCCACTGTATATTTAGATGAAGCTGGAAGGGTTTTACCGCACCAGGTATATTGTCGCTATATTGCAGGTTCTCCCCGGCAATGTTTTGCTTTATTGCCGCCGGCGTACCCGGTGTCTGTTTGCTCGAGTTGCGCCTGATGGAAGTACGTCACCAACAAGCGAAACAGATGATGATGCATACGCATTATTCAGTGGAGAAGACCGCCAGTGAATTATTTGGGGTAGGCAGAGCAACTAAGCCCTCATCCACGCTAAGCCTCTTGGTATTTATTGATCCCAAATACAATCTGCGATAGTGAGTGCTGGTATGCTCTTCAACCTTTTTCAGCGTGGTACACCCTTTTATCGTTTACTCGAATCTCGTACACCCCTGACCACATAACACACTGATTCCGTATCGTAAGCCTGAACCAAGGGTATTCAAACTTTTTTCTATTCATGGCCGTACTTCGATTCCATATATAACATACTGCCGCATTCCGGCGGAGACTCGTCTTGGCCCATTTGGACGTCATATAATGGTAAATTGGCTACTGGGAAATTCGCACCGCCGAGAGCCCATCTGGTGTTCTGTGCCATCACTGATTTCATGAGGTATAGCTAACGCTAAAAGTTTTTCATTCTAGCAACAGAACACCTCCGCATGCGTATTAGCTCCACGCCAAAATCGGGAGTAAATAAATGCTTGAAAACATTATCTGAAAAAATTTCCACCTGGAAAATTAATTTCGTCGATAATATTGGTTGTTTCGTATTTACGGTCAAATATGTATCCAATATTAGCCCATGTGATCAGATTAACGCGGTAGAGCTGATGGAGGGGGCTTGTTTGAAAATTTGGGGTGCAAAATTAATGATGGTTCCGGTTTTTATTATTCACTTTGTTGAATGCTGTTATTTTTGGAGTGTAGGCACAGTCGAATTATATATTGGTCCAGACGTAAGAGAATAACCTTCATTGGGGTCACGCACACGATTACGGGTACATCATTTTCCAATGTGGTTCGCATTTGTGCGGTGGGGCGCAGGTTATGCAAATATATTTACAACAAAAAGTTCAAGTCACCCTGCTGAATCGCGCCAGGCGTGAGTAATTTTTTCAAGTTTAATTAAAATCACTCAGATAGTTGGGAAGCAATTCTGTAATTGAAATTGCGTACTGACAGTCGCCAACACGCGATAATTTAATTCTGTGTAGAGGGCCACATAATTACTGCTTAACGTGTGCAGATTGGTCAACTTTGGCCTGTTGAAACAATATGAGTAAAAGGCTGCAACGTATTGGAAATGCAAAGTCATACTCAGCGCCCGAGGTTACCGGACCACCATCTAGCGCAGTGGTTCTCAAACTCGACCCCCGAGACATCCTGGCTACTCACTGCATTATGTGCACTGCGCTATTTATAAGCATCTCGCTGGACGTTCCAAATAATTCAATATGTGTGAGCTCTCGCGGCGGTTTCCTCAATAATCATTATGAACAGATTTCGCAAGCTGAAAACATGTTAACTCCGTCGTGTTACAAGGTAGCGTAATGGTGGAGCGTCCGGCATCTTCATCCGTAGGTCTTGCGGGTTTCGCTCCCAGGCAGGGTACGATAAAAGCCTTGATTAGTAATACTGTTATCCATGACTTCCCCGCTTGGCGCTCAGGTGTTACTGGACAAGCGTGAAGGGGTGGTGCAAGACTTAAAAAGCCTAAAAATGCTATATCTGCACCTTTCTTGTCTAACGGCATATGCACGTCATGCACTCATGGCATGCATGTGCACAGATCGTGTGTATGTATATCATGAGTCGGTGTACATTCCGCAAAAAAGATCAAGGACAAAAATCCTTTTCTTCTGCTCCGAAAGGAACCGATAAGTCCATTACCAACGTGTAAATGATGAGGAGAAGCATTATCTTATGACGGAATGTAATTCACAAGCAACGTACAGCTGATATGAGCATTGTACAATATCGCAGACGCGGTGAAAATGTTCTGAAACGTAAACTTGCCTATTTATTGTGAAAGCTAGTCATTGGTCTATTTTAATGCGGATCTGGTACACCCTTTTAAGATTTTGGTACGCCCTGGGGTGTACGATACATCCGGTTGAAAATCCTTGAATGATTATACCAACCAACCAAGGATATGTAGATATCCCAGCAACTAACAAACTAGTCATTGGCCTGCAGAACATGATGAAACATATTCAATTAAAATATAATTATATTATATCTTTACACTAGGATTTAACTTACGGTTATTCTACGAGACATCACGCAATCTTGGTTCAGAACACGAAGTTCCGCTTCACCAAAAATCTAACCTGTCATTAGCAATTGATGCGGTATTATATCGAGGTTATATTGGATCTGCTAAATGCCGACTAATAATAATTCTTAACTGTAGTTTCTCAAACCCTCAGTTTCGTGTTTCAGGTGTACATACCGATATATCTCGACGATTTTGGATGGGCATTAGCTCTTGAACAGTTGATGATGCTGATTCTCATCTGCTGTAGAGGACTCCTTCCGCGAGGAAAGATATCTAGGGAACAAATGTCGCAGTTACTTCTGGTACATATGGGCATGGCCGCAGACATTCTTGAGTTACTCACTGTTTTCAACGAAGAAAAGGTATGGGTTCGGCAATAATAAAGGAGCTGTGTGGATTTTCTATTATTGAATAATTAACTAATCAGCGATGAAGTGGAGGTGGTACGTTCCACTCCTGCCCAGTGTTGGGATCAAGTCACTACCTTCGAGTCACGACTCATCTCGAGTCATTGCACATTTTGACTCGAGTCAAGTCAAGTCAACCGATTTTCCAAGGTGACTCGAGTCAAGTCAAGTCAATCGTTTTTTGCAGGTGACTCGAGTCAAGTCGAGTCAAGTCAAGTCACGAGTCAAGTCACAATTCAAGTCAAATTGGATTTCCGGAGTGCGAGTGATCATTCAAAGTCATTACATTTTGCTAGCTGTGGTAAAGGCAGAATAATTGGCCATTTATCTTGAATCAAATACCGAATATAAAGTTAAATGTACATGTAAAAATGCGTTGTATCGCTCACGCACACGTAGAACTGCTAATAAAATGCGTCAGTAACTGTATAGCTACATCTGATCTGGGGGGGGGGGGGCAAACATAAAGCCCGTCAAATGATTTCAACCGGCCCGCCGAGCAATTCCGAGTATAGATTGAAAAATGTGTGTATTTTATCTATCACATTTCTCGAATTTGTAGTAAAAAATACTTCCAATAAATATTCCTTCAAGATGGCAAATGTCGAGTATGTTCATAGGTCACATTATAACCACCTGACAGCGGACTTGTGATTTCTAGTCATCGTCAGGAGCAAATCGCTGACGTTGACACCCAATTCCGAGAATGCGCAAAGGTGCATATAGTGAGTTAAGAGTTGATAATATTTTTGGAATCATTTGACTGGTGAGGCCCGCGAGTGATCTGAATATTTGAATCCGGCCCGCGACATCAGTCAAGTTTGACGACTCTGAGCTACCTGCTACATTCTGTTATTATCAACCAAAATAGAGGATCGAATACGAGTCTCGAGAAGTTGAAAGAAATTGATATAATACAATACACTTACCATCTACACATCCGTGAGAATATAAACGCATAAACTATATTCGTTCGATTTAAATCATACAAGAGGGTTGGTAAAGGCGAGCGCTGTGCAATGTAAGGATAGAGACGTTTAATAAACAGCGATACGTTGCTATTAGAAAAGTCTACTACTACTGTTACGACAACGCAAGCTGAGATCATTCTGTTTGCGGTGAGTTTATTAGTGATGTAACAATGGATAATCAGTGAATCAACTGTGAATGACCGGTTGCTCTCACTAGTGACACTGGCGTATCGTGAATAATCCGAACGTGCACAAGATGCGGTGATTTAAACGACACCGTTTACTTGATGAATTGAAATTGACTCGCAAATTTTGCTCCGAGTCACGAGTCAATCCAGGTTTTTGAAGCGCCGAGTCAAGTCAAGTCAAGTCATTTTTGCAAAGTGACTCGAGTCAAGTCATACGAAAAAGTCGACTCGTATCAGACTCGAGTCATCCCAACACTGCCTGCCACAACAATGGGTGGCGGGGTCGAGACCGAAACCGACTCCGGAATCCCTTCGAAGGTGTTTGATGACTGTTGTATATAGATCAGGGGTAGGCAAACTGGGACTCGCTCCGCCCTCGATTGCGCCATTTGTCTATAGAGGTTAAACCGATAATAAATTGATGCGTTCTATATCGAATTTGTAAATAAGTATTGTTTGCGTATTGTTTGTTTCCTTATGGTTTACACAAGACTTATAAAATTTATGGGACAGTGCCACTACGGTTAGAACTTTGCAATTGAACTCTCGAATCGACTTCACATCGAGTTCACCAGCTACAATGGTTACTGGTAATCAATCAATGATAAATCATTGTGTTCAACAATTTACGTGGTATTAATCACGCCAGCGCAGGTCACAATCATTTCCGGGCAAGCAGTGGTGAAAACTACTCTTCTGCAGAATTAGGTTAAGAAAATGTCGTCGAGCGATAATTGCAAGAAGAGAAAGTATGAACGGGAAAATAAAACAGAAACTTGAAACGTCATTACGAAACCAAACACCAAAACTTTGCCTCGGGTTACCTAACTAAGACAGACTTGCGGAGTAAATCTGCAGATTTAACGAGTAAACTTTATCCGATAGCCTACAATTCATTGTGACTTAATAAATTCGTATGCTTGAGGTTTTGTGTGGTGGCTCTTTCAAAGCTAGGATTTTTGGAATGCGACTCACGCACGAAGTAGGTCTGCCCACCCCTGGTATAGACCCTCATCGCCTCCCTATCGGCATAACGGCGTGTTACAAAAGTACATACCGAAATTAGATCCTGCTGTACCAAGACAGAAAAAAATTCAGGATATGGATATCGGCCTGATAAAAAATGATCATAGATGTAGAGACACCAAAATACTATCAGAGATGATCAGTATCGAATTACTTCTACTTCTTCAGAGTACTCAAGTAGCTTTCATTCATACCAGTGGTCGGGAACCTATGGCTTGCGAGCCATATATGGCTCTTTTGGGTATAAGATATGGCTCTTTCCCAAATTTTAATTTTTGTGCATAATTTATCAATGTTGCGCCAATTTTTAAACTTGTAAATTTCCATCACGGCCAGAATAATAATTCTCGTGACAGTATAAACAATAAAGATGTCTTGGAGAGGTGAAGGGTTATGGGCTAGGACTCAGTCCCCCTTTTTAAAATCCTCAAATATAAGTTGCCGTCGCGCCAGCGAACAATATCACGAGCGAATTCGATGTAGCCGCCTTGAAATGTTACATTGCACGAAACCATATTGATGAAACAGAATAGCGGACATGGCGACACCATACACATTGTCGTCCTGATCTACGGCGAGAAATGAACTGCCGTGAAAATCACATTCACAATTAAAAACAATGCGATAGCTATCCATTTTGATTTGTAGGTAGCTTTCCTGCGACAAAATGTAAGCGTGTAGGACAACGTTATGTTACCGCAAAATACTTCGTGAATCGGAAAGTCGATCAATATTTAGATTTTTGGAATCAGTGCGACTGTTACATTCGATCAACATTAGTTACTAGAAATTTAAATCCATTTATGATAAATTGCGCTATCACAGGTAGGCTTGGCCCGTCTCTACCTCACCTGGGCCTTACCTCTCGTTTCGCACTCTATATTCGAATAATATATATCCAAATTGCACGATTTTTGGAAGTAGAAACGTACAAAATCCAGTCCTTCATGAACATCGATAGAAAATACCGATAACACTGGTCAACACATACTTTTTGGCAGACAAAGTAAGAGTGGTTTTGGGGGTTCTGATAGGGCACTAATTCAGAATATGCCTTAGCTTATTTTTCCAAATTGGCTCTATTTTTGGAGATAAACCATGGGGCTATTTTGACTAAATCTCAGATTATCGCTGTATGGGCTGGATAAAAATCGGCTGAGTCGCACTATACGGTTCAGAAATTCATAGCACTTGTTATTTTGACACGGTAAAGGCAGTTTTAAATCAAAATACATCAACAGAATAATTTTTCGCGATATTAGAATTGGAGACTTTCACGGATGTCATGTACATAAATATACTTCAATCATGCATATAAGTATTTACCTAAATACTCAAATAACGTTGCATTAATTGAATCAGTTTTATGTCAAACACCTATTTTAAATTCAAAATCATCTGTTGGAATATAATATTAATAACTTATCTTAAAGCAAAATTGGTTATTGTCCTATTTTCAGTTGTAAGCAATTTAGTGCAGTTTTTCGAAAGGTTTCAGCAATAGTCTGTTAATGTTCGTCGCATCTGCACTGATATCTTTCTTTTGTTGTTTTGATGTATTGGTGGAACCTTTCCCATTTCTATTTCCTCTAATCAACAATATTATAGGATATATATCAAGATGACTGAACAGGAAGTGAGATTTAATGCTCATGTTTGCTCCATGGTTTCAATATGTATATAGACACGAATTTTCGGACATGCAACTGTTTGTTGTTGGGTGCTTTGTGATCATCTAAAAAGTTTTATTTACTACATCTTAGGAGAAATTCCACGCGGTGAACTCCTTCCTAATATGAAATTGGAATCTTTCATCCGTATTCGAATCTGAAATCTATCAAAGTTACCAGATTTAAGCTTCTCGTTTGATATGGATACTAGGTATACCCACTTTGTTGGCTTTACGGAAAATTATCCATCTACAAGTGAAAAGATATGAGACACATATGAGTATTCTAGTTAAGCTTTCCAGGGACAAACTTCATAGCTTTATACTCCTCTTTCATCTTGGTAGGATGACCGATTGGTACAGGAGAAAATATATTTCCTTTGTGCCAAAGTACAATTTTTAGGCTGGACAAACTGCTTTTTAACCAACAAAGTTATCGCATCAGGTCATGTTAATATTGATGGAATAGGCCCAACTGAGAACGACATGAGTGTTCATCACAGTCAGTTATATATTTATGAGCGGAATAAAAGTAGAAAATATAAGATTTACTTCCTACCAAGTGAAATATTCAAGGGTAAATGAAGTCATTTTAAGCTTTTTAGGGGTATAAATATCTTCTTTTCTAGAGCCAATCTGGCAAAACTAATGTGATATTCGTAATCAGCAACCTCGAAAACCCCAGAAACGGCTCCTGGATGTTCTGCCAATTTTTTTCTTCAGCTTGTTGACCAGTGTAATCATTGAAAGTTTCACAATTTTCGTTCACCCATCACGACAGGCTAGACCAGGGGTGGGCAAACTTTTGAGCTCGCGGGCCGCATTCAACATCTGAATCCATTCGCGGGCCGCACTATATCAAATTGGGATTATAAACCAAAACGCAACATTGGTATTTGATTATATAGTGAGGACATGGAAATAGTATATGTGCTCATTTAAAAAAAACATTGCTTTGGTGATATCTTACACGCGTCAGAAACATAGTCGTGAGATTTCATAGGCTGGCCGACCTCAATAACCAACTTGTCAAAACTATAGAGATGAAAGTCGGTTATCCCGATTCTTAGAACAGGATTGAAATTTAAATCTGTGAGCAACGATCCGTTCATAGATTTACTGATTCCACTTTTGCCTAAATTCCAGAACACACAATGCTGACAGCATCGTAACCATGTTTGCTTCAAACACGCAGGTGTAGATAAAATAATAATACCCCAATTATACGCAGAACGAATCTACCTCTAAGACTCGAGCGAATCGTTTTTTATAAACACATCCCTGAAATAATTAAAACAGGAGTAGCCAATCTGAAATCTCACTCGCGATCCGAATTATGTCAATCTCGTTTCGGATTTCTATGATGTTTAGCAGTTGAAACCTTTTAAACTGTGTGGGCCTTGAGATCGGGCTGTCGCGCAGCAAAATTAAACATAAAAAATATAGGAAATATTAACCTTGGAACAGTGGTTCTTAAACTTTTTAAGACACGCCCCCCCCCCTTATGATGGTGAAAGATTTCGCGCACCCCTTATTGTCATATCACAAAACGCAGCCAAGATGCTAGCAAACCTAATGAATAGTTTGCTGACATGGAAGGTTACGACTGTGGATGAGAGATTTTAAAATGTGAAATTCATACAAAATACAGAGCAATAACTATGAATTGAATGTAAATCACGCGTAGCGCGAAAAGTTTTTCAGTTGAGCTTAGCTTCACGCCCCTCTTCAGTTGCTTTCACGCCCCCAAGGGGGCGCCCCCAGTTTGAGAACCACTGAATTATCATCGTGAAATATACTAAGAAAAAGTTTAATCAAGTCCCTGCATTATTTCGATTTTTAGTACGCATTTTATCAATATTTTTAAAAGGTTTCTTTAGACTCTCACGGGCCGCACAGAACCGTGTTGCGGGCCGCATGCGGCCCGCGGGCCGTAGTTTGCCCACCCCTGGGCTAGACACTGCCTCACTTGCCTCCCCTGACCCTATGTCACTGACATATCACACTTTACAGCGGGAATGTACTGCTGTAGCGGCCGTGCTTGGCTCCATCTGCGCATGTGATCATGGGTCCTCTTATTTAAAAGGAGCATCAAGACTAACCTACGATCTCGTATAACTGACAAAAGTCTCAAATTTTGTATGAAGCTCAACATCGGCAATTATTATTGAACCAAGACTACAAATCCACCAGTAACGCCATTGAACACCAAAAGGCGCATTAACTTAAAGGGTGTAAATAGTAGTTTCTCACTCCTTACTGTTGTCTACATCTGTTGGAAATATTTATTGCCTTAATCTTCGAAGCACATGTGGTTCTCGATCACGGTAATACAAATAAAAAGATGTAACTTTTTTTATTTAACTCAAGTTTCGCAGGCTCAAAATAAGGCAAATAATATGATTAGCACAAGTTCTACAGAGAAAATGTGGTGCACGCGACGAATCCCATAGTGAATTCGAATTAGTACTACCATATGACGTCACGAATTTTCAATTGTGATGTAACAGTTGATTAACATATATGGCTCTCTGGGAGTTGAAATGAAAAATAAATAGGGCCAATATGGCTCTTCGGACCAAAAAGGTTCCAGACCCCTGGTCTATACTGTTACTGCTTGTTAGAGTGGCGTATGTTTGCAGACTGCCTCTACTTCTAGCCCAACAGTGTTTTTCTGCAAAACATCGAAAATTTGACACTTAATACATTGACAAGGGATGAGTATGGTGTTGTGATAAGTATCAATCACTTTTACGGGTCTACGAACTTCTAGATAAGTAACACCGCTGACTATACTCTGACCATCTCTGTAACATGAAGTGATAATGATCTACCCGTATAGTAGGCTAGTGTAGGAATTCAAGTTATGTTTTCGCGCTGTGTATTTAGACTATACCTGTATATTTTATAGGCATTCCATGCCCCCTTTATTGTTTACCCGACTCTTTCTCTCTGGACAATTAGCTTGATGCAGTACCCTCTCGTCATCACCGCAAACAAACCAAGCAGTCGCAGATCGCGGGAAAAGCATGCGGCCACAAGGTAGCTAGTAATGCATGACCACAACAAATTTCATCCGTTTTCAAAATATGTCCGCTTCAATAGGGATGAATCGGGCGTTTGTTCCAACGTTGACAGAACTACGGCGGAGATGGTGGGGATTGTATTTTCCGCCCTACTGCAGGACTTACCATTCCTGACGTTTCGACTCTACCTGCTATTCGGTATGTTCGTCACTCGTCTTATGTTTTCGACTGCGGTGCAGAGTTGAAGACAATACTCGCATAATTCCGACGGTAACGCCAAACGATGAAATCGCATGATCGTATATTCGGCGAGTCAATCCCTTACTAATAGAGAGTCGGGCTTCTTAAACTTTTAGATGCCATTTAGTAGTCATGGCCATGGCTTATGATTTCCAATTAAGCAACGTGACGGAAGCAGTGACGTAAAGATATCTTGAATGGGCAATTGGGCAACCAGTTTTAAAATGTAGAGATAAGGTTACCAGTCAACACGTAACCCAGAGCTTTATAGAAACCAACCACACTGTAACATCTACGCATACTACATACTACTCAGATGTGGTCTATACCAGTGGTTCTCAACCTTTTTCACCTCGCGGACCGGTAAAATTTCGAAAAATACTTGACGGACCGGGGGACTTTCAAAAATTGAGATCAACCGAAAAGTTGAAGTATGCTGCCGATTTTTTGCAAGTTTATGGTGCTAGAGAGTGACATTTTAAGGGGTTTCTGCGCACAGAAAATCTAACTTGCGCACAAAAAATCCGAAGTGATGACCTTTTTTTAGTCGTTACGCACTGTTGTCCAAGGGTCTGCGCACTGAGTTGGTGAGTGTGCGCAGAATCTTCGGTAATTAGAGGGAACATTGCATCCATGTGATCCGTACGGTAGTGAGTTTGCTGAGTCGAAGTAGAATTGCCTTGCGCAGATACACGTGCTGCCGCCGAGAGTCTTTTACAGTCTTTCGAGCCGTAGGCCATGGATGTAACCGAGGACGCCAACTGGATTAATATTCTTCTCTTCGACAATATCGAGAGAAGAAGTGTTTCGGAGTCGAACCAAGCACCTTGTCGTGCTACCTTGATCAATTCTCATTGCCCACAACACCAGATGTATGCAACTCTTGCTACTGCAGATACAATGCGCCGCACGAAAACACCTCACCACAGCTACACCTGGCCATCCACAAACCCGGGGCCGCAAAACCACTTCGTCAGCCAACCCAAAAAAAAACATTGGTCTTATTCTTCCTACAGTTAGATGAATTTTTCACCAGTACTCGTGAACACGTCCATTCTACTCCATGTATGCAGAGAGTTTATGCAGCCTAATCGCGCAAAGCGCGAAATTTTTTTATACTTCATGACCGAATCGGTCAATAATATTATTAATTGCGTATATATATTGCTCTAATTTTTTATCCTCTCAGAATTATCAGATTTTCCGGTAGAGCTGAGTAAGGTGTTGTCTTGGAAAATATTCGACACCTCATCAATATTAAACGTATTAGGCGGGCTTGTTGGAATAATTACTTCGTTATATGTCATTATTTTGTGAAGTACTGTCTGTTATATATAGTGAATGGATATTGATATCGCACAAGCGCACTAAACTAGAATACGCACACGATTCCAAATTACTATTTCTTCACTGGAAAATAACTGTTATCTGTGGGATGGTTTTTGTCTTGTGGGGTACAGATTGTCATGACAGCGAAATTCTGCTCCAGCCATTTAGGTGCCTATGGAGAATGTCACACATATATATCGAAGTTTTCGGTCAACGAAGGGCGGTCCTTTTCGGCCAAGGTGTTCTCTCTGCCGAATCTTTGGCACACTTTTCGCAGTCTTGTGTTCGCTTAAACTTCATCATGTGTTGGTGCGTCGCAGCGCGGCAATGGCTGACGCCGGAATGCCTATTCCTATATATCATGCGTATTTCTTGGGGGAAGGGCACCCAGCAATCAAGGCATTTAGTGACACTTAATCGGGAGAAGCGTGATTTTTTTTCAAAGTTGGATGAAGTTTCAAACAAATGCTCTATAATTTATGTTCATTCACGAAATCACTTTGGGCCTCCTTCAGTAGGGGGTCTGGATGCGGTAGTTACGGTTCTGCACGAAATGAATAGGCCTACATCGAAAACGAATGATCGTGCAAACTGCGCGGTTTGGCGAGTCAGCTCTTACTTGTAGCATCTTGAAACCAAGGTATAAAATTGTAAAATACCTGGCGGACCGGCAGGAAGGTCGTCGCGGACCGGCACCGGTCCGCGGACCGGCGGTTGAGAACCACTGGTCTATACGCATTCATCATCAGTACTCCAATAGATGTAGAGAGTGAGTTATACTGTAATTTCAACTGGATTTCAAGTAGAAGTGACGATTCCCAAGATATATCCACTTTAAAGAGGCACTGCACTCTAAAAATAATGCAGTCTCAAATTGAAGGGCAAAACGAAAGAAAAATTTTGGCCGCAGCCGTTTACTTCGGAACGCCACCGTAATAGAGCTGCAATGTATTGAAATTTCCACAAGGGCTTCACGCTCCAGCAGTCACGCAGAGATCAAACTTTATATAGATGTCAGCCGATGTTATGAAGAAAAGATGTCGTACACGCCAAGGTGGTTTAGATACCGCGTTCAACGGAAGATGTCCAATTGTCCAGTCAGGAGATTTATGTCAAAATCGGGCCTAATGATGTATTCTATTTCCTTCATAACATCGGCTAACAACTATATAAAGTTCGATATCTGCGTGACTGCTGGAGCGTGAAGCCAATCTGGAAATTTCAATACATTGCAGCTCCATTACTGTGGCGTTCTGAAGAAAACGGCTGCGGCCAAAATTTTTCTTTCGTTTTGCCCATTAATAGAAAGTTGCAGGTCTGTAAAGTAGCCTACTCAACTGAAAAGTAATAGTCATAAAGTAGATATGGTCGCATATCTTTATTAGTCAATCAGAGGTAGCTACTTTCTATTTTGAAACACGGATGATAGTAGCTGTAACACAAAATGACAAGTGAATATGTAAATAGGAGCACCTTACGAGACTTTATTCATTTACCAACTTACCATGGTACGAGGGGCCATTTCGGTCGGTTGCCAGGACTATTGCACTAGTAAACGTAAAGCAAATCCATCCAAAACTGTTTTCTACGTACAATATCCAAAGTGTAAAATAACGATTCGTTTTGCTTCTTAAACCATTGAGTAGAAGTTTGAGATCATAACTACCGTGACAACGAATCAGTTTTATTATTAATAACTTCATCAAGTCAAACCACCAGAATACTGCTATACAATGAAACGATATGAAGGTGTCGAGACGACTTGGAGTATTCTTTTAAATCAGACACCCACCTGGGCCTAGGCCCGTGGTTCTCAACCCGTGTGCCGATACACACTTATATTCCCATAGGACTGCCCAGATGTGCCGCAAGAAAATGTGGTGAACAAGGTCGACATATAACATAAGTTATCGAATTCAAATTTCTCAGTGTGACATAATCTGTGGTTTTATCATTTTACCCGCTCCAGACACACCATGTACAATGTCATGCAATGAATACATAGATGTGTGTCGAAACCAGAGGTGGTCAGTAACGAAGTAGTTCTACTTTTTGGAAATACTCAAGTAGTTTTCCTCTACTTCTGGTACTTACTCAAGTTGATCTGATTTCTCTACTTCTACTTCTACTTGGTAATATTTTGTGATCTACTTACTTACTTTTCGCTATTTTCAGTTTGTCAAATAGAAGTAGTTTAATCCCCCGACACGAAAGATAGTCTTAGGAATATCGGGGCTGTTTTCACGCAGTACCCACATTTAATATTCATAAAAGTTAAGTAAAGCTCAGAAATTTTGTAGCGCTTCGTGCACAGTAGTTATGGAGTGACAAATTAGTTTTCACAAAAGTATCAGTGAATATAATTTAGGCACCGGATTGCTTAGCTCCGCTCACACCGCATTGTCGCCCATATCAAATATTTCATCACAGTAAATATGGCCCACCATAACATTTGAAACTACCGTTTCGCAATCTAGCAATTACCTATCATATCGTAATCTAGCAGCCGATGACGTGTCCTGCAAATCTGGAAAATGTGGCTTTTTTAACGTTACACCTGTTTCAGCAGATCACCTTTGAAGCTTGATGGACAAAAGACATGAAATATATTTTCCGATTTTTAGACGTGGTATTTGTATTTCACTTTTTTCCCCCAGTATCATAGTTTGAGTTCTAATTACATTCAGTTCTTTTGTCTGCAGAACATACATGTTGAAGCATAAAAGCAAGTGTAGCAATGCCTCTATTCTCCGGAAATATAGCTACACTTTATTTATTTTAAAGAGTGAGAGCCTTTTGTACAATATGCATATTTGAATGTCTCTGTTCAGTATGATTGAGTAAATATCCTGTCTCCAAGAGCTGCAAAATACAACGTCACCGAATCAGGCTGTGTACATTAGGCTCAAACCCGATAGGCATGAGCACGTACATAGCATTTATTATAAGAACCTTGATTTGATCCCGAAAATAGTGCATACAATTATTAGTTCGGTAATTGCTCGAGTGGTCATCGGGCATGATTGAATCGCAAAATATTTTTAATAGTCCGAACCCGGCAAATCGACCAGACTTGTACCTCTACCTACCTCATCCTCATTCGTAAAGTATTTAAAATATGGGGGGGGGGGGGGCAAACCATGAAAATTTCCGAATGGGAGCGCTGAGAGAAAAATGTTAGGAACCATGGAAATACACAATACATATGTGTCGGGTGCGGTTGAGTAAATGCTTAAAGTGCTCGGTCATTTGACCACGAAGCAGCTCTATATATTGCACTGTGCAACCCTGAGCCCAATAAAATTCAGATTTAAGTATTAGAATGTTGGTCTTTTTCCCCCGTCTGTTTGTTATGAAGATGCTAATGGTGCAATGGCTATAAAGAAAATGTGGATGAGCTATGTTTGCTGTTTTCACACAGGTTTAGACATCATAAGTCACATGATGATCTTTTTCACCTGCAAGAATGCGTTGGTAGTCATCCTGCAGCTACACCGATTGATGATAGTGTTCCAACAGAAGAAGAAAACCAGCAATGCGTAGACTAAAGCAATGTGAACTCTGCTATTTGTTGTTCCTGCTAATTAGCTGACGTTTGTGCATTAGACGCTGTCGTATATAGCCGTTGCTTAGTATTCTTCTACTACTGCTCACATCCTTATTTGTTCTGATCGAGTTTTAGTGATTTACTGCTGAATAAAACGCATTCGTATAATAAAGCAAGTGTTGGCATACTGGCGGAGTCAAGGGTGAAGCGATAAGTTATCTTTCGCTAAACTTATCCCAGTTCGGAGCGGCTTATTGAACCGTGCTTCACCGCCAGTACAACAATTGCAATGTCCTCTACGGATAAAATGCCCTGAAAAGCGTGATAGTGAAGAACAAACAGTAGATTCACATTTTCACTTTTGTGTGCTAATGTTGGTTTTCTTTCAGAATGTTATTGCATGTTAATTACTAGGGCTGGGCACAATGATTCGAGTACTCGAATCTGAATCGAGTATTAATTTTAATGATTCGAGTCGAGTAGCAAAAGTCGATTTTTTCGAGTACTGAAATTATACGCTTATCGCCACTGAAAGTTAATTTATCATCTAGAATTATAGTTTCGATACCATCATCCACTGTTGAAGCCTTGAAACCTTGATTGGCGGTATCGTAGCATACTAAACATATCGTACAAAGCTACAATGGATACTGGACATAGCACATTTCCGAAGTCATGATTATCCGACAACATTGTCACCAAGTGAAATGAAATCGGTATGGTCGAAAAATACCAAAGTATCATTTATGAGATGGATAACGGGCATTATATTCTTTGTGGTGGCATAAACGGTACATATTTGAACTTTGACGCATTACAATCTGTTATGACGTCATAATGAGTGATACTCGATTACTCGACTCGACTCGAAGCATATTACGTGATTCAGAATCGAATCACTCAGGTACTCGATTTTGCCCAGCCCTATTAATTACCCGACGTTTCGATAAATATCATAATGGTCTCACGAAAATACTATTACAATATGTAGGCTGTCTTGCGAAAGGTTCGCGTTCTCTGTAGCTAAGCTAAAGTTACGCATGGTCAGATGTCTGGCAACCGGGTTAACTTGCGTGGTTTGTGGTTTATATCCATAGGGTTGCCGAAGATCCGAAAAGAGGACACCCTTCAAAAGCTTTAAAAGTTACAATACAGGACGAGAAAACGGGTGATTCGGAAAAATCTTCGAGTAATAGTCGTGGGTTAACTGAAAAAAGGGTTATTTTAACGAGTTCGCTCCTGAAATACTCGTTGGGACGTAGTTTTCGTTTCTTTTTTAACCAACCCTACCGTCCAATTTTTGCAAGTATTTTAACACTTTTTCTTAAAAAAGAGGATGAATCTTAAAAAAGAGGACCTTTGTGCGTCTTCGGACGACACTTCCAATTTCTTGAAATATCAGGGCAAATCCTCTTAAAATAGGACATATGGTAACCCCAGTTAAATCGTCACATGACAATTCCGATGTAGTGAATATCGCTTTTGTATCATGAATCTTCAATTCTGACCTTAACAGTTGTTGGACATCGCTGCATGGCTCTTTGCAAACTACAAACGAAAATACTGGACAAATATGGTTCCTTTGACGCAAAATGTTCCCGGCCTCTGTCTAGACATCTACATTGCTATAGAATACTGGTGCACAAAATGACCCATGAAGCAACAGCGTGTTGAAAGACCAAAAGTATTAGATTATAATTTTCACACAAAACGAAAACATGATTAATATTTATTGAAAATCGGTGTGAATCTGCTGTTCCAAATCATATGCCAGTGCAGAAATGCGAGGCTTCACCGTGGAAAGTGTCATCTTATCGTTGCTGTTGTTGTTGTTTGTGGTATTCATGGCGGCGATTACTATGGTCATTTACAAAAGGCCAATTTTCTTCATTTTTTATTCCGTAGCTGCCGACTTGTAGCACGGCCCACTTCTGGGCTTTATAAGACACCGCTTACACTGATGATATGTCGAAAAGGAGCCTAGATAAACCTCCAATACTTACGTAGGAATTGTGGAGTCGACCTCGTCGCCCCCTCGTATCGTTGGGTCAAAACACTAGTTTGGTAACAGCTGTTTAATTACAAACGTGCTTAAATTTATTGGATATAGAATTGACATTTCAGAGGGTCGGATTTTCGATTTCGGACCCTAAACCTCATCTGCGTACGCCGCTGCACACGGTGTACTGGCCCAGCAGTCATAATTGGACTGCTAACCGACCCTATAATTGCCTGCAACCAATGATGGCAAGACGGGCGTAACATCACAAAGCATATGTCATGAGTTAAGTGTGTGTCTTGACCTCCGCGGAACCACTGGGCTGACTCACGGAACCGCTAGTGTTCCATGGAACAGCGATTAAAAGCCACTGACCTAAACATACCATTCAATTGTATTGAAATATTTCGTATTTATGAAAACGGATAACGCAGATAGTTGTAGCCGACCCTTAATCGGAAGCACCACTCCTCGACGTTTTTGCTGGCAAATTGTGACAAGCTCACTTCCTAGGCATCATGCTTTCACGTTCATTTACCTGAATTAAGCGTTTGAAGTTCGATCATCTCAAAGCGACACGGTGCTTGAAGAACATTGCAAAGTTAATTGGTTTAATGTGTTTCCTTTTTGAAAGGATCAAGATAATCGAGAGAACAATTGTTGTTGTTCGCGTTGTTAGAACATTATATTGAATATGAAAGCGTCGAGTGGTCGGAAACCTTTCTAGGCATTACCAAATAATTAACAGACAGGAATAAACAAATCCCACAACACGGAACGGGCGGAGGTAGGGTATCATTATTTTGGAACATGAAGTGATAATTTGACGATGCACTGTAAAAAGCTTTGGTATTTCTTTCGATTCATTATATCATTTTGAATAAAAAAGAATCGATCAGGTCGAAGTTCCATTAAAAGAGGTTCATATTCACAATCAGGTGGTTCATTTTCATGTCAAGAGTGGGCAGATGTGTCAGCTCAAGGACCACATTCAAAATACAAATCTGTTCCAGGGCCGCGCCATTGCGTAATTACACTGGGCAACAATTTTGAACGAAAAATTTGTTGACTATGATGTTGCACTTGATTTAGGCTAACTTTGGAATGCCGAGTCCAAAACTGCCGCTGGTTTTCTTCTATCACGTCAAGTTTTTGCTTTACGACATATGCCAAAAATATGCAAATTTTTACTTATTTAGCCATATTACTTTTCCATATCACATAAAAGTCCACACTTTTATCATATATTAAGTTATATAGCCACGGGGTCAATTGAATTATTTGGAAGAAAAGGTACTGGTATGGATCTAGGCCGATGCTTTCACCCATTTTTGGTTAGAGGATGCAATCATCCGAGGATATTTCAGACACATATTTGATGCAAACTGCAGGATATGGCAAGAAAAATCAACATTACATTTACTATCAGCTATAGGTCCAACGCCCCATTCAGGGTATCCAGTGTAACTTGAAACTCCTATAAGCTCGTTAATTTGGATCAAGATGAATATTTTACGGGTGGTGGGCCTAATGATGAAGATTTTGAAATCGAAGACGATTCAGAACTTGGAGTAGTCCATCAACACGAGTTGAATGATCTGACATAGGCTTTGGGACTAGGAAGTGAAATATTGGGAACTTTTAGCATCCTTGCGAATTGAGGAAAGATTACTTGGCAAGAGAGCGAAGATATCTCACTTTCGATCATGAGAATCGATCGTAGGGCTACCTTCGGTAGATTTGTGTATTGCCGTGATACTGGAATTGGCATGATACTGACCATGGATTGCTGGAGGAGATAGGAATCCCGATTTACAACTCAAGTGAATGGCAAGTGTCTATTGGTAGCTCAAAAAGCATCCTAAAATGTGACATTCTCCATAACGGCAACGTCTTAGTTGCAGAAACAATTGCACACTCAGTCATCGTGAATAATACAGAAACATTGAGAATGGTACAGAAACATTGAATTATTGCAATATCACAGGCACGATTGGGATTGGTTCATATGTGCCAGCTTTGAAATTCTGTGTTTTCTTAGTGGTCATACAATAAGAGTGCACGTGTAACCCTGATGCACATGTGCCACTGCCATATGTTTATGTCGGACAGCAAACATTCAAAAAAGCTAAAATATCTAAACCTTGGCATAGTTAGCGATAGACAAGGAGAAAGCATCCCCCAATATATGAAGATGGCAGGGGTAGGGTCGCATTTAAAAGAAACGATGTTTTAGAACACTTCGTTTAAACATGTTTAAACAGTGTTTTAAAAAGAAGCCTTCAAAAAAACGAAATTCTGCTTTTTTAAGTTGAAAAATTATGCCATAATTGTGTGAATTCTTTACAAAAAAACATGTTGTATGAGCCTACGGACAACTACCACCCGATATAGCCGACGTATATCGATATGGAATGGTTGGAGCCCTCAAAATAGTCTGTTCAACGGCAATAGTACATATATTTCGCCAAAGGAGCTATATTTTACCCTATTGTCAATGTCAATCCACTATGACGTCGCAATTGAATATTCGTGACGTCATGGCTATAAAAAACTTTAAAAACAATGGAAGATAAGTTTTAAACATATTTATTTTAAGTTGCAACCCTAGGTGGGAGTAAGATACCAGAGTAGATTGGAGCTTACATAAGTTAGCTAACTATCGCTGTAGCATCAAACGAGACAACCCACAGAATTATGAGTTATTAGCGTAAATTTAGACCCTGAAACTCGTACTTTATTTGTCCTGCAGAAGCAATATCAGTTTAAATCAACCAAATAAAGCAGTGCAAATGTTTATTTGGAGTCTATTGATTTACTTTCGACTGCTTGTGGTTTTTGAAACGTTTTATACAATAAACGTAAAATATTAAAAGTAGTACTTTTATGTGGGTTATGAGACAAGTGAGTGGGTGCCTACCCCAAAAACTTGACGTGATGGAGAAAACAGAAGTCTTTTTTTAATTCAGCGCCCAAAAGTTAGTCTTCATCAATTGTCTGATCTAAGTAAACAAAAATTGTGTTTACCAGTATTATAGGAATATGAGGGAAATCACCAATTCTAAAACAGTCAATTCAGTATATGCTCATCGAATTTTAATATACCGAAGAAATGGGGTAAATATAGGGTTACCATATTTTGGAAATCTGAAAAGACGACACTTTTTGGAAATTTTAAAACTTGCGAAACCGGAGGAAAATCCTGTAAAAAATGGTAGATTTTCAAACTTCGTGGTCGGTTGACTAAAAAAAGGTCAACTTTCTCGCTCAATTCCAGAAAGATACAGTTTTTCTTTCACATCATCAGGCTTTTGATTAAAAAAAGTGAATATTCTCGCTCAGCGCCCAAAATACAGTTTTTTCTTTCACGCTATAGAGTGGTTGAATGAGAAAAGAAAGAAAAAAGGGTCAACTTTCCGGCCCAGCTCTCGAAATAGCCGCCGGAGCGTTACTACTCTACTGACTTATTCTGTCTCAGTCGAATTTGGCCCTATATCTAAACAAAATTCAAAAGTCAAAATCTCAAAAAAGAGGACATTTGGGCGTCCTCCGAGGACACTTTCAAAGAAGTCAAAAAAGAGGACAAATCGTATTAAAAGAGCACGTATGGTAATCCTAGGTATATATAAGTATAGGTCTGCTATATAACGAAAAGATCGGCAGCATTAGTGGAAATTTATATGTTCGTTATTTCCATTAACCAATTTGTGCTGCTTCGTAAATGCCAATGAAAGTTTGAATCGTTATGGGATTGGATGGACTAGTCGCTTAAAAATGTGCTAAATCAACGTACAACCTAAATTTCGAATCCAAATCAGGACTATGGCAGTGCCGGGGGTTCTATCCGTTCTGGAAACTCAATGTTCAATGCGTTGTAATGAACGGATGGAAGAGTGTCGAAACTACCGATTACGGTCTCTCAATTTGGCAATCCCCTCATTCTAATATCCGATGTATCCGTGTTCGATCTATATCATTTTTAGGCTTCATCGCTCTTTTTCATTCTCTTCCTTGAATTCGCCCGTGAGCTCATGCGGCGTTGTGAGGGGCCTCCACCGTCCATGACAGCAGTTTTACGCCAACTTGCTCACGCTGTTAGCATTCGGGAAGGTTAAAACTAAAAAAGTCATCACTAGGGCAATTCGACCATGCTGTTGAGATTTGGGCAAAGGCGTTGACCTTATTTCTACTCCGCACCGATGTTGCATATTATGATGTCTGAAATGCCAACGTTTGGCACGGCCCACTTGCACACCAGAGTTTTTATACCTCGCAACATCCGCATATCACATGTCGATGAGGAACCTAGATAAATCTCCAACACTTGGGAAGGGATTGCACGTAGGGGTGTCAAAATGACTTTTTTCTCGAATTGTATTGGCTACTTGATAAAATTGTTAGGTTACCTAATTGAAGCCTGCGCATCAAAATTGGTTCAATTCCAACCAGTAGCCGCATTGCTACAGATAGTATTTAAGGTGGGCACACTTATAATAAATAATTGAAGAACTGGCCACCGTAAATACCATTTTATTCAAATCCCAAATGTTTGACGGCAATAACTCCGCTTCCACTGGTTGGAATTGAGCCAAGTTTGTTGAGCATCGTTTCTATAGACAACCCAACAATTTCATGGGATAAACAGAAAATTTTGAATTTTTTTAAAAATATTTTCGTAAAATAAATAAAAAAAAATTTATTTTCCTGTAGCAATGCGGCTACTGGTTGGAATTGAACCAAATTTGGTGTGCAGGCTTCAATTAGGTAACCTAACAATTTTATCAAGTAGCCAATACAATTTGAGAAAAAAGTCATTTTTGAACACCCCTATTGCACAATGCACAGTCGAGCCTGGTCTACGCGGGGGGTGTTAAACTCAAATTGCCTCACGGGCCGGGTTCGAACCTTTTTTTCACCCGCGGGCCGGACCAGTCAAATGATTACAAAATTTTAGCTCATGTCATGACCTTTTCACTTGACTACTTTATTATCAAGCATAAACATCTTGCATTATATCACGGATCAGAGGCGTTCCATTCTAGCTACATCTTTATTCGCGATCAACATGTCGACAAAATAGAATAATTGTCTGATTGAATACAGTTATGATCCGCTAAAACAGTGGCTCTAAGGACTATAATTAGTTGGAATCTTTTTATTCCCCCTTTATTATTCGTGATGCAGCGTTTGGCCCTGCGTAAAAGTTTTGCGAATACAAGAGATTTAACTGTAATCGCGGACGTTGGAATTTTGGTAACTCTCATGAAATCACGAGTGTGGTTTTTCTGAAGCCAGGGACATTTTGAGTCGGAAGTAATCCAGAAGCGCGACCGCAGATATTTGAATTATATTTTGTATAACTAATATATTATCCATGTAACCTGCATATAACGGTTCCGCATCGGATGTTTCGCTTCAATTTATGAATAACTACTGTTCGCCATTTTTTTTTTATAAACTTCCGAATTCAGTGTGCACCTTCTCGAAATTTATCGCCAATGAAACCGATATGTTCATAATGATGACTAGAGTGAAACCACAACACCCATATCGGCGGGATATAACGTAACCTACGAACATATGCTCGACATTTCCTGTATTGGGGGAATATTGGATGGGAGTATTTCCTATAAAAATATTTCTACATTTGTTCCGAAATGGGCTGGATATTACAAGCATCTTCAGTGTACTCAGAATGACTTCGCGGGCCGTTTGTTTGACACCCCTGGTCTACGCGAACCCGCAACCCTTTTGGGCTACAGTGGTGCAAGGTTTCCTCACGCTACTCGAAGTGCTAGGATGGAACCACTGGGAAAGCACAAGATAACTTTCGGAAGGACGGTATGGATGAAATATACGTAATTACACATATAGGGTCAGAATCTGCCAAAAAAAATCGCTGACATGCTCCCACGACTATATGCACTATGCAGAACAGCATCGACGATGGGGGCTGTGAAAGGAATGGATGTCGCCCAATTTATATACGCTGTATTCGAATTGAATTAGAATTTACAACTCTAATACTGGTCTTGTCTTCGTTGATCATCACGGATACCGTAAATAGCTATAGTTGGTGACACAAAACCTGCAGTTTGCATGAATCGCACCATCCAATGCAAGGACACATTGTTGATGACGTGAAGACTTTTGAGGTGCATCATTTATATCGTAAACTTTACATCTCAAGCCATCCAGTTGGTTTTGTGAAAACTCAGTATCTTGATTTTTGACGATGAACGCTTTTGATCGTTCACGTTCGAGCCAGTCAAAATATACCCGTCTTATAAATTCGTTTGTTTGTAGACGCTGAAGCCGCAATTGATTCATGACTGTTTGGATGCCGTTTTATTGAGCGGTACTGCGTCTGTGTTAAATTGACTGAGTTGATGTAAGGCGTCACTAAAAGTCGTATTGCAGATTGCGGAATATTCGGTTTGTTAGCTGCCGTCGAGGAAATTTGTTTCTTAAGATACTGATGACAGTTAGTGATTTTCGTTATTGGTAATACACCGTAACATCTGATGTGCAGCATGCAATTTCGTGTGCAATATAGAGGAAACCTGTAGTAGTGCACAACTGCTCAAACAACGAATTGGCCTGGGACACTATACGTGTCAATTTCTACCTTTCGATTCTATAACTGAAGAAACGAAATCGGTATGGCGAATTCCAAGGCTAGTATCGTCAAGTATGCAATGCATCTTGAATTCATGTATGCTTGTCGGAAACATTACAGCAAACAGGTATAGAGCATCAGATGTAGGTGTAGAGGTGGATCTTTCAATAACTGTTCCAATTATCTCTATCGGAAAGCCGTAGAAGTACTGCTTTTGAAATTGGTGGAATATGCATCGTTGGTATCAGTCACAAAGATCTGTCTTCATTTCTCCCTACGTACAACTAGGATGGAACTAAATACTCCTATCTATTTAATGAATTGTTGATGTTCGATGCTTTTGCCCATTTTTGGTTGAGGATGTAATCATCCAAAAAATTTTTAGACACATATTTCATGCAAACCATGCCGGATCTGGCAAGAAAAATAAACATTACATTTACGTACACATATACGTCCAATGCCTCATTCAGATGTTCCATTTTAACTTAACTCCTATATGCTCGAATATTTCGATCAAGATGAGTATATTAGAGATAGCATGAGTGATGATGAAAAGTTTGCTGCAATCGTGGTTGCAACCAAGTCTAGGCCTTCCGGGTTACAAGTCATTCAACGTTTCTCAACTTGAGTCATTTTATCGTTGAGTCAGTCCGAGTAATTCTATTGAAGGTAGCGTCCATGTCCAAGTAACAATTTTCTGTCAAGAAAGATCTACGGTTCATATTTTACCATCGTGCATAGGAAAAGTGACATAATCGCAGATCTTAACTTCACCGCATGGCAGCGTTTGGAAGTAATATGATGTTGACGTTCGATGAGTAGTTTCAGATTTTTTGGCAATTTTGGAGTGGATTTAAGGGTTTCAAATCAAAAAAATAATTGTGGAGCTAGTAAATCCAAAATTCCGACGCCTGCCACACAAATCTTCTCTCTCGCGGGCCGCTTGTTTGATATACCTCTGATTTTCGCAGTATTTTGTCGCGGGAGAGATCCGTACCATGTTTGACATTTTTTCATCCCGGTCGAACGCGCTCTAGGTCATGGAGTCAGAAAAAGTATGTAATAATCTTTTGTTCTGTTGTGAAATTGCCGAATTACTAAAGTTTTTCTTCTAATTATCTTCGATCACAATCGTTAGACGGCAGTGTCTAAAAACTTTTCCGACACACAGAGTCAAGACAATCAATTCATATTAACTGTGTTCTTTGTTCAACCAACCCGTGAAAGCGATAACGGGTATATGTAAACCGTTTTATCTATAATATAACTGAACCCTAAACGCCATCATGACGAACGTCATGCGTCAAATTAATTAGCGGAATATCAATTATCAATATTTGGCTTACTGTGATCGCAGAGTTGAATTACAACAATCTGCGTATGTATGATGGAAGTCAAATCATATCTACTAATGCTAATACTTATAAAATTTCATGTGTCAAATGAGGGCTTTTGTAAAAGAACTTCCAAACATCACCCCTATTTATTGTATGTTAGGAATGGTGCGCACCTCTCAGAGGTTCTGGTTCGTGTAAACACGAACCTTTGTGAAAGGTTTCATGAACGCGAACGTGAATTTGACGTCATATTGCCAATTTCAAGCCTACGGTCTAGGCTAGACCAGACTGTAATCTTCGGGCATCGGACTTTTGCAACATTGATATTGATCAGAGTGAAAAACCGGATTCTTTGCCACAACTCATAAATCAGTTATACAGTAGTCAACACCACTAGCAGACAGATTTTTTTATGATACAATAAACGTACCAAATCAAGATAAATCATTTACACCTGCTACATTTTCAAATTAGACAACGATTCGCTCTTTATAACATGCACTTACGATGATTTCAATAATTGATTGGCTGAACAAGATAAATTCGCCGACTACGGCTAAGCGACGCCTAGTTTATTTCGTTATTCACGTTGTGCGATTGTGGATTGAGGTGACTGAATATTCACAATCCAAATTCTGTATATTTCGATCTAATTTTACCAACAAAGCGAATGCATTTTTAAAAATTGGCAAGGTGCATGCTCGTTTGGTTCGAAGTATTTTTTCATACTGCCGAATCAGAAATTGGTCTGAAGTTGAAATTGAAGGGTTTTCAGCTAAATATGGTATACTGGCGTGTAGAATTATTATATATCGAGTTCTTCAGCGAACGAGATCCTCGGAGATTCGCGCACAGTACCCAAACGTGAACCTCATATTCACGCCATCCCTACATGTTAACCACATTATTCAATTGGATATATTATTATGATGATTTCAATTTCTAGTCTCGCGTCTCCCGATAATTCAAATCACCATAATGTAGATGTAACTATGCTATAGTGTCATATGTTTACGAATTGGAAGTAGGCATGCAGCATTTGGGCACGCGGAGGCTAATTTTAAACATTACGAGAAAGATACATGTGTTTGTAATTAGAAAATTCTATTCGCGGAAAGACAGCCTTGACTGAAGCGTTATCTGAAGGTATATATACATATAATATGCTAAATTTCTTGAAACTTGACACCGGCTAGGCTGAGATTTCCCATTCAATACACAAAATTCTATTCGTGGCATCGCGTGATTGCTATAGTGTAGATCAGGGGTGTCCAACATATGGCGCGCCAGACAATTTTATCCGGCCCGCGAAGCGAGTCTGAGTAGATTGGAAAATACTTGTATTATCCAGCACAGTTCCAACGAATGTTTAAATTTCTAGTAAGAAATACTTCAAGTAAATAATACTTTGTGGCATTAAATGTTGAATTATGTTTATAGGTCGCATAATATACGTCGACGGTAATTTTATTTCACCCCAATGTCATCACTGACATTGACACCTAATTTCTAAAAGTAGTTCTTCTCAGAAGCGAAAAGGCAAATACGAAACCTTTATATGCAGGCTATACATTGAGAATAAAATGATCACACAATTATGATTTAATTATATTTCGTCGCACCTCTGTATTAGTTTTGAGTCGAAAGCTCCCCAGCAAAAAACGATTAAAAAAAAGGAGCAAAAAATATGCCAGCTTTTATATTGTCGTTAGATCCACTATTTTAACAGTTTATAACTGTAATTAACCGGACAATCACCCTACTTTCGCTAAATCGATTGTTTACGAATAAGGGTGAATCGAACCCTCTATGATCCGTACTATAATGTAACCTACTATCACGTGCACAGGCTTGATAATAAAGCATTCATATGGAAACACGGGCACTGATTTTGAGGTACCAATTTGAAATAATTTGACTGGTCCGGCCCGCGAGCGGTGTGAAGGTTTTAATCTGGCCCGTGACGCGAGTTGAGTTTGACACCCCTGGTGTAGATGGTCTTGTAATAACGAAAATGCATATTAGTCACGCTTCACATATCGACAATGTCAACAATTCATACTGGCTTATTCGATATCGAGTTACCGCCACTGAGTTCGATCAATGGAAAGCAACAACTTGAAAAGAAAACAAATGAACCTGAGCTGTATCACTAAAGTGATGAAAACAAACCGCGTGATGTTGTGTTTGAACGCCGACTTCGGTAAAATAAGATTCTTATCTTCGTGTTGATCAAAGCCCAGCGCTCGTAACAGGAAATTGTAAGCACCTAGGCCTACTTTTGAACTAATCAAACAACATGTAGAGAGTTGCCATATGCTACAAGGTGAAGACAGTGGGGTTACCGTGGGTTAATGTGGATGCAGTTTAGTCTCTGTATTCATAGTGTTCTGACCTAGAGAAAGTCTTTATCAAACTTATTCTGCAACAGACGACAAATGAGATACAGAGTATAGGAACAGTGCAAATACGATAACACAAGACTCAACACCTAGAACAACTGACAACGGATTACCTATACTAACAGCACTAAGTAAGGAGAGTGAGCGTAATCAACGTGAATTAATAAACTAATTATGGAAACTACAGATAAGGAATAGCACACATAGTTAATTATTTAAGCTCATAATATCAAAGAATTGCCTGTAACTGTCTCCCGGCAACCTGCGTGTTTCATTTGACGTAGCAATATGATTGACTCGAAACCAAACCTATGGTAGACGCTAGACGATGTTAGTATTTACCGATCACATCGTCGTGAGTCTGATGAATTAAACCGCTGTAAGCCTACTGGACGCTGTAAGCCTTCCAGATGTTATTTTGTTGTATTGGTTTGTAGTAATGAAGACCCAGCTAAGCCGACTATGTGACACATGATAAAAAGTAATTTGTGATCAAAGTAGTCAGCGTTAGTACTCAGGTAGTAGCAGAAGAAAATCCATAACATTCTGATTTCCAATATATTTCAAAACTGCTTGGCAAGGAAGTTGAAAGTAACAAATCACTCAAATAAGAATAGTTTCAAATCACAGATGTGGGCAGCAGCTAAGCAAAGATGACTACTTTAAACTTCTGGCTCGTGTTGTATTCCATTGCAGCCCGCATCTGCAGTTGATACAATAACACTATTATATAGATACTGCAATAGTGGATATCACTCCACTCATAGTAGAGGGTAATCATACGTGTGGCGAGATAGCGGTAGCGGTATAATCCATAGATGCTACAACGATGGGTTGCGGGATCGATTCCGACAGTGGTCGAGTCCAGAACTCCTACCGAAGTGATGGAGGTTAATCTAGGCTCCTCCTCGCCAGTCGCCACGTGTTTCGCGTAAGCGGTGTCTTATAAAAGTCTAGAAGTGGGCCGTGCTACGAGTCGCTGAATACGGAATCAAGATAATGAATATCGGCCTGGTGTGAAATGACCAATGTAGTCGAAACACCATGAATATCAAACAAAAAGAAACCGGTTACTCATTTCGCTTCGTTTGAAATTCAGATTGTATTACGTACAAAATACGCCGGTTGCAGATGTAACCAGTTATCTTCAGTATAGCTATGTAGTTATTCATGTATATCATCTTTGGATGTCATAGATGTCAAACACAGGAATATGGAGGAGAAACCGACAGCAACTAACGTTTACCACATATATCACTCGAAAATAAACATCGTATCGGAGTAAGAAGTCGATTATTTGAAAATTTGTAATAATTTAAATCAACTCATCGCGTCTTTTACTCAATCAATGCAAGTGTAAGTTTCATATCTTCGAGTGATATTGTTGTTTCGCTCTCAAATGAAAATGATTCATCTGTTTGCAATGTAAGCATTTACCAACATTTTGTGTTTTCAGAGAAAACACTGAACAGCAGGCAGAAGCCGCTAACGAGAACACAAGTTCGAGCTCCACACGAAACCGTAGCACAAAACAAAAAAGTATGTTGATCTATAGCCGTATAATTTCGATATGACATAGTTTACGCAGAAAATAAGAGGTCGGGAGAGGCTGATCCCAGTGCTAAATGGAGAATAGTTTCTTAGCCTTATAGGCCAATGGACACCAACTTCGCTTTCAAAACGTTCCCTGACCCAACAGCGTAAAAAGGTCAACACCTTCTCTTATACTCGCTCACAGCCTGTTTGGTAAGCTGTTTGCCAAAATATGGACAGCACCTTCGCAACCTCACAATACAGGATTCGAGCCCAGCGGTATCGCAAAAACTGGGGTGGTAAACTACTTCCATAGACAGTTGTATCCTTGTGTTATTTCGGACGAAGAGCGGCCCGCATGAGAAATATTATACAAGCCTATTTCTAGTTTGCTGGAGAAAGATTGGTGCCTTCGGTAATTTTTCAATGCTCTCCAGGCAGAGATGACTTTGGTTAGTTTATATTAGGCTCATTACCTGCTCAAAATGCTAATGCAAATCACAGTTCAAATACACAGCCTTGTCACAAAGTAACATGAAATCGGCATGATCGATAAACCATCAAATTAGTTTTCTTACATGTAGCGAATAACGAACAATCATTCGTTTGTGAGCGCATTGAAAGGTATGTACATTGTACGAACAACGAAGTTGCACTCACCTGCACTCATTTGTCGTCACAGTCAGTGTTACTCGAATACTCGACTGGAGTAGAAGCCTATAGCACTTGATTGAGACAGAATCGAGTCACTCGGGTAGGCCTACTCGATATTAAACAGCCCTATTGCCGAGCCGTATGAGACTATTTTCATTTACGATATGATTCCGGAACGTGTACTTGACTGAATTGCAAAGCTCATACACTTTAGGACCAAACTCTCTGCGGTATTACTGGGTAAATCGGTTTTGAGACCGAAAGTGCATGAGCCCCATCATATTATGGTCCGGGTTCGGCGAATTCATATTCGTGGAGTGATGTGTGATTTGCAAAATATCGCTTTTGAAATTTTATTCACCCTAATAACTCTCAGGTCAAATGCAAAGATACTTCAAACAGACATGGGGCAATCGCGATTAGTAATTGTAATCGATTACGACGATTATAACATTTTCAAGTAATCGTAATCAAATCGTAATGAAAAAACTCCGAAGTAATCGTAATCGCAATCGATTACATTTGAATAAATTCCGAAGTAATCGTAATCGTAATCGGCTACTTCACATATTCTAATCGATTTCTTTGTGAAAGAACGATTACTTTTATTTGCACATAGATTTAAGACGTAAACGGAACAGTGAACATTCGTGAACAAGGAAGAGATATTATACCAGACTAGTGACAGCACAAACGTCTGATTTGCAAACGCCACTGTTCATTATGAGGACAGAAGTATTAGCTCTGCTCTTGATTGCGTAGGAAGTAATGCCATACTGTATATCAGTATCAGGTTATCAATACACTCCAGACGCCACTGCCTCGCGGCAGCAGGATTATAATCACTACTCTGCCTATTTTCAAATAGTAACTTAGGTATTGATGATTGGTTATGCATCGTTAAACGTTGTTTGACCATTGCTGCTTGACGAGTAATAGGCCTACTTACGTACACCGGACAAAGTTTTAAACTCGTCAAACGAAACATTAAGATTTTCACAACGAAGCATTAAAATGAACAGCTGCTGAGATACATCACAACTGAGCCGTTCTTTGCCGTTTCATGACGGCAGCTTGTATAGTATCTGTCGTGGAAAGTGGAAAGCAGATTTTTATGTTCACTTCATCTTTTTCTCATGACTCCACTTGAAACGGGCGCCAATCGCAATTCTTTACTCGACATTTGGACCTGTCGCTATAGCCATCCACTTATGCACTATGTCAGCGTGGGTTTGTAGCTTGAATCAGGATGACAACAGCAATTCTCCCCCACCCCCACACACCCTCCAAACGGTGGTCTTGGGCTTCCATACAGTGGCCAATTTTCAAGTTCATCTGGTATGTTCAGGGCCGTAACAGCACTTCGTCACCCCCCCCCAAAGCATTCGTCTTGGGCCCCGCATAGGGTGATAAACATATCTTCTGGGGGGCCTAGCCCCCCAGACCCCCTCAGCTTGTGCGCTGTTTCCCACTACTTGTCCTCTACATTGGCCATCCATTCAGTGTGTCAGCTTTTCCCGCCTAAACGCGCGAAGCGCGAGATATTTCTATAATTCGATGACTGATTCGGTCAATATCATAGGGAATTGCATATATATTGCTATTAATTTTTACCCTCTCTGCTCACGTAATCGGATTTACCGGTAGAGCTGAGTGAGGTGTGTTAGAAAAGGTAGGAACCCGCAATAATAATTATCCATCTCCGGGTGTATACTGTATATCCGTTGCCAGGAACGAAACAGCACTTCGTCAGGCCCTCATCTTCCCAAAACAAGCTTGAGGCATTGGCTTCCATGAAGTGATAAACCGTCTCCCATCACGTTGTTCGCTTTTACCTCGAAATTATAGTGGTACCGTTTCGCGAGACAGCGCGAGGTGCGAAAATTTTCGATAAGTCATGATAAATCGGTCAATAAGGCCGGGAATTGCATATTTATTGTTATGAATTTATTGTCCTATCTACTCATATTTAACTTAGAGTCCGTAAATAATAATTGAACATATTCGGGAGGGCGGACCCGTTGATATGACTTCGTTACATGATGTTATTTCGTGACCTCCTGTCTGTTCTATCAAAAAATATAGAACCGCCCAAACGTACTAAACTAAAAATTCACACGATTTCAAATTGGTATTTCTTCACTGCCATTTAATTTTTCCCTGCGGGATGGTATTTGTCTTGTGAGATTCAGATTGCCAAGACAGGAACATTCGGTGCCAGTCATTTAAGCGCCTATGGACAATTAAACCTATGTGTATTTTGTAGGCCTATATATAACGAAGTTTTCGGTCATTATAAGGGCAGTCCCTTTCGGCCAAGGTTTTCTCCCCGCCGATCATTCTGGCACACTTCTTAGAGTTGCATATTATATGGTCTAAAACTTTATGCCTTGGTACGTTGTGGCGCGTTAATGGCCAACGCCCATTTCTATAAATGTTGCGTATTTTCTTGGGGGGGGTTAGAGTACCGAATAATAAAGATATTTGGCACCTTGAAATCGCGCACAGCCCGAAAAATTTTTGAAAAAGTTCCATGAATTTCCAAAAAATAATCTATAATTTATGCTGATTCACGAAATTTGGCCCCTTCGAGGTCGCCCCCCCCCCTAATTGGGGGGTTTGGGGTGCGGCAGTTACGGCCCTGGCTATGTTGTAATTCGCGATCTCCTGTCTGTTATAAAATAAAGATATCGCAGTCGACCAAACGTATCAGACTAAAATAAAAACTTTCGTGAGATGCACACACAAATTGTCATGGCTTTATTCTTATGTAGGTGCCCCGGGTGACATTCGAATTGTGAGGCTACGATTAGAAGGACAGGACTATTCTCGTTTCGCCTAACCTGCTTGGGTATTTAAAATTGCATTATCTTGCTATTCATTTTTAATTCACTCTCAGTCCCCAAGTCACATTTACCGGAATAGCTGGGAGCACGTAATTCATACTTATATCATCTGGTAAGTTGTAATTAACGACCTCCTGTCTGTTATATAATAAAGATCGCTCAAACGTATCAGACTAAAATAAAAACTTTCGTGAGATGCCCACACAAATTGTCATGTCTTCATTCCTATGTAGGTGCCCCGCGCGACATTTGAATTGTGAGGCTCAGATTAAAAGGACATGACTATTCGTCTCGCCCACCTAGCTTGGGTAGTGAAAATGGACACACACCAAAAGTTTCGGTCAAGATCATTATTTAGTAGCACACTTTGTGGAGTCGCGTGTTGGCTGAAACTGCATACATCTTTTGGTGTGTCGTGGCGCGGTAATGACCGACACTAAGGCCCTTTTCATACCGGATTTACGAAACTCTTTCGGGAACAAGTTCCGAAACAGGCGATGTTCACATAGAGAAAAAATTACCGAAACAGTTCCGTGAAAAGGGCGCGTTCATACCTATTTAGAGTTACCGCGAACTTATGTTCATACAGGTCGTTTTTTCGGTAAATTCGCGGGAAATAATGGCCAGTATGAACGCGATTCTCCGTAAGTGTTGATACACTACAAAAAAAAATTAGACAAATTTGGTCTCAAATTTAAGAAATGAGAATGATTTGGTCTCATTTTCAGCAATTTTGGTCTCACTGATGAATTGAGGTCTTAAAATTGAGACCGACTCAGCTTTTTAAGACCAAATATAATTGTCACAATTATTTGGTCTTAAAAATAAGACCAATAAAACGCATCAAGACCAATAAATCACATCTTATAAGACATATTGTGCTTATTACGACGGTTTTTGCTGTGTCAGTATTTTTGGTCTTAAAATTGAGACCGATTCAGCTTTTTAAGACCATATATAATTGCCACAATTATTTGGTCCTAAAAATAAGACCAATAAAACGCATCAAGACCAATAAAACGCGTCTTATAAGACATATTGTGCTTATTACGACAGTTTTTGCTGTGTCAGTATTTTTGGTCTTGTTTTTAAGACAAATTTCGCTACTTGAGAAACGACATGATTTGTGGTCTTAAAAATGAGACCGGAAAGTTGACATGGGCCAGGAGCTCTAAGACATAACTAGCTTATTGAGATAATTTTTCACGTGTCAGTATTTTTGGTCTTGTTTTTGAGACAAATTTCGCTAATCAAGAAACGACATGATTTGTGATCTTAAAAATGAGACTGGAAAGTTGACATGGGCCAGGAGCTCAAAGACATAACTAGCTTATTGAGACAATTTTTGATGTGTCAAGTCTTTTTGGTCTTGTTTTTAAGACAAATTTGGCTAGTCAAGAGACAACATGATTTGGGGTCTAAAAAATGAATCCAGAAAGTTGATATGGGCAAGAGCATAAGACATAACTAGCTTATTGAGACAGTTTTTGATGTGTCAGTATTTTTGGTTTTGGGTAAAATCATATCACTTGGTCCAGGCCATATCCCAACTATCTCGAAACATCACGAAAATTGGCATGCTTACAGAGCTTTGTTTTCTGATTTCAGAAATCCAAATTTCAACAAAAAAGGTCAACTAAATCCGAAGGTATGACCGTCCAAAAATTGCCATTTTTGTGATCGCTCAGGCGGAAAAATTGTCAGAAATATAAACATGTAACTTAAATTTGCCATAATTCGATCAAATTAGGGTTGTTGAGGATGAGACTTTCACAATTGTTCATTTACATCCTACTAGATACTTTGCCCCCTACTTTGACTCCTGGGGTTGCATAGTCTGACCTTTAACCCTTTGATTCTGCGCATGTCTTCGAAAATCGCTCACGCGTGACGTCATTTTTAATTGCAAATTTCTTTTGACCAAGAGGAGGTGTCATCAAGTGTAAGGTGTCATTGGAAAGCTCCTGATAAGGACTTTCAGAATCAACTATAACATTCCTCGCTATAGAATCATTACATATCATAAGAGTGCCATGAAACTAACCTGCAAATAACATGTTTCAATTGAAAATCTCACCTTTCTTAACACGACACAAACTCTGTAAAACAACTAATTTTACTTTTATTCTATATACAGTACCTATTGTACTATACACAAGGTAGTCAGTATAACTCAGAACAGATAATTGCCGACATAAATTATGCTGGAAATAATTTTGGGAGATATTTTTTAAAATAATGGAGAAAATTTGCTACTCAGTTTGAGGTGAACACACAATACTTCAAAAATTAATCAGAATTCACAACTATCGCAATGATAAGATGCAATATCTCATGCATTGTAGTCTTCATGTTATGGTGAGATATTAACAATGCACATATCAGAGTCTTCATGCTGTTGGTGAATCTCCAGTAAAGCTGCATTCTCTTTATGGAAATCGATAAATTAGATACGGAAAAAGAAAAATACAAGAAATGAATCTCAATGTTGAAAGAAAGCTTGCCAAGGTTTTACATGTTGATGAGATTCAAGAATTTGTAGGGACGGGAAAAGACAAATATGAAAATGAAGTTGCTTTTGAAATATCGTATCAAAAATATAAGAAAAAACAATAGCCCTAATTCAACAAGACCTCAAAAAATTCAAATCTTAACAACTGGTCAAGAATGAAAATCTCGGAAATTTTTGGAGTAAGTGGAAGGTTGTTGAGAGATGCGAAACAGCAAGAACAAGACACTGGAGTTATTCTTTGCCACCACCACAAAAATGGAAGATGCTTTCAGATGAAAAAATTGAAAAAGTTGTGAAGTTTTTTGAAACAGCAAAAACAATAGGATGATGCCGGCGTTGGAAGACCGAGTTAGCATCAAAAAGAGTGTGTATAAACAACACTGAAAGTCAAAGAAGTTTGGAAGACATATCATCAAAGATAAATATATATATCTGATATGTGCAAGTGCATAGTTGATATCTCACCATAGTATGAAATCTACCAACCCGCTGACATTGATTTTCGTTGTTATTGTCCATTTCATTGTTTAGTGCTGATCGTTGCCCAAATGTATTGTGTAGAATAAATAAAATATTGCATCTTATCATTGCGTTAGTTGTGAATTCTGATTCATTTTTGAAGTACTGTGTGTTCACCTCAAACTGTGTAGCAAATTTTTCTTCAATTTTCAAAAATTATTTCCAGCATAATTTATGTCGGCAATTATCTGTTCTGAGTTATACTGACTACCTTGTGTGTAGTACAATAGGTACTGTATATAGAATAAAAGTAAAATTAGTTGTTTTACAGAGTTTGTGTCCTGTTGAGAAAGGTGAGATTTTCAATTAAAACATGTTATTTGCAGGTTAGTTTCATGGCACTCTTATGGTATGTAATGATTCTATAGCGAGGAATGTTATAGTTGATTCTGAAAGTCCTTATCAGGAGCTTTCCAATGACACCTTACACTTGATGACACCTCCTCTTGGTCAAAAGAAATTTGCAATTAAAAATGACGTCACGCGTGAGCGATTTTCGAAGACGCGAACAGAATCATGGGGTTAAAGGTCAGACTATGCAGCCCCAGGTGTCAAAGAAGGGGGCAAAGTATCAAGTAGGATGTAAATGAACAGGTGTGAAAGTGTCACCCTCAACAGCCCTAATTTGACCAAAATATAGCAGATTTCAATTACATGTGTAAATTTCTGACATTTTTTCCGCTTGAGCGATCACAAAAACAGCAATTTTTGAACGGCCACATCTTCAGTTTTACTTGACCGATTTTCATAAAATTTGTTTTTCTGAAATCAGAAAGAAAAGTTTTCTAAGCATACCAATTTCCATGATAATCTGAGATGGTGGGGGCATAAGTTGAAATTTTTCTGGACCACCTGACATGATCTGACCCTTTTGTTTTACAGGCAAATGTTGCTAATCAAAGAAACAACATGGTGTGGGGTCTTGAAAATGATTCTGGAAAATGGATATGAGCCATTCAAGAGCACATGACATATACCTAGCTTGTTGAGACAAATTTTAATGTATCGGTTTTTCAATCTTATTTTCACAAGAAAGTTTGCTAATCCATGCACATCATGGTCCATAGACTGGAAATTTGCCCAATATCAACAAATGATATATTATGCAGCAGATGCTTTAGAAAGGACTTCAAGGCGCATTTCTGAGAAGGAGGTTTGCAGCTCTTGCACCAGACTTGAAATTGCAACCTGCAAATAAATACAGTATGATAGTTCTTTTGAGCTGGAGTTTATGTAAACGATAAAATCACAGCCGCAAAAGTGTCTATATAATTGATAGCCCTATTTTATCATGTTATTTTTTATGAGGATTTGTCCTCTTTCAAATAAATTCAAGGGTGACTTATTTATATCCAAATAATTCCCAGAATTATTGATTTAAAACTCAAAAAACGTCGCTCCTATACCATATAGTTGGAATTTAGCCAAAAGTGGTAACCGTATCATTCATAATGAATTTTTCACATACCTGCGGTATTTGATGGGTAACCTTCAGTTGGAAGATTTTGGTCGCTAACATTGGCAAGGTCGTCTTAACGGCATGATCGGTATTCACAGCATCAGGCTGTAACACATCCCTTCGCTCACTTTGGAATGCATTTGAAGTGTCGCAAGCGGCGTGAACGTCAGTTTTTATGGTGCTTGAATCCGATGCGCAGTAAGCAATGTTATAGAGCTGATGTTGCCTACCGGGTGCGTGAGCATACAATGGTTGTAGAATGAGCGGAAAGATTTGAATGGGCGCTTGTACCATATGCAGCCCTTTATAATGCACGAAATCTTACATTTGTCGGATTCATGGCGTTCTCTCAAATGAGCTATGTCTGTCGCTAGATTCTCGCCTCTGGCGAGCATATCGCAAACTGCCCACGCCATATTTGTCAGGATCGCTGGTGTGTACAAAGAACAAACCGACACCTCCGACAGTACAGTACAGCGATGTCTGAGATGGAGTGAATCATTTTATTTCGATTGGTTCTCGTCCGAAAGAGAGAGGAGCATAGAGAAACAGATATCTGAGATACGGAGTGAATCTCTCCATTTTGATTGGTTCTCGTCCGAAAGAGATAGGAGCATAGAGAAAAAGGTATCTGAGATACGGAGTGAATCTCTCCATTTTGATTGGTGCTCGTTTGGACGAGGAAAAAAAAGCGCGGTATTTCCTGGGTATTTCCGACTTGACTCTCAGACGTCTCAGTCGAAGTCTGTTGGCATTGGGGAGAGCTAAATGAATAAGCGCCTATATGTGCATGTAAGTTCACGCCCGTGACTTTCTTTATCGTTCTTTTCAATTACATCTGTTCACTTCACAGACAATCGTCAATTATGGACGCGACCAGCATCATAAATATTGCTAAAACAAAGTTCTCCGAGGATATCCTTATGATCATCACGGGTGAGGAGACGCTTTTGTTTCTTTGTATATCTCCCTACGGGACACAAATTATTACAGAATCTGGTATAGCGGAATGCGATCCTGCCGATATTACTAGAGATGACATCAATAGCGAATTCAAAAGCTTCAAATTCAACACAAGAAAAGCGGTTTACCAGTTTTTCAAGTCATTTCAAGTTGCATCGGATACAACTTCGGATATTCGGGTAATATCTTTCATTCAAGCTGCAGGCAATAAATATGTGCGGCAAAAAATTGAAATAAATTGAATATCAACCGATTATATGACTCTTCTACATTCATTTTGTGCGCTGTTCATTGCTTGCACTGCTATGTCTGCTGAATGTTTATCATTTGAATGCAATAATAAGGCTTATAGAATGACATAAAATGGTTGATGACTACAGGGCAAGTTTTTGCAATTTTTTATTTTACAGTTTCCTAGGTACTCAGAATCGATGTACTATGATGATTTAGGCTATTTGGAGGGATTTTATGGTGAAACTTTTTGCAACTTTTTTCTATTTTTCATGCCAATTTTCGAGTAGCTCATACCCTATAATAATTAAAATTGATAAAAATTATAAATACAACTTTTGTTAAGATTAAATGCAACTTTCTCGCGATTTTAGTGCAACAAAAACTTGCCCTATTGATGACTGGTTGATCATGATCCCTGTTATAATTATATAGAAGTGCCAATAATATACATATAAATTGCAATAAACTGCAGCTTAAGTTTTGTATAACACCGTAAACTTGAGTATAGCAGATGAAATACGACGGCATTGGTTCTTGAACATTTTATAGGCCGCGACCCAAGTCTGCATTTAGTGGCATCTTGCGACCTAAGCCTGACATCAAAAAGAAGGCATTTTTAATAATTGTATGCTATGTTTTTATGGGCATGTGTGACGCATAATAGGCAGCGCAGACAACAGTTGTGCTCAACTCAGCACAATAAAACATTTCAGTCGCAAGTTATTTCAAATTGGGGTGCATTATTTACATAACAAATATTACATCGGTTTTAAAAGTTTGCTCTGGTGCTGTCGCGGCCCAAAATTATACCCTTAGCCACCCATACTTTGAGAACCCCTGCTATGGGGTCATATAAGACAACCGATTTCAGCAAGTCCTGAGACCGAATTATACAATGTTCTTTGATACTTCTGACTGGTAATATAACGTCTTTTTCTTACAGTCGGACATATCTGTAACAATGTTGGACAGCACTGTGTCTAGTATTGACATTGAGATGAAGACCATCGATGAGCCATGCAGCTCTGCCAGCAGCTGCTCTGAACAGGAAATGCCCAAGTCCAAACTCGACTTCAGCCCACCCTGCTATCCAATATCAAAACAAAAAATGCTTGAAGAGTATCCAGCTGCCATGGTATGAGCACGCCATTTCCCCTGACTGCAGCGTTTGAGGCATTTCTAAACGAAACTGATCGGTCTGTCACACTTCTAAATAAAGCCATTCTCCTGGTGTTGATCCGAGAGATCATTAAAGTACTGACAGATGCTTTGGGGAGACCTCACAGGTATAAAGATTTCCAGCTCTGGTATTTTGAAAGTGCGGTACAACAACATTGTGAATGTAAACCTGTCCTGCAGTGTGGCAACTTTTTCTATTGTTGATTATATGCACTAGTGCATGTAGTGCATCAATTTTTATACATGCACTGTGAAGCTATATTGGCAGTTCTGGCTGTATAAATATTCTTATGCTCCCTGATCTGTAAGTGAATTTTGACGATTTCGAGTATAATTCTGAATAACGATTTGACTTGTGATGTTCCAATTAATCAGTAACATTATCCAGTAGTTCAATTTGACTAACAATATTAATTGAATGTATTTCACAGCATTTTCGTATGTAAATTTCAATAACTATAGGGCGGTCCTTTTAATATTTTCCAGTTGATTATGAAGCAAATCATTTCCAGCAGTACAATCTGCCTTTATGATCATGCACATGCCGACACTTGAACATATCGTCGCTAGAAAACCAACTGTCTCATGTCCAATTTTGGTGACTTGACTTTTTGTCTTCTATCACTGTATAAATCGATCTTTTTAGCCGGGTTCCATGTTCCTATGTAGTAGAAATTACCAGTGAATTAGACATGATAACTCTGGTAAATTCAAAAAACAAAACTGTTCAATGTCCAAATTATATGGTCAAAATCACAAAAAGTGGACATGATGGCTTGGTTTTACAGCGATGATACAGCATCAAGATGTGTTTATGTAACATTACATTTCGCTTAGCCAAGCTTAGAGGCATGTAAATTTGAGTTTCTTTCACTGTTTCTTATGTGGTATTTTGAAAGTGCTGTACAACAACATTATGAATGTAAACCTGTCCTACTCTGTAGCAACTTTTTCTATTGATTACATGCACTAGTGCATGTAGTGCATCAATTTTTATACATGCACTGTGAAGCTACATTGGCAGTTCTCGCTGTATATTTATTCTTATGCTCCCTGATCTGTAAGTGAATTTTGACGATTTCGAGTATAATTCTGAATAACGATTTGACTTGTGATGTTCCAATTAATCAGTAACATTATCCAGCAGTGCAATTTGACTAACAATATTAATTGAATGTATTACACAGCATTTTCATATGTAAATTTCAATAACTAGGGCAGTCCTTTTAATATTTTCCAGTTGATTATGAAGCAAATCATTTCCAGCAGCACAATCTGCCTTTATGATCATGCACATTATAAGACATTAACTGCCTAAAATTGTGTGTATCTTGTGTCTTGAATTTAAGCAAGTACGGTCTTATATTTCTGGATTTAGAGGTCTCAGTTTTAAGACCAAAATCACAGGTCAGGATAAGCTTAATTGGTCTTAAAGCGACTTTCAAACAAAAACTGTCTTAAAGACCAATTGGTCTTAACAAGACATATCGGTCTTATTAGGTAAGCCTAATTGGTCTTAAAGTGACTTTTTAGAAAAAAAATGTCTTAAAGACCAATCGGTCTTAACAAGACAAATAATGTCTTAAGACCGTAAGACATTATTTGTCTTGTTAAGACCGATTGGTCTTTAAGACATTTTTTTCTAAAAAGTCACTTTAAGACCATAAGACCAAATTTGTCTTATTATTTTTTGTAGTGTAGTTACGAAACCATGTCTGTGGGGTGTTCCAGTTGTAATATGCTTGTGGAAAACAATGTGGGAGAGGCATATACGTGAGATGCGGAGAAGTTGGCTCCAACTTTTAGCTATGGGATGTTGCGGATATGCCTTCTCGAAGTGTATGGGGCTCTATACTCAATATCTGTATCAGTAATAGAGCCCGAGCATGTTCCTGGCCTGTATATTATCAACCGAAGCTGAGAGCAGAAACTGAAAGCCAGCAAAGAGGATAGAGTCCTGGAATGAAAAGAACCACCAAGGCGATCACATCTCCGTACGAGGTACGACAAAGTCAGTTTATCTTTGTGATTGCTGTATAATAATGGTTTGGGTAAATCTAATCTTATGTACACTGTACAGAGAAACCAGGGAAATCGAGAAATTCGTGAGAGAAACATTTGGTATACTCTGCGACGAGCTTCGAGACCATAACGAAAAACAGCAAGCAAATTACACGAACTCAATTTCTCTTGCTTGCTGAGTATAGCTGTCGCTCTTTCGAGGCTAGCCAATGAAGCCAATCGTTTATAGATCCAGGTAAACATCAGATGTATTTTAAGAAGGCAATTGTCACAAGTTGATTTTAATAAAAATTGCTGGTGCCTAGTAGGGCTAGCCACAATGATTCGAGTACTCAAATCTGAATCGAGTATTAACTTTATTGATTCGAGGCGAGTAGTAAAATAGGGGAGATGTGGTACCGATGGATCAAAAATTGCAAAATGATCTCTGGCCCTCAAATCTCCAGCCGAGAATAGCAGATCTTTTGCTATCTCAACACTTCGATACAAGCTCTACCTATCGCAGACATTTACATGAATATCCGCCTTTTCAAAAAATATTTATAAACGTTTAAAATTTGTTGCTCGAACGTGTCATCGGTCCCCAACCCGGTGGGTCCAAAGGCACACGACCATGGGACCTATGAGACATAAGCTCAAAAACTCAAATTAGTTCACTTGTTTCGTTGTGTACTATAAGCTAAGCTACAGCAAGTCAATGAAGAATGTTTTGTCGCGACCTTCAAGAATAATTAGATTATATCAACTCAAATGTTGGCATAAAATCTTGTTTTGATTTACGCTCAAATTTACAAAATTATTGCCACATAAATATTTCCCGCAAATCGACATTTTGACTTTCAAATACCTCGTAATAGCGATTAAACACCACAGGTAACTATGACTTACATCCTATATATATGTAGGCGAGTTTCTGTTGTTAAGTGATTAGTTGGTCTATTTATTTTGCTTGATTTGGCTATGGTACCATAGGTCCCCTACCCCATAAATATTGAAATTGACTTGAATATAGTCCATTCGAGGATGGTATTGATTAAAAAAATATGTGCCATTATATAGCCTGATACAAGCCCTATACTTCACATCAAAAATTATGTCCGGTTTGTCAGTCTGAAAGGTGATATAGAAAAATGCAAATGTCGATCCAAATTTACTTTACACCCCCTAAAACGTAAATCATTCGTCACAGACCCCATAACTCACCCAGTCGATTTTTTTTTGCATGTGAGGAAAGATTCTGCCAGCATGCAATTGTAGACAAATTCATGGAGTGTAATCATGGAATTATCATGGAGAATTTTTCAAGTATTTTCGGTCCCAGTGATCCATCGGTACCACATCTCCCCTACTACTTTTTGAGTAGGCTACTGAAATTATACTGAAAGTTGATTTACTAACGAGAATTATACCGTAGTTTTGACAAACTTTTCCACTGAGTAAGCCTTGAAACCTTGATTGGCCGTGTCGCAACATACGAGATATAGAACAAAGCTACGAACGTTGCTGGAAATAACACATTTCCGAAGTCATGACCATCCCATATAACACTGTCAAGCAGTGCAATGAAAACGGTATGGTCGAAAAAACATTAAAGTATCTTTAATGTGACGGACAATAGGCGTTATGTTCTTTATGGTGGCATAAAAGGTAGCCTACACATTTGAATTTTGGCATGGTACATTACATAGTGTTGTGATGTCATCATGGGGATACTCGACTCGAAGCGTAATAAGTGATTCTGAATCGAATCACTCAGGTACTCAATTTTGCCCAGCGGCCCTAGTGCATAGTAATATTTCAAAATTTGTCATGGCGGAATGTCAGCCAGTTTTTGCGTAGCATACCACTGCAAAAAGGTCAGACAAATTTGGTCTTGAATCATTATGTCAGAAAAAGAAATCTGAAAGACCAATTGTTCTTGCCGAGTAGGCTACTTTCTGTCTCAAAAGTAAGACCCAAATTGATGGAAAATAGACTTAAACTGGAAACTGAGCAATCAACGCAATGTCTTGGACTCGAGTCATAGAACCATGACTCGAACTCGACGCTCTGCTCGATGAGTTGGACTCGGATTTGATTCGGTGATAAATTGAAAATGACTCTACTTGAATCTAGTCAAAACTATTGAAGTGGGATCGACTTGTGACTTGGTTACAACCCTGCTCACTTGACTGAAATTGCTGAAAATGAGACCAAATTTGTATATTTTTTGTAGTGTAGTCAGACATGCACATCAACCTACTTATTTAGTTACTTTTAGTTACTAAAACTATGTAGTTCTAGTTGTGGATTTGAAAAAGTGAATAGTTTCTGGTTCTAGTTGCGGATATTTGAAAGTGAGTAGTTCTAGTTCTAATAGCAGATTTTGAAAGGTTGATAGTTCTAGTTCAGGGCCGGCCAACCCGTGGCCCGCGAGTTAATTTCCGAAATTAGTAGTATTATCAAAAATGGATTGCACAGATTGTGAACTTGCAAGGCCAATCAAAAATTTGATTAGTCTGGCCGCAACACTTGAGATGTGATGACTGAAATATCAGTTCCTACGCATTGGTAGGTCTATGAGCCAGTCACATTTTGGTAGATCTTCATACACTACAATAAAGCAGAATACTTTGCGATAGATTTCAAAAGTAAAAATTTTCTACACGCTCGGCTTAGCGCAACATCTTGTCACTCGATTTCTTGCTTTTAATATTGTTACCCCTTTGTGAAAATGAAAGAACGCCTAATCTATCAGATTGAGTCCAACTGTATATATATTCGCGACCTCCCGTTTGCGCTTGCAGAAAGACCGTCGACTATGAAACCTAGGCACAAAATGATTGCCGCATGTTGGACGAAGCTTTCGATATCGATATGTCCAGGTGCCGAATAGTCCAGTCCTTGCAAACTGAGCCCAGCGATATACAGCAGGCTTGCAATATAGTCAAGTGACAATATTATTAATTTATCAACTTCAAAAAATTTTCGTGCTTCGCGCGGCTAGTGGCCTGCAGAATAGTTCGTCAATCGAATGTGGTGATTTGGCTGAAAATGTTGGCCACCGCTGTTCTATTTGCTAGTTTAAAAACTTGAGTAGTTCTAGTTGAAGTTGCGCATTTTGAAATTCCAGTACTTTGTACAAGTCTGAGTGTTGTGGGTGGATAAAAAATTACCACAGCAACATTTGTACCAAACATGCATTTGCTGCTGCATTCAAGTTTTTTCAGGATGACTTCATGATTGGGAGCCAGAGGGTTCCGTACTAGCCTACATAACTGATGACGCAGCCTATCCCTTTCGGCCCCGGCTCATGGAGCCTTTTCCCTGAAACACAAACAGAGCATAAGCTAAAGCTAATTTCAAATATGTAATATAAATTTCCTTTCTGCTGCCCTTAAAATTCACAATTGCTTTTTCAGAAACTTGGCAAAGCACACATGAAGGTTGAAAGATTTTGGTCGACTGAAGGCGCGGTGTTCAGCTTTTCTCATGAACTGCAATCCGTTAAGGCCAGAATGATACAGAGGATGGTATACGCAATGAAGACAAGACCTGGTGGTGATCCAAGTATCGCTGGCCCAGATGTCGGAAATGCCCTGTGTGACTTTCTCAATAAACAATGCTCTTGCTTAACCAGATGTGTTTGTGCTGTTTCATTTTATTCATGAGAGAAACTATAACTTAATGCACACTTGCACAGTTCCGCCTTTTCACCTTTTTCATCAGTATCCTCCATCTAGACCTGTGAAAAGATCAAATTAAGTTACACTTGCCTAACCTTGCATAACAAAGGAATGACTTGGTTGTAACAAGAAAATGAAGGCATAGGTGAAAACCAAATTATGGCTCGATGATGTACGATGGCTTACCAGCCCGTTGGTACAATTTGAATTTTTGGTTAGTGAGTCAGAGCTAAGGACATCATTCTCTGCTGTGCTGCCACTATCAAAGCAGATGTTACTAAATCCCCTTTTCAGAAGGCGTATATGACGGTGACTAACCTACACACAGCATATCCATGGTTAGAAACTTGCCTTTGATGTAACAAATTTGGTAAGGGTTAAGATCACCTGCCAAATTAGTGTTGAAGTGCTAACGTTTTCAGGCAACTCACCCAATGCTGCATCATTTGGAGATGGTGCTCTATCTTTTTAGCCGTGCTCTGTTTACAAAACCACAGAAAAAAGAAGCTGACTAGTAGTCAGTGACTACGTATTGTGAGCATACAGAATATAAATCCAAGAATAATGCATTCCCAACACCATTACCAAGAAGATCAAAATGCCGCAGGTATCTGACCTTGAAATACAAGCAGCCTGAATGAACAGCGCGTTACGGTAACTAAAAGTTTGATTGACAGCGTTCCGGGAACCCAGCTGCGCCATTCGTGTTCATACTCAGTCGGTCCCGTAATAATCTCCGAAAATAAGCGCGTTCATACCGCCCCGAATCACCAGTGTTATGTTCACATAGAGGGGTTCCGGTAAACATTTTCGAGAAATGTTATTCCCGGAACCCCGGTATGAAAAGGGCCTAAAATGCCTATCCTTATCAATTATGCGTGCTTTTTTCGTGAGGGGGAGATGTATGCACTTCAAACTCAAGCTGTCTAGAGAGGTCGAAGAAAATTTTCAAGGTAATTAAATCTCTCGAAAATACTTCATAATTTATGTTGCTGTATACGAAATACTTTTGAGTTCCCTTCCAGCTTGCTCTCAACCCTAATGAGGAATTTTGGGGTACAGCACAGAGCTCGCAAGAGTGTCAATTGTTGGGTGCGATAAATTGTCCCCTATCAAGTTTGACAATGGGTACATTTATGACGTAACAAGCAAATTACGTATCATTCATAAAGAAAGTTGTTTTCTCGTTAGGCCTTTCATCGCAATCCTTTTGTTGTTTTCCAATATATCTTCTAAGATTAGTTCTAAGAAGCAGAATATATGTGATCGTGAGTAATCGTGTTTACTTTCCCAATGTAATCGTAATCGTAATCGACTACTTCCTGATTTTGCTGTGATCGTACTCGCAATCGTAATCGTGTGATTCAGAAGTAATCGTAATCGCAATCGATTACATTCATGAAGTAATCAACCCATGTCTGACCTCCAATATGTGACTGGTGGTACCAGTGGCGGCTCGTCCTATAGGGCAACTGGGGCATTGCCCCACCTAAAATTCTCTTCAATAACAATTCTTTACGATTTATAGACGCACACCAATCTATATATACCGAAACCACAGCGAAAATCGTATTCTTCTTGTCCTTTCGCTTGTAAATGCCCATATATAGCGAAGTCTCTACGAAAATCGAATTCTCTTCTGTGTTTTTGCTTTGCGAATGCCTAGCCGGGGCATGCCCCGGTAGCGCTCATAACAAGCTTTCACTGTCTATTCTCTCAAAGCCGCGCACAATAAAGAAACGGTAATTTACTCTCTCCTATTCATAAAATGACCGAGCAACCGGGGCAAATTAGCTCTGTGCCCTTAAGGTGTGATGTAACAATCGTATCTATAGCTGAACTCGGTTACCGTCATATGCGTTTAGTCGACCTTTGGTGGTATAGGTCGATTTTGATGGTGTTTCACACCATGAAAACTCTTGAAACTTGGTATGTCATGTCGTGATGGTGGTATTTAACACTGCCCCAAGTTTCAGGGTTTTTACTTAAAGTTTAGGGTAGTAATTCCGTTTCCGAAGTTGAGTGTGTGCTGATCCTTCATGTATCGCAAACAGATTTTACTCAAAAGCTGGTATTGGTATCCAATCCATTGATTTTGACGATGTTCAATACTGAGATCGGTTATGACATTTGGCACGGTAAGTCTTAACGTTAGTATCGAACGCTGTACCAAGTGTAAAGTTTGTCACTGAACTGTGTTAGTGGTAATTTCGTTTCCTAATTCGAGTGAGAGCTGACTCTCATTTATCGCTAACAGATTATACGCAAAGCCGGTATTGGTCTCTATTGATTTTAACGATGCTCCTTACCTAGATCCGTCATAAGCTTTTGAACAGTATGTCTTGATTTTTATATCGAACGCTATGCCAAGTCTCAAGGTTGACACTCAATGATTAGGGCAGTAATTTCGTTATCAAGGTCGAGCATGGTAGAGATGCGCTCCGATCTGACACTTTAGCCTTCAACGCTTTGCGGATATCACGCAAAAGCCGTTGTATCTGCGGTAACGTTAACTGAGATGATGATATCATTCTCAGATTCCATTCAAATATTTACTTTGATGTTATATCCTCCAATGTCAATTTCACCATGAAATTGTGGCCGTCAAGCCATTTGCTTACAACCCCCTCAAGCGCGATAGCTATTTAGTTTTCGATGGCGGCTAACAGCTGATCACTTGATCAGCCTATTCCTCAGTAAATTTTACGCAAAATTCGGTGTTGGTCTGTTCGCATTAATTTTGACAGTGTGCCATACCGAAAAGGGCCATGAGGACACTTCTCGATGATGTCATGTAACAGTGTACTAAGTTTAAGGCTTTCATCCACGTATTTATTCGGTAATATATATATTCCAAAGGCGATTTCGGAGCAGACCTATAGACAGTAATAAAGCCGTATGTGTCGTGTTACAGTCTCCAGTTTCAAGGCCAAAATCTTCTATGCTGTACCGAGACCGAATTTCCGAGGCTGCTATTCTTAGTTCTTCAGAATGATGTTTTGGATTCAATATGACAGGCCCAATCTATGAGATAACAATTGCGTATCTGTCCGAACTCGTTGACCTTTACAATTAGGCTTACGCTATCTCTCGAGTTATAGTCATTTCCATTTCTGCAGATAATTAGTCAGGCCTAGTGCGAACATGAACCGTGTTGAATCTTTTTTTCCGTACGCCGTTTACGCAGTTCCCATACTTCAAGTCACAGCTCACCGGCGGACCTATCGAGTCTCGTGGCACATACGTTAAAATCACTGTTGCCGGGAAATTCATGTTACCGTACCATCATTAAGTTACTTGTTTACGTTGGGAAACGCGATTGTGACGTCATCTTGATAAAAAGTCGCTTGCAGCCCTTGCCCCACCACCCGATATTGTCACGAGCCGCCACTGGGTGGTACTAAACTTGAAAATTGCTCCTAGAACTACATTAATTGCAGTACAATTGATCAACTCGAAGACTTTCTTGCGCCCCTTATGAAGAGGTAACGGTACTATAAGAAGCAGTGGGAGATTATTTACAATCTTTGAATATTTCATTATAATATACTGTTAATTGTCTGTGTAACGTTATCCGTGTATTGTATAACTCAATTTGCTGTTCTCTCTTCGTTTTGATTACCGGTAGAGCCGACATTTACCGGAATGCCTCGTTAGTATTGCATTGTTACGTCATACTGTGTCAATTTGGTTTCGGTTTCGAACATTTTCTATATGTTGTGCCGTCAACTCTTGATAAGGAGAACACGAAAAGTCATTTCTACTGCAAATAATGTAGTCTTAAAAGCACAAATAAAGACACCTCAAAAAACGATGTTTTGTCGGGTATATTTCAATTACATGAACAACCAAAAATAGAGCAGTGCAGCAAATTGTTCAGCATTCCGAGCAATATTATTTCTTCTGCAGTTTTCTGTATCTTGGAAAAACGTGTCCGTTGCGAGTATCACACGCAAAACGAGTTTGCTTTGCATATCGGTAGCATCTCCCTCAGTTTGATACCCTGAACAATGCGATTGAAATTGCTTCAAGTAGCAGCATCGATGATCCCTAAATTTTCGGCAAGAAGTTTAGTTTCTCATGGCAATATTCTGTTGTTGACATACGGCGTACAGAATTAGACATAAGTTTACATAGGTGTCCCAGTGTCCCACGTCCTCTACCTTCCTGTTCGTTTCTCTGACTATCTGAAGGATAATTTCAGTCTGGTAAAAAATTGGCATGCGTCCACTTCAAGTTCGGGAGCAGCATCAACCTGAGACTGTTGTCTCCCTATATTTTTTCTTAGCCTGACAGAAAAAGGATTTTCTTGAAAAGTTGCATTGTCCGCTGTTATACTGGTTATTACTTTGAAATCATGGCTTTTTACTACGTCGAGACTTTAAAGTCCAAACTTCAATTTTTTCTGATAGTTGACATTCTGTCAAGTGAGGTGCCGTTTAAGGTAAGACACAAATACCTCATTGTAGAATAAATTGACTGTTCGGAAACTTCTACAGTAGTAAGCTTCTAAAGTTTTCGATCGGTAATGAACATCGCTGATCTAATGCAAAAGATACTGGAGCGATATCATATCGATTTAAAAAAAAAATGTGAACGCATGTGCCAATAACGATTAATCTGAATCTTATTATAAAACAATTCAGCCTATCACCTATTGAAAATATGCGTATGTTATTTGCTTCATGTTCTTTATGTATAGCAATTGCAAACTTTACGAGAGTGCGGTATACAGACCTGAGCAATTGAACTATCACAACTTCACATGAACGTTTTCAACCGACAACTTTGGGCGGACAATGGTGCAAACAGCCCTTACATCCGTATTGCCTAGCCAAAAACTATTGACAACTTTCAGCAAGGCAGTAGACACGACAATTCAAGTCAGTCTTATTGTGAAGTTAATGAATGGTTAAGTTCCAACTGACCAAGACTTGAGGTAACTGCTCTGCACTGTTATGACGTCATATCGGTCTAATTTCAAATCCCCTGCTCCTTGCAGCCCAGGATTAGACTTACAGTATCACTTTGCCACAACAATCATCACTTGATAGCCTTTCTCAACTAAATTCATTGCAGTGAATAATTTATTAACTCGAAGACTACGTGTGCCCATTATCTAGGGTTACCATATTTTGGAAATCTGAAAAGAGGACACTTTTTCAGAATTTTCAGACATGCCAAACCGGAGAAAATCCTGAAAAAATGGTAAATTTTTCCCACTTCGTGGTCGGTCAACTTACTCGCTCAATTCCCAAATTATAGTTTTTCATTCACATTATCAGGTGGTTGACTAAAAAAGAAAATAAGTCAACTTTCAGTGCCCAAAATACAGTTTTTCTTTCACATTATCGGGTGGTTGACTAAAAAAAGGTCAACTTACCGGCTGAGCTCCCGAAATACCCGCCGGAGGGTTACTTCGGTGCTGATTTACAGCATCTCAGTCGAATTTGGCTATAAATTTTACCAAAATTCTCAAAAATCAGAACAAAATCTCAAAAAAGAGAAAGAGGATATTTGGGCGTCCCCCGAGGATACTTCAAAAAAGGACAAATCCTCCTAAAAGTGGGTCTATGGTAACCCTGCCTTATTGAGAGTTAACGGCACAATAACAAGCATACAGAAAGAGATTCAAACGAAAACCAAATCGGCAAACTATGACGTAATAATACAGTAATAAAAAAGTGAACGCTATGCAAAGTCAGCTGTACCGGTACTCATATAACAAAAGACGAGAGAAAATCAAATTATACAATACACGGAAGACAACACACATACAAATAGCGATATATAGCCTAGTAATGGACAATCTTAAGATTGTATAGAAACTTCATCCGCCGACGATGGTCAATTTTATGATAGGCATATCAACATTTAGCAATCACAGTGAACACAATGTCATCCTAATGACTGACACAGACCAGATAGTTCATTAGATGCTGACCGATTGCTGAATTAAACGCTGAGACCTGGTTATAGGAGCCGGAGTCGCCCGCTTTCCTGCACCGACAAACAATGGAGAATGATCGATAGGTTGGTTTTCTGACCTAATCGATTTCTGTACATGTTGTTTCAATCGTTCAGTCAATGGCAAAGATGTGCGTCCCACATACCGACTATAACAGTGGCATTCGAATTTATATACAATATTACTCGTTAGTAAAGCAGGAAGCACATCTTTGCGGGTCTGAGGCATGAGCGGTCTAGTCATGGGGTATTCAACATAAAATATCACGATCGCACTGATGACCGAATCTGATTAGAAAAACAGTCTGTCACTGACCCAAGCCAAGGAAGATATATGTAAATGTACACAGGTCATTTGTATGGTCCATGAATCAACGGCTGTTTGAATTGCCACATTTTCTTTGTCATGTCGATCCAGATGGATTTGATTTCATCAATTTCCGCCATGAGTCGAACATAGAACATATCATTAACTCACGGTGGACCAGTGACGAAATCAAATTTAATTTCGTTGTTTGGGGCCAAATGAGACCCATATAATATATTGATCAGTAAATGTTGGCTTTCTATATACTGAAGTAATGAAACCGAGGTTGCTCTATTTCACCAATACGCCGAGAAAGTCGAGTGAGTCGTCAGACACTTTTTGAATGGTGAAGTTTAGCGACTCGTGCAAGTTGTTTAGACAGTCTAAGAAAACAAGGCACTCGTCTCCACGCTGGAAAATTGTGAATGTGCCATCAACATATCCAACATACATACGCGGTTTGCTCACATTTGAAAACAATTTGCTTTCTTGGAAACCAACGAATATATTCGCCAAGCTAGGCCTCCCTGTGGATTAGCCTTTATACTACTACTACGCCACCTTGCCAACATTTTTATTTGTATTTGCAGAAAGAGACACTGTGCAAACAGACAGCGCTTATTCGAATCCACCCGATTTCTCATGTGTAAGCCAGGCGGTTCGAAAAGGTAAGGTCGCCGAATTTGTATTCGAATCGGTTTATTTTCCGGACCAGTTGGCTTCGCTCCGTCGCAGCTTCTTCAAGTTGAAATCAGTGACTCGCAACTTAACGAAAACGAGCTGATTCATTTGTTGTAATGTTGATCTATTTACTCGATCAATAAATAGGGGAGATGTGGTACCAATGGATCAAAAATTGCAATATGATCTCTGGCCCTCAAATCTTCAGCCGAGAATAGCAGATCTTTTGCTGTCTCAACACTTCGATACAAGCTCTACCTATCGTGGACATTTACATGAATATCCGCCTTTTCAAAAAATATTTAATAACGTTTAAAATTTGTTGCTCGAACGTGTCATCGGTCCCCATCCGGTGGGTCCAACGGCACACGATCATGGGACCTATGACACATACGCTTAAAAACTCAAATTTGTTAACTTGTTTTGTTGTGTACCATAAGCTAAGCTACAGCAAGCCAATGAAGAATGTTTCGTCGCGACCTTCAAGAATAAAATGGATTATATCAACTCAAATGTTGGCATAAAATCATGTTTTAATTTACGACCAAACTTACAAAATTAATGCAACATACATATTACCCGCAAATCGACATTTTGACTTTCAAATACCTCGTATTCGCGATAAAATACCATAGGTAACTATGATATACAGCCTCTATATATGTAGGCGTGTTTCTGTTGTTAAGTGATCAGTTGGACCATATATTTTGCTTGATTAGGCTATGGTACCATAAGTCCCCCACCCCATGAATATTGTAATTGACCTGAAAATAGTCCACTCGAGGATGGTATTGATTCAAAAAATATGTGCCATTATATACCCTGATACAAGCCCTATACTTCACATCAAAAATTATGGCGGGTTTGTTAGTCTGAAAGGTGATATAGAAAAATGCAAATGTCGATCCAAATTTACTTTAGACCCCCTAAAACGTAAATCATTCGTCACAGACCCCATAACTCACGCAGGTCGAATTTTTTTGCATGTGAGGAAAGATTCTGTCAGCCTGTAATTGTAGACAAATTCACGGAGTGTAATCATGGAATTATCATGGAGAATGTTTCAAGTATTTTCGGTCCCAGTGATCCATCGGTACCACATCTCCCCTACCTGTATTTGTCCTCTGTTTGAACGATGATATGACGCCTATATTGTAGTATATGGTTTATTATGCTCATTTTGTTAGTATTGGTATACTGCGCCGCATGAAAGAATTGACGTTGCCGCGCTATATTATCGACAGTCTTGAAATCAGCTACCCAAAACGGTTCAACTGCTGGGTATGGCAGTAACGTTCGGTTTGTGATTGTGCTCGGTATGAGAATCTTCATTATTCATTGTTGGTGGACCGGTGAAACTTCAAAACTCAGAAATGACCCCGAATATAATTGCGGATTACAGTATACTCAATGTAATATTGGAAACTTCATTCAATGATGCATTTTTGATAGTACTATAGATATTGATACGTGGTTGTATTGGAGTTGCTGCAAAGTGATCCTCACGAAGTCTTGAGACCACTAAATAGATCAGTGGTTCCCAACGTGGACCATACCGCCAGCCAGGCGATTTTGAGAAACTAGGGGGCGATAAGGAGCGAAAACATTAAAATGAACAGTGAGATATATTGTACTATCATGGCCAAAAATTCACTTGAAGACGGTTTATTCTGCATATGTCGCGAAAACAAGGTCAACTAAACGTCACGTAGTCGTGAAAACCGACTTTCCACGCACATACTCTGATAAATGATTTTTTAATCAATTCAAAAGCGATCAGAGCTAGATGAATAAATGTCCCGTTTATATGTCCTCAGTTTCCTTAGATTCATAAACATGGGAGGGTGGGGGGGGGGCGAAAATTCACGTCGAGCTTGATAAGGGGGCGATGGGTCGAATAGATTGGGAACCGCTGAGCTAGATTGTGATTGTTGGGTATACTTTAAAAGAAATGCGACTTCTGTTTGTTATAGCTCTAATTATACTGCCCAGATCCTAAGTTCGTTTGAAAGTCACCGTGACTTTCATGCATAACCTGTCCGAAACGATATGGGGGCTGGTTTTAAAAACTATAGTACAAAACTTGCACCAATGCCACGTACCTCCAAGAGTCCAAGTACACCACGAATTCTCTACTAAGACACCATGCAGAAAAATACGTTCCGAACATGTAGAGCAGTGGTTCCCAGCCTTTTTGGATGTCAGACCTGCATTTCAAACTTCAGAGTACTATGGAGCCGCATGGAACATTCTAGTAAGCTACTTATAACGAAAATTTGAATGTAAGTAGTCTACCTCTGGATCTCACCATCAAGCTGATTCAAAAGCATTCACTGCATATTGGCTTACATATTCCATATCGGTTATTTTAGCATTGATAGGCGCAGATCGGCGAGTGCTATGCATTGAAATAAAACGAAAATGCATATCATTATCACTTTAGCTATAGGGTTGCATTTAATTCAAAAATCAATTTATAAAAAACATGTTTTAAACAAAGCCCCTTTATTTTAAACGTTGACGTCACTAACATTCGGTTGTGACGTCATATTGAATTGACATTGACAATTGAAAATATAGTGTTAAGCTCCATTGACGAAATATCTACGTATTAACTAGCTGTTGAACAGACTTTTTTTAGGCTTCCAACCATCCCATATGGTGTACGTCTCGGCCAGGGGTTCTCAAAGGGTGGGCCACAGGAGCATTTGAGGTGGGCCACAAAGCTATTTAGAAAATTTTAGAATTCATGTAAGTTAAGTTATATTTGTTACGTTAATCGTTAAAAATTATTCATATTATCGAATGATACATAGGCTGCGTATAGCTTTTCACCCGACTTTGATGAGACGTAGTGGTACGTATGGAGTATGCATGTACAAGTCGAAAACGGGAGGAAGAAACAGTGGAAACAACTTACTGCTAACAGCAACTAAAATAATTTCGAGTTTATAATAGCAGGAATGTAATGCTGAAGTAACCAAGTATAATCCGGCAGGGGCTGGGGCATATGTCGCATGCAGTTGAAAGGGGTGTGCAATAAACTCGGAATGAAGCATACTTGATATCTAGATCTACTGTAGGCTACTGAGGCAAATCGTATTATTGTATGATAAAAATAGCCATAATTGCAAATTATTAGCAACTTATGGTGGAGGTATACCGCACCACCGCAACGAATCGTAATGGATTGAGGATTAGGGCGGAGCTCATTAATATTTGAAGTCTGTTTAAAATACCGACCTGATATAATTGTACATAATGTGAGATTCACATGAATTGATTGTATAATTGGATTGAATATTCTGACATCGCAACTTCAGTTGGTTTGGTGCAAGATGTCTTATTGCATGCATATTTAAAAAAATCCTTCTCCACTTCTCTGTAGTACCCCCTTCACCAATGAATGGTTGAAAGCTCACCCAGAATGATTTTATTATTCCCCATAATAGTGGAGCTAAAATCCCAATCACACAATGGATGCGTGAATTTGCTCATTGTGTTTCGCGATGCGAATGGAGCAGCGCTCAATCATAATATAGCCTACTCAGGAGTTTCAGCCAATGAACTGCTACACCCTTACCCCCGATTGCGGGACCTTGAAGGGCCCAAGATTATTTCGTTGGTCGTTTGTTGGAGGATATTTATTCGACTTGAAAATTTTCGTCGCGCTTCGCGCGGTTGAATGGGCCGAAAGGTCTACTCTACATTTAAATATCAGCAGTAAATTAAGAGAAAAATGCGCATATTTCAGAGAAATAGGCATATCGGCGCAGTCGATTACCACACCTTGAACAGGATTATGACTCCAAGATAAGAGGTGGGCCACAGCGCATTTTCAAATCGGAAAATGGGCCACGGCCAAGAAAGGGCTGAGAACCCCTGGTCTATGCGCTAAGGCCAAAATGGGTGTCCGATTTCACAAACTTCTCCAAGTCGTTTCGATCTTCCCATCTTTTCATGGTATCGCAATTTCTGTGGTGCAATGAACCGATGAAAATTGCTAATACACCGAAGGAACGAACTATAGAGCACATTGTTTCCATACAGTATTGTTGATATCTCCTATATTACCAGATTCAGAGATAAGACAACACGAATCCAAGACCGCAAATCCGGTACAATCGCCATCTGAGGTTCCGAGGGGACGTGGTAAGAATAACAAAATTACATGTGGGATTTCTATCTGCTTCTTTAGTCATGGCTGGGTATATGTATACATAATATTTATTTCGTCAAGTCATGTAGCCATCCTAGAAAATCGATGTCGCCGACGACAACATTGACGGAGTAATTTATCCATGCCTTTTACGCGGTAGCGGAAAATACACCAAGTTATCGCGTATCTTGACGTTGAGTTGGCCAAGTATTGTTGCAGGACAATGATTATTGCGATATGTTCAACGTGTTACATTGACTTTGTGAAATAATTTCCAGTTACGAGGAGCGTATAATTTCAGTACCTGAAAAATAGTTTTATACTACTCGACTGGAATCATTAAAATTAATACTCAATTCAGATTCGAGTCGTATTCGAGTCGTATTCGAATCGTTGTGCGCACTACTTATCGTGTTAATGGAATGTTCTCTACTTACGTGCATTCAAAATGATGGCAGTCTGGATAACGTAGCACCCCTTTTTATATATATCACCTCATCGTGTTTTTGGCTTAGATTGATGTGCTTGAATACTAAATATACATTTTAATAATTCATTCATATCATAAATATATGAAAACCCGAAGCTTTTCGAGCTGACACTCTTCAAGGGCAATCGTCAGCATATCCAGAATCTCAAAGACTTGCAAGGTTATTAAAATTTATGTCTTGTTCCAACGCTCATATTACGTCGGCAAACACTGACCTAGCCTATAACGACAGTAGGTGGGTGTTGACATATGGACGACGGTTTTGTCTCATGGGGTGCGCAATGATGCTCACGCTCGCACTAACTATTTCAGGTTGGGTAAAGCTGACGGATAAGATTTACCTAAACAAAGAGATGACACTAAAGCGTGGTACGAAGGTGTATGAAGGGCGACAGAAGTTTGGACTGGTCTGGCGAAATGTGGCCATCAAATTGATTCCATATGACAAAGATAACTACAAAGAAGTTCATTTCCTCTCGACACTTGATCACCCGAATGTGATCAGAATCTTTGACGCTGACGAATTTAACGATACTTTGACTTCCTATATATACATAGTCATGGAGCGTTGCCTGTGCTGTTTGAAAGATTTTATATCTCAAAATGACAAGTTAGACCTCGAACTAATGCTTGCCTATGCAAAGCAACTTGTTACAGGAGTTGCATTCATTCATAGAAACAATATTTTGCATCGAGATCTGAAACTCGAAAATGTTCTTATCTCTCCATCGGGGGATTATATTCGCGTCGCTGATTTCGGCCTCAGCAAGAAACTGGAGTATGGACGATCCGTAGCTGACATTAGCTCCCCCGGTCTGGGTACCGACGGATTTCGCGCCCCTGAAATGTACAAACAAAATCCAGTGGCATCTTTCTACTCGGACTCCTTCTCGTTGGGCATCGTGCTACATATGATGTTCTCTAAAGGAAAACATCCTTGCGGTTCTGACAGGTATCGCTGGCGCACAAGCATTATGAACAAAGAGAAAATGCATTTGGATCAAATTTGTGAGTTTCAAGAGGCTTTCGCACACAAAAGGAAACAATTACTTGATTTACTAAAAGTGGCTCTTGATTACGATCCCAAAATTCGCATCACACCCGCTAAAATGCTGCATCATCCATTCTTCGCAGGTAATACGAAGGTGTATCTTATTTCGCCACCCATACGATTAGATAAATTGACATGACGTATTTTAGCCTATAAATTCATATTTACACTGTCGGCAATTATCAATACGTAGGTCAATATACGACCACCAGTATACGACCGCAATAGTGATTGTACCAGATCTCGTAGCGAACACATCGATAAAAATAATATTTGTCAATATGCATCAATATTTATGTTACTTCACAGATGCACCTACTCATGTGCCGAATCAAGATTTCGAAAGAATGAACATTTCAAATACAGGGACAGGTGAGATTAAATAGGTTTATTCCATTTAATTGGTTCATCGTTACTGAGTACAAGTGTTATTTTATACAATTTACCCTGATGGTGTTACTTATCCATATAGCCCTCGTTTGTGGGGCGAAATAGGTTTTATTCAAAACTCGATCGATCCCAGGAATCCATGAACGGAATCATTCCACACATATCGGACAAAGAGCATAATTTATAATGGCATATTTCGGATTAAGATTACGGATCCGATATTCTGTTGAGTGTCACGGTAGTTCCATAAATACGTGTGCCTGTCGCCAGCACAATAAATATTGATAACATCTTGCTGCACAAATGCTAAACCATGGTGAACATACCATTTATCAATTCATCACAGACTGTTCTACCTCCGACTGTATCTGTATGGATCATAATATGTCTCTGCATCAGATGTTCTCGGTTGGCCGTCCTCGAAGCATTTTAGTGGGTAGGCCAAACCTACTAAACATTAACTAGTAGAAGTAGTGATTTCAAAGACATATGAAAACTACTTCAAGTGAAAGAGGGGGATGAATATCTCGAGAAATTTCCCAGTAGGCAGTTTCAGTATATCTGACCAGAAGATGACACAGCCTAATTTTGGCAGGTCTGTGGCTACTTTAGAAATCACAAGACGCATATCTGTGACGACCACAAAATGACTTATAAGATTTAAAAAAAAAATGGGCTCAATTTTCGAAAATATATTCAGGCACAATGTTCGATATTTCGTCCACGACCATTTAAATCATGACAGTTGCGCAAATATAACCCTAAGCTACACTTCCAACTTACAATAACGCAGTGATATAATCCACAGCTGCAACACCCATGGATTGTGGGTTCGAGTCCAAGCGAGGTCGACCCCAGAATTCCTACCTAAGTGTTGGAGGTTTATAATATAATATAATCCCCTCTTTGCCATCTCATCCGGGTAAGCAGTGCCTTATAAAAAGGCTAGAAGTTGGCCGTGCTACAAGTCGGCAGCTGCGGAATAAACATGGAGAAAATGGGCTTGGTGTAAAGGACCATAGTAGTCGACAAACAGAATGAATACCACAAACAAACAATAGTCAGTCAGGGGAACGTCGCAATGATTGCAAAATTTTGTTGATTCGGCGCCACCAGTCTCAAAAATTAGTGAGAATTCACAGTATCTTGAAATTAATTCCTGAAATATCTCCGAAGATGTCTCAATGGGTTGAAACCTTTCCACTGAATCCAATTTCTCTCAATATAGACATAACCGTAACCACTGCCATACGCGACATCACTTCATGGTTGATTATACTTGACTGATGTAGGATTCGGTAACGTTACGTCGCGTTTCACAATACCAATCTCTTTGCTAAATTTTTATTTCTGTACTTACTTCATCAATATCGCAACAATTTGTTATTAGATTAGCAGTGTGAACATGTCTTCGAGAGGTCAATACAATGGCGTATTCAAGGTTAGGAGCTCGGACCCCCTTTTCAAAATCCACACATTTAAGTTGCTGTCGCACCAGCGAGGTGACCAATATCACTCGAGAATTTGACGTACCCACCTCTAAATCACGGATTGCAAGATATTTGATTGATCAAAGAGAATAGTAGACATGGCGACGCCTGTATCACAATGCTGATTTTAAACGCACACAGTCTTCCTGATCTACGGCGAGTAATGAACAGTTGTGGAATGGACATTCATAACTAGAAATTCAGTTTACAATAACGCCATGGCTATACACGTTCTTGATTTGCAAGTTATTTCTTTGTTTCCCTACCGTTAAAATGTATGTGCATATACCGCAGCGTTTTGTTACCGCCGAATACCTCGGGAATTGGGAGGTCGAATCAGAATCAATGCGACAATTACATTAGATTATAATATCAGTTAATATAAATTCCAAGACATTGTCGAGACTGCGATATATCCGGGGAGCAATCTTCCTTCTGAGCTGCGCACATGCGCAAATGCGCAGTGCTGAAACTGTCTCTGCGCACAGAACATTTAAGTTGCGCACGCAAGATCCGGAGTGAGGACCTTTTTTTAGTCGTTACGCACTGTTGTCCAAGGGTCTGCGCAGTGAGTTGGTGAGTAAGCGCAGACTTGTCAAAAATTAGAGGGAACATTGCCGGGGAGGCGTTGTTCGGCTGTGCATTACTCCTCCTTTCACGCTTCATTTTCGAGCAATAAATATTTATATATTTTGGGAGTAAAAATGTTCGAACTAACGTCATTCTAAGCATCGATAGAAAATACCAATATTAATTATTGAATGTTTTATAATTTTCCTTCACTCGTCCTGACGACAGGTGAGGTACTGCCTCACTTGCCTCCGTTGACCCCACTTCACTGACGTATCAGTCCTTACAGTGGGTATGTACTGCTGTAGTGATCCTGTTTGGCCCAACCTATGCATATAATCATGGATCCTCAAAGTTGAAAAGAACATCAATACGAACCTAAGATCTAGTATAATTGACGAAACTCTCAAATTTTGTACATAGGCCTACCTTATCCTCAACAATTCAACCAGACTACAAAGCCATCAGAAATACCATGCAACGCAAAATGACGCATTAACTGTAAAAAGCGTGTGAATAGTGTATTCAAACTTTTACTGTTGTCTACATCTCTTGGAAATCTAAATGGTAAGTGTCTTAATCTTTGAAAAATATCATATGCCTCTCAGCGTAACGCAGTTGAAAAGATATCTGTAACTCATGTTTTGCATACTCAAATAGGGCAACCAGCATGATGAGTAAGCGATTTTACAGAGAAAATATGGCGCACTCGATGAATCCCACCGAGTCCGAATTAATGCTACCATGATGTCACGAATGTAAGAATGTAACAGCCCAGCAAACACATGATGGCAAGCTGATATCCGTTGGATACGTTGTCATTTGGCCCAGATTCATCCTACCGCTATCCGGTTGCACCGAGCATGTCGAGTCCTGGTGTTATCCAGTGGGTATCCACTGACCATCCATCAAGTCATTTTCTGGCCACTGTAGGGACAAAGTCTGGTCGAGACTGATATCCATAGACTATCCACTGATCAACCCTCTGAACACTTGCTAGCTATAGCTAGCTCCTGGACCTGCATATTCCCAGGCGACGCACAAATACACTTACTCAAGATTGATTTTCAGGCAAAAAGCTTATATTATCAAATTGTCAACAATAAAAAGCAGAAACGAGTAAAATTAACAACCGCTGTAAATCACGTCAAAATCAATAACTCACTTAAGTTGAAGACATACAATAAAGCAACAGGTGGACTCAAAAATATCACAAGCAGTCGATCATTTAATCAATCAGGCTAAAACTAAGATGACTACGAAGTATGTACGCTGGGAGGATTACAGAATACCACACATACACAACTTATCAGAAATACCAGAGGTTGGCAAGTTTTGAAAATCATTATAGGCAATAATAAAAACTTCAGCAAAGTAGGCTAAAGCACAGCATTGAGTCAAAGCAACAACTGTCAATCAACCAAGGTAAAGAAGCTTGCACACTGGAAGGATTACAGATTATGACACACGGACAAGTGTTGAAAAATTAAGATAGGTCGGAGTAATTACCTAGAATTCTGCCAATGAGAATGAAACAAGACACGCACCGCATTACACATGCACATACACAAATGTATCAGAAATACAGACGTTGGCAAGTTTTGAAAATCATTATGCAGCAAAACATAGCGATACATTCAAAATTGCAGTGCAGTAAAAAAAGCACAGCATCGAGTCAGAGCAACAACTGTCAAATCAAGTTGAAAAAGTACGTTCACTATATGAGAATACCATAGAAATGGGACGGTAACAAAAATTCAAAGTGGCAGGTTGAAGTTCTTCGATGACAGTAAAAAGACATGCACATTAGAGAAATACCTGACGTTGACATTTAAGATGGCAAGTTTTGAAGGTGAAGAGGTAATACGAATAGAGATACAAAAAAAATAGGATGTTTTATTCTGGTCAATTGCTCGTTACGACGTCCTCTATGTGCAGATCTGTCACACATTGAGCAAGGTGCAGTATAACCAGGGTTGCCATACCGTCCTTATTTCTAAGATTTGTCCTTATTTTCGACTTGCGTCCTCATTTTGTCTTATTTTCAACCACTACAGAACTTTTATCGTTTTCCTCTGGTATTTGTGTTGCATAATATTCATAAATTATGCTTTTGCGTCGAGATTCTATGACATCATAAAGGAAAGGAACTCTCGTGACGTTCACACCATAAAATTTGACTTCTAAGTGGTGAGATAGCTAGGACAGTGCCCGTGAGTGGTTTCGTCTGTACCAAGCTACCATAGCGGACGTCATTTTAGCAGTAAACAGCAGTACTAGGTTCCTGCTGTTTGGTCTACAGCAGAATAAGCTCAAGCTGTGGGGAAGGCAGCATATATTGCGTAGTGAAAAAAGGAGCAGTGCAGTCGACACATTGGTTAAAAAGTAGTAAAGCTATTATTCATTGATACATTATTTTAAAGTATATTGCACTTGCGCACATAGTTTTAGCTAATAATAGGGCTAAATCTGATTAGTTAAAATGAGCAGGCGTAAAAACGTTTTTCGTGACGATTATGAGAGAGAATTCAAAGGTATGTAACGAAGTTTGAAGGACGAGTGTTTCGCACATAACAATATCTGCAATTGTGACATTAACCTGTAGGCCATAGGAAAGACCGCTATTTCAACAAACATTGATACCCCAAAACACAAGAAGTGTGTCATAATGATCAATTGGAGGCCAGTCGATGAATAAATTTTCCACAAGTCGATCAGCACCAACGACCACAGACGACAAGGCAGCTGCTGCAGAGGGTACCTGGGCATTCCATACCGTCAAACACCAGCAATCATTCCTCACTAACGATTGCACATCGCAATTGTTCAAAGCAATATTCCCCGATTCCAACATCGCTAATAAGTTTTATTCGGCCAGGACCAAGAATACAAGCATTGTCACTCGAGTTCTTGCTCCATACCATGAAAAATGATTTTTCTAAACATGGTGTATGGCCTTTTTACATCTTGGTTGACGCCTCTAATCACAACGAGGTGGAGAAGTTTGGTTTATCACCCTATGGGCGGGGTCAAGACCAACGTTTTTTTGGGAAGGGGGGCTGACAAAGTGCTGTTTCGGCCCTGAGTAAAGGTAAATCTAGACCTGAGCTCTCGTGAGATCCACGAAGCACATTCTAATAACAAGGAGTTGCTGAAGCAGATTGTTTTTTGGCGAAAAGTATGGAATGTAATATGCCACGGCCTGTATAAATACAAAGTATGTTCAAAAACCCTTTCTCATGCTAATCTAATTTTTCGACTGTCCTTATTTTTGGGTCTATGTCGATGGCAACCCTGAGTATAACAAACAAAGCACTTCTTAGGTTTTGCCTACTTTTACTGCATGTTTTTTTACTAATTCTACTTAGGTTTTTCAGACATAACCAGTTAGATAGCCAGTTAGATTCGCACTTTCAGTGGACTATCCCGAATATCGGTGTGTAAATGTGCGATTTTCTTTCGAACTGTACTCTTGAAATATTTTGAAAGGATGAAATATGTGCCCTTATCAACAAGAACTTGAGTGGTTGACTTTTTAGCTGATACAACATGGAAATATCCGCACACTATCAGATTATGATATCCATTGAAAATAGAATTGGGACTTTTAGTGGACTATCCGAAATGTTTTTCTGCATGTATGTCCTAGGATATCCGAACCAGAGTTGGATCAATTACATTATTTCAGTTCAATTACAATTACAATTACAATTACTTTCATGCATGTTTCAATTACATTACAATTACAATTACTCCATGCTAAAAATATCAAATTACAATTACAATTACAATTACAATTGCTGCTGTTGAACATGTAATTGAATAATCATAAATTCAACCGTGCTCCTTGACAACCGTAGCGTCGTAATTAACAACAATTCAAGTATTCATGTTTCATTCATGATACGCAAATACCCGGTAATTAATAAAAGAAAAACGTTTTCGAACTATTCCAGTATGCAGTATGTCGTTGAAAAAAGTATTATAATCATGCACGGGTTGGATTTGCGTACATAGTATATAATTAAAGAAATAATATTATTTTTATCGAGGGACGTAGGAATTAGGATGAGGGGTGAAAACAAAACCGTGCTTTGTCAGATAAGACGTTATATAATATCCAGTGGTCTGGTTAGTTAGCCAGACGAAGTAACGATGTAGCATCGTGATCTGAAATCGTATTGTAGATTGCCAACCCACGGATAGATGCGCAAGATGTGAGTCACGGATGAATGCACCGACAAACGTACTGCAGAGCCGGCTAAAAGCAGCAAACTTTGTAGTCCTAGAGCTGGCGATTCAAGCGTCCAAATTTGATGCATCTGGTCTTTATCGTAAGCTATTGATGCACTAATTCCGAAAATACAAATTAAAATCTCGTCAGGGCAATGTAACTGCTCCATAACTGCTCCAAAATAGCCGTTTAAGGCCGACTGTTCTGAAAAGTGAGAGCGCCGCAGCAGCATGACCACAACAATGACCAATTACTCCCAGCGATTGTTCAGAACAATGCCGATTCCCAGACTTTCACGACTATTTTTGGATGGTACCATTGCCTGGAAATATACTTTTATTGCGGAATCAGTGCGACACTAGCTTTCGATTAGGACCATACTTATCAAATTTCGACGCTTGGATCGTTAGCTATGGGACTATCAATTCTGCTGCTTTTAGCCGGCTCAGCAGTTCGCTTCTCGGCGTATTCAATGGTGAGTCACGTGTTGCGAATCCATCCGTTGGTTAGTAATCTAATAATTGTATACAATGGCAGCCGAGGCCAGCATAGCGGTAAAAATAAAAAAAACTTCGGCCGCAAGGGCTTCCGCGAATGGATCCACCAAATTCCTTGTCGACATTTAAAGAGAATGCATTATAAGTCAATTATTTTATGTTGTGCTTGTCAGGTCTCAATAGCAATTTAATGTAATTGAAATTGTAATTGAGCAAAATTTTTGTCAAATTACAATTACAATTACAATTACACAAAATAAAAATGCTTCAATTACAATTACACTACAATTACATTGAAATAAGTAATTAATTACATTCAATTACATTACAAATTACAATTGATCCAACTCTGATCCGAACCGGACATTTTCGAGCGTGGATAGCCAAGTATTAGTCTACGTCTGTCCAACCGGACACTGGGACACTCGGACACTGCTTGGATAGTCCTAGGCAATTTTGTGTTTGCTGGGAGTTGATTGACATGTATGGCTCTTTAGTAGTTTTGTAGCCTACACTGACTCTCTTTTGATTTGATAGATGATCTGATTCGACTGTCAAAGGAAGCTAGGATCAAACAATTAGAAGGTGAGTATATCTCGGCTGTCGAATGCTGATATTGGAGCCAGTGGTAGCCAATAACTGATTGTCTTGTCTATACATGCTACCAGTCATGTATTGGCCGTTGGTAGCCTTAACCGCGAAATGGTTAGCCATAGTTCAACACGAAAACAGATGAACGCCAATTTTTTAAATTATGAATTTGGAGAAGCAAATGACATATAACAAGTAGTCACCATTGCTACTTAAGTAAACTAAGTTATACAGAAAATATCTACTTAATTACAAGTAGGATTAGCGATATCCAAGACATATCATCATTATTCCAAGACTAGAAGTAGAAAACTGAAAGGTGGTGGTCTCAAAAGTATATTTGATAAAGATGTCACATACTTTTCTTGTAAATCGCAGATGGGTTACTTCCGCTGCAAAACGGCCATTGATGATACAAATACAGAAATTACGAAAAAGTATTCTGTCGCCATCACATATGAATCATCGTCATCTTAATTTCACTAACAAAAGTGATGCAAACCAATCCGAAAATTACTTTATACCCCACTAAGGCAAAGCGGGGAAAGTATATAAGGTTATGAGACAAAATCTGTTACATAAGTGGAAGTAGTCTTATAACACAATTAAACGAGTGAGAAGCGAATATAAAACCTACTTGAGTATGCCCTAAATGTAGATGTACTTCTTTAATGATCACCTTCGGAGAACTGTAGACTGAGCTTGATCCAAATAGTTTTTCAAATCCTTCGTACCGTGTCACTGGTTACGTCCTTAAAAGTTCGTTAAAATTGGTTCAAAGCACGTGCGATTTCAGTCTTGAGTAGATTTCAGTCATTTTCGATTAGCACTCGATCGATGTGCTATTTTTATTCCCAGAGAAGTTGAAAATTCCAGTTGCTGTAATCGGTTACGAAAAGGCCTCAAAATTGCTTACCGAAATCCAGAGATTGCGAGGCAAAAGAGACGTCACTCTCATGCTAAAGTTGGCGGAGTGCGAACTGCATTTGGACCGTGGCAACCAAGAACGGGTCGTCGCGAAACTTAAAAAGATCATGTCAGAAACGAAATCCGCCGCAGATGTTAGAAAGATGGGTATCGACGAATACAACGATGGAAACTACATCCGCGCTATGACTCTGTTTCGGATATCTCACGATTTAAACGGTATCGATGCAACGATCTCACCAGACGACAAGGTCGAATGGATTCGAGATCGCATGATGGACATCAAGCTCATCATGAAACATCTAATGTCGTCAGCTGACGATGACCAAAGTTCGATAGCTATCAATTTCGGGTTAAAACACATGGAAGATATGATAAACGAACTACGAGAGGTGAATGCAACACCAGAGGCGAATGCGGTGACTGAAGCAGCGTGTGCTGTTCACTTAACGCTAATCACCGGTCAGCTTGGCGAATACGAAAAGACGATCAAATGCGGGCGCACCTCAAGCGAAAGATTTGAACGGTGTTTTGGCGCGAGGAGATATCATTTCAAGCACTACGGAATGCTGATGAACAATCTTGCTGCCGCTTACAAGAACACAAAACGATATTCGAGGGCCGAGCGTCATTACGTCAGGGCGCTTGAGTGCTACAAGCAAGCGACTGATTACGACTCCGAGGACATGAGGAGAAAGCATATTGCTACGGCAGAAGATAATTTAGGGCAAATTCGAAAACAGTAATACGCATTACAGTTTGTCCTCGCTCTATGGCGGGATCGGAGAGATTTGCATCTCACAACATCGATTTCGCCTATAAAGTAATTTGTTAGTTAGTCAGGGTTGTAACCAAGTCACAAGGCACCGAGTCACAAGTCAATCTCACTTTTATGGTTTTGACTCGAGTCAAGTCGAGTCATTTTCAATTCACCACCGAGTCAAGTCTGAGTCCAAGTCAGCGAAAAGAGGGTCGAGTCCGAGTCACGGTAATATGACTCGAGTCGAGTCCAAGTGATTGTGTTGACTGCTAAGTTTCCTGTTAAAGTCTTGTTAAGCCCACTTTTTATAACTCTGTTTGGTGATATCGAATGGTTCGCATTTATAATATATTCATTTTCCTCACTTTTAGCAGTTTCTGATCGCATTTTCAAGTACCAGTACCAATAGACGAAATCCCAATAGTGTGGTTACTTTACTATTCTTCGAAATTACAATGAAATGTCGGTATTGGCCGTCTGCGTCTCGAGTCATATGACTTGGCTCGAGTCATGCGCAATGACTCGAGTCCAAGTCGAGTCAATACACAGATTGACTCGAGTCGAGTCGATTCATTTCCGTATTTTGTGAAAATGACTCGAGTCAAGTCGAGTCATCAGAAAATCGTGACTCGAGTCGAGTCATGACTCGAGTCATTACAACCCTGTAGTTAGTATAGCAACCGACCATGCAATCGAATATTCATATTATTCGATTCGCTTGCTTAAGCATTTCTAGGGAAGGTATGAACGTGCCGTTCACGTTCGCGTTCTGTGTGTGAGCCTCAGAAATTTAGAGGTTCATGTTTACAAACGAACTTGGTAGGTTATGCACTGTGAACCTTTTCATATAGTACAATTTTTCACGTCAGATTAAAATCTTTGGTTGAAATTCCGTGCAATTCAACTTAGGACCACTCTGTGCATGGCGCTGTCATCCAGGTCATGGTATGGTATGGAATAGGAATTTTCCATATTCCATACTAGGGTCGGATTATCCGGATAACGGTTAACCGGTTAACCGATTAACCGCCATATTTTTATTTCTGATATCCGGATATAATTCTGCCGGCTAACCGGAGAAAAGGGTAGCGTTGCTAATTCGTTTTACACTTTTTAGTAAGCTTAAAGATCTTGTATTATCAGTGTTGCGCCAAGCCAATTAGCGAGCACCGTGTTGCTAATCAGCGAGTTAGATCTGTGCACAATGCAACGCTACGCGATCTCCCGCTGAGAAGAGCGCGAAGTTAGGTCATTGCTTGCCGCGCTGGGCTATCGTCGCTGACCTGATTTATCGCGTCTACAACGAAGCGATGCTTACCATTAATCCCACTTCTGTGGAAGCTGAGAGAGCATTTAACGCATGCGCAGGGCCGTAACAGCACTTCGTCAGGCCCCCCCAAAACGTTGGTCATGGGCCCCCATAGGGTGATAAACCTAAGCGAAGCCCCCCAGACCCCCCACAGGCTAAACGCTGTTTACCGCTGCTTATCATCTATATTGGGTGTCCGTTTAGGGAGTCAGCTTTTATCACCAAAACGCGCGAAGCGCGAGAAATTTCTATAATTCATGACTGAATCGGGCAATATATGATCGGGAATTGCATATATATTGTTATCAATTTTTATCCTTTCTCTGCTTACGTAATAAGATTTACCGGTAGAGCTGAGTGAGGTGTGTTTGAAAGGGTAAGACCCCTCAATAATAATTAAACATCTCCGGGTGTATTGTATACCCATTGGCAGGAACGAAACAGCACTTCGTCAGGCCCCAAAAAAACTGGAGTCTTGGGCTTCCATAGGGTGATAAACCGACCCGCCATCACGTTGTTCACTTTTGCGACGAAATTATGGATGTGCTGCTTAGTAAACCAGCGCGAAGCGTAAAAATGTTCGATAATTCATGATAAAATCGGTCAATAATATCGGGAATTGCATATATATTGCTATCAATTTCTTGTCCTCTATTCTCACGTAATCAGATTAACCGGTAGCGCTGAAATACGCATTGTCTTGGAGAATGTAGAGCCCGTAAATAATAATTAAACATTTTCGGGCGGGTGGACCCGTTGGTATGACTTCGTTAAATGATTATATTTCGTGACCTCCTGTCTGCTATATCAATAATATAGAATCGCCCAAACGTACTAAACTAAAAGATCGCACGATTTCAAATTGGTATTTCTTCACTGGCATATAATTTTTCCCTGTGGGGTGGTATTAGTCTTGTGAGGTTCAGATTGCCAAGACAGGAACATTTAGGCGCCAGTCATTTAGGCGCCTATGAACTATTGAACCTACATGTATTTTGTATATATAACTAAGTTTTCGCTCAGCATAAGGGCAGTCCTTTTCGGCTAAGGTTTTCTAGCTGCCGATCGTTCTGGCACACTTCTTGCAGTCGCATGTTACATGGCCTAAAACTTTATACGTATTGGTGCGTCGTGGCGAGGTAATGGCCAACGCTGAAATGCCCATTTCTATAAATCTTCGTATTTTTTCTTGGGGGAAGAGTACCCAATAATCAAGATACTTGGCATCTTGAAACCGCGCTCAGCGCGAAAATTTTTTATTAAAGTTGCATAAATTTTCAAAAAATATTCTATAATTTATGCTAATTCACGAAATAATTTTGGGCCCCCTACGAGCTCGGGCCCCTCCCCCAATTGGGGGGTTTGGCGTGCGGCAGTTACGGCCCTGCGCATGCGGACTCTTTGTTACAAAACTCCGGTCCCGGCTATCACATATCGATGCATTGTGCTTTATAAGGAGGGCGTTGCAGAAGCAGTGAACATTGAATTTGCGTGATTTTTCTCGTATTCGCTCGTACTGCGCGTGTACGATGGATCTACAGTAACAGTGTGTAATGATTTTGCGGTCCATTTTGCATGCAGACCTCGTGAAATCGATTGTCTCACTTAGCAGTTGTTAACCGGTTGGATAAATTCCAAATATACGGATACATCCGTTATTAGGATAGTAAAAATTATTGATCTCCGAACTAACCCCACTCCATACCCGTCCAATCGTTCCATACCATACTTGACGATTTTCCATCCCATAGCAACATTCTTCCATACCATATTTGATACTTTTTCCATACTTTCGCAACTTGCCTAACCTGTCAAGAGATATTCTATTTTTGATGTGTGGAAATGCTCCGGCCTTTATATTCTAATTATTTTGGATGAAAATATCCATTTAAACAGCCCCGGCGAATCAATTATATCCCCAGTTTCTTTATATCATATTCTATGTCATTAGCAATGTAGCTTGCCTAACTCCATCGAAGACGGAACATATAATATACACATCGGAATAGTTGGAAATCACAACAGAATCTCACGACATGTAAATTTAGTGTGGTAACGCTCTGCTAGAAGTAACATCATCTACAAAATTACATGTATTGTCAAAGTATAAGATAGCTTCCCCAACCTTTTTTCTTCACTCAACACAACCTGAAGTCGATGTTTATATACCCTTCAAAATTGCTCCTCAAATAAAATATGGTAGGAATTTGTTTTTAAAGACTTACTATTGGTGAAAGTAAAGACCCCTAGAATTGAACTGCGCGCAACAAAATTTATTAACAGTGAACTGAGCCAGCTGTAGGCGCAATGTTGCGCCTCCGTAATATGTATTTGTAAGGTAGGGGAGACCGGGGACAAATGTAACTAGGGGCAAATGTAACAATCGACCTCACCGCTAGTAGGATGGAGAAATCAGCTTGATATTTTAAGTGCGCATGCAGTAATTATCTCTCCTATTTTACCTGGAGTTACGTTGAGCTACGATGCGAAACCCCGGAATAATTTGCAAAAAACGAAATTTTTGACCCTTGAGTAAAGTTTTCCTGGTCTGGAATAATTTGTCTAGACGAATAGTACCTCAAGTAGTTACAACGTAATATGTGTAGCTGGAACAATGTTACTATAGTCTACCGTGGTGATGGAAAGAATAGAACTTGCATCGCCGGGAAGGCACCATACTGAGACACTAATCATGGTCGAGCGTGTCAGGGACAATCGTAACACTCTGTTACTTTTGCCCCGTTACAATATGTTATCAATTCTGAATGTCTTTGTTTATATGTTGGTATTACCATTCATCTACTGCAGAATAATTTTGGAACAGCCAGAAGTTCACCAGAACAGATACTGCCTTGCGATACAAATTCTAACATGACCATTGACCATCTGTCGAAACGGCCATTAAATAGTGGTGATGTGAATCTGACGGTTCGGTTATTTTCGTGATTTAACCATCCTTTCTCATTTTGATCGACTTTTGGTGTGTCGAACTTCAATAGTCATGGCTTAATTCTCGTCCTCTGACTTTGATCATGGCCCACTTACATTTTGATATTTGATGTGAACAATTTATGTAAATTTTCTACAGCACAGATAAATGTCATTATAGCTTTGACGCCACACAATGTTGCGTCCTCGTTTTACTATACCATCATCGACCCATTCAACCAAGATATGTTAGCCAGGTCGGTTTCGCACCTTCGCAGGTGACCGAATGACCAACCCATTATGCCCGCTGAACAACAGAACCTTGGTAGAAAAGGCCGAATATGTGTAGGGAGATGATGGAATGAACGTGTCTCTTGTACACTTTAAGCTTGAACAAGACACGAAAGGTGATATTGCATTCAGATGCGATAAATGCGATGGGGCGTAGCCTGGAAGCGTTCAAACGTCTCTTCCTTTAGTTTCATGCAATATTACAATTTGTGCTTCCGTTTTCGTTGTTCATTTAGTTGGTGTTTAGTTATAAATAACACTGTTACAATTGCCCCGCAAGGGTGGTACAATTGCCCCTGGGTACGGGGCGATTGTAACATTTGAGCAGCGATTTTTGCAACCCAAAATTTCCATGATTGATTGTTGATTGAGTTCCAATTTAGTTTTCATATCAACTATCGAGTTGTTGGCTTCTTTATATAAAACTTTGGAAGTGAAATTTCCACGAGAAAAACACGTAATGTTGGAAAATACGAAAAGTGTTACAATTGTCCCCGGTCTCCCCTAAGCCGAGAGAAAAATAGGAAGGGTTGGAAATTTTTTCAAATGTACCAAGGTAGCATCAATTTACATGTGTAAATGCCGAATATAATGCATGGGTCGGATAAACTTCCTGGTGTAGACGAACGTATGCGTAAGCCGCCATATAAGCTACACTTTTGCACGCTACTTTAACTCGAACAGAAAGAAATATGTCATTTCATCAGTAACTAGTCCGGCTACGCTATCAATTAGCGATTCCACGATATCCCGTTCATAGAGATATGAACTCTTATTATAACGAATCAGGTGATTTCAATCACACCATTTCACATACGAATGAATAACAACCTATGTGAGGAAGATCGCGTGCAGCTGTCCAATCGATTCTCGCTAATTGGAGGCTGATAATACGAATTGCCGAATTGCAAAGAAGCTAAGAAATATTAGAGATACGATCGGCCTTTCATACAGACGTTCAATAAACGAGGGTAAAAAGGTAAAGATTTTTTTTCCATGTGAGTCTATTCCCAACCAGAAGCCCCTAAATTCCCCGCCGATTGGCAACACCTGCCTTAGAATATATCTTCAAATATAATTTCACATCACTACAATCATGTTGGGACAGCTGATCAAATGTCCATCTTCCCCGCCAATCGGTGGGTCTCACTCATTACCTTCATTAACCAACATCAGTTTGTCCACTGTCCATTTTATCAAAAATAACCAGATTTCACGAAGTTACCATGCGTGTTTCAGGCCGGCATATCGTAACGTCGCTCCAAGACAAGCTACATATTTTTGAAATACAATGATGGTTAATGGTTATGTGAAATAGATATTGCGTTATGACCATCCTCCCGAAGCGCAGAAAATTATTTCCAAGTTCAACAAATTGATAGAAATAATAATGTTACTTCTATATTCTCAGAGTGTACCCTTTTAAAACTTCATTGGTTGTTTACGTAGTGGAAGTTACAATAAGCAAAATGCAATTAGTAACGCAACAACGGTCGATTATCATTCGTTTTTATGATATTTAGATTGCAATAATTATCATTAATATTATTTTCATTCATATGCGCATTTCCTAACCCTGTTGTTTTCAAGTAGATGTCTACCGGGATGGGTGATTCATGAATCACAGTGGGAGATATGAACATAAACAGTGTGCTATGCTATCAATTTGACAAATCGAAAGTATGATTATTGTCATGGTTCTGGAAAAACTGTCAAAGTATGGAAAAAGTATGGTAGTATAGAAAAAACGTTCCATACCATACTTGGGAAATTTCCATACCATACCATACTTGCACCTTTCCATATTCCATACCGAAATTTCGTTCCATACCATACCATACTTCCATACCATACCATACCATACCATGCCCTGCTGGCATCATAACAAAATCGACACTAAACGAGCATGTACCCAAACAATCTCAAAAATTTTACTTGCTTTGTCACAAAAGTTTGCTCGAAATATTCAACTTTCCGTTTGTGAATATTTAGTGACTCTTTGCTGTGAGCTTGACCCGCAATTAGCCTACACAACATCAAGAACGAAATACATTACATGTGGGAAGTCAGCTAATGATGCTTTTTCAAACTATCAGTGAAATTGATATAAAAAGTACATCGTTGTCTAATGTAAAAAATCTAGCAGGCGTACGGGATCCGTTTTGATTTCATATGTTTATTGTATCATAAAAGCAACATCCGTGCGATCGGGGTGTTGGCTACTGTGTACCTTTTTCAAGGGAAAATATCGGTAGGAAATATAGAATCCCGTTTTACACTGTGCTCAATATCAACGTAGCAATAGTGAGACGCCGAATACATAGTCCGGTCCGGCCTGGACTGGTAAGGCATAAGTTACTCAAAAGTGACTGACACAAAATAAAATGAAAAATACAGCGCTGCGAGCAGGGTTCGAACCTGCGCGGGAATATCCCATTGGATTTCAAGTCCAACGCCTTAACCACTCGGCCATCGCAGCTGTAGCGATCTATGGTCTTTTCTCCAGATTGCAAACTAGGAGTAACGGAGAAAAAATTATCGAATATATAACGTGACATTATAATTCAATTCAATTCAATTTAATGCTAACAATTTCATCAATACACCAAAATCCTGCGATACAATGAAAGAGAGGAAGGTGTTGAAACTAATTGCAGTAATCTTCGAAATAAGCCACCCACCTGACCTAAGCGATGTAAAAAAGGAGGCATGCACAATTGCGCACTGAATGAAAAGTAAACAGCAACTAGTGGAGAATTGGGAAGAACATGTATGTATAAACAATCAATGTTCTTTCCAATTCTCTAGTTGCTGACCAAACCCTGACGAAAGTCAGCCGAAAATATTTGGATTCATTTCAATATAAATACTATACAGTTGTATACCATAATCCTCAGTAAAGCATGTATCTGGCATTTATTTGCCACAAGTGTCGTTTAAAATGTCATTTTAAACCTTTTTAAGCCCACCGCACCTTGTTCTTTAAGATCCTTTGTAAATTACCTTTTAGCCGTGACATCACATTGGTCCATAATTCAATTCATAATAGTTGGTTGTTAGTAACAATGATCTTCTCAGTCTAAGTTGGTCAGTATTGGCTACTAGCAAGCAATCTCGAATTCCTTTTCGCTTTTGTTCTTTAAATGCACATATCCTGATTGTGGATCTAGTGAGTTATTTTGATTGTTTTTGCTGTTTCTGGGGTTTACTTATTAGTTTGAAACAAATGAAATACAAAATACAGATAGAAGTAAGGATTTGTCATAACTTTACTATGGGATGAAAAGTGGAGACCAAGATAAAATCTGGGCATTTCATGTGCTCTGCGGAGCACACTGGTGAAATTTGGATGGTTGGCTTAGGGACGACCGGAATTCAGTGTCATTTGATATTTAAGAATCTGGAGGGAATCCCAAATCTGCATGGGTGACATTTCAAAGTTCAGGAGAACTAAAAAGTTTCGTGACATCGCATATCCTTTTTGCCATCCTCTTAAGCACCAATTTCGCATAACAGTAAGTGGTCAATGCCCAAACTATCAGGCAAAAAATCTCCAGAACATTTGACAGTATTTAAAGATACAAAAAAATGACCCCGCGCGACGACGACTTCAACATCTCTCATATAGATATCAATCCAGAACCACACTTCCGGAACCAACACGAACGTAATGATTTAGTTAAAAACACGGAGCTCACTAAATCAAATGCAGGGCTTTTGACTTCAAGGTTGAAACAAGGGAACTTGCTAGATTAACGTGTAGATCAGTGATTCCCAAGCGCGGCCGCGAGGGCCGCATGCGGCCCCCAGATAGCCTTCTTGCGGCCCCCAGAATATATTAAGAAATCGATTTATGACAAAAAATAAAATTTATATTTATAAAATACTCTTGCTTGGCTTGGCCTCTGTGGCTTTTAATTATAGAATTGCAGGAAAGTTGTGAGTATAGACTGGTAACGTTACGTCACTGCTGTTTCAATGCAATGTGCCCTATCTTTCCAATTGAACGAGCAGTAGCTATAGATATATATAGGTATTGATAACTTTCAAAACCGGATGAAAATCCTGAAAAATGATAAATATTTCCCACTTCGTGGTCGCTTGACTAAAAAGGAAAAAGAGGCTCAACTCCCGAAAAATACAGTTTTTCATTCACATTAACATGGGGTTGACTGAAAATAAAAGTCAACTTTCCGGTCCAGCTCCCGAAATAGCCGGCGTAGCGTTCCTACAGTGCTGATTTAATGTATATCAGTCGAATTTAGCCCTGTATGTAACCAAAATCCTCAAAAAAGAAGACAAAATCTCAAAAAAGAAGACATTTGGGCGTCCTTCGAGGACACTTTAAAAAAAAATCAAAAAAGAGGACAAATCATCTTAAAAGAGGACGTATGGTAACCCTATGATAACTAGATGTGCAACACGTGACTCACGGTTGAATGCGCCGAGATGCATACTGCTTAGCCGGCTAAAAGCAGCATAATTGGTAGTCCTATAGTCAGGGCCGTAACTGCCGCACCCCAAAACCCCCAATTGAGGGGGGCGAGCTCGAAGGGGGCCCAATATTATTTTGTGAATTAGAATAAATCATAGAGTATTTTTTTAAAATTTACGGGGTTTGTTTGTTTTTGGGGTATTCATGGTGTTTGTCGACTACTATGGTCATTTACACCAGGCCGATATTCTTCTTAATATCCGTAACTGCCGACTTATAGCACGGCCCACCTCTAGGCTTTTGTAAGACACCGCTGACGCGGATGAGGTGGCGAGGAGGAGCCTAGGTAAACCTCCAACACTTAGGTATCGGAATTCGGAAGTCGACCTCGGTCGGACTCGAACCCGCACCCATTGGTGTTGCAGCCGCGGATTATACCACTGCGCTATCTCGCCACGGGGAAATTTACGGGGTCTGCAGTTTCAAAGACACCTCTCACTCAGCTCTACCGGTAAATCTGATTACGTGGGCAAAGAGGACAACCATGCAATTCCCGATCTTGTTCACCGATTTTATCATGAATTATCGAAATATTCGCGCGTCGCGCTGTCTCACTAAACAGTACAACTTTAATTTCGTGGCAAAAGCGAACAACGTGATGCGGGGTCAGTTTATCACACTATGGGAGCCCGGGGTCCTGACGAAGTGCTGTTACGTTCTTGCCAACGACTATACCCCCGGATATCTTTAATTACTATTGAGGGGGCCGATACCTTTTCAAACACACCTCACTCAGCTCTACCGGTAAATCAGATTACGCGAACAGAGACAAGGATGAAAATTGATAGCAATACATGCGATTCCCGATCATATTGACCGATTCAGTCATGAAACTAAAGAAATTTCTCGCGCTTCGCACGTTTAAGCGAGAAAAGTTGATTCACTCAACGGACACCCCATGCAGCAGATAAGTAGCGGTAAACAGTGTACAGTTTTGAAATCTCGCCAGGGCAATAAAACTACTTCGAAATAGCCATGATGACTGTTTGGGTCCGTTTCATAGCCGTAGTATTCGTGCGGCCCCAACCGTACTCTGAAATTCTAAATTTGGCCCTCACACCGAAAAAGGTTGGGAACCACTGGTGTAGATGTTCTTCAGCGAGAACAGGGCGTGAAAGATTTTCAAGTTATTTTTTCTGTGGCAGGTACTGTTTGCTTATGCAGCAATGTTGACTACATTTTTAATGAAATAGGACTTGCCCATAACTGAAGCCAGTGGCAGATTTTTTTAGGGGTCTGGAGGAACCGCAGTAAACCTTCCTCCGTAACGCTGTGACAGTACTGTGGTTTTACACCACAGCACGGCGTCACAGGACATAGGACACAAATAGGACACATAGGACACAAAGCACCCTTTGAGAGGGGGCTTTGAGAGGAAGCAGCAACTGATCCCTCCTCCACCGTGCTTGTGCCTAGGGAGAACATGCCTTAAATTACAGGCTGCATCTCTGGGTCGGACTATGAAGGCCGTCGGCCATACTCGTCCTCGGTTTATGGGACAGGGATAGGAGAATTGAAGGTTGTACCGCACGGGTTCCGCATCTCCAACTACTTCAAAGAGACGCTTAACGTAATACAACCAAATATTCCAGTGGCAGATATTCCTCAAGTCAGGTGTAAATGGCCATTGCAGCAGTCGACAAACACCATAAATGCCACAGAAAACAACAACTATTAGATTGGTGATGTATAGTAGTGACCAGGGCTGTGGAGTCGAAGTCGAAGTCGGAGTCGGAGTTTCATTAATTTTTCCCTTAGTGGAGTTGGAGTCGCAAAAATTTGTTAGAACTCCTTGGAGTCGGAGTCGTGAAAAAGATTCTGTCTGGAGTCGGGGTCGGAATTTGTGAAAATGTTCCTGACTCCGACTCCGACTCCAACTTCTATAATATGAATACAAGTGCTTTCAGGAGGTCTCTTAAAATTACTAATAATAAATACAAACGGATTTGCATGTATACCAACACTCACTTTTTTAGAAACGATATTGATATAATTGGGCATTATTTACAAGTTGCAATTCGTTTACATAGAGAAAGAACATTGCGAGATGCATATTCCTGACCAACGCAAATTAGCTGATACAATGACAAATTGGTGAAATTTGCAATTTTTGGAATTATGCCATGATACTGTGAAGAGTAAATAGGTTTGGTTCAAGTTTAGGTTTAAAAGGTTTGGTTTTGTAAGTGACAACATCACTTGTAAAATTGTTGCAAACCAAACGCTGCTTCCCACTTGACAAAATCAAAAATATTTCTGGTAAGTAACTCGGCCAGTTGGGTAGAGCAAATCTTTAAAAAATAGTGCGTGTATAGTCCTAGTCCATCAATACTTGACTAAGTAGCCTACATGCTGTAGACATATGCTATTTGACTACTCCCTAAATTTAATTTCTGGCCACTGTTGATTAGTAGTGAGAAAGTATATGCTTGTCATCAGTACAGTGTGTAGTGAGAAGATTTGAACATCTCGATATTAGATGCTGCCTCATATACACAAGAGCTACACTTCCATTATTTCTATCCAGATTTAATTATACAGGATGGGATATATATCATGTTAGAATGATTCATACATATTAGAATATCCGCGGCGTGTCTACGTTACAAAATTATTATAAAATATGAAAAAGAAGGATATTTTGAAATGAATACTTAAATCTTAATTGTACAGTGAGTATTTCGAGCTTCGCCCCAATAAAACAATTTTGCATGCCATCGTGAAAAATATGTTTACATATGTTTAATGGTTGTATGAGAGTAATTGAAGCATCACCGTGACTTATAATTTTCGAAGTAAATTTGTAGTACTGTTTGAGTCGGAGTTGGAGTCGGAGCCTGAGTTCTGTGAGGAAAATAGTCGAATCGGAGCCGAAGTGGGAGTCGGTGCATTTAAAGACTCTGGAGTAGGAGTGGGAGTTGGTGTCGGAATATTAAAAATATCTGGAGTCGGAGTTCGAGTCGGTGGTATAATTTACCGACCCCACAGCCCTGGTAGTGACGTTATATAAGAAACATGAACGAATACAAGTCCAATTATAAATAACCCAAAAAAACAATATAGAACACGACTGAAATATTCCAAAAGTGTCGAGGCGGTCCTACTCTCTTTCGCCACTTTATCATCGTAGATTACAGTACGTCTAAATGAGAAACAGCACAGACCCGGAGCAACTATGGATAATTGACTGGCACTGTATGTTTAGCATATGTTCAGGACGGGAATTGATGATAATCACGTATATGCATCGAACTTTGTTCTTCCAATTGGCGTGGGACATGCTGGCGAATCCTTTGCTACTTGTGCGACCAACATAATGGTGCAAGCTACCCATCGGGTTTGACGCAAACCCTCTGTAAAGACCTGTGACTGAAAGTGAGCATAAGGTAGAGCTTGGAATGCAGCTTCGTACTGTAAATATTCAAGTTTTTTTTATCAATATGATCATATGTTAACATGCATCCATCCTATCCAATTTGTAATTGTCGTGCATAGCATTAATTATTACACATGTCATGAGCCAGATTATTTTCGAAAAATCATTACAATTTAAGTCTGAAAACGTACCGTGAAAATCAGAATCAGAACAGTATACTCTCATACGTGTATTTCTTCGAATCTGAGTATAAGCCCAGTGTGGCAAGAACAGATCAGATATGCTTTGCTTCCAACGCGTTGACTTTGAATCAATGTCGTAACGGTGATGATAGATTTTAACTGAATTATATCATTTATCGCAATCGAGAAATGCCTGCATTCTGCCTGGCAACGCTTGCGCGTGCCTTGGCGGTACGTCCGATTTTTGCGGTTTATTGCTTTATATCTGTATGGCGGGTTGTGGTCGCGTACCGCGATCAAAGATACTGGGCTCTGTTGCTGCTGAACCTTGGCCTGTTAGTGGAGAGTTACATTACTGCGCGCGAAAATAGCGGAGGGGAATGGCAATGGTAAGAGAATTTGTTTACCCTTGCGTTACGTTGCACTTTTTTGACGTTTATTGTTGTTTGATATTCATGATGTTGGGACATCGATGATAGGGCCATTTTACACCAAACCGATATTATTTTTCTATGATTACGAAATTGTAGGTCAATATTCCACAGCTGTAGACGGCGTGGAGCTTGATCAGTGTATCGCGGTATTGTCGGAGTCTGGAATGTAGATTAAAAGGTGATAAGCTGTGAGCATCACAGCACTATACGGTGTTACGATTTCAGCGGGGCTCTACGAAATGCGACAGAATCTATTCAAAGTATTGTTCATTCACGGGAATCTAAATCCATTTTGGAATTACGATGTAACATTTATTGAAATTAAGATTTGTGACCGCATATCCGGATTTTGTTTCTTATCATACCGTCGAAGTTCAGGCTCAAGTGATTTTTACTTGATAATTTGATGAAATTGGAAGGGTTGTACCGCACCGCACCAGTCATATTTTCGCTATCTTGCAGGTTCGTTCTCTCCGGCAATGTTTTGCTTTATTGTCGCGGGCGTACCTGGCGTCTGTTTGCTGGAGCTGCGCCTGATGGAATTACGCCACCAACAAGCTCAGCAGATGATGATGCTCACGCACTATTCAGTGGAGAAGACTGCCAGTGAATTATTTGGGGTAGGCAGAGCAGGTAAACCCCTTTCTTTTCCATGCCAAGCCTTCAAGTATATTTCGATATCAATGACAATCTGCAATATTAAGTGCTTGTGTAAAAAATTACACCAACTATATTGTAATAAACTAGATATGGGTATGATAAGAATTATTTGGTAAAATATAATATTACCATATCTTTTCATACCATATATTCTTCGTGACTAGCTATGACCAACCATCAGGGATAGCGTTCAGTGTGTGAACCTCAGAAAATTAGACATCTGCGTTCGCAAACGAACCTTGGTAGGATATGCACTGTGAACCTCCTACATAAACTACATTTTTTCACGTCGTTATAATATCTTTTGTTCATATTCTTTCCCTTTAAACCAGTGATTCCCAACCGCGGCTCCCAGCTAGCCTTCTTGCGGCTCCCATTGACGTTTGAAAATCCTACAAACGTATTAAAAAACCAATTTATAGCAGAAAAATTAAATTCATATTCGAAGATTACCCGTGCTTGGCTTGTAGTCTGGAGTTTATAATTAAGGGTGGAGACCAATTCCTCTGCTGTCGAGTAGCGATTCTCTACTCAGCAAGGAATGTTGTCATCGATTTCGATACTCAACTCACGCCAAAAAGTAAACTCACACTCAAATGCGCTCGGATCGACACTCAAATTTAAGTCTGCACACCACCAGACTCAAGTTCAGGTGGTGTTACAACAAATTTTTCAACGGTATCTGACTATCAAACCAATGGATCATTTGATGCTCACAACAGGCTTATCAGTAAATTTATTGATGATTTCAACCGCCGCATTGACGGAATGAACGCTTTCTGGCCCACGATGAAAATGTTTTCAAATCCTACGGCATGTAATGTGGCCACCCCCCCCCCCCCCATTCCCCTTGTAATTTTTACCTTGAGTTGCTGGACATGCAGTCAGATATCGAGCTCAAGCAATTATAAAAAAACTTTACTTCGATTTTTGAGTCAAATTCCTGAGGCAAACTATCCCAAGTTGACAACCATGCCCAGAAAAACAATTCTCTATTGTGATTAACTGATGTATGTGAAGCACTTTTTAGCAAAATGGTCAGAATCAAAAATAAATATCTCGATCGATTGACCGATGACAACCTCTCTGCAATCACGCCTCGCTTTGACACACTTCTTGAAGCTCAAAGCCAATGCCAAATTAAATAATTAAATTAATTTGTTTGTTTTTTCATGTTAGTGTTGCTATTCGTTGGCACGTGCTTTGATGCTTTATAATTTTTGTTATAACCAATGAGTGTACTCGTGCGGCTCCAAACGTACTCTGAAATTTGAAATGCGGCTCCTACACCAAAAAAGGTTGGGTACCACTGCTTTAAACTATAACCCACACTCGGCATGATGCTGGCAGCTTGAAAAGAAACTCAGCACTAAACGAGCCTTCACCTTACTGCCCTTCTCACAAATAGTGTTGTCGGGGTGATGGTTACTGTATAACTCAAGTTTAAGGTAATATCTGTAGGAAGTATAGATACCAGAGTTGGATCAATTACATTATTTCAGTTCAATTACAATTACAATTACTTTCATGCATGTTTCAATTACATTACAATTATAATTACTCCATGCTAAAAATATCAAATTACAATTACAATTACAATTACTCCTTGCATGCTAAATTACATTACAATTACAATTACAATTGCTGCTGTTGAACATGTAATTCAGTGGTTCTTAACCTTGCCCCCAGCGCCCCCCAGGGGGCGCTGGCGATTTCGAAGGGGGGCGGAAGCGCTCAGGGGGCGATATGGGGGGCGCTGGGCTCAGTGGGGCGGTATGAGGGGCGCTGGAGAAAAATGGCTTCGCAGTAGATGATGTGGTGATAGGACATATCCTTAATGAGTATTCAGAGCAAATTAACACCGAAAACTTCGTTACATATAGCCTTCAAAATACATATAGGTTTACTTGTCCATGGGCGCCTAAATGACTGACACCGAATGTTCCTGTCTTGGCAATCTGAACCCCAGAAGACGAACTCCATCTGGCAGGGAAAAATTATATGTCAGTGAAGAAATACCAATCTGAAATCGTGTGCGTCTTTTAGTTTAGTACGATTGGGCGACAGGGATATTCCTGTTGGGCGATATCCCAGTTGAGCGATTCCATATTTTTTGATATTGCAGACAGGGGGTCACGAAATATCATCATGCAACTTAGTCATACCAACGGGTTCGCCCGCCCGAATATGTTTAATTATTATTAACGGGCCTTACAGTTTCCAAGAAACCTCACAATGTTCGCTTTAAGTTTTGATGAGTCTGCGCACACTCAACAACTCACTGCGCTGACCCTTGGACAACAGTGCGTAACGACTAAAAAAAGGTAATAACTTCGGATTTGTTTTGCGCAACGTAGATTTTCTGTGCGCAGAGACCGTGTCAGCACTGCGCACGTGCGCAGCTTAGAGGGAACATTGCACCTCACTTAGCTCTACCGGTAAATGTGTTTACGTGAGAAGAGAGAGGATAAAAATTGATCTCAATTTATATGCAATTCCCGATGATATTGTCCAATTTAATCATTAATTGGTGAATTTTTTCGCGCTTCGCGCGACTATAGGCGAGAATAGCTGCCTCAGTAAATGGACACCCAATGTAGATACCTAATAGGCTATCAGCAACTAGCGGACAGCCTAATGGGGGTCTGGGAGTGAAGTCCCCCGGAAGTTTGGTTTATCACCGGATGGGGTCCCTGGACCAACGTTTTTGTTTGGAGGGGGGCTGACGAAGTGCTGTTACGGCCCTGGTAACGAATAATTGTACCTGCGGGCACGCCCGAATATCTTTAATTATTAATTACGTGCCCTTTATTTTCCTATACAACAGCTCACTCAGTGCTACTGTTAAATCTGATTACGTGGGCTGAGAGGATAAAAAGTTTATAGCGGCTTATATATGTAATTACCACCTATTCATTCATGCATTATAGAAAATTTTGGTACCTAGGGCGACCAGGCCACACAAACTTTGTTGACCATCAAAATCACGATATGGGGTTCGTGGGGGCGAAGCCCTCAGAGGTTCAGTTTATCACGCTATGGGTGCGCAAGGTAATCGTTTTTAGGGGGGTTGACGAAGTGCTGTTACGGCCCTTCCTCTTACTCATTGTCTTTATTACATTCCTTAAAATATGAAGTTGGGGGGCGCTGGAGCACGATAATTTTTGAAAGGGGGCGCTGGAAGAAAAAAGGTTAAGAACCACTGATGTAATTGAATAATGATAAATTCAATCGTGCTCCTTGACAACCGTAGCGTCGTAATTAACAACAATTCAAGTATTCATGTTTCATTCATGATACGCAAATACCCGGTAATTAATAAAAGATAAACGTTTTCGAACTATTCCAGTATGCAGTATGTCGTTGAAAAAAGTATTATAATCATACACGGGTTGGATTTGCGTATATAGTATATAATTAAAGAAATAATATTATTTTTATCGAGGGACGTAGGAATTAGGATGAGGGGTGAAAACATAACCGTGCTTTGTCAGACAAGACGTTATATAATATCCAGTGGTCTGGTTAGTTAGACAGACGAAGTAACGATGCAGCATCGTTATCTGAAATCGTATTGTAGATTGCCAACCCACGGATAGATGCGCAAGATGTGAGTAACGGATGAATGCACCGACAAACGTACTGCAGAGCCGGCTAAAAGCAGCAAACTTTATAGTCCTAGAGCTGGCGATTCAGGCGTCCAAATTTGATGCATCTGGTCTTTATCGTAAGCTATTGATGCACTAATTCCGAAAATACAAATTAAAATCTCGTCAGGGCAATGTAACTGCTCCAAAATAGCCGTTTAAGGCCGACTGTTCTGAAAAGTGAGAGCGCCGCAGCAGCATGACCACAACAATGACCAATTTCTCCCAGCGATTGTTCAGAACAATGCCGATTCCCAGACTTTCACGACTATTTTGGGATGGTACCATTGCCTGGAAATATACTTTTATTGCGGAATCAGTGCGACACTAGCTTTCGATTAGGACCATACACATCAAATTTCGACGCTTGGATCGTTAGCTATGGGACTATCAATTCTGCTGCCTTTAGCCGGCTCAGCAGTTCGCTTCTCGGCGTATTCAATCGTGAGTCACGTGTTGCGAATCCATCCGTTGGTTAGTAATCTAATAATTGTATACAATGGCATCCGAGGCAAGCATAGCGGTAAAAAATTATTTTATGTTGTGCTTGTCAGGTCTCAATAGCAATTTAATGTAATTGAAATTGTAATTGAGCAAAATTTTTGTCAAATTACAATTACAATTACAATTACACAAAATAAAAATGCTTCAATTACAATTACATTACAATTACATTGAAATATGTAATTAATTACATTTAATTACATTACAAATTACAATTGATCCAACTCTGATAGATACCGGTATTTCACTCTGATCAATATCAATGTAACAATAGTCTCACCAGGCCCGTAACAGCACTTCGTCAGGCATCCCCCCAAAACGTTGGTCTTGGGCCCCCAATAGGGTGATAAACCGAACTTTTGGGGGGCTTCGCCCCCAGACCCCCTAGGTGGCCTACAATATCGGCCTGGTGTAAGAATAATGACCAAGTGTAGTCGAACCACCTTGAATATCCAAAACAACATCAATTAACAGCAAGGTTACTGGGTCATATTACTTACAATTGGACAACAATTGTTGATTAGACAGTTTAAGTAAAGCTGAATGTACGCGAATAGGCGTTAACATTTTAATATTCGTCGTTTGGGAACAAAACCGTACGCTGTCACCATAGGAACGATACATACAATATAGCAACTACTTGAATGTTCATTATAACACCACATTACAAGAGTACGACACCCCGCGTGCTGCTTACAGTTCGATATCGCTGAAACACTGCTTGACAAGATGCCCAACTCGACAATATACTTCAAAAAGCATGAACTCTGTGAAATATTGATCGTCAGGTGTAAGCATGGTTTCAATAGCTAGTTACATATTGGAAAAATGTACAACGAAATACTGCAATTACATTTATCACGTTATAGCTGCATCAAATGAGCGATATGTTCGTGATCTCCAGCTTTAAACGTATCTCAGTCATTCTGCTCCAAGCGTCGCAATTTCGTATGATTATATTGACGTGTTCAGTGAACGATGTTCAGTGTTCCCCCATCTACTGTACTCTCTAAAAATAAATGACGTAGCATGCGAAACAAATTCTCGTGAAAAATATGACTTGGTACACATTGAGCTTACACTGTAAACGCAAATGGTGTGTTTCCACGATTTACGCGAGAGCGTATAGGCCGTAGCGTCTATTTCGAATAAACACAGCTCTCAGTTATTAATTGACCTCTGCTGGTGGGTGTAAATGAGCCGAAAACACCCATACCTCAATGATGTTATATTGGTGGGTATGCAGCGTTGGATATCATTATTATGGCCTATGTTCGAAAGACCGATGTTACGATGTACCTAGTTTTATAGATGTAGTTTAAATTCGATCTTTCATGAACCCCGTAAAACTTATCCATAGACGCTCAAGGTGTTCATGGACTCCAGGTTAAGAGCTGCTGCCTTACGTAAACGTTGGGGTTCTCATCGCCACCCCATCCGCATGTAAATGTTGTCTTATCACAAAACTTTTATTATTTATTTTATTATTTAAGATAGGCTTGTATGGTTTGCTTTTAAGCTGACATAACGTAATCATTTCAAAACATCAATTCCATGGTACCTGTATCTTTTCTACCTGCGTACGATGCCTCGCTTATTAAATCAACGTATTTTGACGTAATTTCTACACAAAATTTATGAATAAAATAGTATTTACGGTGACCAATTCTTTAATTATTTATTATAGTGTTATCAACCGTATATACTATTTTATTCAAATCCAAATTTTTCGACGGCAATAACGCCGCTTCCACTGGTTGAAATTGAACCAAATTTGGTGAACATCGTTTCCATAGACAACCTAACACTTTCATGAGGTGAACAGAAAATTTTCAAATTTTTTGTTATTTATTTTTAAATAATAAATAGAAACTTTCTTCTGCTGTAGCAATGCGGCTACTGGTTGAAATTGAACCAAATTTGGTGAGTAGGCTTAAATTAGGTAACCTAACAATTTTATCAAGTAGCGAGTACGATTTGAGAAAAAAAGTCCTTTTTGAAGAGCCCTACTGCACACTGCAAACCCCTGAACTAAAGTATTAAACGAGACTATGAGTACACCGTTTTCTTCAATTTGTAAAATATGCAAATTTTCACTTTTTATATATTCTATTTTCCGAGAGTAGGTGCCAAATTAAAGTTAAAATATATAATGACGCTGTGTCGCTATATTAAACTTGGATAAAAACGTCCAAAAATACTCTGCTTCATGTTAATTTGCGAAAAGTGCGCGACATCTACTCACCTGAAATAAAATTCTACGTCGAGTTTCTGCCAAATATCCTCAGCGGTTACCAGCACTAAAATGTTAAGTAAATTAGAAAATATATAGCATAAGTTAGTATAGTGTAGACCAGTCCTGGGCATTGTGCGGCCCGCGACACGATTCTGAGCGGCCCGCGAAATGTTCCTTGAAATTTAGACTATAAATCTATTTAATAATGTAAATGTATGGACAAAAACTACTGTATCAACTGATCCGGAAATGCGTTTACTTTGAAGTCTAGTTTATTTATGTACCATGATTACGTAACCTACGTGTGAGTAATCCAGGTTCAAAATAAAGCCAATATAGGTTATTATGTCGTAACCATCAAAGTTACACGTCACCGTTTCCATATTCAAGTTCAAATCTTGTTTGTGGTCAGGTCTGTGCTTTGAACTGTTACGTCATACGTTTCTAAATCCTAATTTGTAAAATAATTCCATCAGTGCACGTGATTAGCGGCGATCCTCAAACCCAAACGATGTTATGTCAAGCAATGAAAGATACGACTGAACCCAGTCATTTCAGCAAGATTTGGAGCACTAAATATTTGTTTACTGAAGACGTGAAACGGTCTTTTTAGTTTATGGCGAGTACCGTGTACGACTCCGTGTTAAGGAATATAATTTGAGTTGGCATTATGAGAAACATCATACACTCGGCTGAAGTGAAGCTGATCTCGAAGCTAACAAAACGGCAAGCTATTTTACCATGCCTAACAGAGCTAGGGATCCAGACTTCATTAATGTAATCAATAGCGATTACGAATACTTCTGAATGTCGCAATTACGATTACGATTGCAGCAAAATCTCGAAGTAGTCGATTTCGATTACGACTGCAATGGTAAAGTAATCATGATTACTAGGGCAAGTTTTTGCAACTTTTGCAACTTTTTTTACAGCTTCCGGCAGCTTCCTAAATACTCGTAAGATATGTAGAATGCTGTTTTAAGCTGTTTGAAGGAATCTTACAGTGCAACTTTTTGCAACTTTTGTCCATTTTTTTCATGAAAGTAGCCGAGGAGCTGAGCCGGAAAATGGACTTTTTTTTGGGGGGGGGGGGTCAATCTGGGAAGTTGACCTTTTTTTTAGTCAACCGAGCAAAATGTGGTCTTTTAGTGAAACTTTTGAGAAAAAATAAATGCAACTTTTTACTGCAACTTTATCAAAAATAAATGCAACTTTCCACGGATTTAACTGCAACAAAAACTTGCCCTTATGATTACTCACGATTACTTTCATTTTGCTACTTAGAATTTTAGCCTTCGACACATTGGAAGACAATATAACAATTGCGATGAGAAGGCCTCAAGAGAGAATACTTTTCATTTTAGTGTGACGTCATTAGCTTGTCATTTTTAAAAATTCACCGCGGACGATTTGTTGCCCCAACGATTTCCATTGGTCCTACAATACCCACGCTAACAAGGTATATAAGCTGATGGCTGTGCTGTGGCGGTAATTGAGATTTAACGACTGATGCACGCTTCAAGTAGGATCATATGATAATTTGAAAAATTTACCATAAAATTCTGCCATCATGAATAATGTTTCTCGTAGTGCAGTGGTCGGGAACCTATGGCTCGCGAGCCATATATGGCTCTTTTGGGTATAAGATATGGCTCTTTGAGAAATTTTAATTTTGCACCCAATTTATCAATATCCCAGCAACTTGTTAGTAAATTTTCACAGCGGCGAGAATAATTATTCTCGTGGCCGCATGGACATGTTTTTGAGAATTCAAGGCTGTAGGGTATCTAGGTCCAGAGTTAGGGGTAAGACCACCATCTTTTCAAAATCCCCAAATTTAAGTTGCTGTCGCACCGGCGGCTAACACCACACGCAGAATCGATCTACCCAACATCGCGCGCCTAGAAATCGTGGATTGCACGATACCTTGATCGACGAAAGAGAATAGCAGACGTGGCGACATTTTTAGGACAATGCAGTTTTCAAATATACATTGTCTTCCTGATCTAAGCCTAGAAATAAAATGCCTTGGAAGTGACATTCTCAATTACCAATTCAAATTAAAAACAACGCTATCCATTTTCTTGATTAGTTAGTAGCTTTCTAGCACTGCCATCAAAATGTAGGTGTGTAACGCATAACCATATATTTTAGAAGGCGATCAATACTTGGATTTTCAAAATCAGCGCGACAATGACATCTGATTAATATCAGTGATTATAAATTCCAAGCTATTTACGATTGGTTGCGCTGTCACAGGTGAGGCTTGGCCAGTTTGCGCCTGATCTGAGCCTTACATCTCTTTTCGCGCTTTTTATCGAACAATAAATATGAAAATTCTGTGAATAAAAATGTTTAAGATCTAGTCATTCATAAACATCAATAGACGATAACAATAACCATTGAAGGGCTCACAATTTTCCTTCACTCATCCCTGACGACATCTGAAGCAGTGCCTCAGTTGTCTCCCCTAACCTCACGTCGCTGACGTATCACATGGTGGGAATATAATGATGTAGTGACTAATGCTCCCTCTAGTTCAGTGGTTCTCAACCTTTTTTAGACACGCGCCCCTTGATGATAGTGAAAAATTTCGCGCCCCCCTTATCGTCATCTCACAAAATCCAACCGGGATGCTAGCAACCCCAATAAAATTGTTTGATGGCGTGGAGGGTTATGGCTGTTGGTGAGAGAATTCAAAAATATGAAATTTGGTCTATATATATAGAAACACTCTTGAATTGGACGTAGATCGCGCAGAGCGAGAAAATTTTATCAGTTCCCTGCTTCTTCGCGCCCCCAGGTTGAAAACCACTGCACTAGTTTTTTACGAATCGGCGCGCACTAACCAGCTCACTGCGTGGTCCCTTTGACAACAGTGCGCAACCACTAAAAAAGGTCATTACCGCGTTTTTTTGTGTGTGCAGCTTGGATTTCCTGTGCGCGGAGACCGTGTCAGCACTGTGCAATTGCGCTTTGGTAGTGATCATGTTTGGCTCCGCCTACCCACGCAGGCAGAAAAATATATCGCACACTACGAATCCCATATATTAGTCAATTAGTGCTCCGAATACGTCATGGATGGTCAATTGTGACGTAACAGTTGATTGACATGTATGGCTCTTTCGGAGTTACAATTGGAAATATTGGGCCAATATGGCTCTTTGGTCAAAAAAGGTTCCCGACCACTGTCGTAGTGGAACAATGAATATAAGTATGCCTATTGCCGACAATCTACTTGATATTGCGAGCTTGGTTATGATTTATATCAGAAGTAGATGATTTCCAATGCTTAGATGTCGTAATGTTTTGTTGTACGAACACAAAATATCAAATATTTTTTTCGGTGAAGATACTCCTTTCCAAGCAACAACGTTCACACTGGGTTTAACTATAACAATTACTGTAGGCCTACCAAACCTCAATAACTCACTTGCCGGAACTATGGCAGAGTGGTGGAGATTACTATCCACCTGCGAGGTAGTAGTGTCTGGTGCGTATTGATAATGTGACAAACGGCATGGTGGCGGTTCTTCAAATCCAGGGATATATAGAGTTCTATATATCCCTGTTTAAATCATACGACTACATCAAATATCTGTTTCCGTGGTGAATGATAACAATATAATTATACCTTGATTCACATCAAACTATACTCATCTAATCAGGGACCAGCGGTCAAGGGTGGTAAGCGAGACGGCGCATCCCCTGTAGTCAGGATGAGCAAGAGAGATTTATGAATGCTTTCAATGATCATATTTCCAATAAATGTTGGTATTGTCTTCTAAATTTTGAACATTTTATTACCAAAAATCACGGCAATAGCATATTTATAGTTTAACTAAAGCGCGAAACGAGAAGGTAGGCACAGGAGAGGCATATGTGATGCAAAGCCGAGTCCAGTCTCACATGTGATAGCGCAATTCATCAAAACCAGCTCATAATACAGAATGATTGGAAATAATCGGACGCTATTGTCGCACTGATTCCGAAAATCCAATAATATAGCATGGCCTTACTGATGTAGCTATTATGTATTTGCAATCCGTACCCACCTTCAATTGTGGATATGTATGTATTAGCTTCTTACGTAGCATGCGTTTGAACAGTGCTAATGTGCAAAGAAACAAGTCCTCAACTTAATCACCTACTATTTTGCGTTTATACATTTGCAAATCTGACTTTAAACGAGTCAGCACCTCGCACCAGCATCGACGAGCAAAGCTAATACTTGTGATGTAATAATGAGCACTGAGCAGTGGAGTTTGAAAACCCGAAGTTTCTGCTATCAATAGCCTGATATGTTACACTGGTCTACACGATTTTCGTGCCAGGATTCGTTTAGTTCATTTTTACCTAATTTGGGGCGCCGAATACGAATCTGGCGTTATTTTTGTTGTTCTATCACGTTACGTTTTGAAGATAGTATTTTTGTCGATATTTACTTTTTCGGGGTAGTCAAGTAGATTTAATCTGATTGAAGTACTTACTGAAGTTGATATGTTTTGAGACTACTTCCACGTCCACCTGAACAGTATTTTAGATAGACTACTTACTTTTCAATTTGGATTTTGCAAAGTAGAAAGTAGTTTAAAGAAAAGAATTCACCACTCTCATGAGTTATATGATTATAAGAACTGCGTGACACAGCCCCTAAAGCACGGTAAATGAATATATTTTAGCCACCTCCGACTAACTGTTGAAAGTATGCGACCAGTCGACCACCATCCCCCGACCAAATATAATTGGATATTTACTGACTTTTAGTAATTCTCAGACCTTTCATTTTGCATTTCACTTGAAGTGGTTTTTACATTTCTTAGAAATTACTACGTCTACTTGTAATTGAGTAGAAGTGTAAGGCGTTACGTGTGGTACTTGAGTAGCGACGCCGATAACTTCGATCAACTCTAGTTCACCGTAAAATGTTGCGGCAAATCAGAAACCATCAAAAATATAACATTTTTGTATTTAGAACTGGCGTTTAATCATGCAAAACAAAAAAGCCCTGAAACCATTTAAAAACATCACTAGAAATGACCCAATGCTAATCTCTGGATCTGTTCCAGCATAGAAACATGGTGTTTGGTGTTGACTGGTCACAGAGTCTCCTATGTCGAGACGGATCGACTGTACTAGAAGTGATGAATATTTATTTCTATTGTGAAGTAACACGCACTTCAGTGTTTCGTGTTAAGCTGTTAGTAAGCAGTCTCCATTCATCTGGTTCTCTATAATAGACGATGCAAAATAAGCCCTTTATCTCAGGAAAATAAACCAACAGAAAAAAGAACAGTTCAGAAACAGCTTTCCTCGATTCCGATGAAATGTGACAGTATGTGGAAACTGGAGAAGAATTAGTATGACAAGTAGCCTATAGGCGGAGATTAATGATTATAAATTCTTCAAGTTATCATGATAAGCACTTTTTCTTTGGAAAAGCTGACATTATGTTTCTTTTAATGTTTCAAAAAAGCTTAAAGGGCCACATATGTGGGTCATGTACCGGAGAGAACAATTCTCTTCTACATAATATACCAACAATACAATGTTATCGTTCGGAAACTTTTACGTTTTACGAAAGAGCAGTGTGCTGTAACAAAATGCATTGACGGATTAAGTCTGCAGGACAGATGTACAAAGATAGATAACGTAGGGAACTAAATAAGTACTGAGCTACTAATCACAATCTTTAAACGAAGAGCGGTATGTAAAGATGAAAACTGCTACCGACTAAAACTATTTTCATCCACATATCAATTTATGGGTCGAAAAGAGGTCCTCAATGAAAGAAAATACAGAACCACTGGAATCAAGCTCACCGAAAACTCAGTTATTCTGTTCTAGAACAACCCAGGTTTCATCATTTTAGATGATTTCAATAACAATATTTGATGTTGCTGTTTTACGATCACCTTAATGTCACCAACGACAGCCGAAATTTGATTACTTTATGAAAATGAGAAAAATACATAACGAGAAAATCTGACGTGATAGAGAAATTCTGAGCACAGAATCGAATTCATCAACCTTATATTAGCCTAAATCAATCAATAAAATTTTCGGGCAAAAGTGTTTTGAAATTTGTAGACCAGTGTAATTTTATGGGTCGAAAAGAGCTTCTGATTGAACGAAAATAAAGAATCACTTCATTTAAGTTCACTAAATTCTTACTCATTCTGTACTACAACAACCCAGTTTCATGATAGATGATTTCAATAACAATAGTTAATCTGTTGCTGTTGTATACTAACCGTGATGTCACTAACGAAAGCCGAAGTTAGATTAATTTATGAAAATGAGAAAAATTCAAGCGGAAAAAATCTGACGTGATAGAGAAATTCTGAGCACATCATCGGATTCAGCAACCTAAAATTAGCCAAAATCAATGATTAAAATTTTTTGCGTAAAATTTTTCTCAAAATTTGTAGACTAGTGTTATCGCATTATTACTTGCTCGCGGATGGTCAGCTATTGTCATAGTCCAGGGGTCGGCAACCTTTTGGTAGTCCCGGGCCAAATTTCCAGTGTGCAACTTTTTCGCGGGCCAGAATTTTTCCTAATACTATATTTATGCTCACTTCGGTATATTATCCTACATTGCTGCAATCTCAATCATACCAATAACAAAACGCGTTTATTTACACTTCAACAACGCAGAATAAATGTGACAATTGACGCAGCTTGCTTTGCGAAAGGTTTTCAACTTCTGGTAACAAATCAGATGAAGCAAGTATCAGGCCATGTTTTAAATGGGCGTCCGAAATAGTGATCTTAGCTTGCTCTTCTTGAATTTCATTGTTGAAAACTATTGTTTACATGCGTACGTGCTACAAGAAATCGATGCAATTTCTTTTGCATTGTTGGTCAAGCTGGGATAAAGACCAATTTCAAGAACGTACTCTTTGTAAAGTCATGCAGCGATATGCTCTTTGTATGAAATTTGTCATTCAATTCAACTGCATCGCATTTCACAACGGCCCATTTGAAATTTACAGGCAATGGTATTGGCGTCCACATTAAACGGAGTACTGAATAGTCGGAATTTATTTTGTGGAGAAGGAATTTAGGAAAAGCGGGTGAATATTCAGTAATTAAATTTCGTATCACAGTTACAAATGTAGTGTTGCTACTAGGTTTTCTCTCCTCCAGTACGCCTATAGGAACGTGAGCATAATTTCTTTGTATTGTTGACATTCTCAGGGTCGCAGATTTGTTTCGAATGCGCATCAACATCTCATGTATTCAGCTGTTTTCCCCCGAAGTTGCAAATTCAATTTGTTCAGATGTGACGTTTAATGTACAATGAAAGCAAGATTAGATAACCATTTTCGATTACAAGAATATGAGTCGGCGATATTTGTATTTTCGAGGAGAGTTGCTATTTCATTTCTCAGTTCGTACACTCGTGCAAGCATAGCTGCTCGACTTAATGCGCGAACATAGCAGATATACAGGACATCGCCATATTAATTCTCTGCTTCTAATATTATCTGGCGTAAATGTTGGTGATTCAGTTTGTGAGACCAAATCATATAAACAGTTTTCATCATTGTGACCAAAACACTATTCAGGTTTATTGTCTTGGCGCACAATGCCTGGTGAATTTAACTATAAATAACTAACCTATGGAGGCTAGTTATCTGTAATTAAACAGTGTAAGTTTGAGATTTTGTCATTGCGTCTGAGATGTTCCAAGCGTTGGCAGGGGGCATAGCGTAAAGTGGTGACGATAAGCGCCTACCAATCTGGCAGCCCGGCTCGATTCCCGTCGGAGGTTTATCTGGGCTCCTCATCCCCAGTCAAAACGCAAACTTAGGCCAGGGAGGAATTGGAATTTTTTTTCACAACCAACAATCCTCTTGATTTATGATAACTTAGCACATGACTGCATCTCTCGTGTTCATTGGCACAGAGTGTACCATAAGTACATAAATAACTAATCTGAATAAAGTTTGTCGATATTCGCCACAAGACATATCAATCACCCAGAAAATCGGTAAATCCAATCCAAATCCTAATCCGTTCAGAAAAAATCTCTTATCCTAATCCAATCCAAATCCGACAAAATTTCACAAATCCGTTTTTTTTTTTTCAAATCCTAATTCTAATCCATGCTCATCTTTGCTAAATAGATATACTCAGTGTACATACATGTAATATATATAGTGCGATTGTAAGAACCACGCATGTCGTTGCTCGTAACGGCATTTCCCAATATCTGTATTAAGTGGATTGCAGGCAGTATGCATGCGTATGTTCTTAGTTCAACTGCCCAAAACATTATTCTCACATGGCCCGACTTGAAACGAGCATCAATCGTTATTTCGCAATTCTTTTCTCAACATTTGAATCTGCCACCACAGTCACCTACACCAGTGGCTCTCAAAACTCACGAACCGGTAAAACTGCAAAACAAATGTTGTGGACTGGTGAACCTTCCGAATCAAAATCCACACTAAATTTAATTACTACAAATGGATATTAATAATTACTACAAACTCATTTGATGACTTTTTCGTAGTAGATATTCATACGTGGTTCTATTGAAGCTTCTGCAAAGCGAAACTCGCGACGTACCAGTTATGATTGTTCGGTCGGTATCCTTTGAAAGAAATGCGACTTTGCTATTTGTTATAGCCGTTATTATACTGCCAAGTGTCGCTAAATTGCACTGTCGGAATTTACCGACGTTTCATTACATTTCTCCGTAACTTTCACATATAACTTGTCTTTTAAGCAGCTTCTTGTAACATTTGCTCCATCATTGCTACACACGCCCAAAGTAGACCGTGAGCTCTATTGCGACACCATACAAAAATATGTCCTACACTAAATCAATTTATAATTTGATGTTTCATTTCTCTAATCCACGGAAAAGCACCCAACCTCCTGTATTTTCGAATTGATATATAAAATTCGTGTATATCTGGCGGAAAGAAACTTGCCACTGACCGACGGTTGAGAACCACTGATCTTCACCAGATTAGCGTTGGTTGTAGCCAGAATCGGGACTGATACAGCATTTTGTCAACGATTCCCCCAAATGTTGGTCTTGAACGCCCATCGGGTGATCATTCAACCTTATGATTCATGGCTGAATTTCGTCAATCACAGTGATAATTAAATATATTATAATTTATTTTTGATGCGCTCTCATATATCACGTGATAAGATTTACCGGTAGAGCTGAGGGAGTGCGAAAATTTATGGCACATAATTAATAATTCCAACATATTCGGGCGTGCCGGCTGTTATTATTACTACTTTGTTGCATGTTACTTATTCGTGACCCCCCTCCCCGTCTGCTATATATTTAAAGATATTGGAGTCACCTAAACGTATCAGACTGCAGTAAAAGAAAAACTTCTTCCGTGACACGCCAACATAAATTGTAATTTCCTCAAGTGCGCATCATTTCCTCTCTGGGTATCCCCGTTGGCATTTGTACTGTTGCGCTAAGATTGGTAGGACAGGGGCTATTCGTCACGCCCATTCAGTGCGGCTACGGACAATGGACATATTTAGATGGAAAATTTCGGTCATTGTCCTTCTTTGCTAGCACACTTCGTGGAAAGGAAGTGGTATGCTTATTCAAACCAATATATTTAGCGATCTTAAATCGCGAAGCGCGAAGAACAGTTTCAAGTAAAATAAATCTCTCAAAAATATTCTCTATAATTGGGTTGATTTACGAAATAATTGTTGGTACCCAATTCGGGGGTTTGGGGTGCGGTAGTTACGGCCCTGGCTAGAATGCAAATCCTCGTCAGCTATAAAGTTGAGAAATGGGTATTGGGTATATTATGACGCAATACGCAAATGAAGTCTCATTAAACATGATACTTGTTCTCTCATGAGGCCTTCTCATCGCTATCGTTATATTGTCTTCAAATATGTCTTCAAAGATAAATGCCAAGAAGCAAAATAGATTTAATCGTGAGGAATCGTGATTACTTTTCCAATGTTATCGTAATCGATTACTTCCAGATTTTGCTGGAATCGTAATCGTAGTCGCGTGACTAAGTAGTAATCGTAATCGTAAACTACGGGCTCTCAGCACTTTCAATCTGTCAGTATGTCAAATTTGTTCTGCTCGATGTGACGAGGTGGTACGTGGGATCAGTAAAAATGCTCGAAACGGTGCGTGTATACAAAAAGTTTGGAAAGGACTGCTAACTAATCAATCAGGTGACAAATCACCAATAGTTATGTGATAAAACTATTATAACTTGACTCTAAATCTAAAATCATCTGCAACCATACAATTACCCACGCCAAAGTACTTCCAACTCCGCATCGACATCAGTTGCAATCTTCTGGACTTTCTCTAATTCTTTGCCTCTCAACATGTCACCTTCATCCCAGTATAATAGTGTTACTTTCTTTGAATTGCAGTTGTTTACGAGTGACAAAATGTCATCGAGTGAAGCACCAGCACCAACGTTGAATAGGCATCTAATATATTCGATCTGTAGTCGGATATTATCAGTAATATTGTGTGTTAGAGAGATGCTTACCACCATCGCTGACCCTTCACAGTACGAGATGTACTTTGTTTTAAGGTAGCTTACTTCAGGTGAATTTATTTCGAAAAGTCAGAAATTACGCCACTGCTGTGGATAGCTAGTACAAGACAAAACTGTATCGGAGACGCATAAGTTACCTCAAAAATTCGGTGATAAAGGTGCCATAGATTGGTTGGAGATGTACGTTTAGAACAGGCAAATAATGTAAGATGACAAATATTACCTTCTTTGACTTGCAAGCTTCAACTATATTTTTAAACTCGTCCATTCCTTCAACATAAAACATCGCATGGATGTTGACATGCATATCAGAAACGGGAATTTCGCTCCATCGTTCCACAATTCTCTTATAATCATCGGTAAATGCCTGCCCATTCACAGCAATGTCCAGGAGCTCAATCTAAAATGAGAATGTGATATTTTAATACGCAAACATTGCCGGAACAAGGATTCCTCGACATTAACATATCGAAGCGATTATCGTGATTGATGACCAATGAAATGACAAAAATGACAAAAAACATAAAAATATTAAACCAAAACATTTGAAAGCATTTCGTAAGGCTAATGCATAATCTGACCTGAAACTTTTTCAAGTGAGTTTCAGTCGACGACCAATCAACAGTTTTTTCTTTCGTGCAATCCAGCAATATCTTGCTTATCTTAACGCAGTAGAGGTTTCATGTTCAAAGTAAGATGAAATATTCTTCCGGTATATACAATAGATAGCCTATTCTTCGGAAATATTTCTACCTTTCATTAGGCAAACGCTATATAGAACAGTTCTGGTTCTCGAACTTGGGCGCGTGACAGCATCGGAAGAGGGCGGGAAGTCGCCTGAGAGAAATGAAGTTTCATGAACTAGGAATAAGTATAATTCAGTGGTTCTCAACCTTTTCGTCCTCGCGGACCCCTTTCGGACCGTGACGACCCCCGCGGACCTCCAGAAAGTTTTAGTTCAGATTTAGCCCAATTATCGTGCAATCGCCATCTGACCTCATGACTGTAGGTAAGAATGACTTTTCTTGCAAATACGATCTTACTATCCATGTGGAGACTGTGTCAACTGACTTTTATTATTTCAAGGGGAATTCTGCAATCGCATTTCCTGAAATACGTGGTCGTGTCTTGGACAGGATATTAGCGAGTGCAGAAAATCCATTTCCACAATATAGGTAGTGGCGAATGTCATAATAACGCGTTACCCTTCCGACGACACATAATCGCAATAAATATGGCACCAACATTAACAAACATTTTTTAATGAACATATAATGTCAAGCCTAGTAATTTCTATCAAACACAGTGGTTCTCAAACTTTTTTAGACACGCCCCCTTTATGATAGTGAAAAATTTCGTGCCCCCTTATCGTCATATCACAAAATGAAACCAGTGTGCTAGCAGTCGCAAAGGATAGTTTGATGGCATGGAAGGTTATGACTGTTGATGCGAGAGTTCTCAAATACGAAATTCGGACTATACACAGGGCAACAACCATGAATTGGAGGTAAACCGCGTTGAGCAAGAATCAACTTTCAGTTGGCCGCAGCTAGATGTAGAGATGATATATTGCAATAAAATAGACATGTTTTCGAAATTGTACTTAAATGCAGTCCTATAAAGGTCACATCCATCTCGGTTTTGCTCTGGAAAACCCGTCTATCATGTTCATGGGAATCATGTATTGGTTGCACGGTTGACATCGGCTTGTTTTGGTTCGTACATTGAAGAATCACCGTTGGGTTGCAAATCTAGAACAGATGCAAATATTTCCTGCTTTTTTCCTCCTACTTTTCAGCTAGAAGATATTATTTAAAAGGATGTAATGTCGGTAATGCTTTTCTGAACTTTAAATCATCTGTAAAATACCGAGTTATCTTATTTTATGGTAGACTGCAATTTAGTTGAAGAAGAATGTCTGCAACAAAGTGGAGAAGGGTTTAGCCGGACCCACCATGAACAAGATTCAAGTCTGCTCACTAGTTGGTCTGATACTCTGGTCACTATTCGGTCGGATAATTATCTGAGCAGAGGTGGTCAGTAACGAAGTACTTCTACTTTTCCGAAGTACTCAAGTAGTTTTCCTCTACTTCTGGTACTTACTCAAGCAGATCTGATTTTCGCTACTTCTACTTCTACTTCGTCATATTTTGTGATCTACTTACTTACTTTTCGCTATTTTCAGTTTGTCAAGTAGAAGTAGTTCAATCTTCCAATCAGGAAGATAGCCTGAGAAATTTCGGGGCTGTTTTCACGTATCAGTATCAACATTTAATTTTCATAAAAGTTGAATAAAGCCAAGAATTTTCGTCGCGCTTCGCGCGCAGTGGATACCGAGTGACTGGTATGAATTCACGAAAGTATCGGTGAATATAATTTAGATGACGGGTTGGCGTGGTTCCGTCCACACCGCATTATCCCTCATCGCCCATATGAAATAATTCATCACAATATATATGGCTCATAATAACGTTTGAAACTGATGTTTCGCAATCTAGCATTCACTTGTCATATCGTAATCTAGCGTGTCCTAATCTGGAAAAGTGGACTCCGACTTTTTTTAGTTAAAGAGCTGTTTTAGCATACCACCTTTGAAACTTTCTGGACTAAAGGCATGAAATACATGTTCCACTTTCAGAAGATGTAGTATCAATATCAGTTCTTTTGTCTAGATAACATACATGTTGAAGTATAAAAGCAAGTGTAGTAATGCCTTTAGTTTTCGGAAATAAAGCTACACAATATGGCATTTTTACAGTTCACCATATTTTTTATTAACGTTTACTAATCGCGCGAAGTGTTTACACCGTATCCTATATCACTTCTCCGTATTGCTCTTCGACTAAACTATGGGTCTTATAATATGGAGGATGGCGACGTACCATGCTGTTTTCTAAAACGTGCTGTTCGAGAAAACAGGATTAGTATCGCATTTCCATATCAATACTATCATTTTCATCTCATGATGTGGGCGAAAGATTATGCTATCGAAAATTGGATACCTGCCGGTATGCATCAATACGAATCAAGCTCGTCACCTTTCGCATAGCTCAATTTGCACCTTTTTACAATCCATGTGAACGAATTAGGATCGTTTTCACAACTACTTACTTACTTGAGTATTTTTAAAGTCGGTAAATTCTACTTCTACTTCAAGTAGTTTTAGGTTGCTTATGGATAAAGCACTTCTACTTGTACTTGAGTAGATTTTTCGTCGCTACTTCTACTTCTACTTGAGTAGCTTTCTTGACTACTTTGACCACCTCTGTATCTGAGTGTTTTAGTCACTCCAAGTTACCGACTTTAGATGAGGTTTTACAGTATTTGCTATATCTGAAAGGAAAATTGCCCCAAGACTACTACAACGCAGGACTCTGTCCTTCTAACTGTTAAAGAGGTTGCCAAAGTATGGAATATGACAAGAATACCTATAAGGCAAGCCCAGAACATTGTGTTGATGCATTGTTTCAGGCATTCTTCTTCAACTAAATTGCAGTCTACCATAAAATAAGTTAACTCGGTATTTTACAGATCATTTCAAGTTGAGAAAAGTATTACTGACATTACATACTTACATTACATAGCGAACTTATTAACTATCATCATGGGGGTCGTCTCTAAAAAAAAGTTTGAGAACCACTGAATAGAAGGTATGTCTAATCAATTTTGAGGCGGCGCAGATTCACACCTCACGGGCTGGACCAGTCAAAAAATACCAAAATGTCACTTCCAAACCATATTCGCAAACAATTGAATTGGTAAAGATAGAATGATCGGCCAATTGAATACAGTTGCAAACAAAAAAACATTGGCTCTAGCCATCAGTCGCGGCAACATATGTTGGGTTATTTCTATGATCCTTTGAGCTATAGTCGTGAAGCGACGAGAACATGCATTATGACTAATACAATGGAATTATCTGCATATTTGAATTCTTACAATTTGGTTCACCATTACTACCATTTGGTATACAAGGATGCGCTAATGAATTATTGTACTGCGGCAGTGAAATAACAACACACTGACATATATATGACAGTGCACTTGTAATCGATTGCATGAACCAAATCCCTTTGTCAGCCGCGCAGCCTATAGCTTTTGAGTCTGAAGGTGTATGGGAGTGCGACGTTCCATACCCCGTTCCTGAAAAGCTATCTAAGGCGCTTGGAAGAACGGAGAAAGACATGTATTTTCACGGTTATTCGCAAAATGATAACCAAAAATCGCGTAAATGTAGGGGGCACCCTCATAAAATCAAATTAAACTCTTTTGACGGTTGCAGATATTTAATGATCGACTGTTTACAGTACCATATTCAACATGGGTAGCCTACATGTATTTTCACGGTTATTCGCCAAATGATAACTAAAATTCGCGTAAATGTAGGGGTGGGGCCCTTTGACTAATCGCAAAAAGGATAGAGATCATAAAATCAAAGTGAGCTCTTGTAACAAGTGTAGAAATTTAATGATCGAACACTGTTTCCGTTACCATATTCTACAATCTACATGGATGCAGGGATTTTCACGGTTATTTGCAAATTCATACCTAAAAAAAATAGAATTGATGATTGACCCCTCTTTGCGGTACCTTACTTGGTTGTGTCACATGGTGCCTCTAGGAGATGATTACTGCAATAAGTTTACTTCATTCTGTGAATTCTGTTCGTTCCACAGCTGCTTTTGTCTGTGCCTGGAAGTACGTGTCTTATTAATTGGAATTGATTGTAGCCGAAGTTTAGTTGATTAAAACATTCTGATCGGATTGGTCCATGCTTTCCTCTAAAGGTCTCTATAATCAGCCTGCTCGTTACCAGAATATTACATCATAAGGGAATGTGGATTCAAATTAGGATTAGGATTGAAATATATCAACATAAACCATAATGTGGACGGTTGGATGCTGTGTTTGTTGCACTCGATGCCATTCCATCTTCATTTCCAATAAATAGTAACCATACTAGATTGCTAGATAAACATATAACATACCGTGGAACAGTGGTTCCCAACCGAGGGAGATTCCTTCCGAGCGGGAATTTTGTAATGTTTAGGGGGACATTATGCTTTAGAATTGTAACGGACTTACCAAATTTTTCATGTCCGAACTATCAAGTAGTAAACTAGTTTTTTCCGAACGTATGTTTCTTTTGGCTTTTCTTGCTGGAAGTATGTTCAAATCCTATTTCAAATCTCTCCTTTATACATACTAATTTCCCCCTTATATTTTAACCTAGTTCAGATGTGCCAAAAGTACAGTTCGCAGGACAATTTCGTTGGGACCGCGTCCGCCTCCCAACCAAATTTCTCCTAACCGGGCCAACGTCGTGCCTCTAGTGAAAGTATTTATCTTATTTTCAAGTCAACATTTTTCAGACAGTGACAAAACATTCCAACGTCATCGATTCAAGTCAAAGAGATCGTAAGTGAACTTGGCTTTATCTTTATTGAAAATGCACCCAAGCGAGAAAAAAACCATGCTAAACTTGGTGCAATGTTGATAAAATGGAAAGTAACTAACTAATATAATGTGCTATATTTATTAGCCATAGGGCGAAGAGACCATGCCTCCAATTATTTCGTAATTTTTGTTAATGAGCAATAGATATGCTATTTTTGGACAAATTCATTTAACTTGAATTAATTCTTTGCGTGCCTCGCGCGATTTGGTTTCGCTACAAAACTAGAAATGAAAAAGAACGCATTAAATACGCGTGATTTACAGAATTGAGTCAAAGTGAAATCCCAATTATAAAAGGTCGGTATTTTCTTAGCAACAGTCTCGGTGTGCACAGTACGCTAGTGCGGGTCCGGTAGGCACATGCATATTCGTACTAGGACACATCATTTCATGTAAACGTTTTGCAAAACCTGCGATTCAGCGAAGTCTGCTCCCAGACAGATCGACGGTGATAACACCTAGAATCCAGAATGATCGACACATGTTTACCGAAACCGTCTATATGGATATGACCTGAGGTGATCAAAGTAGTCGAGAAAGCTACTCAAGTAGAAGTAGAAGTAGCGACGAAAAAATCTACTCAAGTACGAGTAGAAGTACTTCTTCCATAATCCACCTAATACTACTCGAAGTAGAAGTAGAATTGACTGATTTTAAATCTACTCAAGTAAGTAAGTAGTTTTGAAAACAGTCTTAATTCGTTTGCATGGACTGTCAAAAGCTCCAAATTGAGCTATGCGGAAGGTGCAGAGAGCTTGATTCGTATCGATGTATCCCAGAAGGTATCAATTTCCGACAGAATAAACATTCTTTCGCATCATGGGATGCAAATTATGGTATTGATATGAAACTGCAATACTAATCCTTTGTTTACTAGAAGACCCCGTTTTAGAGAATATCATGGCATAGAGCCCTACCCCATATTAGAAGGCCCCAAGTCCAGGCGAAGAGCGATACGGAGAAGTTGTATCGGATACGGTTTCAACACTTTGCGCGATTAGTATACGTTAATAACAAATATTGTAGATCGTAAAATATATACTTAGTGTAGCTTTATTTCCGGAATATAGAGGCATTACTACACTTGCGTTTATGCTTCAACAAACAACATGTATGTTCTGCAGAAAAAAGAACTGAAAGTAATTAGAACTCAAAGTATGATACTCGGAATTGAAAGTGAAATACAAATACCAATTCTAAAAAGCGAAACATATATTTCATGTCTTTTGTCCATAAAGCTTCAAAGGTGATCTGCTAAAACAGGTGTAACGTTAAAAAAGCCGGTTTTTCCAGATTAGCAGGACACGTCACGGGCTGCTAGATTACGATATGATAGGTAACTGCGAGATTGCTATACGGTAGTTTCAAAAGTTATGGTGTGCCATATTTACTGTGATGAAATATTTGATTTGGGCGACAATGCGGTGTGAGCGGAACCAAGCAATCCGCTACCTAAATTATATTCACTGGTACTTTCGTGAAAACATATCTGTCACTCCATATCTACTGTGCGCGAAGCGCAACAACATTTTTTGCCTTTACTGGAATTTTATGAATATTAAACGCGCGAAGACGGGGAATAGAAGATCGCGCCGAACGGGTGAGGTGAATCGCAACAAGTCTAACGACGCCGAAAGGACAAGAGATCTCATCTACGTGGAATACCCGGATCGTATGCTAGAAAAGTCCACAACGACAGCCGACGACAGAACGAGTTTTGTCCAACATGATAGTTTGACTCTGAACGTCTTGGACTGTGATGTTGCTCATAATGCAAACAAGCTTGAAACGATACACGAATGCGATGAACATTCAACAAAGACCACCAACGCCAGTCAGCGCAACAACTGGGCGGATCAGAAAAAAAGCACTTTGGGCTCCGGAAAAGAGCAAGAGCAAGAGCCCCGAAATTCCTCAGGCTATCTTTCGTATTAAGGTATTAAACTACTTCTACTTGACAAACTGAAAATAGCGAAAAGTAAGTAAGTAGATCACAAATTATTACAAAGTAGAAAAAATCGGATCTACTTGAGTAAGTACCAGAAGTCGAGGAAAACTACTTGGGTACTTCCAAAAAGTAGAAGTACTTCGTTACTGACAACCTCTGGATATGACTGCGCGGCTCCGAAATGACGTCAACGAATAGCCCCGCTCTTGAAATCTTGGCCCGCGGTACAAATGAGACCCGAAGAGGAAAACACCTCACCCAGTCAAGAAGTAGGAATTTGTAATCTTTTGAGTAGCCTAGCGACAATCTTTCCCAGAGTTCACAAAATAAGAACATGATTCAACAAAGTAACGTGGACCCACCCGAAAGTTCATTAATAGTCTTAACTGTGTGGTATGGGTGTCCTGCATGCTATATATGGAAGTACCAATATTATTGGCTAAATTCATGCATAAACTTTAAAAAAAATTGCGCTACCTGAAGGTCTATGCATACCGCTATCAGCGATTAGTGCAATGGATCTCAAACTGTGCGGCGCGAAAGCATCTGACGGGGGCGCGAAGTTCCTGAGAGAAATAAAGTTTGTGAACAACGAAAGAGGTTAATTTGTGCTGAAACTTTCAAGTTTCAATAACCTTCTAATGATAATGCCATGTATAATATACCTTTTGAATCCAAGAAGCAAGGATTTAAATCGGAGTGGCTTGTAACGTCGAAATAGTCACTCTGAGTATACTCAATCAGGACTCATTTTGTGGAATGCCACTCTTACAAAGCGCATTTTTTTTTCGCAGCCGATAAGTAATCAATTGAATTATTCACTTTCCGAATACCCGCGAACCGAAGAGTATGATTGTATGTCCGGTTAAGAAGTGCCACGTTTGATTTGTGTGCGGCTCGCACCATTGGGTTTTGATTTAGTTCATGGTCAAGTTCAGCTAACTTTGAGTTATGCCCACGTCAGAAAACACAAGGGATTAGACACCAAAATCGCTAAAATATGTATATGCTACCTTCTGCCGTTGCACATAATTATTTTTGACAAAATATCCGACTGCTTTGCTTCCAGCTCATATTTATTGCTATGTGTATCGTCCGGGTTTGATATTCGAGAAGTCTCCAAACAGTGATAATCTCCTATGACATCAAACTATGTTTCTGGATGACAAACATTCTGGTTTATATTTATATAAGGGGGGGGGGGGGGCGGGGGGCGAAATTTTCCACTGTCTTCAAGGGGGGCGTGTCGAGGAAAGTTTGAGAACCGCTGGATTATTGCGTGATAAGCCGACAAACATGAATGGATAGGTATTTCGTTCGCCGTTACCTAACACGGCCATATCAACGAATCGCTAAGGAAAAGGTGTGTTTGCGCGTGTGTTTGTGTTTTTGTGAATTATATGTATCAATGGAAGTATGGGCAGTATGTGGAGAGAAGCCCTCCAGAAGTTATTTGGGACCAGGACCATTGTTTTTGGAGGTATACAAAGTATCGTTACGGCCCTGCTTGAAGAAAACACGCTCGTCTCATTATTCAGTCAACAGTTGCTTGCGAGAGAAAAAATGACCTTTTTTCATCATCGGCCTGATTTCTCCTAGGGGGAATTTTGGCTCAAGTTTTGGCCAACGGGTCCACGGGATGAAAAAGGTTGGGAACCACTGTCGTAGAATGTCGTGAGCTCACGTCAAGTCACTCATTTGGCAGCACTGGCATTCGCTGTCGCCCTCGTCTGCTCTTTCTGATATATTCCTGACGAATATCGACTTCGACATGCTGACAGGATATATTCAGGTCAAATCTCGAGATTACCCAGTAAATTAACCAAAACCAACTTTCAGCCCAAATTTTGAAAAGTTGGGTAATGAGGATAACCAGAAAATCTCATTAAGGAATACGATGCGTATAGTTGGGTTGTAATCAAACAAATACCCGCGAGAACATGTTTGTCTATATTTTTTGTACATATAAACTCACGTTTCTTCGATAACAAAGACTTTTTTGACTATATTAGATGTTTGCTTGTGATCTCAATAATACTACAGTGCGGCGCGCCAACATATTTTATTGTTGAATGCGGCCCTCTATGTCTACATGGATAGCATCTTTTCAGCTACATGTATTCCAGGCTTGAACAAGAAAGCGCTATATGTTTCATTTTTATGTAGGCCATTCAAACACTGGTTAATCGATTGGGTACAGAATGCAGATATGGTTTGGACGAGAGTGAATCAAAATCGAATCGTGAAATCTGTCAACCATGGCATTCATGGTAATATCAATCTTCAGCTACAAATATTGAATCCAGAATATCCATCACTGACCTTCTGTAGTTTCGACTTCGACAACTCCGGCAAATCAGCCTGCTTGGCGTATAGATTTGAAGGACATTTGAGATATCTTGCATCGAAAATCATAGCCAAATATGTCGCTCGAATAAGAAGAGCAAACCGTTCCAGTACTACTGTGCATTCCTGTGAAAAGCATATGTCCACAGACAGGTAAAAACAAATTTGTTACTGAAGCATACTCTCCAATATATACGTTCAAACAATTACCACGACTATTGAATGTCACCTCATTAATCGAAACTCTCGGTGTATTGGTGACCGACGCAACGACCACCGACGAACCCACGGTTGGCCACACCTGCCCTACAACTGGCTTCAGTGTGTTACCATTCAATGTCACGTAAAGTACGCAATGTAGAAATGCCGACATAGCTGATTTTTAAGACATTGCTAAAATTGTCCACAGGATAACGGTACAGGCGTGGTTGTTTTCTGTGTTCATGGCATTTCGACTACCTTGGTCATTTTACACCAGGCGGGTATTCTTCAATGTGCTTCCTGATCCGTTGACTTGCCGGCCGGGTCAGGTTAAAGACCTGACTAGTAACACTGGCATCCATGGCTTCCCCGATTGGCGCTTAGCATTACAGGTATAGCATGGAGGGCGGTGAACGACTTATAAAGCCTTACAAGGCTATTTCTGCACATTCCTTGTCCAGTGGCATGTACCATTGTGGTATGCGTGTGCAGTGTGCACTGTGCACAGATCGTGTGTATGCATAAAACGAGTCCGTGTATGTGCCGAAAAACATTAAGGATAAAATATAGGGCCTACACCGCCCCATTTCCATTCCAGTGTCGCACAATCCACTAATACTATTATTTTCATCTGCCCAAGACACACAATGTAAACACACAAAGCGATGTAATGAACTGATAGTAGGATGACGAAACCAAGGGCGGAGATAATAAAGTTAGCTGATCCGGGAGAACGCTGATCGTGTGATTAAAAACTGCTAATCGGTACGCATTTTAGGCGGAGATAATAAAGTTAGCTGATCAGAAACAATGCTAATCATGTGATTAAATACTGCTAATCCCGACTCATTAAGTTGGAAAAGGCTACGCGCGATGCTTACTCGAGGTGTCCCGAGATTTCAATCAAGTAGCGTAATCTGTTGCATCATAATGCGAAAACGCGTTATAGGCTGTCAGTTGTCAATTGATAGAATGAAACAGCAGCCTGCTGATAACGCTACTGCCACTGCAATAGGTAGAATTATCATCATCGCGAACGCAGTCTATGCAGTTTAGTTATCTCTAGTTTGTTCCGGTTTGTTAAATCATGAAATTAACTCCTACTTTATGCGCCGCGATCAACCAGTTTCCTTAATCCTAGGTTGACAAATCCTGACGAACGCGATAATCGACTTTATTGCTAATCCAACTTTGTTATCTCCGCCCTAAAGGTTACGGTCTCTCCACCTAAAATCCACTTCGGCCAAATGTCAGACATCATGGTTTTATGGCTCTTTTTTCATTCGTTTTCGCTGTATTTATTCATCCTTCATTGGTTCTATCAATTGGCTTATTGTAAATGCGCCGTACGAACAGCGCATTTAGGGAGAAAGAGCCCAGTTACACCTCCGATACATATAAACGTGCTACTCCTTGACTCAAATCTGGGACTCTCCAACGATGACTGTGGATTAACAAACGACGCCAACTAACAGCAGAAACGCATAACTTTCGATGTCTGAGGCTTGTGTCGGAAGATGCAAGAAAGTTTGAGAACCACTGACCACAAAACAGATTCGATACTGACCATCGATCGTCCTATTTTAAAATAGGTTAATCCACCCCCTCCCCCCTTCGGCGGAGAGACTGCGGTTCGAGTCTTTCACGTAGCACGTTTTGAAGTCTCCGCGGTTTATGTGTTCGTCCGTCCTAACGTCGATGGTCCCACAGTGTCACCAAGAAATGCGCGGACAGAGGCCCGTCAAAGAAGTTGATTTGGTCAAAGTTCTCCAACTCCATGCATAGGCGGACGATGAGAGATATTGGGCTCAAACGTTTCATGACTTTGTTTTGGTAATCATCCACGATGGAACCAAACGTCTACGGTAAATGTTCTCTTCCCGTGTGGATTTTTTATTTCAGCTTGCTATCAGCGCCAAATTTCTGACGTAGTAGCGTTGCATGGAGTAGTACGGGTTAAAATCTAATTAGAAAGTTTGAGGGATTTTTATTGATACATGAGGTGACTTGCGATGTTTTCGGGAGTTGAGAATGGGACAGGGTCGCCGTTTTCAAATATCTCGATAGGAAAATAAATGCTTGTTTGTTGTAGTGGAATATAAAATGAAACTAACGAAAAATGAGCGATAGAAACAAGCGCATTCGATTTCAATTCATACCATCAAATACAAATAATCTTGATAACGAACCTTCATGTTGAAATGCCCTGCAACAAAGTTGCCACTTATCTCGACGACATCGTCTTTGTTCTTCAACGTTAAATCAAGTCCTACTGCAGTCATCATGACGACCTTAATATTGTTCAGATGAAAAGCTCGAGATCGTGGGAAGTAGCCTATCCATCGTCGATAAAATAACATGACGAAACAACGCAGCAGTTACTTTTATGACTTTGATTCCACGATATCATCGATATGACAAATCGCTTATTAGACATTCATATTAATGAAGTTGAAAACATATTCAAAGCATCGAACAGTTTCATTTTTTCTTTCACGGCGTCAATCGATCAACAATTGTGACATTACTAGCATTTATTTATTATTTGGCTCACGTAAGATACAACTACTGGTGAGCAGCATTCATTGTAACGTTGATTGGTAATAGCAGATGGCTTTAAAATGCAGTCACTTCGTTGATAGTTATCAAGTCCTCCTCCGAACTCACTCTCCAATTCAAATTTCCTGACATCGATTCAATCCGACGATGCCCGAGGAGTGAGCGTAGTGCTGTTGCTGACAAATTGTTGTCACGAAAATCCACTTTGTCAACCTGAAAAGATGGACATACATATTGTGAAACGTAGAGATTACGCATATATAAAATGCAATCACTAATCAAATCATCGACTACCGTATAATTATTTACTGGTACGGAAATCCATTTCGTATAATGTAGAACAGGAGTGGGCAATTATTTTTCCCGGCGGGTCAAATGTGCAGCAGAAAATATGTTGGTGGGCCGAGACACAGGTTTAGACTATATTCTGCGACGTGCAGTTTATTTGTAAATTGAAAGCAGTGAATTACATTGTCAACACATGCTGCTAAGCGGATGTGATAATATTAGGTTACAACCAGAGCTTTGTGTGGCTGGTAAAATAGCTTTACTGTTTTGATAAATTCGCTATAGCAGGTCTTCCGCCTTAGCCGAGTGTATGTATTTATCTACAAGGTTTTTTCTCATAATGCCGACACAAATTATATTACTTAAACACGGAGACCTGCTCGGTGCTCATCATATACCAAAAATACGGGTTCACGACTCCAGTGACCAATACAAGCTTTGTAGTATCCAGCAAACTCGGAAAAAGCAGTAATTGAGCTCTTCCTGCATGGCGAGTGAGTGAAAGAATGCTTGTTAGATTCAGCTGAGTTAATATGCCCTGGGAATAAGTAGGGATATGAAAGTGCCCCGCAATCCAAGCGAACTGCCACCAGAAGGATAGACGGCACCGCTCAGAATCCACGCCACAGATATCTAGTTTAAACATTTACCTCGGTCCGCCAATTTATTTTCGGCTTCACATTCGGCCCGTGGGGAAAGATAATTGATCACCTCTTGTCTATAGTTTTAGTCCACGCATTAACATGACTAAGTAGATTCTATGGTCTAAATTCCAAGGGACCTTTCGCGGGCCGGTCAGAATCACATCGCGGCCGCACAATGCCCATGTCCAATCTAAGGCATTGATTACTAGACCTCACGTGTATTTGATCCTTGAGACATCTTGCAGTAATCCTCAAAAGCTCGTCGTCGATTCCGCAGTTGCGTAAAATCAAAGTGTCGAGTCTTTCATTCCTTGCTGCAAGGGAACCGACGATATGAGCTTCATCGCGACTCAATGAGATGCCAGATGTATCGATCACGGAAAGAAGTTTCATCAGGTTGTCGTCGTCGGATTCAAAAATAGCTGTAAATAGTTCCATCCGAACGTGCTTGTCCACAGTTTTCTCGAGTTGCGAACGAATCGATCGACGGAGAACGTGCTGTTTCACCAACTGATTTGAGACTGTCGGAGAACAAGGTAAATCTCGAATACGGTTTGCTATAAGACGTATTATAAAATAAGCAATGCACTCTAAATATGATGTGATCTGTAATTAAAAATAAGAGTGGGAAACAATTTTTTCTGTTACTATTTTGCAGTCACCGTATTCAGACTGCAAGTTGTTATTGTTGTTTGTATTCATTGTGTTCGGACTACTATGGTAATTTACACCGGTCGATATTTCATATTGCGATTCTTTATCTGTCGACTCGCTGCACGATTCACTTTCGTTCTAGGCTTTTATAAGACATCGCTGACGCGGATCACATGGCCAGGAGAAGCCTGCATAAATAAAACCCCAATACTTAGGAATTTTGGAGTCACCCTTGGTTGAACTCAAACTCGCAATCCATTTGTGTTGAAGCGGTGAAAAGTACCACTACGCTATCTCGCCACACATTACAAAAAGAAAACAGGTCAAGTCAAGTCATTTGAAAAATGCAAAGTCTAGTAACGAGTCAAGTCGCTCAAAGTGACTCGACTCAAGTCACATCAAACGTGTTAGAGTTATTGCCATTTAAAGTTAACGATATGATAGGGTTACCATATTTTGGAAATCTAAAAAGAGGACACTTTTTCAGAATTTTCAGACTTGCAAAACCAGAGGAAAATTCTCAAAAAATGGTCAATTTTACACACTTCGTGGTCGGTTGACTAAAAAAAGGTTAACTTTCCGCTCAGCTCCCGAAATACCCGCCGGAGCGTCACTTCGGTGCTGATTTACGGCACTCAGTAGGATTTTGCAATAAATATGACCAAATTTCTCAAAAAAGAGAATAAAATCTCAAAAAAGAGGACAAAAGGGCGTCCTCCGAGGACGGACAAATCCTCTTAAAAGAGGACGTATGGTAACCCTACGATATGAGAATGCTACTCCTAGGTTGACTATACTCCATGCCAGGGTCTGAATCGCAATCTTGAATTGCAGTTTTTCGTTGACTCGTCTTGACTCGAGTCATTTTCTTAAAAACGAAAAATGACTCGACTCGAGTCAATTTTTGTCTTGACTCGATTTGTACTGGAGTCCTTGCACATGACTCGTACAAGTCATATGACTTAACACATTCTATATTATTTATTCAAGTCTCGTATATCAGGACCGATGAAAAACAGGCCCAGAAGCCGTCTTATATCTGTTTGAATAAACATGTTTAGTTTGAGTAAAATGAGTGAGTCCGAGGCCTTCGATTCCACCAGAGAGTGTCACAGAAGTGGACTGAACCTGAGTTTAACTCGATACTGAACATTAAACGCAATAAATCGGCTCGGACTCGAGCTTTAACACTATGACTCGGATACGATCCGTTGCTCTGTGACTTGAACTTGAACTTTACTCGGTGGGGAATTGAAATCGACTCGACTTGGTTCGAGTCAAAATACGACTAAATGGCCAATAAAATAAAACAACTCTTGTCGGTGCAGAACTTCAATATGCAAAATATATATAAATTGAAATGAATCCAAGTATATTGGGTGACACTCATCAAGAGTATAATCGTCAGAAACTAGTACAGAATTCAGAAGAACCTTGTATATCAACGATCTCTATCAGCAACTACGATATCCAAGACATGAAATTCGGAAAACCTCACATACTATTTTTAAATTATTTTTACGAACTCCTTTGGCACAAACTAGGTTAACATATTATTATGAAAGTCTACCTACACCAAGGCGGACATATTTATATACAACTGATTTACAATTGATTCTATCCAAGTGTTCTAGTGCTGGGCATGGATAGCTATAGTCCACGGACCGGATATACGCCAGCTTTTTATTCTTGGCCAGAGCCAGAACGGAGCCGGATTCATAGTTTTGCTGATAAGGCCAGAGCGGGCCAGATTCGTACTTTTTCTGATACGAGTGGAGTGCTAGGTAGAAGTATGCAGGATTTAGTCACGTGCGCTTTTTTCTTACTTCACCAAACAAACTCAAAGTTTTCGAAATAATTCTGATAGTCAAGAGACTCAAGACTTTGAAAACCCTTATTTTCAACTATCACAAATTATACCAGTTACTAAAGAAGATCACAATGCGACAAGGATAGGGGCAAGAAAGGTTAGTTCCTTCAAGATACATCAATAACGTCTTGATCTTTGTAAGTATGATGAGCTTTTGCTTGTAAATATGGTGTGATGTGTTTTCATGTAACATATGGAGCAGGGGTCTCAAACACGCGCCCCGCGAGAGCATTTTGTGCGGTCCGCGTCGGCGTTTTGGATTTTCTAGTATTCGACAATATTTAACTGCCACGTATCATTTTTAGATTTGAGAACTTGAAGTTCACTCCAAAACCGCTCCAAAACCTGATACTACTCATCCAACTTCAATATCGCAACACTTTCGAAAGCTACCATGCGGTTAAAGATCTGCGTCACATTAACTGTTCATCATAATAAAACATAACACGTTGATTATTTATGACTGAAAATTGGGATTCTGACTTATGAGCAATCTTTTGTAAAATTACTCGAACTTGGACTGAATGGGTGATAAAATGTAAATGACTCGAGTTGAGTCGGTTCAAACGTAAAAATCAGAAAAGGACTTGTGACTTGGAACGTCGAGTGTTGGTAAGTCATGGACGCAACAAACCATCAAACTGTCATGAGGAATAGTAATATATCAAAAGGTCGTAGCGGGCGTTACGTAGCGTAGAGGATCTCGCTATCAAAGCAGGTCGGTATGACAACCATTGACTCTCTGTTGCCTCCTCGATGTATAGTTAGTTAGGCCTACAACTTGGGTCCATGTTATTATTGATAATTGAAGGTGGCGAGTAACAAAGTGGTTCGCTCGACAGCTGTAACACCAATATATTGTTAGGCGATTTCACTTTTCTTTACTATCACGCAATAATGTTATATTTATATTGTTAATCCTCTGCTCCAATATTGGAAGGTGAACCTAACACTGATTTAATTTGACTTTGGTAATGACCAGAGGTGGTCAAAGTAGTCAAGAAAGCTTCTTAAGTAGATGTAGAAGTAGCGACGCAAAAATCTATTCAAGTACGGGTAGAAGTAATACTTTCAAAAGCAACCTAAAACTACTTGAAGTAAAAGTATAATTTACTGACTTTAAATCTACTCAAGTAAGTAAGTACAGTTATGAAAACGTCGTAATTCGTTCGCATGGACTGTCAAAAGTTGCAAATTGAGGTATGCGGAAGGTGTAGAGAGCTTGGATCATACTGACGCATCCAAGGGCAGGACCGTAACAGTACTTCGTCAGACCCCCTAAAAAACTTTGGTCTTGGGCCCTCCACAGGGGGATAGACCAGACTTTTGGGGGGCTTGGCCCTCCAGACCCCTCTCACCCCGTATATTTTTGCCGCTACTTATCATCCAGATTTGTTATACTGTTCAGTGAGACAGCATTAGTCGCCTAACCGCGCGAACCGCGAAAAATTTCTTTAATTCATCATTGAATTAGTCAATATGATCGGGAATCGCATATTATTGCTATCAACTTTTTTATCCTCTCTCTCTGCACACATAATTAGATTTACCGGTAGAGCTGAGCGACGTGTCTTGGAAAATGTAGGGTTCGTAAATACTAATAAACATATTCGGGCGGACCCGCTAATATAATGACTGCGTTACATGATGTTATTTCGTGATCTCCTGTCTACTACGTCGAAAGATATTGAAACCGCCCAAACTTACTAAACTAAAAGACGTACCCGATTTCAAATTATTATTTCTGCACTGGCAAATAATTTGTCTCAGTGGGGTGGCGTTATGTTGTGGGGCAGAACACGAACATTCGGCGCCAGCCATTTAGTCGCCTATGAACAATTAAATTATTGCATATATATCGAAGTCAGCATAAGGGCAGGCCTTATCGACCAAGGTTTTCTCGCTGCCGATCGTTCTGGCGCACTGCTCGGAGTCGCATGGTACATAGGGTTGCAAAACGTCCTCTTTCAAGATAATTTGTCCTCTTTTTTTACTTTTCTGAAAGTGTCCTCGCAGGACGCCCAAATGTCTTGATCTTTTGAAAGTTTTGGTGAAATTTGGTGAAATATATGTTAAAATTCAACTGAGATAAAAGAAATCAGTACTCAAGTAACGGTGTGGCGGGTCTGTCGGGAATTGAGCCAGAAAGACGACCTTATTTTAAGTCAACCAACTACAAACTCGGAGTAAATTTACCAATTGTTCTGGATTTTTCTCCGGCATTGTAAGTGAGAGAATTTTGAAAAAGTGTTCTCTTCTCAAATTGCCAAAATTTGATAACCCTAATGTTACATGTCCTAAAACGGCTAAAACTTCATACGCCTTGGTGCGTCGTGGCGCGGTAATGGCCGACGCCAAAATACCTAATTCTACAAATCATGCGTATTTGGGTAGGGTGCCCAATAATCAAGATATCTTACCCTATTAAAAATAGGTACATTTTCAAAAAATACTCCATATTTTATCTTAAATCACGAAATAACTTTGGGCCCCATTCGAGATCGACCCCCCCCCCCGCCAATTGGGGGGTTTGGGGTGCGGCAGTTACGGTCCTGCCAGGAAGTATCGGTATTCGACAGAATAATAATTCGTCTGCATCATGGGATGCAAATTATATTGCATTGATAAGATACGACAGTGGTGCTTAAAGCCTCATCAGGCTTTGTGGCCCACGACAATGGCACAATGGCAATTTCAACAGTTCAATGCATTTTTTTTCTTCGCGACTTTTTCTTGCTCTCTCTCTCTCTTCCACACGGATTCATTCTTCGAATCTTTGCTGGCGATTTCCAAGCTCGGCTTACTGTACTTTCTGGGCTTTTTAATTCACTGCAATTGCAGTGAGGTCGGCGATGAGGAGCCCAGATAAACCTCCGACATATAGAAACTTGGTAGAGCCGAGACTCGAACCAACAGCCATTGGTGTCGTGACGGTGTCGCTTAGCACATTGCGCCACTCGCTTCCCCAATGGGATGCAAATCATAGTATTGACATGAAAATGTGATATTGATCTTTTGTTCACTCGAACACCCCGTTCTAGAAAATATATTCACATGGCGCCCTTCCCCATATTATAAGGGCCGTAGTTTAGTCGAAGAGCAACACGAAGAAGTTGTATAGGATTTCCGTGTTAACACTTTGTACGATTAGTTCCATAAAAAATATGGCAGATCGTTAAAATGCCATATAATGTAGGTTTATTTTCGGAAAATAGAAACATTGCTGGACTTGCTTTCATGCTTCAAATAAAGATTCTCTCTCTCTCTCTTTATTTCTCTCTCTCTCTCTGTCCCTCTCCCTCTCTCTTCCCCCCTCTCTCTCTCTCTCTCTCTCTCGCTCTCCCTCTCTCTCTCTCTCTCTCTCACTCTCTCTCTATGGTCTCCAGACAAATGGTTGCGAAACGGTTGTCTCAAGAGTTATGATGGGACATTTATGCTGCGACAATGCGGTGTGAACGGAACCACACAGCCGGCTACCTAAATTATAGCCACCGATAATTCCATGAAAACTCTTTCTAGTAGGAGGATTAAACTACTTCTACTTGGCAAACTGAAAACAGCGCAAAGTAAGTACGTAGATATGAAAATATTACGAAGTAGAAGTAAAAATAGCCGAAATTTGATTTACTTGAGTAAATACCACAAGTTGCGGAAAACTACTTGAATACTTCGAAAAAGTAGAAGTATTTCGCTACTGACCAACTCTGGTAATGACATGATCAATAGCCTACTTATCAGAAGTATGCCAGAAACCAGGATTGGGATACACTGCTCAAATGCTCTGTTATCAGATCAATCCTTGTTAAATCATAAAAATTCTACCTATAGTTGTGGTACGTCAAATGCCCGCTAGCTGCAAATTTGTAACGCGACAGCTTTTATGATGTAATGTTGCATTTGTCCCGTTGCTTTGTGTCTTATCTCATTATTGTGACAAGTTATGCCAAGTACAACAACAATTTTATTCAAATATTCAAAAATGTGATTTGTTTCGTGCCAGGCGTGAATATTACGATAATTGATCACATCTTCATGATGTGTGTGTTATGCCAGTATATAGACTACAAGGTCCCGTCAAATAAGGCCTACTTGGAAATACATGTACATTGAATACCCCCATTATTGATGCTGCAGCCCACGGCGTCATCAAAAACTAGGAAATTGGCCAGCGACTACATTGGAGTGTGAGACCCCTGATAGAGTAATGCGAAGGCTGAATAGAAATGTTGTTATACTATCATTCCCATAACCATAACCGTAAATAAAGTCACTAGTTCTAACTTACTTTTATAGAGATAATCCGTTGATTTTTCGTAAACGAGCCCGAAAACGAATCTCCGAACTACCGACCATCGTTCTTCGTGGAGATGTCTGTCGTCGAATTGAGAGAATTTTCGAGATGTCATTTGCGCTATAAAACTAGCCGCAAAAAACTCTTGGATGCTTTGATGACAGAAGAAGAAAATATAACCCCCTTCAACTAAATGACGACTGAGGAGATTGTTACCGGGAACCTTCATTATCAGATCTTGCACTTCTTCAATACACACGCCGAACTTTCGCATATCCTCTTTGTGAAACACGACTCTCCCTTCTTTCATTCCTCGATAAGCCATCGCCTTCAATTTCATTATTATTTGGTCAATATTGTCGCGATTTCGGATGTTTTCGACGCCATGAAGAGCAGCGATGATCCTTCGGTAAAGTTCCGTGACTGTTGAGGGAGGTGGTCTCGTAGGATCTCGTGCCATTACAACTGCTGTTAGGATCAGAAACACGGGAACACACACTAGGTTTAGTAACCTAGGTGACATAATACGAATATCCTCCCAGGCTTCAGCACCATTTATTCCTATTAAAGACACGAAAAGCTTTTCTGCGTCATTTGGCGCCAATCCCGAGAGAGTAATGATGCCGGTGGGTCGTACTTCTGCAGGTAACTCTGACACTGTAAATTCGCGTGCAGAGAATACGATTTTTGCCTGGGGAAGCAGATTACCTGACAGAATGTTGTACATTATTGTTGCAGTGTCGGCATTGGAGAAGGGATTGATTTTATTATAATTCTTGGTATTATCAATCTTCCAGGTCGCCTGATCTAGACCATCGAAGAATAAAACTGCTTCCATTTGATTATCCAGCAACCACTGGTAGGTATTTTCCTCATCTGCCTCATTTTTGAAAAGTCCTCCGAAAAGAAGAGTTGACGGTTTCACTGAATCAGCGTAATGTATGGTTTTCAATTCAATGAAGTGTACCATTCCGAAGCCATCGTGATGAGAGCTTCCTTGCTTTCGGTTGATGGTATCGAGTGATTTTCTCGCTAATCTACGCATGATAGTGGTTTTCCCCGACCCCGCAGACGCAACAATGCCAATGATAGAAGTTTCCTCGCAGAGATGGGGATCAGTTTCTTCTGTGATTAACATCCAAACCTCATCTAACGTCAGGGCATCCTCACGCTTCACTTCGTGTTTGTGAAATCCTATTTCCTTTCTTAGTTGATTTTTTACGACCTTCTTCCTTCTTCTACCAAACCAAGACGACTTTTGTATCGTTACCTCTATGTCCTCGACGATTTCATAATTCCCTTTGAAGTAATCGTACACTTTGACTTTTTTCATTTGCGGGTTAACTTGGAAATTTGGTTGGTGCAGTCGCTCAGTCTTGAAGTCATCGAGAATTTTTTCGGTAGTCTTTTGCCGTGTATTATTGTTGACGACATTTACCAGTTCTGAAAACTTTTCTGCAACAAAAAGATCGCAATGGGTTATCAATATGTTATATCCCTCTCGTGTTTACTCCTCTATGGTATCGCGATCCAGAGGTTTATTGTTCGATTCCAGCTGACCCAGTCATTGGAAAGAATAGACTCAATAGAGCAGTGGTTCTCAAACTTTTTTAGACACGTTCACCTTCGTGATAGGGAACAAATTCGCGCCCCCCTTTTCGTCGTATCATAAAATACAACCAGAATGCTGGTAATCCCAATAATTTGCTTAGTTTCGTACAATACACAGAGCAATTACTATGAATTGGAGGTTATTCGCGCCGCGCGCGAAGACAATTTTCAGTTGACCGTAGCTTCGCGCCGCTCGTCAGATGCTTTAAGGGGGGCACCCCCCCCCCAGTTTGAGAACCACTGCAATAGCCTGTTTTGGTCCCAATCGCAAGTAAATGGGTATGACTAGGGTTGCATTTGAAACAAAATCTAATTTAAAGCAAACATGTTCAATACAAGGCCCTTACATGCATTTTTGTAGCCATGACGTCACGAAATTTTTAATTGTGACGGCACAGTGGATTGGCATTTCCTTCGAGGAATAGAGCATTCGACCACTGTCATATCGTCAACCAGGACTACATCGTTTTTACGGTCGGTGGACTTTATCATCAGAACATCCATTCCGTACCAATGATTTATTTATATATACTTGCTATAATTGTTGAACCGACGATGATTTCGACTGTTCCAGCCTCCCCATATCGTATACCTTGTCTATATATTGGGTGCAAATTGTCCGTAGACTCATACTACATGTTTTTCCGAAAGTATTTACACAAGCATGGCATAGTTCGACAACGTTTAAAAAATCTCAATTTTTTTAAAGGCATTTGTTTAAAACACTGTTTTGAACAAAGTGGTTTAAAATACCGTTTGTTTCAAATGCAATCATCGGTATGAGGTTGTGACAGGATCGAAATTCGTCATTTCAATTCAGCCAAATGTTTATGCAGGTCACCAAGCACTGTTCACTCGTCGTATGCATCACAGGAAAAGCCGACAAACTGCCGAACCTTCTCACTCTCTCATCCTCTAACGATCCTCTAAGTCAGTGGTTCTTGACCTTTTTCATATCGTTACCCCCAAGAAGGAAATGACAGGATGCAATTACCCCCTTTCAAAAAAATAACCAACTACAACTTGCACTCAATTAACTGTAAAACAGCACAAAGATGACGTTATAATGTACACTGAAATGCCTGTTAAAAATATCAAGTCAATGGGAAGGCTAATGCTGTTTTCGTGTTATCCAGTGGCCAAATCTGAACAAAGGGAAGGATAATAGACAACATCTCATGTAATTGTCAATCGCAAAATTTTTTTGACTTGATAGATAGGCCTACCATTGCAGAAAATCCTACCTCACAGCAATAAGGAAATTCAATCGGAAAGCACAATGCCATTATGATAGGGTTGCCATACGTCCGGAATTTCCCGGACATGTCCGGAATTTCACTGTTCAAACTAGCGTCCGGGATGAATTTCTAAAATATGCCAAATGTCCGGAATTTTGAAGACTTGACGTAGGCTCATAATGTTTCCGTAAATCAGCATAAAACAATATTTTTTTGGAATATTTATGCTGATGCATGATATTTTTCTTGATGTGGGGTGATTAAAAAGCTCCGTGGTGCGCACCGGCATAAGGCTGATAAACAATCTTATCGGTAGGACATGATAATGACTTAACGATGTTCAATTACGCTCCCTGTATTTTCGAACTCATCATCCCCCACCAGCTCTACCGCTAACTCTGATCATGTGGGCGGAGATTAGTATCTATAAAGTAATATATCGAACGACCAATATTATTGTCAGAATTCATTCACATAATTTAACGACCAGATGCATATGGAAGCCAGATTCATATAGCAAGCACCCCTCCACCCCCCCCCCCCCCCCATCGAAGTTGCATCGATTACCCTATAGTGTGGGCTCAAAATCATTGTTTATTTGGGCGGGAGGAGGCTGAAAACATGTGCTTTCGGTCCCGGTTACACAACACACAGCCACATACTCCTGAACCGGATCGTGACCACCTCTGGTCTATGAGCAAAGCTTTGCTAGTGTGACGTCATAACTCGTTTTGAAATCCACTAGTGGGCGCTAAAGAGCGTCCGGAATTTGGATTGCTGAAATATGGTAACCCTACATTATGACAAAGATTGGTTATTCATTTTGAAGGCGAACTCAAAAGGTTTCAAACTCTACCTTCCGTTTCTTCGTAGGCATTTTCATGATTTCAAACCTAATTTTACTGACTAGACTAGACCGCTACCCTTTTCAACACAAACAACTACACTTTTTTGTTACTGCATTATAGGTGTAAACTGTAAAGCCTCTTGCAGTCTTTCAATTTGCCAGCATGCTCAGTAATATGTGATCCGCACTACTGCAAAATAAATTGGACTTACCTAGCACCACACTAAATCACAATCGGCCCCGCTATTCATAATCACTAATGGTGACTATGATATTACAGCAGTCATGGTGTGTTAAGTGAAACGAAATACATAGAAGCTCGCAAAAATATATGTTAGCCTACATTCATATTTACGTTTGAAAATACTTCAGTGCAGCGCTTAAGTACATCAAAAAGTTAATTTGAATTACCCCCCAAAAAATTGGTATAATACTCCTTTTGGGGTAATTACCTCCAGGGTAAGAACGACTGCCCTAACTCAAGGGTGACCAACGAGATGTCTGCGGGCACCAGGGATCTCGTAAAGACCGGCGAGCTTACTTTTTAAGCATCACCAAATGTAACAACTGGAACAATCAAATGCTCTATTGATTCCATTAAATCCATATTTTCGACGAGGACCTACAGGGGAATATAAACTTACGCCTTAACGGTCTAGAGCAGGGGTCGGGAACTTATGGCTCTTTAGATGATAAAATATTGCTCTTTGATGAATTGCACTATATTCGCATCTTATTTGTGAATATTATCAGAAGTTATTGATGAATTTCCTACCCGCCGGAATCAGAATTCTTTTAGTAGCTGAGACATACAAATGTTTGTTTTTCAGGCGTGTCCGGGGGTTAGAGGCTCAGAAATCTTTTCTCAAAATCCTAAGATGTTTGCTAAATATTGTCTGCTAATAATTGCTAATTAATATCAGTCATTAATAAAGGATATTTCTGTAGGGCAAATGCCGTATACCTTCACCTTATTTTTAGAGGTATATATCGGACAAATCTAATCCGTCGAGATGGATACGAAGTTTGCATATTGGTAAAAACAAGCTTGCTTTGAATGTTATGTCCAATATCATAGTTCAGCGTACACAATGTTGCACGGCAAATCTTGGATTGCAGAATGCGTTGATTAATCAGAAAAAAATGCAAACATGGCGAATCCTGACCATCAGCGCGAAAAAACTGCCTCGAAACTGACATGCCCAATTAGAAATTTAAATTACGCAGCCATCCACATTCCTGTTTATTGGGTAGCTTTTTCGCACAGCCATTTAAATCTAGTCTTGTTGCGCAATGTTATGTTACCGCCAATGAACTTGAGAATTGAGAAATAATGTCAATTGTCAACCAAATGATATCACTTAACCCTATTATCCATCTTTGGTTATTATCCCGGTTTAGAGGCACTGATTGAACCGTGCATGACTGCCAGTACAAAAATTGAGGTATATGACTCCCTTCGCGCACAAATGACGTCATGTAATCGTCCATTGTGACGTAACAGTTAATTGAAATCCTTGTATGACTCTTTCAGCATTACAATTTCAAATATACGGTCAATATGGCTCTTTTGATGAAAAAGGTTCCCGACCCTTGGTCCAGAGGCTAAACCGGACAATGTATTGTACGTCAGACTATTGCATTGGTGTCAATCATAGATAATAATTGTTATTGCGGGCCAAGTTCACAGCAGCGAGTAACTGAATATTCACAAACGGAAACTGAATATTTCGAACGAATTTTTCTAACAAAACAAATTAGGTAAATAAGGCAAGGTGCATGTTTGTTTAGTGCTGAATTTCTTTTCACGCTGGCAGTATGATCAGAGAATGGTCCAAAAGTTACATGTAAAGAATTTCAACAAAATATGTTATAATGACGTGGAAAATTGTAATAATAAAAAGGTTCACAGTGCAAAACCTACCTAGGCTTGTGTACGGACACGACCATGCAATTTTTTGTTGTTCCAACACCGAACGCGAACGTGAACCTCACGTTCACACCATCCTTAGTAGCTAGCAGTGTTGGGATGACTCGAGTCATCCCTTGACTCGAGTCAGCTTTTTCGTATGACTTGACTTGACTCGAGTCACTTTGTAAAAATGACTTGACTTGACTTGACTCAACGCTTCAAAATGCAGATTGACTAATGACTCGAAGCAAAATTTACGAGTCAATTTCAAGTCATCAAGTAATCGATGTCGACTAAATCACCGTATCTTGTATGCAGAGGTGGTCAAAGTAGTCAAGAAAGCTACTCAAGTAGAAGTAGAAGTAGCGACGAAAAAATCTTCTCACGTACGAGTAGAAGTACTTTCTCCATAAGCAACCTAAAACTATTTGAAGTAGAAGTAGAATTGATTGACTTTAAAAGTACTCAAGTAAGTAAGTAGTTGTGAAAACGATCCTAATTCGTTCACATGGATTGTAAAAAGGTGCAAATTGAGCTATGCGAAAGGTGACGAGCTTGATTCATATTGATGCATACCAGCAGGTACCCAATTTTCGATAGCATAAGCATTCGTTAACATCATGGGATGAAAATGGTAGTATTGATATGGAAATGCGATATTAATCCTCTGTTTTCTCGAACAGCACGTTTTAGAATATAGCATGGTATGGCGCCATCCCCCATATTATACCGCCCGTAGTTTAGTCGAAGAGCAATAAGGAGACGTTGCATAACATACGGTGTAAACACTTTGCGCGATTAGTAAACGTTTATAAAAAATATGGTGGACCGTAAAAATGCCATATTGTGTAGCTTTATTTCCGGAAATTAAAGGCATTACTACACTTGCTTTATACTTCAACATATGTATGTTAACCAGACAAAAGAACTGATATTAAATATAACTCAAAGTACATGATACTGGGAATTGAAAGTGAAACATAAATACTACTTATAAAAGCGGAACATGTAATTCATGCCTTCAGTCCAGAAAGTTTCGAAGGTGGTAAGCTAAAGCAGCTCTAAAACTAACAAAAAGTCAGAGTCCACTTTTCCAGGTTAGGAGACGCCATGGACATGCTAGATTACGATATGACAAGTAAATGCTAGATTGCGAAACATCAGATTCAAACTTTATGATGAGCCATATATACTGAGATGAATTATTTCATATGGGCGAAGGGTGACAATGTGGTGTGAACGGAACCACGCCAACCCGCTACCTAAATTATATTCATCGATACTTTCGTGAAATCATACTTATCACTTCGTATCCACTGCGCGCGAAGCGTGACGAAAATTCTGGGCTTTACTCAACTTTTATGAAAATTAAATGTTGATACTCCGTGAAAACAGCCCCGAAATTCCTCAGGCTATCTTCCTGATTGGAAGATTGAGCTACTTCTGCTTGACAAACTGAAAATAGCGAAAAGTAAGTAAGTAGATCACAAAATATTACGAAGTAGAAGTAGAAGTAGCGAAAATCAGATCTACTTGAGTAAGTACCACAAGTAGAGAAAAACTACTTGAGCACTTCGAAAAAGTAGAAGTACTTCGTTACTGACCACCTCATAAGTTCGGATTGTTAACCGATCACTCAATGATTGTGCGTTTTACCGAGCCTCCATTGCTACATCACTAATGAATTGATCGTTAACGCAGTGATCGGAGCATATAGCTTACATTGTCGTAATCTTGCTCACCTCCACCAACCCTCTTACGTGCTTTTAATCGAACGAATATTGTCCATAGTTTTATAGTTGTATTTCATATTATGTGGGTAGGGTATTGCTCCATATCATTTTTTGAACCTTCTGATGCTTCATGTGCTATCCTATATTTTGGCTGAAAATTATAGATCAGTGGTGGGCAGAGCTGCTTCATGCGCGAGCTGCATATCAAAAATCGTTGCCTTAAAAGAGTCACAACGCAAAAATTGATGTATAGCCTACTACTATAATTCGTCACAAGGAAATATTGGTATCAGACGATGCGTCTCCACCTAGGCTGCAAGGTGTTTGAAATCGGACTGATATGACGTCAAACAGTGTGGAGATCGGTAATCATAATACTTCGTAAATATGTCTTTTTTGGGTAGTTCTTGGAAATTAAGGTTTTGGTGATTGGTTTCGTAATGACGTTTCAATTCTAGCTGTGTGATTATTGGGCGAATCTTGACGGAAAAGGCACAGTGGGTTACGTTCATTTTCACCGAATGCATATTGCACACTCATTGAAGAGTCGCAATCAAGGACTCAAAGGGCATGCAGCATGCGGCTCGCGAGTCACAGTTTTCCCTCCCCTGTTATAGATCGAGGCTATACCGCTATATTTGCGTAGTTTGACAGCTCTACGTATGCATGAGCGATAGAGCGCCTTCTTGCGTAATCAACTCTTTATTCGTTCCTCGATTCAGAATAAATGGGGACTCCATCCGTATTTAAAACAGTTAGCAAACTGCAATGACCTTGAATCATGTATCGTACTTTGAAAATTCAACTTGACTCAACTAGTGACTTGACTCGTGACTTGACTTGACTTGAATGGACTTGACTCGAGTCACCTTTGAAAATCGAGTGACTTGACTTGACTCGAGTCAAAATCTGCAATGACTCGAGATGACTCGTGACTCGAAGGTAGTGACTTGATCCCAACACTGGTAGCTAGCTATAGTCAATATGAGATAATGTGATTTCACAAAACTCTCTCAGAAGTGAACATTTTAAAATGTCAATTTGAAGAATGTGCACTAGGAGAAAATATAAAAAGAATACTGTGTTGCTTATTGATATTTATCAGTTTATATTTATTGTATGAAATGATTGAGATGATCAGTGCTTCCACCAAAAAATGTTATCTGTAAATAATAACATATAGTTGAAGGAAAAATGAGTAGATTGGCTATTTCTGGTAATTTATTTAAGCGTGTATGAAAGTGGTAACCATTCGCTTTATTCAGTACCCGAGAAGGATAGCTCTTAGTTTCCCTGCTTTAACTCCAACTTTACCTATTGATGGATCGCTTGTAACTATTTTGATGCTCTACGGTCATATCAAATCAGGGAATTCAATAGGCAAAACTGCATTAGTGACACAAATGAAGGATAAGCAGGAACTAGCAAATACGATAAGCGTTTATTAAGATTAGTGAACTTGTTTTGCAGCATCAATGTTTGGCTTGACTAAAATAATATAGCCAGCATCACACTCCATAAAAATTGTTATTGTAACTAAATACATTAACAAAATATCGTTTCTGATCCTGTCACGCTTATGTACGGACTAGAGTTTGCAAATAGCTGCGCTAACTGCATCGATACTGCTGTGAGGGAGAGGGGTCAGTTTTCACCATCGAGATACTTTGGCGATGGACATACGATAGAACCTTTCGGTAAGGTTATCGAGTCCGCCCCACCATTTTTCATGTATGCCACGCTGATTGCCTAGCTGGAAGGCAGCAAATCAAAGATTTACCATCATGTCTGACCCGACTCGGGATTGAATCCGCGTCATGCCGATCATGAAGCCGGAGGTTTCTTACATGTCGATTGTGCAAGCTCATATCCAAATCCAACTATAAAGATTTAACAATGCAAATTGGGTGATAATCCTCATATACAGTATCCGTACATCCATGTCTTATATGGTTCTCTCTGGCAACTGATTGTAACTTTTATCAACGTCAGGTGATAACAGACCCGTTATAATCCGTCTATGCTTTTATCAATCAATCAAGATCTGAATTCTTCCTTGGATACGTCCCTATAACGGGGGTACTTGAACCGGGGTATGTGAACCCCAGAGGTACTCGACTTGTTGATGCATGGACACATCCACATCGACGATTTCGGTTAATATGCGGTAGTTATTTTGGGCCAACATTTTATCGCCTTGATCTTTTTTTTACGAATGCACCCTGTATCAGTATCGGTCACCTACCAAGCGGTTTTCAAAATAAAAATAATTTTAATAATAATAATATGCGGTAGCTTATTAACCGAAACAGTTGCGGATTGTCCCTTCTGCAACCATTTAAACGAAGCCCTGTAGAACCTTAGTAAACAAAAGATGCATTTGTCATTCGGTTATCCTTATAAGCCACCAATTCAGACAACAAACATTCATTCTAATTTATTAATCATTCTTCTCTATAGTGGGCGGGTTACCGAATACAGCAACAGCACCTCACCGCGGTTTGCAGGATCTGTTGCGCTTTCAACATTCACAATGTAGTTGACGACTTTATCGCCGAGGATTTGATCTCCTGCCTTGACACTAACCGAGCTGTTGATGAAATTCTGATTGACATTTTCACCTTCTGCCAATGTTGCGGATCCGAAGGTGTAAGAATTGCCTGTAAGATTTCGGTAGACCTATAAATGATCGTGAAATATTGTTGTGTTTTTTTAACCTTATTAGTCTCTTTTATACGAATGTTAGGCTACAATATGAGTGATATGTTGCCTTCAGATAATTTTACAATGATTCGATAAGATTAATATCAATAAATGGAGACACGAATAATACATGCATTATACTTACTGTTCTTTCCACCAGGATTTATACCGGGACTTCTTCCTGCCATGGTAATGATTACGAGATATTAAATTGTTAGTGGAGCTGTCGATACAATGATTAAAACATTTGGAGTTGCATCTAGATCCATGCATTGTGAACTCTTGAACCCTGAACTCCGATAATCTGGTGTCGCTTTGGTTTGACAGATGGCATACTCGTTACTGGCAGAGATGAGAACGATCATGTGCCAGTTTTTTCCTGGTCCCAAAAGGTTTTCTGACTAGCCCAGCAATACTGGATGCGAATAAGGGGTACTTTTTGGTCAATAACTATACTCCAATGTCTAATATGATATTACCGGTAGTTAGTAATAAGATGACGACAGGACATTTTGCTCCAGGCACGTTGTCAGGAGTAACATCTTTCGTATGACACTGAACCTGCTTTCCCGGCAATATCTTATAAACACAGGCGCGAAGACAAGAAAGCAAAAGTGTTGTATGTTTGAATTACCCTTGTCACTTCACATGACGCAATATGTGAGTTTTCGTGTTCGTGTCCAAACGAACCCGAACCTTTCAAGGTTTCGCGCCATCCCTCAGCATTTCCCCAGAAGCATTGTGTAGGCCTACCTCATGCGTTGCTCGTGTATTGCTGACCACCCCAATAAAACCAGTGCTGTTTCTAACACCAAAATGACCCAGTTGGTAGGATTTAAAAAATTATTATCGAAGCATAAGCTTCGAACACATTTGAATTCGCATGGGAAATGTTAACATTTTTGTGCGGTTTACACCCTGGATGAGCAATATATGATAATATACATTATCCGAATCACACGAGTAGGCTACTTTGACGTATAAAAGATAGTACACGATTATATATATAGCATATAGTGCAAAATTTCTAGAAGTTTCTGATGAGGTAAAGGACACATTTATACATTTTATGGGTATTGAACTCCGCACTCTCCCGGTATGGATTCCGATCCAGCTTTTCCTTCATATAGAATTATACGCATCGACCACAGACGACAACTATGCTTGTCCGGAGCTACTTTACCAATTACTGATGCAATATAGTGGCATTTCAGAACCACATAAGTGGATTTTAGATGGATGCCGAGTGGTACTGACCAATGATCATAGCCTTTTTTAATATCAGATTACCGCAAAAGCAAACCAGCGAACGTGTTTACCATACGGGCTGTAATGCTACAAGTACTACAACAATATGGGAGAGCAATTGTACAGTTTTTCTTAGATCGTTTCTATCATCATGTTCCTTCCCCTTCGTTCGGTAGCACTGCGTGATTGATATATCTCTAGGCTTCGATAAACACGCAATCGCATGAAATCACGCAGCTATACACACACTCATAAACGGCTTCCGTTTAAAATAACCGGAGCGCACACAGTCACTGTCATCATATCTTGTGTTATAGCGAGTCTAAACCCTAACCTAAGCCAACCACAACTCAAACTCTAGCATAATCAACCCCACCCGGCTATTTTGACACTCGTTGTTTCAGCACTCTCTGTCTTGACACTCGCTATTTTATCCTGTTGCCATGGGAGGCTACCCATCACCGCTTGTTATTTTGCACCGTGATCTATTTTCTATTGACATATAGTTGCCTAAATTTCACAAATCTGTTTTCCTGATACCACGCAGTCACTTTTAGAGCCACCTTGTGGTTGTAGGCTACTCGTAATGTCGTAAACGCATATCAGTAAACTATAATTACTTAACTATATTACTCGTCTATAGGTATCTTCACATAACAGTTTCCTGTTGTCATCTATGTTGTGTGATACGAGAGACAATAATAGAAGTCTTACAACAGTCACCTCATGAGTGCCCGTGTTGACTCATATCCTGCATCAATGTACTTGCAAGAGCTTTTTGCGATAAGTCGTATAGACAAGTGGATTGTGTATTTGAGAGTGGGTTCCCTACAAACCATCTAAAAACTTTTCTAATATCAGAGCACTAGTCCTTGATTAACACGGAATGACAACAAGATTAAATTTCTTTGACTGGTATACTGCCGTAGTGAGTCTAAGCAGGATGGCTTGTATATGCATAAGGGGTTTTATGGTGCTCGACTACCACGGTCTTGTGCACCGTTTTAGTGATGTTTATTCAAATATGTACATAAAATATCAAAAATTTCAGAAAGAAAATCTTTCCCCATCATCGGGTCATCTCGTATCAGCCGTTGCTGAAGTAGGATTTGCATACGCGGTCGTAGTAGACGCCGTCGTAAGTTGGTTCTCGTAGTCGCTCGGCTCATCTCATCGCAGCAGTCGATGTCGATTCGCGGTCGTAGTAGCAGCCGCCAGTATTTGGCGCTCGTTTGCGTGTGATTTTCATATAAATTTGGTGGAGTGGTGGTGGGTGGGGTAGGAATATGGTAGGGGTGGGTGGGATAGGAATAGGATAGGGGGAGTGGTGGATAGGGTAGATTTGGGGGGTAGGTGGTGGTTTAGGGGTGGGGTAGAGTGAGATGGGATGGGATGTTTGGGTGGTTGGGATAGGTTGTAGGTGGATTGGCTGCGTTTTGTGGGTCGATAAATGCAATGTGATTTATCGCGCGAGTGTTTAAATGGCTCGCTTAAATTATTCGGTATATTTTACTTCTTATATCGTTGATGCGTTGGTCAATATTTTGGGCGTATTCATTTTGTATGTCGAGTGCATTTTTCCATTCCCACACAAGGGTTTTCACGTTCATAAAAGCTTGTATTATAGTCGGAGCTTGCGGTCCGTCGTATACGTTGCGTATGATCTCGTCGGTTGTAGCGTCAATAGTCGTTTGCAGGTCGTTCTCGAGATCCTGTATTACAAGAGAGAACAGTTTTTTGTAAGTTGCACATTCGGCGAAAGTGTGACGCAGAGTGTCTTCGGCGTGTTGGCAGAATTTGCATTTGTTTTTCAAGTAGGCGTCTTTTCGTCGTACCCAGCCTGCGTTGGTTTTTCTGGAGCCTTTAAAGTAGCTCTCAGTATTAATGCGATACGAAATCTCACGTTTCTTGTTGTCAATGTGGTCTTTAATATTGGGTTGGTATAGCCACGCATATCTCTTTCCAGTCCGCCATGCACCAGACCTGACGGAGCTATAGTTAAATCAGGTATGTCCAGTGTCCACACAATACAGGATCCAGGGATAATCCAAGAGTATCAACGAAAAACAACTAAAAACTCCAATAACTCCGTTTCTACTAGTTGGAATTGAGTCAAATTTGTTTTGCATCGTCTCTGAAGACAGCTCAACAATTTCATGGGGATGACGAAAAATTTGAATTTTTATTTTTTATTTTCCATTATAAATTGAAAATTTTAATTGGATCTGCGGAGCCTTATACTTGATAGAATTGAACCAAATTTGGTGCGCAGAGTTTTTTAGGGTAACCTGACAATTCAATGCCTGAATGGCTGGAATCCAGAAGAAAAAGTTATTTTTGAACAGCCCTAATGAACATGTGAGACACTTTCCATCTTGAGAGATCATTTACGTCAGAGTATTTCTTATTACTATTGCAACTTTTTTTTAGAAATGGGCTGAATAATATTGGATAAAAAATTTCCCCATTACCTCAGAATTACTTGGCGAGCGGGAGGAATCGTGTGGCGAGCCAGATGCAGCTCGCAGACCGCCTGTTTGACACCCATGGGTTACGCATTCGAGTTCCGCTCTAAATCCATGCCCACGACTAGGTGCTTGAGGTTTATCTACTCTCCCAATACCAATTCGATTTGCGTACGCGGTATTCTACAATGGCATAGAGCAGGTCTGACGAAGTCGCGGCTCGCAATCCGCATGCGTCTCTTCGCCTGCTTCCGCGCGGCTTTTCTGCGGCACGTGGCTTCTGTTCATCTCAATTCCCAACGCTGAATATCCTATTACGTTTGGCATATATATTCCCTAAAAGTTCGCGAATACCTAGATCAGCGTTACCGCTCGGTTGAGCAATTGTGCTACGCTACGTGAGCAATTGAGTTACGACTGCTCTTCCGACCTCTTGTGGGTAACGAGACACGTATCGCACACCACTAGGGTGATTCAAGAGCTATTTCAAGTTGCTGGGTTAATGACAAAACCAAAGAAGAAAACCAATGTCCGTATGTGCCTTCTTTGTCTATGATATTTCGGAACGCAAACGGCAATAGTCATTGCAGTGCAGTATGCCATATTTGAATATGTACATAGGATAAAGCGAATCAAACAAAACAAATATATTAGGGTTAGTAGGGTTACCATATTTTGGAAATGTGAAAAGAGGACACTTTTTCAAAATTTTCCGACTTACAATACTGGAGTAAAAAAAAGTATTGTTTCCGACTCGGCTCCAGAAATTGACACTTTTCTTTAATTCTCCGTTGGTTGACAAAAAAGGTCAGCTTTCCAGCTCCCGAAATAGCCGCCGGAGCGTTACTTCAGTGCTGATTTACTGTATCTCATTCGAATTTTACCCTATATTTAAACAATATACTGAAAAAAGAGGGCAAAATCTGGAAAAAAAAGAACATTTGGGCGTCCTCCGAAGACACTCTCAAAAAACTTTAAAAAAAAAGGACAAATCCTCCTAAAAGAGGACGTATGGTAACCCTAAAAAATACAGTTGTCGATAGTAATATTATTTTCAATTTTAATGAGGACTTGAACATTTTTCCGAACATGAGAAAATCTTGTTATTTCCTTCCGTAAAAAGTAACGTACTGATACGACGGGTCTATAGCTGGTAGAAGGTGGATAATATCTTCATTTATTGTAATTTAATCATGTTTTACGTGTTCTTCCATGTACCTCTTACTAAACTATACTAAATTACCATACCATACTATAGTGTACTATATCTATGTTCCATATAGCTTCCCTCATTTTCTCCTTACTTTATTATAGGGTCATGGTATTCGGGGATAGGCTATAGTGAAAGGAATCAGATACACCCCATAGGTGTTCAACTTAAAAATACGTTTTACGATCCACGTAGTGTGCTTAACTCAAGTCCTCGCTTTGATCGGAGATGTCGTAAGAGTTCACATTCCGTCAGGTTTGATTTTAAACCATTCCGTTGTTTCCGTGAATGCTAAACAGCTTGATTTGGATGATGCATCCAGGTCGAACAGTCACGGAGTCACGGAGTCACGGAGTGAGAAAAATTATCTAATAACCTCTATTTTGTTGCGAAATTAGTAATGTTTATCTTCGCATTATCGTTGATCGCGATTGTTGGTAGAAGGCCCCTCCAAATCGTTTCTGACACATCTGTAAAAATAATCGAATCTGGTTTTGTGTGCCGTCACACGTTGATTCAGAGAATGCGGTAACATGAGAGTTAATCTATTATGTTATTGAATATTATAACAAAACCGCTAGAATATTCATAGCCATCAAACTTGAAATAATTAAGAGAATATATAGGTTGTGGTTTCTACACTTTTTCCGTGCGTTAAGTGTAATTAGAGCAATCTTCGTCTGTATCTTTCAGTGATATCATAACTTTTCTGCCGTAATAGGTATACTCGTCTTCTGCACGTCAAACGAGTTCAATCATATCAGAATCGCCAAGCACTGGAAATATACGCATGATTGCTAACGGCATTATGGGACTGCATATTCAAATAATTTTTATTTTCACCCTTGCATTTCGATTAAATCCATATAAACTTTTTCAACCTCGGAAATTCGAGAATGGTATCGCAATACGAGACTACAACACCTTGTGCTATTGGTTGTTAGGCATCGAATGATCCGCAATATTCAATAAATTTTCGCAATGAAGGATATTTGAATAAACTGATAATGAGTCAATAGAATCATTAAATTATACCATACATAAATTCGTTAAGCGGTGTGCATTTAGTTAAAGTGGTCGATAAGAGAGCGTACTGGTAGAGCCCGGCTTCTTGATCGCGGATTGGGTCAGATCAATGACCGAAATAGTAACACTGGTATATCAATGACTACCCCGCTTGGCACTAAGCATTACCGGGGTAGCGTGTAGGGGTGGTGCAATACTTTGAAAGTCTTACAGGGCTATCTCTGTACCTTTCTTGTCCCTCAGATTGCCCGACATATGAGCATGCGACACAATGGAAAACGACAGTTGAGCATGGGACACTTTAGCATGCGTCACTTCTGCATGTGACTTTACAACCCCAAAACTAACCCTAAACCGAAACATAGCCCTGAAATTCGCCCCTATATATATCCTAACCCAAAGCCTTACCCTTAATCCAACCCTAAATCCAACCCTAACCCACCCTAACCTGTAATGTTACCCACATGCTCATGTGCCGCATGCCTTATTGTCGCATGCTGATGTGTCGCATGCTATAATGTCGCATGCTCGTATGTCCACGGACCCCGAAAACATCAGAGACAGAAATATACTACGACCTATTCCTATTCCTATTCCTGTTTAAAGTTTATTTATAGCAGACATATTATTAAAATTTACCAAATATCAGTAACGACTAGAAAAATAATTTTTGAATTGAACGGAAAACGATCGTTATCGAAACACTTTTAACATTAAACAACAACAACATCGATGGAATATTGACCAGGATGACTGTTTAATAACTGATGGTCCATTTGCTCATTAACATTCACATGGTCACTATTCAATCGATGTTTTTGTTGTTGCTTAGTGTTACTAGTGTTTCGATATATATTGTAATTTTATAACAGGCTCCTTTACCTGAGCTCCCTAGTTCCAGCACGGCCGTCTATCGTACTAGGCTTTGGCAAGACAGCGTCTGTAGTCTCTACCAATGGTCCCCAATACATTCGAGAAATACCCCTGGGGGCAATTTTGCGAAAACAGGGGGCGACGGGTGGTTTATTCCTTCGTAGCAGCACGTACAGTGCAAGTGTCTGTGCATCCGAAAATGACAATGCAAATATTAGCTTTTTAGCATCACAGTCTGTCTGTTGAAGTAAACTAGTATAAAGGCAAGACTATACTTGAATAAGTGAAAGAGTAGATACAGACACAGAAATTAGAAATATTTTTTTACCAAACCCAAAATCAATATGGATCTGCCAATGTCAAGAACCATATTCTGACTTATAGCTCAGCATAGAGTGGGTGTGCTGTTTGGCCTATAGGCGTATTGTTTCTACACAACAAGTATAAATTACCACTTTACCAGCATGACTGACAACAATTCATTCTGAAACGCTGAGAGAATATTTTGTAATATTTTCAATTATTTACTCAAATTTTTGCTGCGGCAGTTTCGAAGATATATGGGCAGCAGATCACGATATCCATATTTGCCATGTCTTCTATCTAACAACGAAAAACCTGCATCAGTCATAAGGAAATATTCCGCATATGCCGAGTCCGCGAATGTTCCACCCATGGGAGAATACGATTTCACGTCCTAATTTAATGGAGGTACATTGCTTAAGGCTGTGGCATATGGGAGAGCAGAATCAACGCGACAGCTTGTAAGATTAAAATGTAATTTCTACTAATCTGCGGTTAAAGTCACCTCTGGCGTGTAGTGACGTTTCACAATAATTTAGTGTCAACTGTTTCAATCATTTCCCGTTAGACCAATGTTTATTGGCTCGGTTCGACATCGCAAGATTGTGATACAACAACAAGACAGGAAGTTACCGAGCAGACTTAGAGTATTCTGTTAATCAGACACCTATCTTGGCCTCTAGCTAGAAGATGTAAATAAAAAGCATGTACACTGATTGAGAATTCAAAAAATCAAAATCAAAATAAGACAACCAATGGAAGTGTTGTAACATGTGACGTTAAGCGAGGGTGAATGTCAGGGTCCGGCAATCTTAAGCGCCGGTTTATTTGACTTATAAAAGCTTAGAAGTGGGCCGTGCTACAAGTTGATAGCTACGGAATAAAAATGAAGAAAATTGGCCTGGTGTAAATGACCATAGTGGTCGACAAACACCATGAATACCGCAAACAGCCACAGCAAGCCATCAAGCGCTCTCCCTAAATAATGCCACAATATCGCGAATTTGTAAATTGTCCCCGGTCTGTTCTCTGCACCTTAGGGCTTAAGTATATACCGTAAAAGCAGTTTGCAGTTGTTCTATTTGCTCAAAGGCTGCCAATTTATGGGTGGACACGTAAGTGTTTGATGCGCACAGTTTGCAAACCTAGGCAGTGCATTGTACAATTAGCACATCTCCATCGTCTTGCGCAATGTCATCAATATTGTGACGTAAAATGATAGTTTTTACTTATATTTTTCGTCCCTAATTTTTTGGATACTCCCATCACAGTTTTGTGATATCATATCTAATAAGTTGGTTAGCCGTCAATTTTCAAAATTTACAAGGCCCGCAGCTCATACTTTTCTACTTTTCCAAGCCGTGTATTATGCTATCAATATTGAGACATGACATGATGATTGTAATTGAATTTTTTATTGAGAATCTCAAATCTCATCTTTTTCCGGCTAGTCACTCGTTTGATTGCTATTTACTCTCATATGATATTGTTCTAACTAGACAGATATACTTCTTTCGTGTGAGTTAGTGCCCCAGTTCTGTCACCATCGCTACCCTATCAGTGTTTGCACTTTAAGAATCTTGGGTGTAATCGTACTGTCATCTGCATACACTACATCTGGATTGTCGAGGGCAGAATGTGTAATGCACGGATATCATTTTGCACTGCTCAGTGTCACTGCGGCTCTAGAAGGATTTATAGCGACACCCATTGTTTCATTATTTATGTAACTGTGCCTAGAAATGTCACATTCACGACTACACGTACTCGCCATTACGAAATGGGAAACCTACAAGGAGCACGGATTGCTGCGCAGTGCGCACTAAAGATTGATTGACTTGGGTTGAAACACCCTCAGATCAGGCCTGCGGTTACGCAAAGTGAAGCCGGCGCATCGGTCATAGTAACGTAACTCGTTACGTGCAATTATGATGGAGAGAAACAAGCGCCCGCTCAAACGAAATAAAGCCGATGTAAGCATGTCAGTAGACTTTTCGCGATGGTTATCTTTGCAGAAATTGGGTAATTACGCGCGCGGGTATATTCACACGTTTCCTTCGTGCCGCGCGAGATGCGGCGTATTACGCGGTGAGCTTGTCCCGGGAAGCTACCCCGGTGCGGTAAACGCACTGCAACGAGCAAAGATCAATTGGTGGGCGAAATGGTGTCGCGAAAGGATAACTTATGCAATAGAAACGCACGTTTATTAGTATTCAAAATCGTGGCATGGTGCTCATAACTAATCGAGATTATCGACAACAATCTCTCGACAATAATCAGAAATTTGATATTATCGTGATATTGATGTTATGCTATTTTGAAATGATGCGTTCCAAAATCCAAGTAATACTGATCGACAAATGGAGGCATACCTAAATGAAAATCGTGCAATGGTTATTATACCGAATCTAATCTATGCCTATAACAAATTTACTGTAACATTCAGGGATATTAGTTTCATTTTGGTGTTGTGCTGGTTTGAAATATTATGTATTGATAGATAGAGACGTACGTAATATTAAAATCGATGGGATTGTGCTCATGCCGAACGTAATAGATCTATAACAATTACGTCGTAATATTTAGATATAGGATATAATATTCGCATTGTAATTAATATTTTTGAAATAATATGTTGAAAAGTCTAGATATTAATTGATAAAATAAGCACAGGCGGTGCGCAAGTTGTCACTTAAGTAAAAGCTTAATATATCTTTTACTTTGTTTCTCTCTTTATCTCCTCCACTTTTTCTGATTTGCCGCTCTTCGTCTATCTTAGTAACGCCGCCTAATACTTACAGCCCGGCTTCGCTACTGTTGGCTGCACTAAAAACGAACATCGTGGATTTCACCGATTTCCAACCCTCCGTAGGTTACCATTTTTAAGTCACCAACGCATTCCGATACATAATTTTGCTTCACATCCATTCCGATCGGTGTAACTGAGCCAGATTCACAAATCCATATAGAAATATATCCATGGATTGTTACCAAGAAGAATGTGATTAATTTTACGTGTGACGTCTTGTGGAGAGGTAAGATACCCGACTATCGCAAATAGTATATTTCTAAAATTCTACATATACAATATTCTTTCCAGTTCTCTACTATAGATGCTGACGATTACCCCTGACGAGTGTCAGCCGATAATATACGGGATCATTTCAATATGAATATAGTATTCAATTGTGTATTGAAGTTCTGTACCTCCAAGAAGCTCTATAAAGGAGTGGGGAATCAAGGACCAATATCAAATTCTCATAGCACTGATTCGCCATAAACTCGCACTGTGATATTTACTTTTATCTACTTCTCACTCCGCCGAATTATTTGAGATACCAAAGGTTTCGATAATTCAATCTTGTTCTGAAGTTGAGGAATAAGTACTTTGCTGTGTCAGATCATGTATGCTCCATTTTTAAGTTTTCTGTTAATTGGAACGAAGTCATATACATTAGGTTACAAGACTATTTTCTCTTGCGCCATTTTGAATAGATTTCCCGGACGCTCATGGAGTCATGGTGATAGAGCATTCTGGAAGGCTTTTGTGTCATATCAATCTGTCGTACCCTTGAGAAACGAAATACACTATTAATCGAGACTGAGCGATATTATCCCGCACCTAAACTAGCGCATTATGGTCATCATTGAAATGGGCCGTATTGCACGGTACAGATGTCCATAAAATTCGCATTTCTGCTCAATGAACCTGATTGAACAAATTGCACCGCTGAAACTCGCCGAATTTAGTGAATAAAGGTTATTCGCTGGATTGCGCTTGTCACATAATATTATCGTGGTGAAGTTACTAATGCACCTTCAAGCATTTCCTACAGTCACCGTATAATTAGAAATAGCAAATAAAAGAATAGTGCAGGGTGACATGTTAGTATAACTGGGACAAATTCAAATTCACATCATATAAATCGGTAGGTCATGGCTGAACCGTGAATGGACCACCCACAGTGGTACGTTCCACATCTGCAACGCCAATGAATTGTGAGTTTGAGTCCGACCGCAGTCGACTCCAGAATTACTACACATGTGTTGGAGGTTTAACCAGACTCCTCATCGCCATCCTATTTGTGAACTCAGTGTCTTCGAAAAACTTAAAATGAAAGTCGGCAGCTCAGGACTCATGGAAAATAACATCGGCCGGATGTAGAGTCATCAATGTAGTTGAAACCCCCAAATTCTATAACAACAGCAACAACAACCATACCCACAGTCCCACACATAAATATTAATCACTGTTGAAGAGCATTTCACATGTTCAGCACAGTCTGACATAACATCGGCAATTCTCTATAATGACGAAAACGATTATTCATGCCAGCCTTGAGCGTACAAAAAAGACCGGTTTTATGGTTTTTATTCAGAGTGTGGACGCTACTTGACTTCAATAGACTATGCGCCGCATATCGTCAAGATATTGTCCAAGATAAAACCCATGCAAGAGGTTCCGCGACTCTAAGCGTCTCGATGAATAATTCTGTACAAAGTATACAGTAATACCATAGTACCCCACTGACTGTGAGAAAATTACATTAAAAGGGAATTATGAGAATTAGGCATATATATGTGTCATTATGTAAAGCTTTATTTACATTATAATTCCTAATACCTTCGCGACTGTCTATGGGAAAGTATATTTTACATAGAAAAAGCAAGAGGATATGTCTGAGTGAAGTGACTCTAGCACCAGTATCTGTATACTTAACCGCAATAGATAAATACATATGACCTACATACTCCAAATTTGTTGATTTATGACTAACCGAGGGCGATATGATTATCGGATTCAATTTGAGATGTTCCGTACGGCTATGGAGTCTTAGTCATATCTCGAGTACACTCGTGCGCCGAGTTTTGTATCGACTGCAAAGAACCGGCGATAGCACCAGTCTTTGAAACACGGATTTGTTGGAAACACTTATTACTCGACTTAATCGATGATGTTTAAACAAGCCGTCGAGATTTACTTCGAGTGGAATACCAAGTGCTGTTTAAATTCAAGAAGAGACATCTAGTTCATAAGAAATCGTTGTTTATTGCAGTAAAGTGATGTCACTGATTTTATAGAACCAGAAAATGGAATGGCGAAATGCCATGTCGATCATACATCAATGAGACGATTTTTTCTATTTTCAGAGATGGTCGCCGTAGTCAGCGTCGGTACTCAAGTAGGGCAAACGATGTAAATTTCCACTGAATTACTAGTAGAAGTATAGCGATTACCGTGTAATATCAAGACTGGGTCGTGTGGAACAAGAAAATGAACGTCGGAAAAGTACCCATGGGCACGTAGTTTTGACAAGTATATTTGAAGTATATATCTGGTCATGATTTCACATAGTTTGAATAGTGGCGACATGGAGTAGTGGTATAATCCACATCTGCAATACCAATGTAGTAGTCCGGCCGAGGTCGTCTGCAGAATTCGTACCTAAGTATTGGAGGTTTATCTAGGCTCCTCCTCGCCATCTCATCCGTACAAGCGGTGTCTTATAAAAAGCCTACAAGTGGGCGTGCTACAAGTCGGCAGCTACGGAATAAAATTGATGAAAATTGACCTGGTGTAAAAGACCGTAGTATTCGACAAACACCATGAATACCATAAACATTACCATAGTTTGAACAGTTTATAGGGGATGGCTACTTTGGTGATAGCAAGATGTATCTTCGCAATTATCACAAAGCGACTCGTGACACGATTACTAGTGCAGCTTTCCAAAAGTATATTCGACAACCGTAATCCACTAGCATTTCTTCCCATCTAATATGACAATGACAGCCATGAAAAGCCTTCTACTTCACGAAATGCAAGCTTTAAAACTAAATAGTTTCGACGAAAAAACTCTCAAGTCAAAATGGGAATGGTATAACAGCAGAACGAATTGAATAAATAGTGCTAGTAACGACGAAGATGTAGAACTACTTCGTTACTGGTCACTTCTGTCAAGTGTAGCCCATTCATGTGGAAATTTTCGAGATTGATAAACGACCATGAACGTAAAATTTTACGAAGCAAACATATTATTTAATGTCTGATTTAGGACCTAGTCGCAAAGTGCGGAGATACCATGTGACATTAGAGTTAATGCGCCACGTTGATATATTCACACTCTCAGTCACTGACGGCTGCATACAAGCCAGTAGAGCAGGGCCAATGTATGTATCCATAAAAATTCTGGTCGACATTTATCGGCCCCTTCGGTGACGTTTTCAACACAGCAACTGTTAAAAGTGAGAGACATTGTCGGTGATGTCCAAGTCAATTCTCGGCAGTATCCATTCTCAGCTTAATTTTGATGATGAATAAATGATGTTATGGGACATATAATGATATGTTACATCGGAAATAGCGATATCTGGTTCCAACAATCAAACATTGCTATACTTTGATACATTTTACTGACTTTGGAGCGCTGTGACGCCTCACTTTTTGCGATAAAAATATCCGGTGCCCCATTCGTACATCTGTAATATGATTAGCAAGCAAGCTGTGCCTGGTGGGAAGACAGCCGGCCGGATTCTGGAGGTGAGAATCGCCCAATTCCCAACTGCAGAGTCTTTGTCTCATTGTCGGGGTATTTCATCGATAGCGCACGCGGCGTTTGTAATTCGAACGCCCTCGTATCAACTGTACACGCCCCTCCCGTTATTGTCACTTTGTATGAAGAAATTACTCTATTCTCGGTCGCAAAGTGTAACCCAAAAACGCCGGTTTTCACAGTAAACTGAAACCCGCCGCTTCCGTACCTCACGATACTCAACACAATGGAACGGTAACCGGAACTGCAATATCCGGATCGCAATCGCGAACATGAAATATTGTACGTACAATCAACATGATTACAAGTGGCTATTTATGGACCACTAACATCACTACATCTGACAACATTCCCTGAATGACCATTGAAATGAAGTTTTTATGAAAATGGGGGCATATGAATCCCTGCGAAATGATAAGATGATAGGTTCACCCAACTGTAAGTTGGTCCATTCGCAGATATCAGCCTCCATTGAGCACAGCACTGATCGACCAAAACGCCACTTATTCCGGAACGCATCTCGTCGTCTAGTCGGGTTTTCATACAACTAGGTTCCTCTAATTTGTTTCGTAAAGATTGGCAGGTTATCCTAATCGCATTTCCGCATGTTTTACTGTGCACGATATAGCCCTAATGAAGGTACTGCATCTTATTCAGTCTTGTTGGATATCCGCTTGTATATCCTACAGTTAATCCCAACATTGTATTACCGAGTAGTCATGCAACCACGTCATGTCGGCCGCTTCTTCTAGACTCCGTTCGCGCTACGCAAAAAAACACGATAACCAAGATAGAGAACGTGATACCGTCAACGTAATTAACAGGAAGATCTCTTTGCCGAGCCACTTAATTCCCTGTAACTTCGACAAAGCTAGCGGTGGAGGTAAATCTGAAACCTGGCAGACCGAGTAATGATGATGGATCGTTGGGGTGATGGTATTATTACAGCATGCGGGATTTCAGCAGCAAAATACGCGCATACCGAGAATACAACTGGTCGAAAAGTGGAGCACTGCGTCGGTTCACGGCCTCGGTAATACGCTTAGCATATATCGGAGAATCCGAAATGTGAATTAGTTGCAAGGACTTTCTGATTTGGTCACTATTATCTGTCGCTATTCGTGTGAATGAACATTGGGAGTAGACTTGACAATAGTGCATGAATTCATTTCTGTTTGACCTGTCGATCGGTAATTTGTATACAACCAATCCCGTTTCGAACTAATTAGTTATGTACAAAACATGTTCCTACCAACTCCATTGGATGTGCGTTTACCATCTAAGTGCCTATGCCGCGAACACGGATGGGGTGATAATAAGGTATATATGAAGCACGCCAGTTAATCCTACTTATCGTCTTATATGCATTGGCGCTTTAGTGGCGAAATTTGGTAAAAGGCGTTGTTATCACCTCTTATGACCCACAGTTTTCTCCCTGCAATGTATATATAATCCAAGAACATTTGTATTTTACTGTCGATATATAGATAGTAGATACGCCTTCTACTCTGTAGCCTTCATTTTACGAACAGTCTATATGTGCAATACGCATTTACCATAACAGACCGTGACTGTTACAGCTGTTATCATCATATCCATTGACATGCAGTTATGATACATGAGCGGCCATTCCACGCGTGATTGCAACCCCGCTTAATTCCACTCCACGAAAGATATCGACTGATACTGAAATAAAAACATCACTGAGTCTATAAAATGAATCATGAAAGTATAAGGTAGGCGACCTTTGGCAGCTGGTTCAGTTGAGAACATAATGAGAGCCGGCGTATCTCCGCAATGCCTTGTCCCCGCGGGTCAAATCAGATTCGTGCATGGATATTGGATATCAACTATGACACGGGAGCACTCAAAACTGAAAGCGAAGCCAGCTATGCGTTCCCCGCTGTGTGACCCGATAACACAATCCATACCATACTAATGTACAAACACGGGCTCCCACTGTAATCGGCTGAGTAATCATAACAAGGTGCCAAGGTCGATTCCGACATAGTCAGAATAGTCTTCAACATGCCAGCGTGATAATGTCTGATACACGCGGTGCCTTTTAGTTAACAGGGCCATTTCTGTACATATCAATCACTGATTACTGATCGGCTGATGATGTGTTGATAAAATAGAATTTATGTGGCCCGCAGGTGCATCGATTGAAGGGTTTAGCTACACGCCAGCATCGAGCCTATACGCGTTCGGCATCTACAGACAACTCATTAATGATTATATTATCATCAATACGCAGCTTCTATAAGAGAATAACACATTTAATATAACCTGACTAATTACATAATCCCAGGGTTTAAGATACGCCGTTGTCATTTCGAGTTTTGAAAAGGTGAAGAGTATCGGGATAATTCAGAAGGAGTTGTTCACAGCGATAATCTTTGACTGAAAAAGTATTGAATTATTTGCGTTTCAAATGCTATCATACCGCTTATGATTTTCTGTCCTGATCATTCTAAATTGAGCATGAAACGAATCCCCGAAATCGAATTTGTCTTTCAATAGCTTTGTAGACTATAAGCACAGATATGAGCACTTCGCTAATGTTATTCGCACCGCAGTTGGGTGTCCATCGCTTCGCAGGGGTGCAATGTCTTGCTACATTAACCGGTCATTACAATCGTGACGAATGAATATTTTAGTGTGCAAATTGATGCTATACCCGCTGCGACGACTTCAAAGTATAATTTGATTTGGGGACAATCGGTATGCAGAGACATCTCATAATACCGGGGCGGGTGTTGTTCAAATTCCACGCACATTAATATCAGTCACAAATGTAAAGAGAACAGGCGGCGATCTGAGTCAAGAAGAGGATTGTGTTTAAGCATCGACGGTATCGAGAAATCAGATATCTCAAGGCAAGGGTTGGTTCAGTTCGTGTGATTGCTTCGTCTGGTCTCAGCTCGTGCTTTGCAATAAACACGACTGGCATCGGTAAACAAAAGCAGCACCTGCACGTTAAGCAAACTGCGAATCACTACAATGAAAAGACTGTTGGCAGCGCCCTGCTACCCCGCTCTTGTTGTTATTGTTATTGTTGTGTTTAGCATTCATGATAGTTCAACATCTAATATCATTCGTCACGTTAAACAAGCCTATATGCTATATTGTGATTCTATTGAAACAGGCGTCTACAGTATAAACTTCCATCCGGATGAAACGCAGTTCAATCCCGTATGAGAAAGATGGTAAAAGATTGTCCAATTCGTATTTGCTCTCTACAATGCGATACGATACGCCGAATGATGAGCGAGCGAATTCGCAGCGTTCCATAGCCGCACCCAAAGAGCGTTCTAATCCTACGGCTATGCCTGACATGGAAATTGATCATATTTCGTTAGGGGTAGCCTATAACGTGTGCACTGTGCAAGGCTGTGACAAGATGACGCATAATTTGCGCAGTTTTAAGGCGATTTCGGTTCATGTCAATTATGATATCAAACTTCATATAGTGTACTCAGTAACCACCACATCCACATGTCACCGGCGTATGGTTTCTTTACACGCGTAACTGTTTAAACATATAGTCATCGTACGCGCTCGTTTTACAATTCTGGGAGGTTTATGAATTAGTAATAGAAATTTACTGACTGAAATTGATTGATATAATGATGTGGTCTTTCCTCAATCAAAATACTGGCACTATAAATTGATGTGCAATGCAGCGTCTGACACCTGGTATTTTTAGATTATTTCATTTCATTCAACAGTCTTCAATTTTTGATGTGCCAAATTTTTTCGGTGAGATTTCCATTCGATTCTGAACTATTGAGTATAATTTACATTCGCACTATAGACTGGGTATTGCTAAATTCAATCAACTTTCGAGTCTTTGACAGATTCGTGTTTGCCACTTACCATAGCCCACAGTTTAGCCCTATGTTCACAGTCCACATGCTACCATATCACTGAACCTCCGTGAAGGCAGAGCGCAGCTGTCCTATATAAGGCATTTACCTATATGACTTTTACTATAAGCCACGGCAAGTAATATATGCTTCATATTCGCAATCTATATCGGGTTGTGCATTTCTTATCATATCAACCTAATGACCCATCTATTTTCCATTTCGACCTCATTGGCGGAAAATGTCTATTTCTCCTCATACCCGCAATGGACGCGATCATAATTCGAGGCAATGCATCTCACATTATCCAAAACACATAAGTCAACGCACGTTCGTGAAAATGACATTTCTGTGAAGTCGCCATCATCAAATCCTGGCTCATGTTTTCGAGGTTTATTGACGGAAAGCGAAGTCGCGGAAAACAAACTCTCTACTTGCTTGATGGAAAAACTGTTTCGATGTAGTTAAGCGCTAATCACAATGAAACACTTTGCAGTGACCTGACGTTGGGCTTTTCGCCGTGTGTGTAGCTTGGCAATGGTATTGGGCACAATCTTATCGACGACATCACGGTCGAAAGTTTAGTTTGGTAAGAACTGTCTTAGACGCATGGACGCAGGACAATTCCCTTGGTGATAATAATAATATTACCAAAAGATGTTGGTGATGTATGTTTTTCGGGCAGGTTTACAGGAATATTGTAGTTCTGTGAATATATTATGTTAGGAGTCGGAGCTGGAGTCGGTCTCCGTGTATTTAGAGGTGCAGGAGTCAGAGTCCGAGTCGGTGTATTGAGAATGTCCGGAGTCGTCGTTGCAGTAGGTGGTAAATATATCGACTCTAGACAGCCGCCTTATTGCGGTCACTGGTCAATGGTCAACTCAATGGTCATACATATACTTAAGACGCCATAATAAGTGATAAATTCTCGAGTATCGACTCGACTGACAGCCCAATTCTCGATTCGGAACAGAATCTCTCAGGTACTCGATTTTGCACATCTCTTGTCACGACACGACACGACACCGGCATATCGGTCGATGGGTGTGAAAGAGGTTGACATAATCACACCTCGTCTTCTAGTCTTCATTGGAATTCCATCCAAATAAACGCCTGCTCATTGCCCACAGAGATTCCAAGGGTGAACGTGTCATTCTGTGTTCAAGTGAAATATTTTCGCGAAATCCCATCGTCCTTTTCGCTACGAGCAAGCAGTTTTATTCTTTTCGCTTTAAAAACGTGCCATGTATCACCTTTCCAACGGGCGCGTTTACGAAATCGGCATGTAACAAAAACAAACAGCCGGCATTACTCATGAAACGAACAGGCTTCGGAAATGGAACTTGGCCCAGGCTAGAACTTGAAATTCTCGAAGCGGTGTTATTACGTTCTGGAGGAGATTTTAGTTGTTATTGTATTCAAATGAGGTTTCGACCGTAATTGCACATTATTATCCGCAGATCGCGTATCTCAATTTGTTATTTTGTGTGCGGATCAAAAATTAATTTTATCGCTCGCCCGGGTATTCGTTGGAATGTCAAGAATATGTGTTGCTTGCGGTCGAGTAAACTATTTGCGGTTAGTTATATCGCCTAGAATAATTTGGGAGAGGCATACGTAGCCTCGATAATCATGATGCGTTTATGAAACCTCGAATATTTAATTGGGAAAATCCCCAAGGGAATGTGACGGTCACTTATCCGGTGGTCAGTAACTAGTTATTGCTACTTTTTCGTAGAATTCAATTAGGTTTAATCTCAATTGTCTTATTTATTCCATTGGTTATGTATTTAAACTATTTATACTTCTCCTTATTAATTTCCATATTTTAAAGAAGAACTAGGCCCGGAATACTTACTTTTTTACTTGAAAATCCCTACTTCTACTCGTACTGGCGTAACAACCAAACGTTGATTCTACTTATACTATCAGACTATCCGCCTCTGTGCGTTATTGGATAAGCGGCGGTTTTATGAACACGTTACAGCTAAAAATTGTCGTTGTGACATGGACAATGACTTGGAAAAAATCAGCGTTTAGAGAGCGCAATCAATTCGCCACATGGAGGAATGTCTCATGCTCTGTGCTGTGTATAACTTTCCTAGCGCATACATGTGTAAAATCAAACCGAAATTCTGTTAATTAGAAATAAGCACAATTTCTTCTATTGAAATCACAAACAGCTTTCAGACACCTCATCTTGTTTCACACAGGAAATATTTAAACTTTAGATGCTGCCACCACGATAACACGTACAGGTTTCGGACGCGGTTGTGACATGCATTTCAAAACAATGCCCGGCCGACTGCCGTGCGGTAAACAAGGCATGCCGGAGATATTGAGCGAGCGCGATGTGTAAATACGAATGCAGATTCGCATTACGATAATCTGCGCAAAATAACACTGCACTAAGCACCGCCAGACACGGCGTGTTTTAGGCGGCTAAGTTTCATAATCGTGACAGTAATCCTGTTTTCCCACTGTATCTTAGTCCGTGACGTAGTGCTTCCGGTGCGTGTCGTCCGAAGATGGATGACCTTTTTGACGTCAGACTTCCGTTTGCACCCATTGGACATGCTCAGTTGCTCACAGATATCTGCTATGAATTTGATCTCACATTTTTTCTTTGCATCGACTTAGGTGCTTTTCTGTTTGTAGCTCTACTTCTAGATATCCCTGATTACTGGACAAATGTAATTCCGTTGCAGACCTGGACAAATAAGCAATTCTAGTTGTCTTATTAGACTAATTCAAGCGAAATGTCGATAACATAATTTTAATCTAATTTGCGAAATGTTTCTATGCTCTAATGTTAGTTATAATCTATTTCTGCTTTTCTTGAAAATGCTATATAGGGGAACTGTACAGGGCAAAACGAGCCTATATCGATGTACAGACATTTGTTATTAGGGTTGCATTTAAAACAAACATGTTTCAAACAAGGCCCTCGTTTAAAACACGTTTTTTATTATTTTTTCAAGCCATGACGTCACTAATATTCAATTGTGACATCAAGGTGGATTGTCATGGACAATTGAAAATATAGGGTAAATATAGTTTTGGGGCCTACGTTACCGTAGGCCCCGATAGCTCCTTTGACGAAATATCTACGTACTATAGCTCTTGAACCGACTATCTTGAGGGCTCCAACCATCCCATATCGTATACGTCGGCCATATCGGGTAGTAATCGTCCGTAGGCCCATACAACATGTTTTTGGGAAGTATATTTACACAATTACGGCCCAATTATACAAGTAAAAAAATCAAAGGCCTTTGTTCAAAACACTGCTTAAAACATGTTTTAAACAAAGTGTTTTAAACAGTCGTTTGTTTTAAATGCAACTCTATTTGCCAGCATACTCAACTCATGCTTATCAGAATTAACTAAGATTCGATACGAACTGAACTTCAATTCTGTTGCATTTCTTTTTAGTCAGGAATTTCATTCAATTTCCAATTATTGTGACTTCAGTAATTCTAATTCTAATCTAATTTGGAATGGCTGAAGATTTTCTAGTTGCCCGACTCTGTTGGTTGGTCGGTATGTTATTTTTATTCTCGGCTAATATATTTTAATTTTAACCAGAGCAGACTTTATCATGATTCTATTGGAAAGAGCACTGATTCTATAGCAGGCGTTGCATCGAACGGGATAGTGAGTTGCAGGTCTGGGCGCTCAATTCCGCACCGACAAGCTTAACAAAGGAATCTTTATGTTTATAGTGTTATCGATCTGTCTATTTGATTACAGCGCTGTTTCCACGATTATGGTAATTTTAATCCAGGCTCCGATACTGAATCTTAATTTATAGCAGGTTCGTTTTCTCTAAATAGGTTTCTATACAACATTGCGTATATATAGTATACGTGATATCTACGGCAATGCGGGACTATGAAAAAATGTACAGCACTTGTTCATAGGGTTTCTAGAGTCAACTTGCGTGGTAGAATTCGTGAAATGCTTACCACGCGATCATTGTAGCAACAACAATGAGGATATCGAATTGGTTTTCTGAATCGTAGCATCTGCGTCACATTTTACCGCCAAGGCTAATCGTATCAGTTACACGAGGGAAAATTCCGTGATACCACAACATTCGTTGCTTGGCTCAGCGTTTCTTGAGTGTTGTGATGATATATAAGGGATATATATGATTGCATTGGATTATCTAGTGATGGTAACATGAGCTGCATTTCACTGAATAGTGTGCTCTTCCTATATTTGGTCATACGGCTTCCGGAATTAGCATACTATCTTTGTCCCTCAATGGATAGAAGCAACAAGCTTACATGTGGGCTATGTGAGCTTATATAAAATTATAATAGACTCACCATTTTTTACCATGCGAGATACTTATGCAATGATCAAGGGTAAATTAATCACCCACTACTGTACACGATTAGCTGTTTACTTGTACGTCCAACCTGATGTATTTCACTGCATTTAATCCGTCACATCAGAACCGGGATTCTAACTGACGACAGCCTACTGAAAAATGTCCATCATTCATTACTAGGCCGATTTGTTTTTGACATGTCAAAATAAGTCACACTTTTGTCAAAATTGTAGCGTTAGGTCAAAAAAATGTCAAAATTGTCTACAAAGTAAAAAATAATTTGCAACCTGCATTTACTTTGTATCGTAGATGTTTGCACTGTCGGTGAACTTATCATTTGACATTTGGCATCTTGCAAGGCCTAGTAGACGGCCCATTGTCTGCTCATTTTGAATCATAAACGGTCAAATAAATTAAATGGTGGAGATGGTGTTATGCTCAACGTACCGCAATATCCTAACTGAAGCAAGACTTCGTGGGCATTGGTTCTTACATCAGGAAGCCCATGATGAAAAATTGTGATGTGGACAACATTGTCAGAACGAAGCAACACGGTGTCTCACCAGCAGTGTACGAACAACGTCAGTGTTGACACCCAACAACTGCTGCCGTTGAACGTTCTTTCTCCGATCTTTGGCAAGCTACTTAGCAAGGACAGACGCTTTCTACCCGAGAATGCAGGAAAGTATCTTTCGTTGTACTACAAAAATTTTTAGTTATTTCTTTTCTGCCATAATACGTGATGTACTGGAATTCCTCATAGGGCCAGAATTCGTTAAAATAAAGTTTTTTCATGGAAAAATGTGTCAGTTTTTAAGTCAAAAACGTTTCATCAGGCCAAACTACTTCGTAAAAACAGACATTTCCAACGGAAATGAAGATGAGAGGTGCAATTAAAAAGTCAAGTACGAAACGCTAATTTGCATACGTGCATAGTGCATACTAATGACACTACAGATAGGCTAAACCTTCAAATTTACGTTGACTTACCTTGGTACAGGGGTTATTTCAAGTTGTTTCGGTTACGTTTCCACTCACAAACGTTATCCAAACTAGTGTCAAAACTCTTCATTATAATTTTCAGGATCCGGGATCTAATATATACGAAGATTTGTCTAAAAGACTGTTCAAGCAGAAGCATAACTACAAGGGTTGTAATGAATTGCAAGGTATTTTTCGTTGACTCAATTTGATTCCAGTCAAATAACTCGACTCGACTCTAGTCAATTTGTGCATTGACTCAACTTGTACGCCTGTCATTGTGTATGACTCGACCAAGTCATATGACTCGAGATATTCCATGACTTGATTAAGTCTCGTGTATCAAGACCGATACTTTAAAAATAGGTCATGAAACCCTCATTTGTTTGAATAAACAGGTTAAAAGTGAAAAATGTGTATATGATGAAATCGATGCCTGCGATATCACCCTGGAATTTTACAGAAGTGAGCTGAACTTGACTTGATCTCGATAATGAACAGTGAACTCGAGCCGTTGGTACCGGACTTGGACTAGGACTTTACTCGGTGGTGAATGGAAAATGACTCGTGTCAAAACGATAAAAGTATAATTGACTTGTGACTCGGAACCTTGTGACTTATTAACAACCCTGATAACCACTGTATAAGTATTAGTGGAGGTAGTGAAGACCTATTTGAGTACTCTCGTAAAGGAGAAGTACTTCGATACAGGCCACTTCGGGGCACAACACGTCGTCGACTAGATGTGATGGAAGATAGGCGGACGTTAAACTCTTTTATTGTGACAAAATACTCCAATTCCACAGTCGTGATCGAATAATTCAGCAACTCAGGATTGAAGTGTTCATGCTTCCGGCGAAAAATTTCGCCGCGAACGATGACTTCTTTTCAATCCACGCTGGGCACTATACCAACTTCATAAAAACTGGACGGCGGTAATACCGCCGCCGCGGTATCAGCTTTTCAAAAGAAGAAGAATATCAACCATTGGCTCGATTTCAGGTGATGGTGAGCTAAATCGAATCAGAGCCATTCCAAATCGGACTTCAATACAGACAAGATTCTATCTCATCCTAATTCTTGATAGTAGCTGAAGCAAATACGATCACCAATTCATAACACCGTGCATATTCGAGTCTATTGCATATCCTTGCATGCGTCATCGTTTCGAGTGTTTGGATATGGTCGATTCGCTCAAGTCCGCTAAAGAGGTTATTGGAAACTGCCATTCAAAGTCGATTTTCCCACTGACCAAATATACTTTGAATATATATACTTGAAAATGTGCTTTGAGTGCTTTGAGAAAATTTTTGCTGATCCGCTTTGAATGATGTGATTAGATATTCAAACGATCTGAATGCATTCTAAATGTTTGATGCGAATCGCACGGAATGGAAAATTATTAGAATTGACTTCCTACTTACAGATATCAAGCTGAAGGTTAAGAATTTGGACATATATATAAGAAGAGGTTCTTGGAGGTGCCGAACTTCAATACACAGTTGAATAGTATATTCATTTTGAAATGGAGCCCGGATATTTTCGGCTGGCGCTCGTGAGTGGTAATCGTCAGCAACGATAGTAGAGAATTGGAAACAACATTGTATATCAACAATCGTATCACAAAAGATGACGTCACCGGCATGAAATTTCTAATAAGAATGTATATAATAATAATATTGCCAGAGTTGGGCTAAGTAAGTGGCGGGCTAATTCTCCAGTCGGCGGGCCGGATATGGGAAAATTAACGACTTTTGGCGAACCGGATTCTTGAATCGATACATAAATCGTGTATTTATCCACCTATACAAGTAATAAATCGTATCAAATGTAACCTTTAAGTTTAAAATGCAGATACCAAAAATAGCATTTATTAGATTATTAACGTAATGTAGTTCAATAGCTGTTGAAGTCAATCAGACATCTGTGGTCCATCAAAGTTGTCTACTAGTTCCTTGAACTCTGGCTGCATATTAGACGTAGAAACCCTTGGGAAAGATTGTTACTGTTCATGGTCGAAAATATTTGCTCGCAAATGTATGTAACCATGGGAGACGGGGAAGCGAGTGGCGCAGTGTGCTAAGCGACGCGGTCACGACACCAATGGTTCTTGGTTCGAGTCTCGGCTCTACCATGTTTCTATGTGTCGGAGGTTATCTGGGCTCCTCATCGCCGATCTCACTGTAGTAACAGTGTGTTAAAAAGCCCAGACACAGAGCAAGCCACGCTCTCATAAAGTCGGCAGCTGAGACCCGAAGACGGACGCATGCAAGAGAAAGAGTGAAAGAGTGAAAGAGTGAATGCACTGAGTGAAAGTCGTCCAACGAAGCATTGCATGATGTTGAAGATACTGACTGCACGATGAATCTGAACTGTACTATGAAACTGAACTGTACCTATATCTGTGTCGTGACGCACAAGGCCTAAACGGCGATAAGCGTCACTGTAATACCCGTGTAATAATAATAATAACCATGGGAGACCGGAAATTGTCTGCACGCCGCTCAAAATCCCGTCGCGCGCCGGATCCGTCCCGTGAGCCATATGTTGCCCACCGCTGGGTCAAGTGTTCATCATTGGAACTCAAGCAGAAGTAGAAGTAGAAACGTAAATTTATACTTGAGTAGAGTTGAAATAGCGGTTTCCAAGTAATATGGTACATGTAGCAGGTAAAACGTACTGGGGGTACTTTGAAAAATAGAAGCACCCCGTTACTCTCCACCTCTGAATATTACATGTGCCAACCTACGAACTGCATTTGCATTGAGATAATTGTGACATCATAACTTAGATAATGATCACAATTCTTCACTAAAAACATTTGGAACTCACCGTCAAGTCTGCGATTTCACGTTATTGGTTGGAGGTATGTGACGAAGTATAGCCTAGTTGATTCGATTATCCGAGACTCATTTCAAACGATGAATTTAGATAAGAAAGTTGAAAGTGTTAACTATTTTCACACTTTCAATACAAAGTGCATTAGTGCAGAACAGATATTACAACGCTGTGGTTAGAATATAATGTTGTCACTTGTGATCTCCGTGGCGATATAGCGTAGTGGTATAATCCACAGATGCAACACCAATGGATTGCGGGTTCGAGTCCGACCGAGGTCCACTCCAAAATTTCTATCTAAGTATGTTGGAGGTTTATCTAGGCTCCTCATCGCCATCTCATCCGCGTACAAGCGGTATCGTATAAAAAGCCTAGGAGTGGGCCGTGCTACAAGTCGGCAGTTACAAATTAAGAATTAGGAAAATTGGCCTTGTATAAATGACCATAGTATAGTCGACAAACACTATGAATATCACAAAAAACAACTTGTGATCTCCATCCATAATAAGGTCTATCAATTTGTGTCAAACCATATATAACGACATTTGTAAAAATTTGATTTCAAGAACTGCGAAAATTCAATTAAATATGTAATTGATTCGATGTGCTACACATTACTTCACTTGGTTACGGGTCACGCGTGCGTAAGACGCTGAAGAATGTTTAAATGGCTGTGCTTATGGATCTGAGAATAATTTTACGAAAGCATAACGAACCATGCAATTCAAACAATTTGGAATGATGTTTCTACAGTTATTTGTTTTATGTGGAATCACCTGCAATGTATTTACATTGTGCAGTACGAGGATTAGAGACATTGAACCGGAATATGAAAATTAACTATCCTACAACGCAGCAGAGTGGTCATATTACAGCGGTTCAGTGACAAAGCATCCTTACTTGAACTAAACAGTCGAGTGACTTTCAATCTCCAATTTTTTTCGTTTGTCACATCTAGTTTTTCCTGTGGAAATAAAGAGAGAGAGAGAGAAATATTATTGATTCGTCCAACCGAAACGAAAATAACATTGGCGCATGAAATAATAACAAGATACTTAACGGTGTAGGATAGGGTGTAATCGATATGACTCCGGGTAGGGTCAACTAGTCTGATCACACCCTGCATTAACAGTGACAGATATTCTTTATAAATTTGGTTGCAGTATGATACATTCGGTCGATTAGCATCGGCTCTTTCGCATTCATCGCAGGCTGGCATGAACGTCAGGTGCGAAATAATTTGTCCGTTATTCCAATGCGGAATACGTGAAAATGCAAGTCACCCATCAATTTAAACACACCGAAAACTATAATGTTGCATATTACATTTATGCAGAAATTGTCGCGCGAGAAGGGTATTCGGATGCACTGCTAAACTTCAACTATGAGTATTAAATGACTGCTTGGATAAATAAATGATTCCTATACGAAAGGTACACGAAGCATTTCAGATTTTGTTTTGCCGAAATCCAACGAAAATATTCTACTAATAGGCGGATGTGGATGTCAGATTGATTGACTTACTCGTTTCGACACCCCCCTACCTGTCCATTACATAGCATTGTTTGTGGTATGAAAATAATATCGCCGATTACGATTATGATTAATATTGAAATTTACATCTTCGTTTCTAACTCGAAATGGATACTAGCACAGCTCAATAATGCTTGGATATAGAAAGGCTTTTGTACAATCATGGTACAGTGCATCCACGATGATCTTCGCGTCAAATTATTGCTGAAATCCCTCTACCCGCACTAGGGGTGTCAAACTCAACTGATGTCGTGGGCTGACTTCAAATATTCCTATCACTTGTGGACCACGCCAGTAAATGATTCCAAAATATTACTTCAAAATCCATACCCATGTTTTTCATTTCAATACTTTGCTATCAAGCCGACATACAAAAGACCATATTATATTATACTACCGTAATATGGGGTTCTATTCAAGCTGCACCTTTACTAACAAACAATTGAATTGGCAATAGTACGATGATTGTGCGGCTAAATACGGTTATAAACCGATATAACAGTGGGTCAAACTATGATATAAGTTGTCATATTTCTATGCTCTTTTGATTTTAGTCGTATACTAGCTCTAGCTGTCGTCAACGCTGCGTATGCGTTGGGACGAATATAAACGATTTAGCTGTAAACGTGGACGTTGGAATTTAGTTCATTATTATTTTTATTATATCGCGATTCGGCGTTTTAAGTTAGAACTAATGCAGCAGTGCGACCACAGATATTTGAATTTTATTCCTGCGTAACTATTATATACTCGATGCAACCTGCATATACGGATTTGGCATTGGTGTTTTTGCTTCAGTGAATAACTAGTTTGGGTCAAATTTTCCGTAAAACTCTGAACTCATTATATGCACATTTTTGCCTCATCGGAATTAGGTGTCAATGTCAGCGACTTGCTGCTAACGGTGTCTATAGAACTCAAAACATGACTTCCGGCTTGTTATAATGCGATCTATATGAACATACTCGACATCTACTGTATTGGGGGAAGTATTTCTTACTAAAAATTTCGATATTTGAGAAATACGCTTGATAATACATTCATTTTTCAATATACTCCAAATTGCTTCACGGGCATCTGGCGGGCCGCAAGCGGTCTATACACAACATTTAAATTGGAAGAATTGTAAATGGTTTAACATTAAACTGAATAAGTTGCAGTCGTCTCGTGTGCATTGGGCCGCAGCCTGGTTTGAACCTAGAAGTATAACCGAAAGAAAGAAAAACGCGAATAATTGGTACATGACTTCGAGTAGATGTAGAACATTTAAACGATATATGCGTTAATATCCTATAACGCCGTGATCCAACCAAACCAATTCGCCAAGTTTCAAAAAGTCGTATATATCTGGATCTATATTTATAGTCATGCGTGCTAGAAGATCCTACACCAGCTCCGATATAAGTCTTATTTATATGAAATGTAATCTTACTGGCGACAGATGTACCTTTGATTACCATAAATGAGAAATATATCATGATAGCGTTGTTTGATTCAAATTGAGACATGTTTTGGTTAATTTTCACCATCTGACAATGCTGAGGACATTCTACCTGTAGCCGCGGCGTAACTAAGGCTCCTATATTTTGACAAGTTCCGTGTTGAACTACGGGGGCCATGAACGAGGGAATGAGAGTTAGGGAATTATACGTGATAATACAATAGGTATGACCTGTCTTACAAAATGACCGTGTATACCAGTGATTCCCAAGTGCGGCCCCCAGATAGCCTTCGTGCGGCCCTCAAAATATATTAAGAAATCGATTTATGACAAAAAATAAAATTTATATTTATAATCTACTCTTGCTTGGCTTGGCCTCTGTAGTTTTTAATTATAGAATTGCAGGAAAGTTGTGAGTATAGACTGCTAACGTAACGCCACTGCTGTTTCAATGCAGTGCCCTAACTTTCCAGTTGAACGAGCAGTAGGTATAGATATAAATATAGGTATTGATAACTTTCAAAACCGGAGGAAAATCCTGAAAAAATTATTTCCACTTCATGGTCGCTTGACTAAAAAAAAAAGAGGCTCAACTTTCAGAAAATACAGTTTTTCTATCACATTAACAGGTGGTTGACTGAAAAAAAAATGTTCAACTTTCCGGTCCAGCTCCCGAAATAGCCACCGTAGCGTTCCTACAGTGCTGACTTAATATCAGTCGAATTTCGTCCTATATGTAACCAAAATCCTCAATAAAGAAGACATAATCTCAAAAAAGAAGACATTTGGGTGTCCTCCGAGGACACTTTAAAAAAAATCAAAAAAGAGGACAAATCATCTTAAAAGAGTGCGTGTGGTAATCCTATGATAACTAGATGTGCAACACATGACTCACTGTTGAATACGCCGAGATGCATACTGCTTAGCCGGATAAAAGCAGCATAATTGGTAGTCCTATAGTCAGGGCCGTAACTGCCGCACCCTAAACCCCCCAATTGAGGGGGGCCGAGCTCGAAGGGGGCTTAAAATTATTTCGTGAATTAGCATAAATTATAAAGTAATTTTTGAAAATTTATGCGAATTTTTTGAAGGTTTTTCGCGCTAGGCGCGATTTCAATTCGCTGCATATCTTGATTATTGGGTAGGCTACTCGTCCCGAAGAAAAATATGCAAGATTTATAGAAAGGGGCATATCTGCGTTGGCCATGACCGCACCACAACGCACCAAGACATATAAAGTTTTAGGCCATGTAACATGTGACTCCAAGAAGTGTGTCAGAACGATCGGCAGCGAGATAGCGTTGGTCGTAAAGGAGTGCTTTTATGCTGACCAAAAACTTGTTATATATACAAAATACATATAGTTTAATTGTCAATATAGGCGCCTAAATGACTGGCGCCGAATGTTCTTGTCTTGGCAATCTGAACCTCAAAAGACAAATACCATCCCGCAGGAAAGAAAATCATATGCCAGCGAAGAAATACCAATCTGAAATCGTGTGCTCTTTCAGTTTAGTAGGTTTGGGCAATTCTACATTTTTTGATATAGCAAACAGGAGGTCACGAAATAACATCATGTAAAGAAGTCATACCTAGGGGTCCGCCCGCCCGAAGATAGAATTTTACGCGGTCTGCAGTTTCAAAGACATCTCTCACTCAGCTCTACCGGTGAATCTGATTACGTGGGCAAAGAGGACAACCATGCAATTCCTGATCTTATTCACCGATTTTATCATGAATTATAGAAATATTCGCGCGTCGCGCTGTCTCACTAAACAGTACAACTTTAATTTCGTGGCAAAAGCGAACAACGTGATGCGGGGTCAGTTTATCATCCTATGGGAGCCCGGGGTCCTGACGAAGTGGTGTTACGTTCCTGCCAACGAGTATACCCCAGATATGTTTAATTACTATTGAGGGGGCCTATAACTTCTCAAGCACGCCGCACTCAGCTCTACCGGTAAATCAGATTACGTGAACAGGGACAGGATGAAAATTGATAGCAATACATGCAATTCCCGATCATATTGACCGATTAGTCATGAAAGTAAAGAAATTTTTCGCGCTTCGCGCGTTTAGGCGAGAAAAGCTGATTCACTCAACGGACACGCAATACAGCAGATAAGTAGCGGTAAACAGTGTACAGTTTTGAAATCTCGCCAGGGCAATAAAACTACTCCGAAATAGCCATGATCACTGTTTGGGTCCGTTTCATAGCCGTAGTATTCGTGCGGCCCCGACCGTACTCTGAAATTCTAAATTTGGCCCTCACGTCGAAAAAGTTTGGGAACCACTGGTGTATACATATCAAATGGGGGTAATATAATGCGGAAGAGCTTGCTGCATGCTATACTAGGATATAATCAATCTAATTATACGCATCAACCAAGCCCTCCATCATATACTCGTGACATTCATTTTCTAAAGTCCTACATATTAGTATCGATACCTAATTGGTATATCAGTCAGTCAGTTTTATTGATATTTTCATAATTTTAAAAGAGCACATAACTGCGATACAATGAAATGATAGGAAGGTATCGAAATGACTTGTAGTAGTCTTTCAGATCAGATATCCACCTTGGCCTAGGCGAAGTAAAGAAGAGGAATGCACACTGAATGAAATGTAAAGCAGATAATATAAATCCGGATTCGGATTCAATTTTCACTATTCGTGCACCAGACGATACCATTTGATTGAACACAGACGCTACAAAGGTTTATACTCCAGCGATCAGGTATTCGTTCACTGATACAAAAGAAAACTAACTTTTTTGCTTTAATTGTATTACAAAAACCGCTTCAACCGCCATGCCCCACATGAGTAAATATTTATATTACAATGACACTAACAGTGCGTCCCCGATATGAAATCACTGTCAGACTACCTGCGTAATTGATAAATGCCAGAGTTGAGTATTGTCATCGTACGGTCGGCCGTCAGTCAAGAAGAAGAAAATCATTACTAATATCATTGAACACAGACTTTTCATTTGACCTATGTCAGTTTTATCACAGATTGACCGGGTAGCACGTTGGAATTACATTAGTAATCCGTATGAGAGTATCAGTGGGTTATATCATTAATTCGCGGCATGTGGGGCGAAACTAGAAGAAAACGGTTTTATTAGATTTATCTACGGATATGAGACTGGCGCGGTACAATATAAAGCGAGGGTCATTCAATTATGACTTAATATTCTTTGGTGACGTCGAAAACACGGATATTCATAATAGCGCCGTTCGTCCGGAATAATTGCCCATCGCGCAAGGTATCATGTCATCGTGACTATCTCTTTCGCAACAAGATCTATCAAAATATAGGATATAATTCGATATAAATTACTGCAAATGCGTGAAGTCTACACCGCGATATCAGCGCATCATGATCATATTGACAAATGTGGGCAAGCACCGTGAACGTAAAGCCAGACTCAGCAGTGCGATGTTGCCGCATTTCTGTCGACGATATGAGTTATATATGCTTTCAACTATTTTAGCAAGATTATCATCGCATTACTGGTACGGTTTTGAAGATTCCGTCTGTGAGCTGGATATTCTCTATGAGTCAAAATGAACGATAATTGATATCATCATACGGCGTGACAGTATGAATTGCGCTTTGGCCTCGACCGTTTCGCTACTTGTGGTGGTGATATCGTCGGTGTGTCGCTCACCTAGGCACCAGACGTTTTGGCTGCCTGATTGCGTTTCGTATCATTGTTGGAAACATGACATTTGTAAAGCCATCGCAATGTATCCTAGTATCTCGGAATGTATCCTCGGATCTGGAAATGTGTATACATATGGCCTTGCGTGAAGCCAGCCGGAAAAATAGGGGATGTTTATGAAGAAGAAGAAGAAGTTGTTATGAGTTCTATTCGATTCATCCGGTTAACCGCATGCGCAAATGCATACTATACATACCGGATGATATTCGTTGTGTTAGAGATTTCATCATTCGCATAGACAGATCCCTGTTCTATTAAAATATAGCTCCACCATCGTAAATGGGCACACGTTATCTTCAAAAATTGACTCGCATTCTCTTCTTGGGTTACAATCCCCAGGCCTGTTAAATGCTACAATACCTAATGTGCGAATTCCTTCTTAAAATCTACATATTCGAACTTCTTGATTTGATTTGATTTGATTTCCTTTCATTTCGACTTGTGAAATATGGCGTATCGTTCATTGATATGAAATGGAATCATTTGTTCATTTATTTTTGAGAGTGTAACCATATTAAAATCGTGCGCACATGTGACACTAAGTCGCGCGAAGCAAGAATGAATTTTTTTTTCAAACTGAATAAACCTTCCTTTAAATCCTCCACCCCATGTTTATTTACGAAGTAACTCTGGGTCTCCTTCGAACTAGTCCCCTACCAATTGATGGGTTTGGGGTACGGCATTTATGACCCTGACTATAGTCAACGATGCCTATAAAAGTAAACAAGTGTCCTAAAATCTACATGGTCCTTGATATCCAGAAACATCAGGCAGTGTGCGTGTGTCAATGATATTTATGCCATAATATGAATCATCAGTGAAAGAGATCCATGTCGTCGCTGATCTAACAATAGATCGCCACTTTGACGTAACTTCATTCTTCAATTGTGACATCATCAATGCAATGATGTATCGCTGTCAAATCATTTCGTTCTGAATAAAGAGAAGCGCCTCCCTTAATTCTCTGACCAGTCGACGTCAGAAAAAGAGCATTGGGATATTTGATTATATCAATTGATTGTCAACTTGGAAGTAGCTCGCATGTGACGCGAACGCACAGTCGATGTTGTCGATGTATAAAATCAATTTGTATGGCAACGACAAGGTAACAGTGCCGCCTGGTCAATAAGCATAACAACTTGTGTATTGTTGGAGTTGGATATTTGTAGAATGACATTCTTTGACTGCCAAGGAGACCTTAAAATGGTACGCTCCCTCATAAAACGAAAATTCCCAGATGTCTACTTCTAGATGTCTCAGTCATTGCGTCATCAACCACACCTGAGTCTGGTAACCGAAACAAAGATACGCAACTGGAAGTATTTGAATTACTGATTCATACGAATCGAATATCATTTTTGTGAGAGCTTAGAGAAAATCACAAAATATCCCGAACGCCGTACGCCACTATCAAAATACATTGTGACACACTGAACTTTATTATCCGTAATCTCTCCAGAAACGTGTCACTGTGAGAATCATGAACTATCGGGAATAAGCCGTTCAATTTATACGGCATTATCCGAAAGAATACAGTATGAATATCGAATGTAAAGCGTTACAATTTGTATCAATAAGATTTAATACCGTCGATACCGCGTCTATGCTCAAAATATCGTGAAATGCTATCAATTCGAGGTCACGATGCGAATATAAAGTTTAATACCGTGTTTATTTAGGAAATCCTCGTTGGCAAATACTACAATTTTTTTTATTTTCATAGTCTACGTAGGAATTCGGACGCAGGTAAACATGTACTCGAAATCCTTCGGGACGAGTGTCGTCCGCGATCTTCCAGAAGTTTCTAGTAGAACACAAATCTGTGGGAGTGTTTCTGTATTTATAAGCGAGAGCAAAGTCGCGCTGGCATTCAGCAAAATTATAATCATATTTTCCGTGTAAATCTGCGTCGCAAACCTTGCTTGTGGTGAAGATATAGGATCGTGGTTTCTATCACCACAGCTTGTCGAAAACTTTAACCATTTAGAGGAGAGGTTTACTCAATTTTCTTTTAACTAGATATCCATCACACACCGAGCGCTATATTTAATTCGAATTTGAACAGCTTCTTTGAAGTACAGAACTTCAATATACAATTGAATAGTATATTCATATTGAAATGAACCCGAATATTTTCGGCTGACACTCGTCAGGGGTAATCGGGTGTCAGGGGTAATACTAGTTGCTGACGATTACCCCTGACGAGTGTCAGCCGAACATATTCGGGTTCATTTCAATATGAATATACTATTCAATTAATTCGAATTGTTATGTCAATATCGGACCACCGATACGTCATATGAAAACATAACTTAGATCACTCATACTGTGCTTCGCAGAGTGTGTTAACAAGTGTATGCTAATAAACTCACGCGAAGGAAATTTTACAAATATTCATGCCTGTCCAGGATCATTCGTAGTCATGTTTTGTGCGCTTTTCAGTTGATGAGGTCGTGTGTAAGTCTTCCTGCTATAACTTCAGCAAGCTCCCTTTCGGAACAACTCTATTTCCAGATGTGCAATATCTGTCATTAGTTTAATATTTCAAGTAGAATTATCTCGCCTCCCGACAATAGGGTTTTGTTTCCTTCGCAAATTGGAGAGAAGAGGCTTTTAACACTCCGCATGGCATAAACGTGCCCGGGGCGCCGTGCCGTTTCGCTTCAAATCCAACTTTTTACTGTGTTCATATCAGGATAGAGAGGGAGAGAAAGACATATATAGAGAGAGGGTTAGGTTTGAACGATTAAAGTAAATAACTATTCTCAGAAAAATCATACGTCGACAACAACCAAACCGGCGAATAGGGCAACGCCTATGCTGCCCAACGAGAGATGGAGACCCATGCAAATGCAGATAAACGTAAAGAAACTTCACTTCAATTGGTGGTATCACATGTGTCCTAAACGGTTGCACGACATATAAGCATGCGATATGATGAAAAACGACAGATCGTCATGCGATACTTTCGCATGCGTCTCTTTGGCTTGTGGTTTCACAGATACAAAACTTACCCTAACCATCACCCTAACTCCGAAATCAACACTTATATATATCCCAACCACCTAACCCAAATATTAACCATTCCTGGTCCAATCCCCAAATTTGACCTACATACTCCAGTGCCGCATGCCCAACTGTGGCATGCTGAAATGGTGCATGCTATTATGTCACATGCTCGTATGTCCACGGACCATAGACCAATATTGTTCGAATGGCAGCACAAGCGCTGTGGAAATGTTGTAGTTTCGAAGCCCACATCATTTTGCTGCGATGCATGCTGGCGTTAGCTACTTCGTCGTTCTAAAATGGTACACATCTGAAATGACGAAACCATTCATTCTGATATGACGTCCTATAAGGTGACACACGAATGTTCGATTTGATTCAAAGCTTAATACTCGGGTCGAAATCAAATCATCCATTTGCCTAGACCTGACCACGACAATGTAGCTTTCAATTTCGTAAGCTGTGACAAGAGAATAATTGACGAATCTTTGAACCGGCCCGTCCTGATTGGCGGCTGCTTCGAATTACTTGCTTGGGTAATTTGCAGACTTCATGTTTGTTAATCTATGTTATAAAAGGCTTTGTCATGTTGAAAATCGATGTACTTAAGTATTGAAATTCGCAATAACTATGCTGTGACGAATTCTTAACAAATGTGGTTTAACCTTCATAGAAATCGGTTGTGATCCAGAGCATATATAAAAAATATGAATTAATCGTAAGTCTGGAGATTGTAATAAATGGATTTGAAAGGCAAACATTTGCAAAAGTGTTTGTGAATCGTGGTGCAGGAATGTACAAATCGCAAATCAAGTCAATCTAGAATCAAAATATGTTTTGCCAGACTTGTAATATGCAGAACAGTTAGTATGGTATAATCTCACATGTATCAAGCTGTTTAAATGTGACACAGCTGATTGCGGGGAAACTGAAATAGCAAATGAGACCGCATTATACCTGTTGACACGTAAGCGCATTCGAAAAGCCGTTTACGAGTTCTTTACAGTAGTATATGCTGAGTATAAAAATTACTATTTATCTAACATGGAAAATATTTATGTTACATTAAGTGTAATTATGAATCACAAAGAGTTTCGTTTCTACGTCCAACTCGTACGGATCTAGTTATTCCTTATCTTTTGGCGTTTATCGATAGAAAATCCATGGCACAATTAAAGGTTCTATTTTGAGGTAACATGATACTTTTATTTCAAGATATCAAACAGGAAGCAAGCTAATACCGCATTCTTTTTGGTGTGTGAGGCTAGGTCGCGAGATCTCACTAAAACTCAGAGTAGCGTCGCGGTCTGATAGTTTAAGAACGCCCGCTGTATCAATTCACCAGGGCGGATTTTCGTGGGGACATCAGTCGTTTTGTGTTGCCGTTTAAATATGCATCCTGCAATTTCGCAAGTAATCCATTTCCGCATTACTACTAAATGCGTGCGGCTCTTCCACCGAACCTCCTTTACACAATAATTTACTTGGGTGCTTTCATGCACTTCCTTTTTTACTTCTTCATGAAGTGGTTGAGGAATGTCTTGGGAATTTCTACTTTTATACTTGTAAATGAATCAGAAATTACGTGGTTACTTCTACTACGTGCTAAGTACCAATACTAACTTCCTTGACCCCCTATACCAGGGGTCACCGACACGTGGTTGTTAAATGGTGTGACCTGTTTCATCTCCATATTGAATTCACACGGCCCGCGGCATCTAAGAACTTTGGAAGTGGTCTGCCACCCGTTTTTAATTGGCGACCGGTTTTTAGTTGGCGACCCCTTTCTATATGGTACCCATTCACAGAAATACACGTAGCATTTTGATAACGATTCTACCGAAAATTTTGTTTCATAAACCTCAATATCCTAATTATACCTCACTCATAACACCACAACGCCCTGACATCTATGTCACGCGATCGCCGGGAGCCAAGAGAACAGTGTTCCGCGAACATGAAAATAGCGAATTAGGAACATTTTTCGTCATCGCCATCGCGCGACTGTGCGAATGCATCACGCGAATGTATATTTAGCATCGAAATAAAACGCGGTCTCTGGTACCAGGATCAGAAAGCGATTCTCTCCGAAACCGAAGCGAACCTGATATTTCACAGAATGTCTAGCGGTATTAGTGGGTAAATCACTAATAATACGGGCTGTATAGCTAGTCATTCAACTAAAGTGAACTGGATGATTGCTTGAAACCGGTCTTGGAACAGAGAATAGCGGATCCGATCCGATATGACGAAATCGTTATGAACTGTCTCTAGCTGTTCTTACAAAAATCCACTCTAATGGGCCACATGATCTTTTCAGGTTACGAGCACCACTATTGTTTTGATAATACTGACAGTATTATTAAGGGGCGACATATAGTCACGAATTTCAATCAATAATGTACTGTATTGTATTTATATATGTTAAAATTATTGTACTAATGTGTAGGCGATTGTTCCCGAACTGAAACATTGCATACCTCCGATAATTGCTGACATATTTGGTATCTGTACCCTGTAGAGTTCCTATAGTTTGCTACGCCTTTTACTTGCGCGATGGGGGTTAAAAAATAGTAAGACGACATCGGTAGATGTTAACATAATATATGTAGCTTGGTATAAGGAACTGGAATGTCTAATAGGGATGGTGTGAACGTGCGGTTCACGTTCGCGTTCTGTGTGTGAAGCTCGGGAATTTATAGGTTCGCGTTCACAACAGAACCTTGGTAGGTTCTGCACTGTGAACCTTTTTCATATATTACAATTTTCCCTTCATTATAACATCTTTGGTTCATATTAATTGCATTTCAACTGCGGGCCCCTCTATGCATGGCGCTGGCAGCATTAAAAATTAACACTATAAACGAGCATGCACCTTGTCAATCTCAAAAGTTTTACTTGCTTTGTAACAAATGTTTGCTCGAAATATTCAGCTTTCCGTTTGTGAATATTTAGTGTCTCTCTGCTGTGAGTTTGACCTGCGATCACACAACATCCCGAGCGAAATACGTAGTTAGCGAATGATGCTTATATTCAACCAATCAATGAGATTGATATCGTTTTCTGATGCAAAAAAGCTAGCAGGGGTACCGGGCAATCTTGACTTCATATCTTTACTGCATCACGAGAACCAAATCTTTGTGATTGAGGTGTTGTCTACAGCTGTAAAACTTTTTAATGGGGTAATATCGGTAGCAAGTATAGAAACCAGTTTTACACTCAGCTCAATATCAATGTAGCGATAGGCTACTCAGTCGCCGAATACATTGTCCGGTCTGGCCTAGACCGTTAAGGCGTAAGCTTATATTCCCTGGTAAGTCCTCGTCAAAATTGTTGGCAAAGCGACGGAAGATTTTGATTTTATAGGAGTATTATATCCTTTGATTGACTCAGTTGAAACATTTAGTGACGTTTAAAACGCCAACATGTACTTCTGCATTGTGACATGATGTGACCCGAGTCGTCGCTAGGTATCGTGTACGCTAATATAGGCTATCACTTCAGTGAAAGATAGGGTTGGAATTAGCAATATGACGTCACGTGACGTCACGAGGTTCACGTTCGTGTTCACACAGAACCTTTCAAAAAGGTTCGCGTTCACACGAACCTGAACCTTTCAGAGGTTCACACCACCCCTAATGTCTAATCTTACTCTACGTTCACATTTATTCACGAATAAATAGAAACCAGAATTCAACGTCAATATACTTCCCTTGTCGGCGTTACCACAGGATGAAGGCGCTACACAAGACAATGTATGCACAGTCGCACATGGATTCATCCATATGATGTAGACCTGCATCATCGTCGATTAGGTGAGCCAGTGGTAGCAGTTCCCGGATTCCTTGTGGGTCCGTTAGAAGGTTTCAGTGAGTCGGTCACATCATTCCAAAATTGAAAAACTTAAATACCAATATTCAATTAATCTCACATGGATGGATGGCATAAACTTATAATATTAACGCGATACTAGTACAGCAGTGCGGAAACCATTAACCCTACGGTTTACGTGAGCTAATGAGTGTTTCCCTTCAATACTGTTTCTGGGTATAGAGTTGTCTTCTTCTGACTTCGTTATAAAACTATTGCAAAAATACAATCCATAATTCATGATACAAAATTCAGCACAGTGCAGCATTGGTATACAGCGCAATCGCCATAATGTAACGAAGGACCATGATATCTCCTATATAAACCAGGGCGTACCAAAATCCATGGGTACTAGACACTAAGGATGGTGTGAACCTCTGAAAGGTTCAGGTTCGTGTGAACGCGAACCTTTTTCAAAGGTTCTGTGTGAACGCGAACGTGAACCTCATGACGTCACGTGACGTCATATTGCTAATTCCAACCCTACATTTCAGTGAAGTGATATATTAATGTACAGTACACGATACCGAGCGACGTTTCTGCCAGGTAGGCTGCATACTGACTTTTTAAACGTCGCCAAATGTATCAACTGGGGCAATCAAATGGTATAATAATCCCATTAAAATCAATATATTTCGTCACTTTTCCAACGATTTTGACGAGGGATTATAAACTTACGCCTTAGCGGTCTAGGCGAGACCGGACAAGGTATCGGGCGTCGAAGTTTTGCTACGTTGATATTGAGCAGAGTGTAAAACGGGTTTCTATCTTTGCCACCGATATTACCCCATTATACAGCAGTAGCCAGCACTTCAATCGCACGGATTTGGTTTTTATTATATAATAAGTATATGAAATCGAGGTGGACCCCGTACGGTTACTAGATTTTCTACATAAGACAACGATATCAATTTCATTGATAGGTTGAATAGTCATCATTCGCTGACTGTACCTATGCAGGTAGCATATTTCGATCTGGATGTTGTGTGATTGGGGGTGAAGTTCACAGCAGAGAGACTAAATGTTCACAAACGGAAAGCTGGATTTTGTAACAAAGCGAGTAAAATTTTTGAGATTGTCAAGGTGCATGTTCGTTTAGTGTTGATTTTTTTATGCTGACAGCGCCATGCATAGAGTTATCCGCAGGTAAAATGCAGTAAATCTCAACCAAAGATGTTATAATGACGTGAAAATTGTAATGTATGAAAAAGCTTCACAGTGCAGAACCTATCAAGGTTCGTTTGTGAACGTGAACATCTAAACTTCTGAGGTCCACACACAGAACGCGAACGTGAACCTCACGTCCACACCACACCATCCCTACTAGACAGTCAAGTCTGTCAGATAGCAAGCCATCAGTAATTCGGTTGAATGTCTTATAGAGCAAGGTATCTTTAAAAAACCCTGATCTAAACCTTTCAAGATTCTATTGTTTTTGTTCGAGATTGTTGTTCAATGGATGGTTTTCCAAAATTATTGGTTAGCGTGAAATTTAAGAAATGTATAGTCGGTGAGCTTGAAAATTTTTTGTTAGCAGTACGTTGCTAGGTAAAGCTTGGGAATCATTGATATAGACAGAACAGAGTCAGATGACGACAATGAATTACCTAAACGCGACGTTTACGATTGTCTGTAGAGCCTGTCGTATGCATGGAATGTGGGACCGATCCTTGATGCATGTTATTGCACGTTTGCTCTATCTGCAGCAACACATTTACATTGTACGATGTACATTGTATATAGGGGCAAAGTATAGTAATCGTTTTGGCAGACGTGCTAATGTGGACTCCATAGTTCCTTCCCTGATAATAGGACGTAACCGCGCCTGCGCTCTGTGTTTGACGTACTTTTATGAGTCTGCGCTGTGTACACAATCTATTGTTCCGTCGCATTCCAAGTATTACAAACTCGCTCCATTGAAAAAACATAATCAAAGGCTGCCATATAGGTGGAGTGGAATTTGCACACTCTACGAGCTCGTTTTATTAGGCGAAAATTACATCCTGCGTTCGCACCTTTCCGTGTAGTCGATACTATATATACCTATTTGCCTAACGTGGAATTAGGAGACATAAATATTTAATGAATTGTCAAAAGAAATGCAAAAGTCGCTGGATTTCGGACTATAATTCGTGGCTAATCTTGGCCAGTAGGTTATTGGTTTTCGCGAAAATGTTGCCATCTGCACTCAGTCTATATATGACTCTGATCAAAGACAGACTGAATATCGAGCAGACATTCGAAACACACTCTATATAAGACGTATCATTGAAATTTGCCTTAAATACAACGTGCAAATTGGTCACTGGACCGCTGGGCTTTTGAGCATACGACGTTAAAGTATGTGGGCTAAATTCAGGTTTTGGTTGAATTAGGGATGGGTTTTGGGAAATGTTAGTGTTGGGATTCGTTTTGGCGTTAGAGCGTCACGTGATTTGCGGTCGCCTTTTTCTGGCAATGCATGCTAAATCGCCATGAAATGTATAGCTGTCATACAGATTCCGTCGCATGATATAATGCAGAGCTTTTTTAAACGGTGGGTGGCGAATCCAACGGGGTCACGAAAAAATATTCGTTGCTAAGCCATGGACACAAAAGATGGTCAATATAATACATAATAATACAGACATCGGGAGATGAAGTCCGAGAGGGAATTGGAAGCGCTACGGTATGCACACGAACTCTATATAGAAATTTTTTGCGTTCGAACGTACGGCTGTTTGATTGGACAAAATTTGTTTACAATGCGTGTGCGTATGCGTGGGCGCGTAATACAGTGTTGTAATATACATAGATAACTAACCTCCATTAGCTCCGTAGGCCAGTTATCTATAGTTATAGCGTTAGTTGCGCAAATATCGAATTTGTCTATAGTTGGCATACTATACTGCCAGAGCCCAGTGAGAATTCATCGCATTTTAGCGACATAATCTCAATGGGCGTATATTCTAGTTGAGGGAATACACATTTTCCGAATTATTCCCACCAAATTAATTTTCAACAAATTAATGCCTCTGGTCTTAAAACTCCTGCTTGAAACATTGTTTTCCGGCGATGTCAGCAATCACAAGCACCAGCATTACCTTCGAAACATCCAACCAGCGGGGAAACATGATGGGACAAAAGCAATGCTGTGGTGATTAATTTACGAATATCCTACATACGATTCCGAGCGCTTGCATAAATATGGTAATAGCGGTTAACTTCACAATTTTTAGATCACGTCAATCATTGGCGATGTCCTATCCTCACAGAAATCCAACTGACTTTGGGGTGTATGTAAGAGGAAAAGTAGGAAGTGACCCATATGCGGTAGGTACGAATATCATGTCATCTTATACTTGACAATGAAGGCAATATGAAACGGTAAATCGCTGTCAAAACCCATGCTCTCGTAAAACGACGGGTCATACACCTTCAAAATCATAAAATCCCGCTCGAGAGTATTAGCCGGTAGACACCGTTTGCTCTCATTTCCGAACCAAACAGATCCGCCATTGTGATTTACGGCGATGGCCGATTCATATTCGCCATCCCAGCTTGCGAACGTGATGTTCCGCGATTCCCGTTTTATTGCCGTTGATGGGCGAGGCGAAGCACGGTTCGTCTCGAGCCTATTCTACGTCAGATTAATTCTTTGATGTGAAATACGACTGAGAGCAGGGTGTTTGCAAGGCGGAATTTCTCACGGAATTGCACCTGTTGGTGACTTGGTCTTGATAATTAACGAGAACGACAGTATAGAAGGCATGTAGGACGTAGGTATATAGGCTCTTTGCATGGGATGAAACCCGTCGGTTGTTTACCGGGCAACAGTCCAGTTTCTGAAGCAGGGGTCGGTAAACTTTTTAGCTCGCTGGCCGCACTATATAAAAGGGGGATACTACCACAAAATTCAATATTGTTATTTGATTATAATTATAACTATATTTATAATTAGGGCAACTTTTTTACCTAAAAAAACGGAAGATTTTGACCACCTAAAAATCAAACTTTTGACATTTTTTACCTTAAAGAACTTAATTTTTACCAAATTTTGACCTAACGTATACAAATTAGGTGTTGTCCCCACATAATGTTAGAATTGTACTAATTATCATGATTTCTAGTTCGAACTGTCTGTCCTTACGAAGTATAGTTCGGCCTGAAAAAAACTTTTTCAACGCAAAAACTGACAAATTTGTTCATGAAAAAATTTGATTTTAACGAAATCTGGCACTGTGAAGAATTCCAGTATAGTTACATCGCGTATTATGGTAGTAAAAATTAAAATCTGTTGTGGTACAACGAAAGATACTTTCCTACAATCTCGTGTCTGTCCTTCCTAGCTTGCCCAGAACGAAGAAAGAACGTTCAACAGCAGCAGTTGTTGGCCGACAACACTGAAGTTGTGCGTACACTGCTGGTGACACACCGTGTTGCTTCACTCTGACAATGCTGTTACGGTCCTGACTGCGCCTAAAAATGGGTGGTTTATTATCTATTTCGGTGCCTTCGGCAGCTCAACACGCTGGAAATATTTTTGACCGCCTCGGCGTGTGTAGCTTACGTAGGTGGTACGCGAGCACCGCGTAAAACCTCGAGATGGTACGTGGGTGGGAAAAGGTTGAGAACCACTGCGATAGACTCTTGGCATGAATCGGAATTGCGGTTATTTTCCTGAGCATCCCTTGATCTGATGCCTTCAACAGTGTACGAGTAACCTGCGATAAATCCAGAGCCATGATATATTTGCATAATCTTGAGTAGGGGATTAATTCTTTGCAGCCTAGTATTGAAAGTTGTTAACAGACTGCATTAAGCATTCTCACTTTGACAGAAAAGACCAATACGCAATGCAGTCTCAAACGAGGCAACCCCCTCAGTGTGATACTTTCTCGGCCGGCCGACTCAGATTGAACCAATGTGAGGAAAGCTCGAATCTCAGGCAGTTATGCTAACACATTTAGAAAACGTGTACACTGTACACACTACACAGTTATCAGTAGCAGAGCTATCAGCAACAATGTTTGCATTAGCCTTGCACATTCCCTGTTGTCGTGATAAAAAAGTCATGCAATAAAAAACAAACGTAGCTGCCACCTTGATTTTAGTATACGTATCCAAAGCTTATCTTTAATCCTACACTAAGCAAGCTCTTTGCAAACGGGTCGAGTGTTGACACGAGCCAGGGCGAGTACGCAAATATGGCACTTTATCATGCGATTGCAAAATGCACAGCACATTGACGCGCTGTTATCAGAGGTAACATCGTAGCTATTGTGTGTCTACCTACCGCGATCCTCTAGCCGGGAACGTGCGAAAGATAAGTCGCTTCCACTGTTGAAAGGCTTTGTTTGTCTTTTCGTTGTACAATGGTATAAAACTTCATCCCGGGCGTATCAGAGTATCTCAAAACTATACGCGCCGGCACGAACCGACACACGCGGTTTCATGGTGCAGTCGCCGTACACGGCTCGTCATAAGACAGCGCCGCGAGGCTTTTTCTGAACGATGCAGGATCAACACTAACACTAACGCGCGACATTTACTAATCAGCACGTTCATTATTCAGGGGATATTGTCTGAGAGCGTAGACGCGTAAAGGTGTAAAAGTCAAGTTTGTAGAGTACTGAATGCGCTGCGAATTCATAAAGTAGAGGCAACTTGTTGTCATATATCGACCGCATGTATGTTCAGAATCGGAATCTATTAGTAATTTTATGCATCAAAAATACCAGAAGAATTGTGATGCAATCATAAGAAAGAGACGATTCGAAGCGACTTGGTGTCAATCAAGATGTAGACCAACTAATATAGTAGGCTAATAAAGGCCAAAGAACATGTATGCGTGTCTGCCTTTGTAATGACTACACGCAGTAGCCTGTAAGCTATCGAGAAAATTAAAAATTAGCATGAAACTACAAGGGATATTTTCAGAGCAAGGTATCGGGCAAATGCGTGGAAATTAGCTCAGGGTTTCGCAAAAGCCGCGCATCAGCAAGCCACTTCAACCGTAATTCGGCCAGCTTATTCGCTAATGGGCAGGTACGGTTTCGATCAGGCCGCAAAATTGTTATCTGTTACAGATCTAACCAGTTGGTTTTTGTGTGAGGTTTTCCCATTGAAGCCACGCGATTCGCGACTGTTTTGCGCAGCTCGCGCTCTTGTTTACTCGGCAAACGGCGTACGCTTTACTGCGTAAAAGCATAATTGATGTAGCTGAGTTTACAATATCGGTGCGTGGTATGCTTTGTAGTGACCGTTGTGCGTTGGCTTTTAGTGTGTATTCGAGGGTATTGTCACACATTATGTTCTCCTAACTAGATCACGTACTTTACATCTCGCTACCGTATAGAATTCGTAGTGTGATTACGATATTCATGGCGTCTAGTAAATGATATTTAGTTCCTTTAATCACCCTTTCTGGTGATGTAGCGGCGCCTATGATAACTTATCGTAGGCCCCGGATGTACTTTCGAACCGGTCACGAATTTCTATCACAGTGTGTGAATGCATATCTTCTTCTTGTTGTTGTTGTTTGTGGTATTAATGGTGTTGTCGACCACTATGGTCAGTTATACGAGGTCAATTTTTTTTTATAAATCCGTATCTGCCGACCTGTAACGCGGCCCACTTCTAGGCTTTTAAATGACACCGCTTACACGGATGAGATGTCGAGGAGGAGCCTAGATTAACCTGCGTATCTTCTTGTATCACACTAAGCCACCAACTACATACGATATTATACTTTTCGCGTCCGACGTAGGTGGTCTCAATTAGCATCCGGAAGGCGCAATTTGTACCCCTATAATTCTCCTATCGGAAATGTTTCAAGTGACATGTTAATTGGCTGTGTCGTAAGTACCCTTTTGTAATGTGTTACGGCGCTATTTACAGCATTAGAACGTCTATCATAATGTAACATCTAGGTTACTTTCTGAAAACAATAGGTTGTCGCGATGGTAATGGTGTAATACCGTACGTATGATACAGGGCAGAGTTAATATAGTGAGGTGTTCTGTGTCAGTTGGTATACAAAGTCATACCGCGACTGTGGAATTACGAAATGTTGGGAATTCCGAATTGATGAACTACGGAAACTCTTGAACTACACAAACTCCTGGTTGGGATAAAAGCACAGTTCGGCTCTTTTCTCGGACTTGAAACGAGAGAGCGCGAAGAAAGGCACGGCGACGTATTGTAAACGCTCTATCGTTACGCGATCATTCTACGATCACTAATCCGAGCGTAGGAGGTTATGTCTTATGAGGGTGAGAGTGTATTTCGCAAGTGTGTTGCGTAATGCAATGTAATGGAATTGTCATAGCGCATCAGATAGTCATTTCAGACGAGGAAATATTTAACTAGAATCGTTGTTATGAGCGTCAGAGCCAAGCTAGGTTTTGTGAGAGATATAGCCTACTATTACCGAGTTACTAACAACTACGGTACTTTTCAACTATATTTTAACTTTAGGCATCACATGAATGGTTTGATAGAATAACATTTATTAGAAATACGACACGGAATTGTGAGGGATATGGGTGTGTGCACCAACCTCCGGATTATGAACACTGTGATTTTTATGTGGATATCTCTGCTAACCGTCGATGGAGCTATATGTGAGTACTTAGAATCATTGAAGTTTCAAAATCGTCCATTTTCACTGCAAAGACTTTCTGAATTTTGTGAAATCACTCCATTCTTTTCTACCGCCGCTACAAACGTATGTTATATTCTCCGCGAATTATCGCTTTAACACCCGAGTAGGGCTGGGCACAATGATTCGAGTACTCGAATCTGAATCGAGTATTAATTTGAATGATTCGAGTCGAGTAGTAAAAGACGATTTTTTCGAGTACTGAAATTATACGCTTCTCGCAACTGAAAATTAATTTACTAACGATAATTATAGTTTTTATGCTATTTTCCTCCGAGGAAGACTTGAAACCCTGATATGCCGTGTCTTAGCATACGAGACAGTACAAAGCTACGAATGTTACTGGAAATAACACAGTTCCGAAGTCATGATCATCCCACAACGTTGTCAAGAAGTGCAATGGAATCGGTATGGTCGAAAAATACCAAAGTATCTAATGTGACGGATAACAGGCATTATATTCTTTGTGGTGGCATAAATGGTACATATTTGAACTTTGACATAGTACATTTGATTGTTTTTTTTTTTTTTGAGATATTCATGGTGTGAGTCGACTACTATGGTCATTTACACCATGCCGATTTTCTTCATTTTTATTCCGTAGCTGCCGGCGTGTAGCAAGGCCCACTTCTACGCTTTTATAAGACACCGCTTACGCGGATGAGATGGCGAGGCCGAGCCTAGTTAAACCTCCAACACTTAGGTCGGAATTTCGGAGCCGAACTTGGTCGGACTCGAACCCACAACCCATTGGTGCTGCAGCTGTGGATTATATTGCTACGCTATCTCGCCACTATATTCTGATGTGACGTCATAATGAGTGATACTCGAATACTCGACTCGACTCGAAGCGTAATACGTGATTCAGAATCGAATCACTCAGGTACTCGATTTTGCCCAGCCCTACACCCGAGGTTATTCTCGAACTCGAGATATCAACCCGCCACATATGTAACTGTTATTTAAGCTATTTATGCGATTGATGCTTGTGATTTTCGATGTGATTGAAAATCGGCAGTTTTGAACTTGGAATTTGGCTGTAGTACCTATTTTCCATCGGACGTGTTTGTACGTGTCTGATTACGGCGCGTAATAAGGTCGTGAACTAGTACTCGGCGTGTCGATCTCTAATTGCATGATTGGCAATCTAGCGAACTGAAATTTGTTAGTACCACACTACCCTGGAAACTTCACGATACCAAGCTCTAAAGTTGAGTCATTCCGCCCTCGCTTACTCTAAACATAGAATTTCGGATTTACCACGTCGAGATCGTTACGAAGATACGAGTTGCGTCAGCGTCGACACTCAGCATGAGATACTGCGATATTATAGTTAATGTAATTTGCTGACTGCCCCTACCATTAACCAAGTCAGGGGTCCATGATACTGTTTGAAAAGCCAAAATTTGCTCAGAAGGGCATCGCTGAGCAAATATTTGCGCGTATCTGCGTAATTCAAGAGTCAACGCGCGGAGAAAGTCCGTTTTCGTTCGCGATGTGGAAAATATAAAGTGCCCGATCCAGCTTCCTCTTCGTAGCACGCTCCAAAATGGCAGTAGATGAATTAATACGGATAAATAGAGCGAGTCATTAGTGTTTAATCCGGGGTATAATACGCGTAAATTAGATTCCCAGCGTCAAGACCTGGTACGTATAATAAATGTCAATTTCCTTCTCAAATCTTGGGAAATATTGGAAAATGGAAGATTAAAGTTAAGCCGCGCGCGCTCGACGGTAGCGCCTACATTAGCGTACATTTTGATTAGCTTTATGATGTCATACGAGTTGAGTTAAGTAATCGTCCTGTAAAGTACCCAACCATAAATTGGAGGTTGGAAACCTCCACATTCCACGGCTTATGGTTTTGGAGTATGACGGAATACGGTCGACCACCAACTTTCACCATACACGTCTCCGCTAATTACCAGACTGTTCCCAAGTTGTAACTTTCTTCCCAGACCGCGAATTGGTTCAACTACCGCCAATAAGTATTATAGCATCCTGAAAGTTTAGTATCCACGATTTAGATAAGATATGCATGATTCATATGACATACATTGCACCAAAGATGTCGTTGAGTATGATTTTCTAATAGTGTAAAAGCTATCATTACGCGGCGGAAGTGGTAAAGATAACCAAATACGGGGTGTACTTCAGACTTGTCGGGTCAAGTTTACCGTGCGCAGTGCCGATTCGTGCCGTAGGACTAGCATCCGATTCCGCAATTAAGACTTGTTTTATCCCGATTAATCGATTTCCATTTATTAAGAAAGGCTACATTAGTTGCGGTCTGGTAATCTCCCATACGCTGCGAATCGACCATAACTCCGATAATAACCAGACATTCTCTGCGAAATTGCTTTGCGCCCTCGGGGGCGTCGGATTTGCGCACCACTTTCGCGAGTTGTATTTACGAAACGCAATTTCAAGTTGAATGCAGACTTGTAATATTTCCGTTCTCCATAACAGACGACTTGTACAACACGAAAATCGCTACAAGCGACCTGAGATGGACTGTTGAACCTAGAGATTCGGTAAGTTGCATTTTATCTCCAAACAACGCAACAACGCGTCGCAGCTGGTTACAGATTGATGATGAATTGATGGTCTCTCTCTAAGTTGAATGCAGCGCAGTATTTGAGTCCCAATAGTTGTTTATTCGCAGTCAAACAATCTCAACCATCACGGCACTACAAAATTGACATGCAACGTTTATCTTTCCGGGTATATACATAGCAGCGGTGTCGTTTGAATCTAATCTTCATACGGGTCATTTGAAGACATGTGGGTCGTGCGAAATCCTGTGTTCTATTGAGATTAGTTGGGAAAGGCTTCAAGTGCGACTCGCGGAAAGCCTGTGATCGCTATATGCATGTTACGATTACTTCTTAATTAGTGTCTCGTTGAGTAACAATTTCGTTATTTCAGTGGGAAGAGGTCAGTAACTTCGACAGCGACAACAATTTAATACGGTCTTACCAAGTATGCAAAGTCGGACAAAGGGACAGTAATAACTGGTTGCGATCGCCTTTTATAAGTACACAGTAAGTTGGTTTTGTTACGTGCATCTGTCATGCATATTTACTGCTCAGTATCACCTGATATATATCACAAAAGTGTTTTTTTTTTTCAATCATAAAATACCGTTGCATAACGACCTTTTCACACTTTGTAAATTGTCTCTAGGAAATGCCTCATGTCGACCTATATATCAAACTATTTGACCATGTATATAGTGTTTGAGTTCCGGATATCGCATATTATATAGCACATAGAACATCTGCCTTTAATAATTCATTAATTGGCTTGAGCCGATTGACTGCTGGTATTATTTACAAGCTGGTGGCCAATTAGATGTGTAGGATTAGGGTGTAAGATTTCTGTGTGAAAGTGCTACCGTCAAAAATGTCAACCTCTCGGGTTTTTACGTTGTTAAAAGATGTATGTTTTATCACCTTATACCTTTTAGCGGGGCGTCTCGCATCAACATCGACATTGAATTCTCGATAACGAAATGCGACTGGGACGAGGTGAACATGGACCGATGCCGTCAGACTTTCAACCTGTTTTATTACTGGAGCGAGCGGGACGTGGCTTCCAGCACGTTTCCGCCTTGGCAGGAAAGGTCATACTTCAAGATCGACACGGTGGCCGCCAACTCAAACACCATCGTCAATAAGAAGACGTTTACTATCGAAGGGCTGAAAAAGTACGCATCTCTTTTGATCGATGACAGTGGTGATATATTAGACTACCGCGTCTAAGACGGTACACATATTCGTAATCGTAGCGTAATTATTGAACTCTGAAGAGTTTTTATTGAGTCAGAGATCCATTAACTGCTCAACGTCCGCGGCAAAACATTCATCAAAATCAGGTCTATCCGACTTTATAACTTCAAGTTTCGCATCGACCATTTGATGCTAAGACGACCTGTATTTATATGCTTTGAATGTGTGTATTACGGACTTCGGTAGTGAATCCGGCTGCATAAAACGGATTAGGGTTAAGCTAAAAGGATTTTGCAATGCGATCTTCCGGATACCAACCGGATACTGTACCTACAGGATTAGCGCCTTACTTGTGGCTAATTGGTTGGGAAAAATCTTAATCTCAGCGGGGCGTTTCGTATGCGCTATTTTAAGGCGGCGTAGGTCTTCCACAATGCGAGACAACTGCCCTCCATGCATTTTTAACAAGCCGACTCCAACAGGGTAATCTGTACGACGCCTGGCCGTCGTCTTGAGTATGAAGATTTGGCGATGTCCAACTGGGAACAGGCCTTTTCTGTTTCCCATCTAATTCCGTTCAGAACTTCGAAAACTCCTAATCTTAGAAGCTTTAATCATGAAATTAGGCCGGCGTAAGTGCTCAGGGTTCCGATCGCGATTGAGGTAAAATTAACCTCCGAAACTTGCGCGCTATGCAATTACCATTGGTACGCGTCGATTGGCGGTCGATCCAGTGATTTTACAGGAATAAGCTCCAATTAAACGCGTTTCGAATCGTGTATTTTCCTGCCTCGCCGCTTTATTATCATAATTTGGCCTTGTTACAGAACCGGCGGCATCTACATCGCCGCCCGCGATCAGGGCGCGTGCATGTCTCTCGTTAGCTTGCGGGCGTACTATTATTACTGCACGGAGACTATTCATTCGCTGGCCAGCTTCGCGGAAACCATGACCGGGAAGAAGGCGGCCTCCTTGGTGAAGGTGCCGGGAACTTGCATTGGAAACGCAGAGGCGAATAGCGATAAAGGTTGGTGGAGATGTTTTGACTCTATACGGTGCAGATGTGGTCGTCATCGCAGTAATTTCACGTTTTCGAAGTACTGAAATAGGCTTAGCCTACTTGCAGTACTATGAATGGTCATGTTTTAGAACAACGCCCACTTCTACTTGACCAGTTACCAGTAACATTTTCACTTTGGATTTTAAAAGTAGAAAATATATTTGGGATAAGTGAACAGTAACTGGTGAACAAATAAATTAATTACCTGAGTCATTTTGAGTTAGTCGCGAAGATGTATCTTGCTATTTTGAGTATGGCCCCAACTGATCGAAGTGCCGAAATTATGCGAACTTTCGACCCAACCTGCTTTTCGAAACTACTTGGAGTACTTTTGAGACCTTTCAATTGATATTTGTACTTGAAGTGCTTTTGTTACGTCTTGAAAATCGCGACTGTCGCTTGTAATCGAGTAGGAATTCACGGCATTGGTTTTTGTTCTACTTGAGTGGAAAAAGTGGATAATTTGATTACCTTTGATATTGGGATTGTGGCAATGCCAAAGCGTAATTTTTATATGGTTGCGACATTCTGTATGCTGCTGAATGCGCCATTGAAAACGTGCTTATACAGAGTGATGGGATTGTTTCACGCTCGTTTATCTTCTGCTTTTTTGCATACAGTGCCGACGTACTACTGCGGCAGTACCGGGGAATGGCAGATTATCACTGGAAGCTGCAGATGCAAAGCCGGATTTTTTCCGAATTCCGCCTCCACGGCGTGCATACGTGAGTGTCTTTTAATTCCTCGTCGAAATAAGTACTCTCCGCGCCTCGAATTTGATACGGTTTATGAATTAGCGTGTGTTTCGCAGAAGCCTCTGCAAATATTGTCAGTTGCGCACGCATCCGTACACGGCCGTTGACTGATGCGATTTTAATTCAACCTGTCGAATACAAGCGTTCTCAGAAGGCCAAGGGTCAGCGTCGAGCCGGGGGCATATCCAACATACATAGGCGGATAATTCCCTCGCAATTTTGATCTACCGCGTCGGAGCGCGCACCTGCGTTATTGGGTTCGCGGGCTTACGGGCGTCGGGCGGGGACGGTTAAATTCATCATTTTGTAAAGTGTGTTTGCACTTGGTCTTTTGCGCGTACGATTCCCGAATTTGACGGAGATTATGAGCCGACTGCGGTATGCGATGTTGTTAATTCTGACCGCGGAAAGGTGATATAATCCTTACGTGCGAGCTGCGACTTTCAAAGGCAATGCGAACGCTGGTGGATTATCTCGAAAGTTAATTCGGTTCGCACGAACCGATGCCTATATAATGATACCCCGGACATCCGCGGGAGACTGTGAGATTCCCTCAGACAATGCGCGAGTGTGGGCTTGATGTTCCCAATTCTAATTTATTCCAGCGTTTATCCTATAGGTAGACACGCGATGTCGATATGCATCATGTAATATGCGTCAGTTTTTTCATATCCATCCTCAGTTCAAAGTTAGCACGTGTCTTTATATCGCCAAAGTATTGTGGTTTATACTGCTTCGACTCAGTAGTAATATGTAACATGAAGGGGACTTCATGGTATCCCAGTGGTAAATAAGGTAGATGACCGATATACGTTAAATGTGAGGTTAGCTTGCTGATTATGTAACCTGGACTGTAGATCCGCATTTTCGAACTTCTGGTTTTCATAGCAACATGCATGTACAAAATCTATCCCTCATTAATGGTGACTTGGGATTTGAAATCGAGTTTTTGAATAAATTGAATAAATTTTCGCCATTCAATCTATTAAACGCATACTACAGCTGAATAAATAAGGATTCGTTTCCAATGCTAACCGCCGATCTAAATATGATCCTCTGGTATGTTAATGAACGACAATGACGACAACGTCAATCTAATCGTTGAGTTTTGTGGAATTATGAAACATGACAACATCACAATCCAATGCCCATTGTGTATGTTCAGGAATGCGACCTTTTATATACAACGATATCCATGCTGTGCGTTCCTATTTAGCTTGCCCGATTGGATTTTACAAATCCGATGTCAGCAACGGTAAATGCACCCCGTGCCCGGCGAACAGCGGGCCTTTATCCGAAGACACGTCGACGCCGGCCATATCCGCTTCTTTGATCAACGTGCAAACGGACGGACTATCTTCGTGCCCTTGTCACCCGGGTTATGCCAGAGCTCCCGAAGAAGGAGCTAGCACCGCTTGTACCCGTAAGTATCCGTAATATGTTGTTATGTATTGATTTGCGAATGTATCGCGAAATATATCCATTGTGTGCGTCCCTCGTAAAAGACCCCCGCACGCCCTGAAATATGCGATGACGCTGAATAGGCTCGGAGATGCGACACATATTTTGAATTCCGGAGATTTGTTAAGCATTCATCGGCATTTGAAATCGCAACGCCTGCGTTCATACGCTAGTCAAGGGTTAAATTCTTGACTTTTGTGGATTTAGCGTTCGCTATTGTTCCGTCCGCTGTGGGAAGAGAAGGGCTGCTATTCTGGGATTGATTGGCTGGTTTTTGTTTAGTTCTAGCTCGGAAATGTCGCATTGTTAGCACCAGCGTTGGTGTGATCGCCACTTTGCATTGTCCTGCGAATTCCTCGCGTAACAGGACCAGGCGTCCAGTTACGAATAGCTAGTGCGGCGCACCTTCGCCGGGAGATTTGATATCCCGATTAGGGAACGGTGTGTCGAGTTACGCAGAACGCGATATGGCGATACGCCGGTGACGTAATATGTTCATCACGTGACTTGATCAATTCGTTTTGCCCAAGCACCTTCGTTAAACGCTGTAGTTCTGACCATGTTTTTGAAACGGTCAGCTATTAACGGGTGCATTTTTTAGTTGTAGATGGGGCGTTTGATGCCGTTTAGTTCTAAATGTAGTTGGAGTTGCATATGATAGGTGGCACAGTTAATATTACTTATAATAGCACTGGTATTACGACTGCTGTGTATGCCAGCAGTCATTACGACTGCTGTGTATGCCAGTAGGCATTGTAATGTCGTGTGACGTTTTGGGTGATTCCCATGTATTATTGGTCCCATTACCTGACCTGACCGTGACCACTGTCTGTACTTTTAGTGGTGCATATTGTTCAAATCTTTATCCCCTTTGCCTGCGTCTGTGTGTAATACAGACCTATGACTCTTTTGCCAAACCAATTACAATACGACGGCCTGCACGGACGGTTTTGAGTCATGCCGCTTACTGTAGCGATGCGCGCGGCGCCCGTCTATACTGCTAGTTATCCCACACCGGTTTTAACGCGTTAAAATCACACGCGGAGCCGCAGCGCCGAAAAAAATGCCAGCTTGCTCTTAGTAGCGCATTGTTGTTTTAGTCGCTACCCCCAGTCACCGCCCGCAAAACAACTTTTGAACGGTCAATTGAATAATGGCCGTTGTGCATGAAAGCTGTCACTCCACCTTGCGTAAGTTAACGTTTGAAAATTTCTCGCCAAACAGGCAGACGGGTTATTTCAGGTTGCCTGTAAGCAAGGCCTTTATCGTCATCCTTGTTTTCCTTAGGAATACCGTCAGCGCCGGTTCTCAACACGAAGAGAGTGAACTCCACCAGTGTGTACATTGCTTGGAATACACCGACAGACTTGGGAAACCGCGAGGACTTGTATTACAGGTACCCCGTGTCGATTTGTTGTTTTAACCCCGCAGTTGATCCGAACGTTCACGAGCGGGGCGGGCCGCGTGTTTTGTGTTGTACTGTATTGGTGGAGATTATAGTCGAGAGATTTAAAGAAGTTACCCGATTCCAAAATCTGCGATTTTCCGAACTCGCAGCAGCTTGGACACGTTTTTTGTCTAATTAGATTTACGTGATAGCCACAGACACCCGAATACGATGTACTTTCCGCTTTTTGTCTGGTAATGGCTTTCATCACATAGTGTAGCTAGTATCGCGTTATTATTCTTGATTGTAGCACGTAACTTGAACCACAAACCCGCAAAGAAACGTGATAAGGCAAATACACGATTCTTCTATTACCAGGTGTAATATAATTTACAAGCCGGAATTGAGTATCTCGGTAGTAGCCCATCGTTTGATTCACAAGTCTGTAAGAATTTTGGAACTATAATGGCAAATCCAGTGATTTTGGCACGCCAGTGACCATGATATAGTATAGAACTATAGATAGAATCAGTGAAATGAATACGACATGTCCTAGCCCAGTGGTTCTCAACCGAGGGTCCGCGAATCTTTTTCAGGGGGTCCGCGAAGCCTCAAAATAGCGGATAACCTAATGTGTATTTTTTTAATTAAGAAAATCACGAGGCAGTTTCGCTTCATTAGGCTACTACTAAAACTCCAGAGCTCACATCAACAGAATGGCAGTCTGAGATGAAATATCCTACTGTGCAGACTCATTTTAATTGCTAAATTGCCAATAACCTACTGATGCAAACATTTTGCGGTTTAGAGCTGTTTTGTTGGGGATTGCGGGGAAAAAGTTGGATGAGTAAGGTCAATCACGGTGTCTTCGAAATGTTTACAAAAATCTATTTTCTCCTGTAATATACATGAGTATTTTTTCCATGATAACTTCAAGATAAGCTGCTAGATAGAAATGACCAGGCTTGAAGTTATATGTTCTTTAAAAAATTTGTTTGTCAATTTTGGTGCCATATTTATTGCGATCATACCCAAACGTGTCGTCGGAAGCGTTACGCGTTATTATTACATTCGCCCCCACCTATATTTGTGGAAATGGATTTTCGGAACTCGTTCATATCAAATCAAAGGCGCGGATTTTCAAGGCAGGGCAACGTAGGCTATTTCAAGTAATGCAGTTGCAGAATTCGCTTTAAAATAATAGAAGTCAACCCAATTTCTACATGAATAGTATGATCTTATTTTCAAGAAAAGTCATTTTGTTGCTGTTTATCACTTAGCCTACAGTTATCATTTGCACAAGACAAATGACGATTGCACAATAATTGAGCTAAAGTTGAACAAAAATTTCGTGGGGGTCCGCGAATACAAAAAGGTTGAGAACCACTGTCCTAGCCGGTCGTGATTGTGGCGTCACAATCGCGGTGTCGTCACTATATTCTTAACAGCATGTTGCTAGACTCATCTGGATATCGGCGTGCTCTACTTCCTGTACGCTAACGCATATTTTAACGTCACAATGCAGATTCTCGTGCCAAACATGCGCCGTCCGAAGCCGGCGCTGTTACGATTGCCCCGAACGCGTGTCGTACATATCCTCCAAGCATTATCCAGACACGGCCACTTCGGTACAAAGCATCAACAAGTACTATGACAACAACATCGAAGTTAGAGATCTGGACCCTTACACCCGCTACGTATTCGAGGTGGGTGAATTTGTAAAGTCGGTTGTACAGTTTCTTCTTGCTGTTTCAAGACTCGACACAGCGTGACTGTCGTCCGTTATGCAGTAACATTCCGTAACAGTCTCGCGGTTCTGTATGACGTGTATTTATCTATTTTTATCCGTCACTTAAAGCGCGACATGCAAATCCCGCCCCATATTACATCGTTTAATTGCGATCTCGCAACGTTTATTCCTACCGGACGCGGCGGCATTAATCGCTTCCTGTTAAAGACCGTGCGCAGGTCCAAATCGCGGATTCATCTTTGGGAGAATTACGGGCGAATTAGTTCGTGCGCAATTTTCGCGGATACTTGTGGCCCTTGGAATTCGGTCGTGTTTATCACGGTTTATCAAAGGTTGTAAGAATACCGTGAGCGGCATTAAGCGAGCATTACAGGTTGATTTTGAGTGATTGCGTGATAGATTATATCGCTGCGCATTCGTCTTGTATTGTGTATATTCCAGATGTCGTAAATTGCGTGTTGAATCCCGGCGACGAATATCGCGTGCGTGCTGTAATTATATCCGCCGAATGGATATCACACGTAGGATAAAATTGATTTGAAACTTTACAAACCGCTCCAACCCCGGAAACTTGTCATTTGTTGGAGCAACGCGCCCATTTGCGCATCGCGGGTATTTGCTAATATAACGCGCCCTCCAAACACAAGCCATTCCCGATGAATAGAGCTCAGGATATGGGTTGTGCGATGAAAAGGCACCGAACAGCGCACAAAAGGAACACGTCATTTACCGTTGAGCCGTTTCGTGACTGGTTCGTTCCGAATTTGATATTGGCGAAATTTTATCGCGACGGGATGGCATCTGTCAAATCTGTCACAGTTCGGCCGGGCGCCGTTTGGAATCTTTGGCAGTACAGTCTATTTTCTGCTAGTTTAACCCGCGCGCTGACCTCGTTGTTTACTCCTGCCACCATTAGTCTCGATAGTGATATCCGACTATTTGCGTGTCCATTGCATTGTTTGTTTCGGTAATGCCTTTAGCTGGCATTTACCTGATTTTAGAAGCGCTGTTCCGGTCGCGACAACTGATGTCTTTCGGTAACATGACCTTCTTTTATTAGCTCCCTGTTTATTTATGAACTAGATCGCGTTTAGAAGTCTCCTCGCCGGGGTCTGACGGGTGTATTTCGCGTGTTTTGCACCGATTTGAAATACTGTATACCGCCGTGTCGATGATACGCGTAATCTGATCCCAAATTCAGAATTGTCAAGGTTTCGATGAGATAGCCGCGATTAACCTATTATATGCGTGAAATTCGACGCCGTGTTTGAGAAGCTAGCATATCATCGGCACAGGAAATACGAAGGCATTTATTTTTCAACGTATGAATACTTAATTTCCGGCATTGAAAAGAGATACCGGGTGAAATATGAAATGTAACAATATCTGTTATCGGGCGTTTGTAGAAAATGAAATATCGCTATATGCGTTTCAAAGTTGCGATTTGTTTTGCTGATTTCGGCGGCTTTGATGTGCGGAAGCGTGCTAATAATAATATCCAATCAGCGGACCTGTTGATATCTACTGGAGGGTGCTTGCGTCTCATTCCTTGGCACGCTTGTAATTTCAAACCCTCGAGTCCTTTTGAAAGCTGACGGTGGAGAGTTCTCGGCCACCAGGTCCTCATTATCGCCTGAGATATCACAAGAGCGCCGGGAAGCACCTCAAACACTTGAAACCTTAGTCGCGAGAGGTTGAAGTGAAATTGGAATGGTGTCTTGAGCGAAATTGCCGAAAATTGCTACACTTCGTCGCAAACGCGTTGTTGGACTGTTGAATATTTATTAGATGCTATGAAAGTGGTGTCATTTCACTCTTGAGTGGAACGATTTCAATCACATAATTCCTATATATATTGTGCACAATGCTGCAAATTGAGCGCCATGGAGACTTGCGACCCGGTCAAAGTCAGATTCCATTCGGTGATGCGGCTCTGTTGATACACAATTTTATTCTCAATTCTGTAGTAGTGTGTGGTGTGTCAGTCGGAAATATTCATGTTATTTCAGTATGAATATATAAGACAATTCCGATTTTTTATGATATGCATTTTTGTTTCAGATTGTTTCACGTAACGGAGTTTCGGACTACTTGGAATCGCCGAATAGTTTTCTCGCCGTGGATGTCATCACGCAGGAAGCAGGTACTTAACTTCTTACGGTAGACGTTTACTGTATCTGCGATTAGCCTATTAAGATTGATATGCGAACGGCCCGGAATTGCTTCGAATTTATACGCCTTGGTCACGGTAATCCTGCTTGACGCTGTCATTTCCTGCGCATAGCAAGCGAAAACGACCCGATAAAGTTCGTGAACTTGGCTGATTCCAATCATATTATACGGCGTTTTGTTTGGGAAGTTGTCTCCATTCTGCGGGCGATATGTCATATCTCCCATCGCATTTCATGTGAGATGTTGCGTCGGGGTTAGCAGATCAAAGTGCCGGCAGGTTTCCGAGGTACCTCGCGCTAAAATTATACCCGTTTAATATTCATGGAACGCAGCTAGCCGTCTCTCTTTGATCCCCATAATGGTCGCTGCCAATGATTCACACCGTAATCCAAAACCACGGAATGAAAACCGTTAGGGTACGTGAATGAACGGGCATAACCAATCAGACGTCGAAGTTTTATTGTGTGTGCCCAGCTGTTGCTAGGACGCGAAAATGGTGAAAATTCTTCGATTCGCGATATTGCGATACTCAGCACGTTGGAATGTCGTGTCGTACATGTGAACGTTGGCACGTGGCTACCGTATATTCTCAAACAAGCTCATATCGATAATATCAATAGTATTGTGTTGAAACAATGCCCGGTTTCGCATGACATGATGGGCAATATCTCGAACGTAAGTATCGCTGCATCGATTTTGTGGGTTGCTCAGATTTTCTCTCAGACGCGAAATCGCGCACTTACGACTTGGTGAATCATATCGCAGTGCCCCTTTCTATTACGGCGGCTTGTTATGAGACACCGCTTTCCAATCACAGCGCATAAACGGTGCTTCTCGAAATATATGCCAGGATACCTTTCATTCAGAAAGTTTCCCATAGGGCTTTTGTTCGCGACTCGGTGTTCTAATGACAAGGTACTACTCGTGTAACTAAAGCCTTATTTTTTAGCGATGGACCGTGTCGAGTTGGTTGAAATCACCAATTCAACTGGTTGTTTATATAAGCGGATACTGGCCGATAAGTAAAATGTTAGACCCACACGATGCTCGATTCATTTTGAATATACACGAGAACTTCTCCCATGTGATTTATAGTTTCGTAAACAACTTTTTTCCATTCAGCTCCGCCCGCTGTGACCAACATCTACGTTAAAAACACGTCGGTGAATTCGGTCGTCATCAACTGGCGTTCGCCGGCCAATCCCCGCGGAAAGATTCTGGGATATGACGTCGAAGTCGTGCCGCAAAGGTCCACTTTTCAATATCCCCCGAAACAGCCGAAGGACAACACTTTAGATCCGGTTGTTGTAAAGGTGAGATTTTTAATTTTACTGTAACGATAATCAAGTAACCTAGTGTATTGAATGTCATTAATTCAATTAGGGCAGTGATGATAGCATAACTTCACCTTCAACATCTAGTGAAAATATCGGGAATGTAGACATTTTACTAGCTATATGCGACGTCACTGTCATGTTTCAGTTTGACGTCATGATGTTCGAATCCATAGCTGGCAGAATAGTATTATTATTCGACCGAATGCAGTAATGCACCCATTATCTGGAGCTGTGTTATGAACTCACTTACAACGGTATATTCTTATTGCACTAAACCTGAACAGTTTCGGCTGACACTCGTCAGGGGTAATCGTCAGCAACGAACATAGAGATTTAAAAAGAACTATGTGCATCAACAGAGGTGTTTTTTAAAATTCACCCCGACTAGTCTCGGTCGAAAATATTCGGGTCTGTTTCAATATGAATATATGGTTCAATTGTTTACTGGGGATCTGTACCTCCAAGAGTTTTACTAGTATTCTGAAAGTATATGTCTCTTAATATCGTGGAGCGAGTTACCACAGCTATAGCCTCGCTTGTGTATCAGTAGCTTGTATGGTACGCCTTCTTATTGCAGACTGTAAAAACGGCTTGTTCCCTGGAAAATTTGGAACCGAACACGGACTATCTCGTGCGGATACGCGCAAGGAACTCTGCTGGACCCGGGGAATACAGCGCTCAAGCATCGTTCAAAACGCCCAAAGCTCCTGCTGGTAAGGGTCGAAAAGTCTGAGAATATGTCTTCTCGTTGTATGCACTGTACCAACTATGATACGACTGTTGATATACAACATTGTTTTGAATTCTCTGTTAGTTGCTGACGATTACCCTCGACGAGTGTCAGCCGAAGATCTTCGTTTTTTTTTTCAATAAGAATTGATTGTGCAATTATGTCATCGATATTTTCCCATTTCAAATCGTCAGAACAACTGAATTAGATCACTTTTTTTCTGATATGCAAAATTTACATGTATCTCGTGCTACTGACGCAGTGTTAAAAAGCTTGTCACTCGACCCGTGTAAAACGGATCGCACTCTTACTTAGTATCTGTGTGAAACGCTCATCTACTCTCGAGCCTTCCGTCCTGTGTAGTGAAATCTTTGAGATTACCATGGTGCTACTGCTTTCTATGATAAAAAATTCCATTTTAGATCAAGAAGAAATCTCATCCGGCAGTAGCTTGGGAGTTATTATCGGTGCCATACTGGCCGTAGTCGTGCTGGCGCTGGTGTGCGCGCTCTACCTGTACAAGAAAAGAAAAACAGACAGCGAGAAGGAGAAAGCCGCCAAATCTCCCGCCGGCTACAATCAAAACTTACTAGACCGCTCCAAACCAGGCGTGGTCCTACGCCATCATCGCCATCATTCCAGTCACACAGACTCCAACCGCACCACGTACGTGGACTATCCCGATCCGAGACGCGCCGTGCTGAGCATGAACAAGGAAGTGTCGCCCCTCAATCTGAAGCTGCACAACACGATCGGCGAGGGCGAGTTCGCGGTGGTGCACAAGGCCACCATGATGGACGGGAACGAAAGGAAGGTGGTGGCCGCTAAGCAGCTCAAAGACAACGCGGGCGCCAAGGACCAGTCGAATTTCTTACGGGAGGCATGCACCATGGCCCAGTTCGATCATCGGAACATATTGCAATTGAAAGGGGTTGTCATCAAACGTAAGTGTACTTGAGTACTCCGTAACAGTAAAAGTACTTTGTTAGTGACCACTTCCGGTTATATATTTGTCTCCTAATTAAAAATCAAACACGTAAAATTGGCATTCTGTGTCGAGGCTGAAAAGAGTTCTGTGTATTTATTTCGCCTAAAGGAAAGTTGATGTTGCATCGATATTAGCCATGCTGCTTTTGAGGAACAAGAAAAATGATTTCATAAAGTTGGTCATTAATGAGAGATAGATATCGAAATAGTGTAGAAGTAGTATCTTGCGTGGTGTAGCCTTTGAACGTCTTTCTATATGCGGGAGTATAGTTAGCTATCGTATTGCTCGATATATACCCGTATAATCGGTTCGGTAGCGTGGAATTGAATTTCCAAGGTCGATTTTGAGTTGTTATGTCTGCGACGGATATAAGGCTCAAACTAGTGTTTTTCGACGCGACACGCGATGAAGTTAAGACTGAGTTCGGAAGACAGGCGCGACAAATCGGATCTTTGCTAAAAGTCTAAATTCTCGAAGATACTTGCAGCGTTCATAATATTTACTCCGGTAAAAACATGCGTCGCCGAAGCTGTGATCCAAGTTTGAGCCTGATATTGATGGTTTAATTAGTCATGGCACGCTTCATGCCCCACGCCAGCCAGTGATTGAAAGTAATCATCGTTCAATGTTGAGATTTAACTCGAGTATGATAAATGTAAGTTGATTGACTTCGATTATTCCCATGCCGCCTTGGCGTTGGATATATATCACTCAGTGATACTCATTGATCTGCATATTCGTTTTGCTTGTTATGAGCGTGACTACGAATCTCATGCATCAGCTTAATAATTAATGAGGCAACATTAGAAGACTCGGTGCCAGCGATTCGAGCACTTCTAAAAACCTGAAATCATGTTAAGTGCGGCCATCCAGCAGGAACATAACTCGGCTTTTTGTATGGCTAATTTGACGTTGTAACAAGCAATTTTTCCGGGACTTGGTGCACACGTCACGTTTTCGTATGATGAATCCGATTAGACATTTCGTGTACTCTGTAAGAAACCGATAGGTAGGACGGTACTGTGAATTCGCATACTGATTGGAATGCAAAAAATCCCATTACGTCAATCTCTAGCTCAAGCACATGATTATTAGCGCTTTTTAATCCTATTAATGTCCTTCGTTAGTCAATGACTTGTGGGAGTTCCAATTGTGTTTACAATCGTAATGGGTATCTTTTCCGAGACGAGTCTTTCCTCGACTCAGTGGATGAATGTTCAATGTTCATGTTCCTACTTTTTTGTTTAGATAAACCGGAAATGATCATATCGGAGTTCATGGACAACGGGTCTTTGTATCATTTCATAAAGGTAAGTTACCTCGTCGACTGTTTTAATATCGGCCGTGAGTTTATTTAAAAAGGCGGGGTGTAGAAAGTTGTGGTGCTGGACTGCTGGTATAGTCACTGACGCAACTTAACGGCCGTAAAGTACGTAATGTAATGCATGGTTTGCAGTAGTGGACTTAGGCATGCCCTAGTTGCTTCGGGAAGTTGTACAAAATCGGCTTAAAAAGCTCTGAATTGTAGTACTTCATTCCTGGGACTCGTGAATACAAAATGTGCCACAAAAACGCAAAGTTCCATTTGTCTGTAATGTCATAAGTGTAGAGATTGATGTCAATCAACTAATAGTTTTTGGGACAACCAAAACAGTTCATTTCCACACTAAAAAAGTAGAAGTACTCGTGCTATTTACTCATAAGTATGAATATGATGATAACTTCTCTCTTTGCCACCCTAGTAATTTCCGTACCTGCGCTTAACGAGGAATGTGCGGTTACAACTCGTTAATGTCGTGAAATCTGCCATGAAGCTTTTGTGCTAAGTAAACAATATTCGCACCACGCTAGTCGCACAGTGACTCTATTCGCGTCGCGAGCACAGCAGTAACCTATTCAACCGCAACTTATTTCAAATGAAGCACCCATCGCACCTCAAGTCAAAGCATGTAGACAATATCTACATCGCATTCTGTCAATATCAAAACAAGTGGAAAATGTGTATCATCGATCGCTAATCGCAGATTACGAATCGATTGATGAGACCTCGAAAGCGAGGTCGAGTCTAGATTCGCGTGGCATATGTCGGATTCATTAGCGCGCGGCATTTTTTTGTAATACTTTAATTGCGCCGTCTCCTTATCGCTGGAATGGATGTGATTACGCTCGCCGAACCTCATCCGATGCGTATTACGTTGCAGGCAAACGAGGGCAAGCTATCGATCCACCAGCTCGTCCGCATGTTGCAAGGCATCGCTAATGGCATGAAGTACCTGTCCGACATGCAATTCGTACATCGCGACTTGGCCGCCAGGAACATCCTCGTAGATTCGGACTTCGTGTGTAAAGTCGCCGATTTCGGACTATCGCGCACGCTAGAGAACGACCCGCACGCTACATACACGACGCAAGGCGGGAAGATTGCTTTGCGCTGGACGGCTCCGGAGTGCATCCGGTTTCGGGAGTTTACGTCTGCCAGCGACGTGTGGAGCTTCGGCATTGTGATGTGGGAAGTGATGTCGTATGGGGAGAAACCGTATTGGAATATGACGAATCACGAGGTGATGCAGAGCATTGGGAACGGGATGAGGTTACCCGCGCCCACTGTAAGTCTTATCAATTTTTTCTGGAAGTTTTTGACTGTTTTCAATTTGGCGGATGGCATGCGGTAGATGTGAATTGGGTCCTCAAATCATTATACGTATCAGTAACGAGACAGTGCGTTTGAATTATAGTACAAAGTCTCTAAAGCAGATGAATCTACTATCACCTATTTCCTCAACTCAGTTACTGCGAAAATGCTATATAACGAGATACGATTTACGTGGCTCCGACTTTGCTATCTGCGCATAGTCAAGACAAATCCCATGAACGCGGAAATTTAACAATGTCCGCTTTGATCACACTGTCACTGTTTGATGACGCCCGAGAAACCGGGGCTTTCCTGGCAACCGACTTGCCGCACGTTACCGAGTGCCGACATCTTCTATAAAGCGCTTATTGTTTGACAATCAATTTCAAATTCGAAAGGCCGGCCGTTACAGGTTAATCAAGTGCGATTCACTGGCATCTTTTAGCGTTCTATCCCGTGGTAAAACGCGCTCAGCGTTTCCAATATCATGACTGAATATGATATTTCTTGATCTATCAGGTTTCTTTTAAATGCATGCATACTACGTTATTCTCCGGCGACGAGATTCGATAATTGCGGATGTTCGAATGCTATCCTTTTCTCGTTCCAGGGATGTCCAAAGGCGCTACACGAGCTCATGCTCGAATGCTGGTACCTGGACCCGATCCGTCGACCGTCGTTTCAAAAGATCGTGTCCGACCTGAACCGGTTTTTGCGACACTCTTCGCTGCTGCAAATCCGACAGGAGGACGAAATGGAGCAGGAAGTCTGCTGCTCGCCGAATGGCCGTAACGATTTTTCTGTGGACGAAGTGGGACAGTCGTTTTTGGAGCAAACGCAGCCTTTACGAAGGCAAAACCCGGACTACCCTGAAAGCGAATCATCATCTTCTTCCCTATCTCAAGACGACACTTGCTCGTCGGTTTTAGTAGGCGACGAACGGTGCCTGAACGTTTGACGCGATCCGTCGCTCACGCGTTGCGAGAAATCTTCAGTGACGTCACTATGCATAGAGTCTGGCGTAGTCCGAAACGGACTCGTGTAGGAAGTACGCAGCTTGGATCGGTACAGATAGACTGCTGGTGGCACTAGAGTGGCACTCGTGGACTGCAGCTACGTGTCCAGACAGGGGGGAAAGAAGCGTAGTGACGTCATTTTGATTATGACGTCACAAGTACACCCTAGCAGCTTGAATTGTCAGCCTGGTTACGACAGAGTACTAGGGAGCGTTCGCTTTGTACCGGTACGTTACTGTTTTACGAGAGTCCATGACTAGATTTATGACAGCCCTTGTTGGTTGTCATGGAAAAATTGTATGATCACCTATTCTTCATAATTTGATCGCGTTAATTTTACGAGTGCGCGCAGAGACGTTGATGTCCCATCGGTACATGCTGCATTCAATGTTCCAATCGCAACTAGGGCTGCCTCGTATCGCTTTCACGACAGCATATGATTAGTAGTTTTTCGTAGTGTCAAATCCGCGATTATAGATCACAATTTTAGATTGATGACTCGCTTCTAGCTCGGAAAGCATTGGAGCTATTTTAATGATCTTTACTGCGCGTTTTTTTCTCTATTTACGTAATTTATTGAACGAATCACATCCGAATTGCATCGCTATACGGGTACCAGCGATGCACCCACGCCACCGCAACCTAATCCGAAAGACGAACTTAACTTGAATGCTACTCCTACTGCTTTGTGAGTGGCTGTAGACAAGTTAGCATTGCGTTTTCCAGGCAGTTTTCGTCCGCCACCAAGTCAACATGACATTTTCGATTCTCTCCAAGCGTCCGCGCCGTATGGAAGCGCCGCTATCACGAATACTTGCGAGAGTTCGCGTTGCAATATTGATGATATGTTTACTTGCTTTGTAACTTGGGTTCTTTTGATGTTTTGCGCTCATTTTGAGTTTTCGTACCGCACTTTCTCGTGTTTTCTGTTTTCTTGCCCAGTTTCGTAATACGAATTCAGAATTGAATGGCGGTGTGGGGAGTTGAATATCGGCTCATGGCGGACTTGGGTGTAGTTTGCAACGGAAAATTGTTGGGTGTGCAGCAGTGCGGGTATCTGAGCGCAGATTAAATATAAAGATAAGATGCAGTAGGAGTGACCTAGATTAGGGTAGAGGTATTGACTTTGTAATAGTATTTGAAACGCGGTATGTCACCACCATTAATACTGTCATTATTACTTCTCACTTGCCAAGTATGCGTGGTGTCGAGACTAATGTCATTACGGCATTCTCAATTTCAGTAACCTTAAGAATTGCGATATGGTATTTATGTTTAAATGGAGCGATTGTGAAGAAAGGCTTTGAGACTGTTTTGATATAAGGATTGTAATTTGAGCGCATCGTAGTGATATTGAGTGAAAGAAAGCCTTACTATTTCTCAACCTTCCAGCGGCATTTAAGCACATCATGCACTCATGATATGCATATGTACAGACCGTGTTTATGTGTATCATGAGTCGGTGTATATACGCCGCAAAACAACACGGACAGAAATATAAATAGTTCTTATTTCTATTTCTACAAAATGTGAGGCAGATCGTTGATAACTCGGAATATGATATTTACTAGGGATAGTCTGAACCTCGAATTCTGGAGTCGACCTCGGTCGGACTCGAACCCGCAACCCATAGGTGTTGCAGCAGAGGATTATACCACTACGCTTTCTTGTCAGTTGCCACTGCTGATGTCGTGTGAATGCGAATCTAGCTCACAGCAAAGAGTCACTAAATATTCACAAACGGAAAGCTGGATATTTCGAGTAAACTTTTGTGACAAAGCAAGTAAAATTTTTGATATTTTCAAGGTACATGCATGCTCGTTTAGTGTTGATTTTTTATGCTGCCAGCGCCACGCATAAAGCGGCACGCAGTTGAAATGAAATAAATGTCAACGAAAGATGTTATAATGAAGTGAAAATTGCAATATATGAAAAAGGTTCACAGTGAAGAACCTACCAAGGTTCGGTTGTAAACGTGAACGTCTAAATTTGTGAGGTTCACGTACAGAACGCGAACGTGAACATCAAGTTCACACCATCCCTAATATTTACTTATGTGGACCTGCAATTAACACTGTCCGATTGCGCCCTCTGGCGGTTGTAAATGCTTCTCAGGCGGTGATAATTCTTTTCAGGCAGAGATTCAATTAGGGTTACTGTATGTATGTATGGTAAGTGGTAACCCTATTTCAATTCATGATTGATATAGAATCATCTGAACAAAATGAAAATAAAGACTCTCTCTCTCCTCCGAATAATTATGGTTCTTTCTATCCGTAGTAAGAATTTGTAGTTAGCCGATATCGAATAGTAGCCAGGATTACCGGACCACGACCTAACATCGATCTCGCCCTCCGCCACATGCCACTTCATTTTGTCGCTTGCGTCTTATATTCTCTGCATTACTTTTCATTCGAGTGCATGCATCTTATTTACTTCGCCTAGACTAAGGTGGGTGTCTGATCTTAAAGGCTACTCCAAGTTGTTTCGACACCTTCCTATCTTTTCATTGTATCGCAGCCTTGTGATGTTTTGAAACGATTAAAATATTAATTGATTGATCGTTACTGAGATCCTGGCTATGGCTACGTTATTGGTTATTCATATAATGTAGTCTGGGAATTTATTACGATTTGTCGACACGCTAGCTTAATCAAGCATTTCCAGCACGGTTCATTTTTCCTTACCTGAGGTTATTCCGTTCTGACCCGGAGGTTATTGATTTTAATTGCTGCTATGAAACATTCCTTGTTCCATTGGCGCTGAGTATATCCATTTTTTTCGATTTCTTCGTAACTTTTATTTGGTGTAAAACATATCTCGTCAATAAACTATTATTTAAGGTAGGACAGAATGATTACATCACGCATGGGACGAAAACGTGACTCGCAAGATTGCGTATGCTCATGGCAGCGTTGGGATGACTCAAGTCACCTTTTCGTATGACTTGACTTGACTTGATTCGAGTCACATGGCTAAAATGACGTAACGTGACTTGACTTATGACTAGGCGTATCAAAAATGTGAATTGACGCAATGATTCATGAAGAGTGTAGCACAGCAGTTCCGGTGTAGCGAAAGTGCAAAGGTTTCAGAAACCAAACGTTTAATTATTCGACTCTAATCCGTTCTTTTCGGTTTCGCATTGCGACATTTGGCACTATCGGTAGATTGTCTGAGTGCTTCAGTCGATACCACCGGTCCTACATTTGCGGCCGACGGCGAAGGAGTGTTGTCTGTACGGTTGTAAGGACAGCAGTAATTACAGCCGACTACATATCTGTTGCAAACCTAATCACCATCCTAGCATTTTTCCTGTCGATAAAGGCACAATTAAATGCTAAAGACGATGCCTGCTAAGAGTTGTACAGTTGTCTCAAGGGGGATGCGGATAGCGTAATCTAATTATACTGCAAATGCTTGTAGCCTACTTGAACACAGTCCAATGACCGTCTTTTAACCAATTAGATTGCGTGTGGTTACTGGTAGCCTACCTGGTTGCGTGCTGGTATGATACTTGTTCTTAGAAACAAGTATTTGCGGTGGTACCGAACATATAAAATGTTACATTACACATGGACAATACTGGCGATATTTTATAGCGGCAGTGCAGATTATTGATCCAAAGTCGAAATATAAACGTGACACATGGGCTTCGTCACTCCGTCTTTACACAAAATGAGAACATACTGTTGTGATGAAAGAACCAAATACAAATCAGAAAATTTGAAACAAATGGAACAACGCCAATTGGCATTTTGAATTACGCAATTTTTCAATCGGTGTGCGTATATGTTAGCAACAATGACATCCATTGCCTTCGTAGAAGGTTACGCAGGGTATATGCAGTGTTGGGATCAAGTCACTACCTTCGAGTCACGAGTCATTTCGAGTCATTGCGCATATTGACTCGAGTCAAGTCAAGTCAATCGATTTTCGAAGGTGACTCGAGTCAAGTCAAGTCACTCGAATTTTGGAGGGGACTCGAGTCAAGTCAAGTCAAGTCACGAGTCAAGTTACAATTCAAGTCAAGTTGCCTTTTCGAAGTATGAGGCATGCTTACGTCATTGCATTTTGCTAGTTGTCTGAAATACAGATTGAGTGGTTATTGATCGTGGACTTATGATTGAATATAGAGTTAAATATAAACGGAAGAAGGCGCTTTATTGCTCACATATACGTAGAAATGCTTAACTACGTAAGTAATTGCATGGCCTAGCCAAAATAGAGAATAGAGAAACGAATTGATAAGACGCAATATATTACCCATTTAAAAATTGATATGATACAATTCCAGCTTGCGCCGATGGTTGAGAACTATATAAACTATATTGGAGTTCAATTTCAATAAAACAAGAGGTTTGGTTAAGTTAAGAACAGAGAACAGAAATATACATTTTGCTATTAAATTACTTTACTATACTAGTTTACGACAACGTAAGCTCTAAGCTCCGATCACTTCGTTTGCGATCAATTTATTTATGAGAGAACAATGGAGGCTCAGGAAAACGCACGATCATTGAATGATTGCTCGCTCTCATGGGTTACACCAGCGTTTCGC